>NW_022681466.1:41395526-41995526 GCF_009764315.1 Trachypithecus francoisi | reverse complement strand
TCTTTGCTGTGTGTGTCGATATTGATGACTATAATAATTAGGTTTTCGTGCGCCCTGCCTGTAGTGGAGAATCTGAAGCCAGCGCGATGGTCTGCGGGAGGTGAAAACAACCTGTTACTCGGGAAAGGCAGGTTCAGTTCAGGCTGTGGCAGATTTGAGACAGCCTGCTGATATTGTTGTAAGACGACCAGATGTGACATTACCATTTTTTGCCTTTATTTTCTGATCCAAAACTGCACTATTTTAAAGTGTGTGTGTGTGTGTGTGTGTGTGTACACATAGACCATGAAAACAGGGTGATTTGTAGGATAAAGGGCCACCCCACTTACAGTGCCCCAAGAGCCCTCATTTGAGTGTGTCTGTCTGTGCATCTCCCGCTGTCTGTGCTGGCGGCAGAAGTCCCAACCTTTTCGCTTCCCTTGTGAATGCTTTCCCAGACAAAGTGACCGGGCACAGGGTGTGCACACAGGATGGACATGTGGGAGGTGGAATGCACCTGTGGGGTGATGTGTCTGGGGACAAAGTGGCTCATTTAGTTCTGAGCTTCTGAGATAATCACTGTCAGAAGAGATCTGTGGAGGATTAGGTCCCGGGTCACGTCTTTGTCCTTCCTCCCACCTATAGCCACTTTTCACAGCGTAGCGTCCATCTTCTTAGGCTTAGCTTGTTAAGTAGAATTAGTTGAATGTTTTGTGACTAGCTGGGCTCTCCCTGAGGCCCTGGAGCTCAGCAAATTGGTATAGTCGGTGACCACTGTCCTGATTTGCCCAGGACTTTCAGTGCTAAAACCAGGACAGTCCTGGGGACCCCGGGACAGTTGGTTGCATTTGGTCCACCTACTTCAAGATGCTCGTGCTCATCTCCTGGGTAGTAGAGGTGTGGGTATCATCCATAAAGCAGACAGGCTGGATGTTGTTTCCCTCAGAAAGAACCCTGAGAGCCTGTATTGCAGATACCAGTTACTAAAAGCAGAAGAAGCTGCCTAAGTCAGCTATCTGAAAGCCACACATCATCTTCCAGGATTTACCCTAGGACTGCCTCCTCCCAGGCAGGACAGCTCTGGCTTGGAGGCTCAGAGAGTAATTGTCTGGAGATATTCAATTTGTTTATTGAATCTCTGGCATTCTTTTCCATCACGACTCTTCTCTAGTAGATTCTCCTCTCTTTACTTTGGTCTTCTAACTAGTGTCTTGGTCTCTAGTCTCTCCTCCACCCCAGGCTGCCCTCCTCCTCCCCAGCCACCCCTCCTCCACCCCAGCATCCTCTCTTCCACCCTAGCCTCCCCTCCTCCACCCAAACTCCCCATCCTCCACCCCAGCATCCCCTCCTCCACCCAAACTCCCCATCCTCCACCCCAGCATCCCCTCCTCCACCCCAGCATCCCCTCTTCCACCCCAGCATCCCCTCCTCCACCCTAGCCTCCCCTCCTCCACCCAAACTCCTCATCCTCCACCCCAGCATCCCCTCCTCCACCCCAGCATCCCCTCTTCCACCCCAGCATCCCCTCCTCCACCCTAGCCTCCCCTCCTCCACCCAAACTCCCCATCCTCCACCCCAGCATCCCCTCCTCCACCCCAGCATCCCCTCTTCCACCCTAGCCTCCCCTCCTCCACCCAAACTCCCTCTCCTCCACCCTAACCTCCCTTCCTCCACCCAAACTCCCCCTCCTCCACCCCAGCATCCCCTCCTCCACCCTAGCCTCCCCTCTTCCACCCAAACTCTTCCTCCTCCACCCCAGTCTCCCTTCCTCCACCCTAACCTCTGCATCCTACATTTCAGCACCCCCTCCTCCACCCCAGCTCTCCCCACTCCACCCACCTTTCCCTTCTCCACCCCAGCTCCTCTTCCTCCACCCTGTCTTCCCCTTCCTCTACCCCATTGTCCTCTTCCTCCCCAGCCTTCTCCTCTTTCATCCTAACTTACCCCTGCTCTACCCTAACCTCCCCTCCTGCATCCCAGCTCCGCCTCTTCCACCCCACTTCCCCCCCATGACATCTTTCCTATACACAGTTTTTTCCCCCCAAATCAATGGCGACCTCCTTGACCTGAAACCCTCCACTGGCTTCCCACATTCCCAGGATAAAGTCCAACCTTCCCCTGAGCACCCTGGCTACCCAGGATCCCGCTCCCACCATCTTCCTGGCTTTGCCTCCTGCCTGCCTGCCTTCCACACCTGCCCTCTGGGAAACAACAAAGCAGCCACAGGCACCCCTGGGCTCCTGCCTCGAGGACTTCCTTCCTTTTTAGGAACCCGTGCCCTTTCATGCCTCAGGGTCCCTCTGCTGGGAAAGTCCTTTCTCCCCCTCTCGCTTGCCAAGCTCCACTTCTCTTCCCATGCCCAGCTCAGCTACACCTTGTCCATGAAGACTGGTTCTCCTAATGCCCCTGGGCAGGACAGCTCCCTTCTCTGTGCCCTACAGACCCTGCTGCACCTCTAGCATTGCTCTTTCCCTAGACCTTGTGCTGGCGAGGGTCCTGTCTATTATCCTGTATATCTGTGTATGTATTGGTCATGTCACAGAGCTCCTTGGAGCAGGGGACAGAATAAAATTCTGCAGAACAGGCCTCAAGAGCCTGTGCCAGGCGATCCTTAATGAAAACCCAGCTGCATTCTATGTCCAGCTTTCTGGAGAAGGGCCTGGAACTAAAAAGTGTGGATCTGGGTGCAACTGTCACTCACCACTCGTTCTGTGCATGTGATGAAGTATGCTGTGTCCGCGATGGGGTGGGGAGGGGCGTTATGTGCATTATCTCATCTATTTCATAAGCTGGAGGTTATGGTCACCATTTTACAAAGAAGAAAGCTGAGGCTCAGAGAGGCTAAGCGGCTTGCCAGTCATGCAGCACTAGATGGTGTGAAACCAGGAAGAAATACAGGAGTGGTCGTTGTCTGTCACAAGTGGTGATGCAATGCCAGGAGCTTTCCCATGATGTAGGGCAGAGTGTGGAGGCTGTGGGAAAGCCCAGCTCAATGTGCTTAGGGACACAGAGCTGAGACCTGAAGAATACATAGGAGTTTCCAGGCAGGAAGGGAAAGATGTTTCCGGCAGAGGGAACAGTGTAGGCACAGAGGCATGGGAAAGCTAGGGAGGTTGGGGCCATGTTCTGTAATGGATGGATTTTGAAGTGCAAGGGGAGTGGGAAGCTGGAAAGGAAGGCGGAGGCAGCAGGTGCATATGGGCCTTCAAGACCTTTGAAAGGTTTGGTTTTATCTCATACAGAGCCACTACAGAAATTGGAATGGGCAAGTGATATGGCAGATTTGCAAATTAAGAAGACCACTGGTGGGCCAGATGCAGTGGGTCATGTCTGTAATCCCAGCACTTTGGGAGGCCGTGGTAGGTGGATCATCTGAGATCAGGAGTTTGAGACCAGCCTGGCCAACATGGCAAAACCCTGTGACTACTAAAAATATAAAAATTAGTGGGGCGTGGTGGTGGGCACCTGTAATCCCAGCTACTTGGGAGGCTGAGGCAGGAGAATCGCTTGAACCCGGGAGGTGGAAGTTGCAGTAACTTGAGTTCACAAGTTCATGCCACTACACACCAGCCTGGGTGACAGAGAGATTCTGTCAAAAAAAAAAAAAAAAAAAAGGCCACTGATGTGAGCCAGAGGAATGGGTGGGATGCCTTCTCCCTGAACTAAGAGAGTTCACTCAGGATCCTCTGTGCCCCTGCAGCTACAGCCTCTTGAGAAATGACAGCTGTCATGGGGCCAGCAAGAGCCATGCTGGTCAGAAAGGCCCTTGTGCGATTCCTGAGGTTCTCACACTCATGCCTCCATCTCAGTCTCAATGCAACCATGGGTCAGCATGCCCACCAGCCATGCTGCTGCCCACCTCTGATGCCTGGGCTCGTTTAAGATGTGGTAGAAAGAGGCAGAGGCTTTGCTGGGGAATTAGCTGATGGCACACAGTGGACAGATGAACGCAGGTAGGTGGCCTCCTGTGGTTCCAGCACCCATGGACTCTTGTTCTGGGGATGGCCCATTCCCCTCTGCAATTGCCAGATCACCCTCCGAGCCAGTACCACCACCGCCCTTGGGATTCACCATGGGATGGACTTTCTTGGGGAAGCCTTCTGGTAGGCAGCTTTGTTTTCCTGTGTGGCTTCTGGCAGCTCTTTTTGCCTGAGAAAGGAATGCAGAAGCAGAAATATTGAGGATATTCAGGCAGAGTTTGGTATCTCTTGCTTGTAATGTTCTTTCATTCAATATAGACACATAACTGGGCACTTATGGGCTAGATGCTGTGCCAGGTCCTGGGAGCACCAAGGAGCTTAGAGTCTAGTGGGGAAAGACAGATGTGTAAACAAGGAGACAAGAATTGTTCCATAGGCTGTGACAGTCATTGTTAGAGGATACATGTAACACCAAGCAGGGGGTGGTCAGTTCTATCTGGGATCACGGGGGATCAGGACAGATTTCACAAGGGGGCTTGCAATGGAGTCGAATGATAAGAAGTCAGTAGTTTTTGGCCAGGAGGTTGGGGAAATGAGTGACATTTTAGGCAATACAAAACATGGACATGTAAAGTAGCAGGGTGGTTTGGGAGATTGCCTGGGGGTCGGGAGAGCTGGCTCCAAGTGTGCAGGAAGTGAGTTTCGCATTGATGGAGGGGAAGGCTGGTAGGTAAGAATGCCCCAGAACTGCATGTGCGGTGGCACACGCCTGTAATCCCAGTACTTTGGGAGGCCGAGACAGGCTGATCACTAGGTCAGGAGTTCAAGACCAGCCTGGCTAACGTGGTAAAACCCTGTCTCTACTAAAAATACAAAAATTAGCCGGGCGTGGTGGCGTGTGCCTATATTCCCAGCTACTCGGGAGGCTGAGGCAGGAGAATCACTTGAACCCAGGAGTCAGAGGCTGCAGTGAGCTGAGATCGTGCCACTGCACTGCAGCCTGGGTGACAGAGCGAGACTCAGTCTCAAAACAAACAAACAAAACAAAACAAAAAACACACAACCAAACAAACAAAAAGAAAAGCCTAGAACTGGAGGGCCTCCTAGGTCATGCTACAGAGTTTAATGACTTCTGTGTTTAATGAGAAGTTGTTTGACGTTTTAAAATCAGGGATGAATAAGATGAGTTGGTTTATAAGCTAGAAAGATGATTCTGGTAAGAGATGGAATGAGTAATTCTCAACCTGGACTGCACTTTTTTTTTTTTTTTTTGAGACGGAGTCTTGCTCTGTCGCCCAGGCTGGAGTGCAGTGGCACCATCTCAGCTCACTGCAAGCTCCGCCTCCCGGGTTTACGCCATTTTCCTGCCTCAGCCTCTCGAGTTGCTGGGACTACAGGCGCCCTCCACCTTGCCCGGCTAGTTTTTTGTATTTTTTAGTAGAGACGGGGTTTCACCGTGTGAGCCAGGATCGTCTCGATCTCCTGACCTCGCGATCCGCCCGTCTGGGCCTCCCAAAGTGCTGGGATTACAGGCTTGAGCCATCATGCCCGGCCTGGACTGCACTTTAAAAAACGTTAATATCAACTCACCGTACTTTGAGTTTCTGATTTACTTGGCCTGGAAGTGAGACTTAAGCATTGGTCTTTTTATGCCACTGGTTTTCTTCCTTCCTTTTTTTTTTTCTTTTTTTTTTTGACTTGAGTCTGTCTCTGTTGCTTAGGCTAGAGAGCAGTGGTGAGATCTCGGCTCACTGTAACCTCTGCCTCCGGGTTCGAGTGATTCTCCTGCCTCAGCCTCCGAAGTAGCTGGGATTACAGGGACCTGCCACCACACCTGGCCAATTTTTGTGTTTTTAGTAGAGACGGAGTTTCACCGTGTTGGTCAGGCTGGTCTCAAACTCCTGAGCTCGGGTGATCCACCTGCCCTGGCCTCCTAAAGTGCTGGGATTGCAAGTGTAAGCCACCATGCCCGGCCTGGTTTTCTTTTTTTTAAGACAATTTCTTTTTTTTAGAGATGGGGTTTCACTGTATTGCCCAGGCCGGACTCAAACTCCTGGGCTCAAGGGATCCTCTCACCTTGGCCTCCTGAGTAATTTCACTTACAGGTGCCTGCCATCATGCCAGGCTTAACCATTGCTCTTTTTGAAAAGTTTTCCAGGTGGTTTGAATGTGCAGCCAGGATGAAAGCCCCCAGGGACATTTGGCAATGTCTAAATACATTTTAGTTGTCATAACTGGGGGTGCTCCTGGCATCTAGTAGGTGGAGGACATGGATGCTGCTAAACATCCTACAGCCCTCAGGACAGCCGCCCTCACCAACCCCCAAAGAATGATCCAGCTCCAAGCATTGATGGGGCCACGGTTGAGAGCCCTAAGCGAAGGAGCACCCTGAAGGCTGGAGACAGATGCCACAGCTGAAAGGCAGAACCTGATAGTTCGGAGACGGGTTAGAAGAAGTTCCACGGAGGCAGGATTGAGTGGGCAGATAAGAGATGTGTTGAAAACAAAAGCAGTCAGACTGGGCAACATACCAAGACCCATCTCTACGAAAAAATTAAAAAAATTAGCTGGGGGCCAGGAGCCGTGGCTCACACCTTTATCCCAACACTTTGGGAGGCCAAGGTGGGTGGATCACTTGAGCCTAGGTATTTGAGACTAGCCTGGGCAACATGGTGAAACCCTGTCTCTACCAAAAATGCAAACACGCACACACAAATGAGCTAGGCGTGCTGGCGGGCATCTCTAGTCCCAGCTACTCGGGAGGCTGAGGTGTGAGAATCACCTGAACCCGGGAGGCAGAGGTTGCAGTGAGCTGGGATTGTGCCACTGCACTCCAGCCTGGGTGACAGAGCCAGAACCTGTCTCAAAACAAAAACAAAAACAAAAACAAAAAAAAAAAATTAGCTGGGCGGGTGGCACATGCCTGTAGTCTTAGCTATGGGATGCTAAAGTGGGGGGATCACTTGTGCCCACGAGTTTGAGGCCACAGTGAGCTATGATCATGCCACTGCACTCCAGCCTGAAAAAAAAAAAAAGGGATAAAAAAGCCCATTCAACAGAAGTTGCCCACATCTTGGCTGGGGTCGCCTGGAACAATTCCCAGGCTTTTGACCAGGGTGGGAAGAGCAGATTTTGGTGAAAGACTACGAAGCACTGGTTAGGGCATAGTGCTGAGCGTCTGGGAGATATTGGGCGAGACAGCGGGAGGGTGGCTGGACTCTGTGTGGCCAGGCTTCTTAGCAGGAGCACATCCTCCTCTGTTAGAAAAACAACTCTGCAGTTCTGGGTCACTTTTCCCATCTTTGTATAGAAAAGTACCGATTGTTATTGTTCCCCCGGGTGCCTTCTCCAGCTTAAAGGAAAATTCCAGCCCCAGAGATCTTCCGCAGTGAGTGACAGCTCCTTAATGTGAGGAGCAGCGTGGGCGTGGTGGGTGGGATGTCAGATCCATCAAAGCCCTCATCCCTGATCCCTCTGTGATGTCGGGGTTCCCTGGCACGCCCACTGTCATGCCTCAGCACATTGGCATCTGAGAGAGGAAAGGTGCAGCTGACACCCTGACCCCCTTCTCCCCAACACGGGGTCAGACAGGGTCCCGCGGCGCCTGGTTGTGCAGCACTGACATGTTGCCTGGGAACGAAGCGGGGCTGATGCTTTGTCTTGGGAGGAGCTGGGAAGCAGAGTTCGTTTGGGAATGAGAGTGTTGGCCTTTGAGGGTGAGGATGCCCCCAAGGACACAAGGAGGAGAGTGCAAGGTCTGCTGAAGTTTGCAGCAGAATAGCAAGGGCATCTCACTTCCTGGAGAACTCAGGAAACAGTTCAGATTCTCCCCGCTCTGTGCAGGGGAAGGGATGTTTCTGATTGAATATAGGACACAGAGTCTGTATGAGTTTGTAGGACTGTTGTCACAAAGAACCATAGACTGAGTGGCTTAAGCAACAGATACTTCTTTGCTGACAGTTCTGGAGGCTGGAAGTCTGAGATCAAAGTGTGGCACGGTTGGCTTCTCCTGAAGCTTCTCTCTTTGACTCTCAGATGGCTGCTCTCGCTCTGTCCTCGCATCATCTTCCCTCTGTGTCTCTCTGTGTCCTAATCTGTTCTCATAAAGACACTGGTCATAGGGGATTAGGGTCCACTCCATGACCTCATTTCACCGCTTTATTTTATTTTTTTATTTTTATTGAGACTGAGTCTCGCTCTGTCGCCCAGGCTGGAGTGCGATGGTGAGGTCTCGGCTCACTGCAGCCTCGCCTCCCAGGTTCAAGAGATTCTTCTGCCTCAGCCTCTCGAGTAGCTGGGATTACAGGTGCCCATCACCATGCCTGGCTAATTTTTTTGTATTTTTAGTATTGGCTAATTATTTGTATTTAGTATTAGCCAGGCTGGTCTCAAACTCCTGACCTCTTGATCCACCCGGCTTGGCCTCCCAAAGTACTGGGATTACAGGCATGAGCCATGTGCCCAGCCTCATTTTTACTTTTTTGAGACTGAGTCTTGTTCCGTGACCAGGCTGGAGTGCAGTGGCTCGATCTCGGCTCACTGCAACCTCTGCCTCCCGGGTTCAAGCGATTCTTCTGCCTCAGCTCCTGAATAGCTGGGATTGTAGGTGCCTGCCACCACTCCTGGCTATTATTTATTTATTTATTGTATTTTTAATAGAGATGAGGTTTTGCCGTGTTGGCCAGGCTGGTCTCAAACCCCTGACCCCAAACCATCCGCCCATCTCAGCCTCCCAAATTGCTGGGATTACAGGCATGAGCCACTGCACCTGGCCTCATTTCACCTCTTTAAAGACCTTATCTCCAAAAGCAGTCACGTTCTGAGGTACTGGGATTAGGACTTCAATGTACGAATTTATAGGGGGACGCAGTTCAGCCCATAGAGTTAGAGTTCTGTGGTTTCCTGGGGTGACTGAGGAGACGTCTCAGAGGAATTTGTATGGGGAAAGGAGGAGAAAGGATCGGGATCCCAATGGGCCAAACTCCCTCAAAATGTTCCTGAGGTTCACGTGACGTTCCCTCCTCCCACCCAGCCCTTCTTTCTGTGCAGGGTGACACACCTGCTAGAAAGAAATCTGACTCCCCTCATTGTGTTTTAAAAATAACTCTCATTATTCCTCCTCTGAAGGTTATTTTCAAACTCTTTATAACTCGATTTTTTTTTTAAATGCAAAGACAAGGAATCAAATCTGCCAACTTTCTATCGGAGAAACTCAGGTTTCTAACTTTTAAAGTGGGATTATATGTCTTCTCCAATATATGGACTCCCTGTTTTTATAGCATGCTGTTGTTACATCTAATAAAAACCATTTTTAATGAAGGCAGCCTTTCATCCGGCAGCTAATGTGGGAAAAAGGAGTCTTGGACCCTCATATTAGAAAACCTTGGCCAGGCACGGTGGCTCACACCTGTAATCCCAGCACTTTGGGAGACCGAGGTGGGTGGATCACGAGGTCAAGAGATCGAGACCATCCTGGCAAACATGGTAAAACCCCATCTCTACTAAAAGTACAAAAATTAGCTGGGTTTGGTGGTGTGCACCTGTAGTCCCAGTTACTTGGGAGGCTGAGGCAGAAGAATCGCTTGAACCCGGGAGGCGGAGGTTGTAGTGAGCCAAGATCCGCCACTGCACTTCAGCTTGGCAACAGAACGAGACTCTGTCTCAAAAAAGAAAAAAAAAGAAAAAGAAAAAAAAGAAAATCTTGGCCAGGCATGGTGGCTCACGCCTGTAATCCCAGCACTTTGGCAGGCTGAGGCGGGCAGATCACTTGAGGTCAGGAGTTTGAGACCAGCCTGGGCAACATGGTGAAACCTCGTCTCTACTAAAATACAAAAAATTAGCGTGGGGTGTGCGCCTGTAGTCCCGGCTACTTGGGAGGCTGAGGCATGAGAATCGCCTGAGCCTGGGAGGTGGAGATTACTGTGAGCCAAGATCACGCCACTGCACTCCAGCTTAGGCTGTGGAGTGAGACTCCGTCTCAAAAACAAACAAACAAACAAACAAACACAAGAAACTCAGGCACTTCTTGGGTACCACGGAGACCTGAGGTCACAGTTAGTGGAGAACTCCAGAAGGAGTCACTCCCACAACCTGTCGGCTCCTTCGTTCCCTGGGCCACTCCCAGGAGCAGCAGTTCTACCTCTCAGCACCCCGCAAACACCCTCCTGGGGTTGTCCCTTTGCTCCCCTCATTGCTGCTAGACTTACAGCTGACCCAGTGACCTCAGATGCCGCCAAGTCCCGACACTGCAGATGGCCAAGGACTATGGCTCTGAGTCAAGTCAAAATAAGTATTTTCTGTTCCAAAACAATTCTGTGAGCCGAGAATGTATCCGTGCAGAGGAAGCTGACAGTCAGTCTTGCACTGGGAGTCCCTGGAGCTGCCTGGGTTCTGCACACTGGCTGGCTCTGTGTTCAGAGTGGCCTCAGCTGTGTACCTGCCCTTGGCCCATTTCTCGAAATCATGGTTCAGCTGCAAATGCTGGTTTCGCAACAAAGATTGAAGTAGGGAATCTCACCCCTCAGCATCAAATTAGGACATGGTCCCACGCTCCTTGGGAAGGTGGGAGCCTTCCAGCTTCCGGCTGCCTGAGTGACACGCGGCAGGTAGCATTTTTCCACTTCAGGACTCCCTTGAATGACCCGTCACCTTGAATGCACCTGGATCATTCTCTCTCTCTTTTAAAAACTTTTTTTTTTTTTTTTTTTGAGACAGAGCCTCACTGTGTTACCCAGGCTGGAGTGCGGTGGCGTGATCTCAGCTCACTGCAACCTCCACCTCCCGGGTTCAAGTGATTCTGCTGCCTCAGCCTCCTGAGTAGCTAGGATTACAGGCATGTGCCATCACACCTGGCTAATTTTTGTATTTTTTATAGAGACGGGGTTTCACGTTGTTGACCAGGCTGGTGTTGAACTCCCGCCCTCAAATGATCTGTCTGCCTCACCCTCCCAAAGTGCAGGAATTACTGGCATGAGCCACTGTGCCCGGCCTTTCTTTAAAAATTTTTTATTTTATTGCGGTAAGAACATTTAACATGAGAACTACCCTTTCAAAACTAAGTGTATAATACAATATTGTTGACTTGAGGTACAATGTTGTACAGCACATGTCTAGAATGTATTCATGTCATTTAACTGAAAGTTCTTTATGTCTGTCGAGTAGCAACTCCCTGTTTTCCATTCTCCCTGACCCCTGGCAACCACCATTCTGATATTTGATCTATGAATTCGTCTATTCTAGGTACTTCATGTAAGTGGAATTGTGTGGTATTTGTCCTTCTGTGACTGACCTATTTCACTTAGCATAATTAACCCCAGGTTCATCCATTTGCTTGCATATTGCAGAATTTCCTTCTTTTCAAAAGCCAAACAATGTTCTTTTGTATGCATAGAACACATTTTCTTTGTTCATCTGATAGTGGACACTTAGGTTATTTCCACATTTTGGCTAACATGAATAGTGCTGCAGTGAACATGGGGGTGCAGGTATCTTTTGCAGAGCCTGATTTCAATTCTTTTGGATACATACCCAGAAGTGGTATTGTTGGATGCTGTGGCAGTTCTATTTTTAATTTTTCTGATGAACCTCCATACTGTTTTCCACAGCAGCTGCACCATTTTGCATTTCTACCAACAGTGCTCAGGGTTCCCATTTCAATCTCTTTCCATTTCTGAATTAAGAAACCTGAGTCCTTCTTATACCACCCCTCCCTTGGAGTGCAGCCGGGTCCTCACCATCTATGGAGATTCTGTTGGCCCTCTCTGCACTCTTTTTATGATCATCTCAGCCAGTCTGCAGTTGCTATTTTTTTGGGGGGGTGGGCGGGGGGAGGAGGACAAGGGCTCCCTGTGTTTCCCAGGATGGATTTGAACTCCTGGGCTCAAGTGATCTTCCTGCCTCAGCCTTCTGGGTAGCTGGGATTACAAGCGTGAGCCACCATGTCTGACTTGCAATTGCTATTTCATAAATACTTTGTGCACAGAATGATATGAAATACTTTGTATGCTTAATCTCATTTAGTCTTCATACCATCCCTATGATGAATGGTTTTGGTGTTTTTTTGTTTTTGTTTTTGTTTTGAGACAAGGTCTCACTGTTGTGCAGGCTGGAGTGCAGTGATGTGATCCTGGCTCACTGCAACCTCTGCTTCCTGGGTTCGAGGGATTCTCCCACCTCAGCCTCCCAAGTGGCTGGGACGATAGGCACCTGCCACCACACCTGGGTCATTTTTGTATTTTTGTCAGGTATGGTGTTTCACCATGTTGACCAGGCTGGTCTCGGACTCCTGACCTCAAGTGATCCACCCACCTTGGCCTCCCAAAATGCTAAGATTACAGGCATGAGCCATCACACCGGGCCTGATACTACTGCAAGCTCTGTTTTACAGATAAATGAGTCCTAGTGAAATTTAGCAATTTACATAAAGCCTCTAGCTGCTAAATTGGAGCAGAGATGTGAACTGAGCTTTCTCTGCATTCAGACTCCTAGCTTTCATATTAGTTAACTTTTTATTTTCATGTAACTGTCTGCTCAACTCTCTGAAGACTGGATATATGTCTTTTACCTTGTATCCTTGCAGTGCAGTGTTCTTAATACATGCTCCGTAAATACCTATACTTATTTGCTTTGTTGATCTGGGTTTCTATTCCTGGGCACCTAAACACAACCCTGCATGCAAAGTTTCAAAATGTATTAGTATGAATGCTACTAATATTAGTAATTCTAACCATAGCAATGAACATATGTCTCTCCTGACAAAGCGTATGTCATTATGCATACATAACATATATCTCTCCTTATAGAGCATTTTACATAATTAAATTCTAAGGGATTATAAAGCCACAAATTAATTAAATTCTAAGGTATTATAGAATCATTTAGTAGTCCACATACTATCATGGTCCCCATGTTATGGCAGAGAAAGGAGATTCAGAGAGGTTAAGTGAGTTGCCCAAGATCCTACAGTAAATAGAGAAAGGAAATCCCACAGAGCCTGAGTGCTTTTTCTTTGGACCGCTAGCAAGTACCTTCAGATCACAAAAGGATTTTGTAAATTTTAATGAGCCAGTGTTGGGAGATATTGTTTAATTCAATGCCAAGAGATGGTGTAAGCAAGGTGGCTAAATGGAGGGGAGAGGGAAAACGGGTAAATGGATGAAATGTTTTACTTTGGGTAATGGTGGGAATGTGGACAGACTGGGTGTGAGAGCAGCCTTCCACGTGGATGTCCAGCTGCACGTAGCAGCCCAGACCTCAGGAGAGAGCCCTGGGCTGGGTGAAGGCAGGAAAGGGCTTTGTTCCCCGCTGCTGGTTCACGTTCTGTGCTTCTGCTCCTGTGGCCCTTCCACCTGGAACACCCTCACCCATGCTCCTTTTCTCTTTCTGCTTCCTAATACTTGCTAAACTTTGTAAAATTCAACCTAGGAGGCTGGGCGCGGTGGCTCATACCTGTAATCCTGGTACTTTGGGAGGCCGAAGTGGGTGGATCATTTGAGATCAGGAGTTTGAGACCAGCCTGGCCAACGTGGTAAAACGCTGTTTCTACTAAAAATACAAAAATTAGCTGGGTGTGGTGGTGGGTGCCTGTAATCCCAGCTACTTGAGAGGCTGAGGCAAGAGAATCGCTTGAACTCAGGAGGTGGAGATTGCGGTGAGCTGAGATCGCGCCACTGTGCTCCAGCCTGAGCAACAGAGCAAGACTCAGTCTAAAAAAAAAAAAGAAAAATCAATCTAGGAGGTGTCCTTCCCTTCTGCCCAGCCCTAGGCACTGCTGTGTTCACATGACACCATAGACTCACCCTTGTCATTGTACGTTCTGCATTGTCCTAGAATATGCTTGCACTGGTCAGTGAGATCTTTGGGCTCAGGGACTAAAGCTTCTTCTCTCTGGCTTCCCAGAGTCGATCATGACTGTGCCTGGATGTCAAATGACCAACTGACCATTGGCAAGTAGATCTGGGACACGGGGAGTAGACAGCTTTCCCGTTAGTGAGGGCTTTTCTAGGGGAACATGAAGTTTGAAACCTCTGCACATGAAGCTTTCTCAAGGTCAGTAGCAAACACTGAATAACAAGAGAAACACCTGGGTTTTCTCTAGTCATCTTTGTTGACTAGTGTCAAACATCCAGGTTGTTTAAAAAAAAAAAACGTCCTTCAGGCTGGGTGAGGTGGCTCACGCCTGTAGTCTCAGCACTTTGGGAGGCTGAGGCGGGTGGATCACTTGAGGTTAGGAGTTCAAGACCAGCCTGGCCAGCATGGCGAAACCCCGTCTCTACTAAAAATACAAAAATTGGCTGGGCGTGGTGCCATGTGTCTGTAATCCCGGCCACTCGGGAGGCTGAGGCAGGACAGTTGCTTGAGCCCAGGAAGTGACAGTTGCAGTGAGCCAAGTTCGTGCCACTGCACTCCAGCCTGGGCGACAGAGGGAGACCTGCCTCAAAAAATAAAATAAAATAAAAATAAATCCTTCAGTTGATATTATTTCCATTTGATTTTTTCAAGTGGGAAATAATTTTTAGTAATAAAAATGAAAAAAAACAACTCTAAAGATAGTCAGGGCTGTTGTTGTGGCTGCCTTCCTGCAGTTCAGGCTTCCTCAGACAGTTTCTTGATTCTCTTTAGCTTCAACTCTCCCTGACAGTCATGGCTGTAATTCATATCTCTGATCCTGTCTCTTCTGAACCTGGGGCAGTCATTTCCAATCACCTCCCAGACGTTGTGGGAATCTCAGCAGCCCCTTGCAGTCGACCTGCCAAGGCAGATGCCTTTGCTGCCAGAAGCGGCTTCTTCTTTTGCATTTTCTAGTTTGGTAACTGGTAACTCTGGTTGTATAAGTTATAAACCTTGGCATTATTCTGTGTCACCCTCAGTGAACCACTCAGTCACTTGCAAATACAGTTTATTTTTGCTCTTCTAGGGCTCTGAAAGTCATGCCTGCTTACCATCTTCCTGGCCACTGCCTCATGTATTTATTAATTCACACATCACCTGCTTACTGGGTACTACCTATGTGCCAGGCATGCTTCCTGACACTTGACATCCAGCAGCAAACAACAACAGACAGAGACCCCCAGGAAGAGCTTATTTTCCAGGAGCAAAGGGAGATGCACCATCAACAATGTAATAACTAGGTCAATTATTTTGTGTGTTTGAAGAACACGCATGCTCTTGAGAAATGGAGCAGGGGGTCAGGAATGCCAAGGGTGGAGTTCAGGGTTACAGCTTTAGGAATGGTCAGAGTGGGCCTCCTGAGACCATCAGAAGGGGAAGGAGGTGAGGAGGGAGCCAGATTGATCTCTTGGGAAGACTGGCCCAGGTAGAGGGAACAGCCAGAGCACGGGACCCACTCAAGGCTGGCTGGGAGTGTCCTTGGTATGGCTGGGGGAAGGAAGGTGGCCAGTGTGGCTGGATCAGAGGGAGCTGGTGGGGAGTGGTAGGAAAGAAGTCAGAGAGGAAGGAGGTCCCGAACATGTAGACCAGTAGGGAAACTTTATCATTTACTCGGTGTCAGGTGGCCCTTGCAGTGGAACAGCCACGCAGAAGAGTGACATATTCTAAAATAATGGAAAGCCCATCTGGCTGCTCTGCTGAGAGTACAAAGAGTGGGAGTGTTAAGGATTGAAGCACTGTCATTTCTTTGCTTCTTTTAAAAAGAGACAGGGTCTTGCTCTGTCACCCAGGCTGAGTGCCGTGGTGCGATCATAGCTCACTGTAGCCTGGAACTCCTGGGCTCAAGTGATCCTCCTGCCTCAGTCTCCCAAGTAGCTGGGAACTACAGGCATGTGCCACCATGCCCAGATAATTTTTAAGTTTTTTGTAGAGGCAAGGCCTCACTGTGTTGCCCAGGCAGGTCAGAAACTCCTGGACTCAAGCGATCCTCCCGCCTCTGCCTCCCTGAATTTGGGATTACAGGCATAAGCCACTGTGCCTGGTCACTGTTGTTCCTCACCTGGGCTGTATGCAATAACTTTGAAGAGGTCACTGCACTTTTCTCTACATCTGCAAACTTCTTCCTACTTCATGTTCTTCTCTCTGTCATGGGCCACGTTTCCAAAATGCTCTCCAGGAACAGTCACTGGAACAAAATCCACACTGCAGGGATGGCTTTGAGGTCCATGTGATCTGGCCTCCACAGGCTATTCCAGTCGCAACTCCTGCTGTTTTCTGTTCCACTAACCCTGGGAGCTGTCATCCTTTCACGCCTTTGCCCATGGTGTTCTATCACTTTCTGTCCAGCAAAATCCTTTCTTTTTTTTTTTTTTGAGACAGAATCTCGCTGTGTTACCCAGGTTGGAGTGCAGTGGTGCAATCTCGGCTCACTGCAAGCTCCGCCTCCTGGGTTCACGCCATTCTCCTGCCTCAGCCTCCGCAGTAGCTGGGACTACAGGCGCCCACCAGCACGCCCAGCTAATATTTTTGTCTTTTTTGGTAGAGATGGGGTTTCACCGTGTTAGCCAGGATGGTCTCGATCTCCTGACCTCGTGATCCGCCCGCCTCGGCCTCCTGAAGTGCTGCGATTACAGGCGTGAGCCATCGTGCCCGGCCCAGCAAAATCCTTTCTCGTTAAGCTCCATCTTTCCTTAAAAGCCACTCCAGAATCTCCCAGTCAGGATGAATGTGCGAGTCTTCACACACAGGGATGGGATCTGTGGCTGTGGAGCACACCTTAGTCCTGGCTGCATTAGAGTCACTCAGTGCCCACCTGGCTCCTGTACCAGATGGGGAACCCCGGTGTCCGCCTTTGCATTTTGAGATCCCTCTCAGTGCAGTGGAAATGGCCCTGCACAACTTTCAAAATTGTTCTCGTCAGTTGGCTTTTTCCCGTTCTGTCTTGCAGATTGAAGCGCTCGTGAAGGACATGCAGAACCCAGAGACAGGGGTCCGAATGCAGAACCAGAGGGTCCTGGTCACCAGCGTTCCTCATGCCATGACAGGTGATGTAGCTTGCACTTTAGTCTTGGCCTGGAATAGACCCCAGAGGCCCAATACGGCCCACCTCCTGCATTTGTAAAAAACTTTATTTCTAAATAAAGTTTTATTGGACCATATCCATGTTCACTCATTTATGTATTGTCTATGGCTGCTCTTACACTACAATGGCAGAGTTAAAATATATAGTTGTGGACAGGCACAGTGGCTCACACCTATAATCCCAGCACTTTGGGAGGCCAAGGCAGGTGGATCACCTGAGGTCAGGAGTTCAAGACCAGCCTGACCAACATGGGGAAACCCCATCTCTACTAAAAGTACAAAAATTAGCCAGGCGTGGTGGTGCATGCCTGTAATCCCAGCTACTCGGGAGGCTGAGGCATGAGAATCGCTTGAACCTGGGAGGCGGAGGTTGCAGTAAACCAAGATCGCACCACTGCACTCCAGCCTGGATGACAGAACAAGACTCCCACAAAGCTGAAATGTTTATTTACTGTCTAGCGCTCTACAGAGTACATTTGCTGACTCCCGGACTAAAGTCTTCCTCTGAGGAAGGGGTCAGGAAGGAGAAAAGGACTCAATAGGTCATTTCCTGAAGCCATTCCTCCCAGAAGTTCATTTTAGAAATCTTCACTGTTATTTTTTGTTTTGTTGTTTTGTTTGCTTTGTGGTGAAACCAAGTCGCAGAAAAAAAAAATACTATTTAGCAGAAAAAAGTTGGCCTTTGTTTTGCTCCACCTTCTACCTTCTAATTCATTTCAGGCCCTTCTCAACTGCCCTTTCGGGGTGGTGCCACTGTCTCCTCTCTGTGTGTGTGTGTTGGGGGTGACGTGCCTGCAGAGCATCATTTGGGGATATTGGCAAGAGGGGCTGGACACCAAACTAGGAGAGCGTTTTGGTTAATGTGTTACCTGTTTTCTGGTCTTGATTTTGCAGTAAAGACAGTGTTTCATACTTGGGTGTATTGCCTGCAGAAGCAGACAGCTTCTCATAGCCCAAGCCAGGGCCTCACCACTGCTGTGCTCAACGTGAGGCCTCCCTCTCTACGCCACCCCTGACCTGACTATTTATTTTTCACTCAAGGTGCCCTAGTCTTTGCAGAGACAAGCTGGCTCATGGCCTCCCCTTTCCCTTTCTGACTGCTTAGAAGAAAGGATGCCCCCACCAGCAATGTGTCACTCAGGTTTCCTTGCGTGCAAGCAACAGAAGACCCACTCTTTTGTTGGAGCAAAAGGGGAATTAATGGAAACGCTATAGAGCAGCTCATGGAGGGAAAGGAAACATTGACAAGCCAGACTTTGGAAAGGCTAAGAACCAGAGTAGCTCTGGGCACCTAAAGAGTGGAAACAGTGGGCAGACTTTTCAGGGTGCCTTTGCATCCCCCATCATCTCAGATGCAGCTGGGACAATTCTTCCTGAAGGCATCCCCGACCCCGTCCCCCTCCCTGCCTCTGATTGTCATTAATTTTGGCCTGAATTCTCCACTGGACTGGGGCCCTTCGAGGGAAAGTATCTTGTCTTGCTTATCTGGGTAACCCCAATGCTTAGCAGAGCTGTGTTTATAACAGATGGTTAGTAAAAGTTTATTGAATGCGTGAGTCACTTCTTGTCTGTCATTGTGTGGAAAGTGCAGGATTAAATCCTTCAGGTGTCTTTTCTAGCTATAGCCCTGGTCTCAGTTTACTCTCTCCATTGTTTTGTTTGTTTGTTTGTTTTGAGACAGGGTCTCATGCTGCCTTCCAGGCTGGAGTGCAGTAATGCAATTATAGCTCACTGCAGCCTTGACCTGCTGGGCTCAAGTGATTCTCCTGCCTCGGTTTTCCAAAGTGCTGGGATTGCCAGCTCAAGTCTCCACAGCTGGCCAGTTTTCTCATTTTTTTTTTTTTTTTTTTTTTGAGACGGAGTCTCGCTCTGTCGCCCAGGCTGGAGTGCAGTGGCGCGATCTCGGCTCACTGCAAGCTCCGCCTCCCGGGTTTACGCCATTCTCCTGCCTCAGCCTCCCGAGTAGCTGGGACTACAGGCGCCCGCCATCTCGCCCGGCTAGTTTTTTGTATTTTTTAGTAGAGATGGGGTTTCACCGTGTAGACCAGGATGGTCTCGATCTCCTGACCTCGTGATCCACCCGTCTCGGCCTCTCAAAGTGCTGGGATTACAGGCTTGAGCCACCGCGCCCGGCCCAGTTTTCTCATTTTTAATGCAAGAATAGCAATCCCCCCCAAGGGAATGAGTGCAGGAAGGAAGTGAGAGGCTGTTGTGCAGGTGCTGAGTGTGCAGCGGGTGCTGGATGGTGGTGGTAGCTAGCGCTTGCCCATGCGTTGTCTGTTAACACCCACAATAAAGTTTTTTTGTTTTTTTTTGTTTTTTTTTGTTTTTTTTTGAGACAGAGTCTTGCTCTGTTGCCCAGGCGGGAGTGCAGTGGCCGGCTCTCAGCTCACTGCAAGCTCCGCCTCCTGGGTTTATACCATTCTCCTGCCTCAGCCTCCCGAGTAGCTGGGACTACAGGCGCCCGCCACCTCGTTAGGCTAGTTTTTTGTATTTTTTAGTACAGACAGGGTTTCACCGTGTTAGCCAGGATGGTCTCGATCTCGTGACCTCGTGATCCACCCGTCTCGGCTTCCCAAAGTGCTGGGATTACAGGCTTGAGCCACCGCGCCCGGCCACAATAAAGTTAAAGGTAGATATGACTGCCCACTTTTTGCACCTGGGGCTATGGAGACCAAAGAGTTTCAGCAACTTGCCTTTCAGCAACTTGCCTTCATGTCCTTAAGCTCATTTCATGAGTGAGCTTGAATTTCAGCCCAGCAATGTGACTCCAGAGTCCATATATATATATATATATTTTTTTTTTTTTTAATTTTTACTTTTATTTATTTATTTATTTTGAGACAGGCTCTTGCTCTGTTGCTCGGGCTGGAGTGCAGTGGTGCTATCTTGGCTCATTGCAGCTTCTGCCTCCTGCGTTCTAGCGATTCTCGTGCCCCAGCTCTGAAGTAGCTAGGATTATAGGCGCCCACCACCACACCCAGCTAATTTTTGTATTTTTAGTAGAGATGGGGTTTCATCATGTCGGTCAGGCTGATCTCGAACTCCTGACCTCAGGTGATCCGCTCGCTTTGGCCTCCCAAAGTGCTGGGATTACAGGCATGAGCCACTGCGCCCAGCCCAGAGTCCATATTCTTATCCACTGTCAGTGTGCACCAGCTGCTTTCCTTCCTTGCACACGGGGCACACTTGGTTCCTGGATTTGGGCGAGGTTGCCCATCCTGCCATGTTTTTCCTTGTTCCTCCTGCACAGGTGAATTCCAGCTGCTATAGAAACAACACAGGGAGAAGCCCTGGTCCTGCAACATTAGCACTGATAAAAACAAATTATTTAACTTCATGGACGGCAGGCGTCCCAGGGCTTCCTCGGGACAAAGGTGACTGATGGGGGAGCCTGAGCAGTCTTCCATGCTGTCAGCACAGACCGTGTGGTACAGAGGCTGGTGGCACCATAATCTCATTTGATCTATTTTGGGAGGCAGTCAAGTGGATGAGAAAGCCCTCAGCTCCTCAGTGGAGAGAGCTAATCAGTCTGATGTCTGCCTGGGTCTCTCTCTCTGCCTGCGCAACACTGTGTAGCATTTAAAGAGAGAGACTTGGTGTGGAAAGTGGATTTTAAGTAGGAGTTTAGATGAAGGATTTTGCTTTTGAACAGCCAACCAGGAGTGAATGATGCTAAGAACAATAGAAGTAGAACCATGGAAAACCACGATGATGTGCATGTGGACACTGACAGAGATCATGGCTGGACATTTGTGTCCTAGCGTGTGGGCATGAAGGGAAGAATTGCAGGTTGTCTATACCCAGTCATGGTCGTAGGCAGGCAATTATGCCCAGAGAGTGTGTATGTGGGTCATAAGAAGAAATGTCCCTGCACCACCTCCGAGGAGGGAAGTATCATTGGCAATTATCCAGACATAAGAATACAGGCAGTGGGGTCTCAATCCTGGCCCTTTTCTTTGGTGTGTTTTGTGGACCTGTTCCCATGCAGACAGGTTTCCAGCTTAGCCTTTGGAGAGCAGGCTAAGATTCCTGGAAATCTGACCATTGGCATCTGCATGATGGCCTCTGTGATAGGGTGCTTCGTTCCAGGGCACCTTGTCTATCTTCTGAGATGCTCTTACCTTGTGCCTAGAAGGCGTACCTTCTGCTTGTGAGGCCAGAGGGCCCAGGCTGAGGAAAGGGGCTCAGAGCTTCTGTGGGGTTGTATGGCACCTCTGGGCTTGTTGATGGAACTTGGCTTGCCTTGATCCTTAGATAAATCTGAATCTTTGAGGGGAGCGGGTGGGTGGGACAGGTGCATGGGTGCACATTCTCTCCTGGCCTCCAAGCCTGCATCTCCTGCTGTTTTTTACATTTTTTTTTTTTTTTTTGGTGTGTGTGTGTATGTTGTTCCCAAGCCAGCCTCTAAGATTTGCCAGGCCTGGGGCGAGGGTACACATGGAGCCTTCATTCCATCATCTAAAGTTATAAATAACTAGGATAGGTCCCATCTTCCTACCCTGACAAAAGTACCTTCACGACGTCATGGAACGCCAGGTTCAAGCTTAGAATTTTCTGACTCCTCGGAGTTCTGCCTGGGAACTTGGGGAGATGCAGAGCCAGCCGCAGCCCCCAGCCTGTCCTCTTCCCATCCCTGGGTCTGTTTTACTCCCATGAGTCCTAGCTTGGTCCAGAGCCCTGCAAACAACTTGCCTTGGGTCTGTTTTGTGTGTGTGTATGTGTGTATGTGTGTGTGTGTGTGTGTGTTTAGACTTAGTCTATTTACTATCTAGTTAGTGAATAACAGTCCATGCACAAGTTATTGTCAGGTAAAAGGTCAATACGATAAGAGACGATAAAGATGAAGTGTGTGTGGTCGGGGGCTGGGCGGTGCGGTGCGGTGCGGTGTTAGGTTGCACATCTGCTGGAGTGAGATCATGGATAGCCTTGAATTACAGGCTGCAGAGTTGGGACTGAACATGATGAGGTGGGGGTTTCCGAAGGTTCTGAGCAAAGAGGAATGAAATTGCAGCTGAACAGGAAGGAGACCAGTCAGGCAACAGCGTGGAGGAGCAGGGATATGTCAGGAGGCTATGACGATAACCGCAAACGTCTCTGTTTTGCAGGAAGTGATGTTCTGCAATGGATCGTCCAGCGGCTTTGGATCTCCAATCTGGGTGAGACCTCATCTGGCAGTCAGTTATCCAGGACAGCTGTGTGTACAGCACCATGGGAGAAACTAAATAGAGACTTAGCCTGTGTTTCTGAGAAATTTGCATTTTAATTGGAGGGTCATGACCTTCGACTGTAAAACTGCCAGAATCAAAAGCAAAGGCAGGATAATTTGGGGACAAAAGAGTTATTTTATACCAAATATTTAGAGCATAAATAACAGGGATAAGTGGGGAGGACTCAGTCAAGAAAGTCCTGGAGGGGGTGCTGTATATAGCTGGTGTTGAAAGAAGTGATGCTTGTGAATTGATGAAGAGGAGCTCTGAGAGTCTTCCTGTAAGGGGACACTAGCAAGAACAATGGTATAGAAATGGAATGAGCGGAAAGTGGAGGCGCGACAAGGGAGATTGAGAGTCATGGCTCCAGATGGCTATGGAGGGTGGCAGAGGGGTGGAACAGCACCTGAAGATCTGGGAGATAGGCAATAGGTAGCCACAGACAATTTTCCAGCATGGCAGTGTGCATGATACTCATATTTCAACTAGGGTGCCTGGCAGCAATTTAGAAGATGGATTGGAGCAGAAAGAAACCGGAGGGGATTTCACACTAGAAAATAGGCTGTTGGTACAATGAAGCATACAACTTTAGGACTTGGTCTTTGACGGAGAGAGCGAGACCTGGAGAGGGAGGGTTGGGGAGGAGGTCTTCCCACACCTTGGAGGCTGAGCTATGGGATGGGGAGATGGATTGAGTCCTTGGGCTGGGGGTTCCTGCAGGAATGGAGGGATGGAATCCCTTCCAGAGGATGGAAAGACATCTGCTTCCATTGGTGCTTTGGAGAAAGAACCAAAGAAGTTTGTCCTTTAATTGATATAATTGATAAACAAGGCTGTGCTTCCAAATAAACTGGAGCAGGGTAGGAATTAAAGTGAAATGGGAAGGAGAGGAACCTGGACCTGGGATCAGGTAGAGGTGAGCTTGGGATAGAAGTTGGCAATAAACATAGTGCTCCTCGCTCATTCTTTGAGTGACAAAGTGTCTGTTGGTCCAACAGAGACATTTTCTTCCCAGTCCTGTGACCTTTCCCAGACCCAGTGGCCTACAGAGGCTTCTCTAGGCCTTCCTTAACCATCACCCGCTGCAGCAGACCACCTGTGTGTTCTGTTAACATCCAGGTTTCCTAGTTCCCATCCAGACTTACTGAGTTGTCATTCCTGAGGATAGGACCTGGGAGGTCCTCCTTTTAGTGTGCAACCCACCTGATGCCTGTCCACAGCCAAGTTCAGGAGCTAGTCTCCTCACTGCTCATGAGATGCAGTGCTGTCAGGAGGGGGCACCTGTCCTGGAGTTTGGGGTGCCGTGGGGGCCGGCAGTGAGCTCCTGTCTCAGCCCTGCTCTTAACATCCGTGTCTGAACTGCTTTTCCCAGAGGCGCAGAACTTGGGCAACTTTATTGTCAGGTATGGCTACATTTACCCCCTGCAAGACCCCAAGAATCTCGTTCTCAAGCCTGATGGCAGCCTCTACCGATTTCAGGTGAGTCTTGGCCTTGACCTTGGCTGTTCATATAGGGTTGATCTCATTTGAAAAGATCTCATTTGTAAAGGTCGGGTTCATAGTTTCACAGATCAGGACTTCAGAAACGGTGGAGGGGGCTAAGGTGGTTCGATTTCTTTAGTCACAGGGTTGGGGTCCATTGAGTCACAATCCAGTTTTAAAGTGTGGTTTCCCTGGTTTCTTTTGCAGACACCGTATTTCTGGCCCACCCAGCAGTGGCCAGCTGAAGATACCGATTACGGTAAATACTTCAGTCCCAACTATGCCTTTGGTAGTGCTTAACATGCTGCTTATTTACTTGCTGCATTTTGGTGACATTTGTCTTGCTGTCATCATGACCTTTATGTCAGTCCACATCTGCACTGGGCGTGTCCCCAGGGGCAAGGGACTGGGTGTGCTGAGCGTTCTCTCCCTCACTCTGAGCGCAGCAGCCTCAGGCTTAGGGAGGCTGCAGATGGGGTTCTGAAAGATGATGATGATGGAAAATGTCATTGCTTTGTTTTCCAGCCATCTATCTGGCCAAGCGAAATATCAAGAAGAAAGGAATTCTGGAAGAATATGAAAAGGTATGGAGGTGCTTTTAAGTAGAGGTTATTATAATTGAGTGGAATATAGCTTTGAGCTGTACTTTCCTCATTCTCACATTACTACATTCATATGTGCCCTCATGATCCATCCATCCAGCCAGCCAGCTAGCCATCCTTTTACTACTTAGAAGCAGCTAACTGAAGTAAATTCTTTCCCATGTCTAACTTTAGTTTCTCTTGCTGTACTTTAAGCCCTTGCCTCAGTGGCTACTGGGCACACGGTGGCTCCCCGCTTCCTTTTGCCATCCCAGAACAATGTGACATAATTAATATGTACTCTAATGGACAACCCTTGGTTAACAGATTTGAACTTGAATTTTTTTTTTTTTTTTAAGACAAAGTCTTGCTCTGTTGCCCAGGCTAAAATACAGTGGCATAATCTCAGCTCACTACAACCTCCACCTCCCGGGTTCAAGCGATTCTCCTGCCTTAGCCTCCTGAGTAGCTGGGATTACAGGCATGTGCCACCATGCCTGGCTAATTTTTGTATTTTTTTTTTTTTTTTTGAGACGGAGTCTTGCTCTGTCGCCCGGGCTGGAGTGCAGTGGCCGGATCTCAGCTCACTGTAAGCTCCGCCTCCCAGGTTTACGCCATTCTCCTGCCTCAGCCTCCAGAGTAGCTGAGACTACAGGCGCCCGCCACCTCGCCCGGCTAGTTTTTTGTACTTTTAGTAGAGACGGGGTTTCACCGTATTAGCCAGGATGGTCTCGATCTCCTGACCTCGTGATCCGCCTGTCTCAGCCTCCCAAAGTGCTGGGATTACAGGCTTGAGCCACCGCGCCCGGCTAATTTTTGTATTTTTAATAGAGATGTGGTTTCACCATGTTGGCCAGGCTAGTCTCGAACTTCTGACCTCAAGTGATCTGCGAGCCTCAGCCTCTCAAAGTGCTGGGATTACAGGCGTGAGCCATCGTGCCTGGCCCGAACTTCAATTTATGATGGGAAAACAATAGTACTGTATAGACTTTTGTTTTAGGCTGGGTGAGTCCAATTTCCCAAAGAACATATGCTAGCTAGAATTTCTGGGCAGAGAGTGAAAATCTTGCTGTGTTCTTTTATTTATTTATTTTTGTGACAACATCTTGCTCCATAACCCAGGCTGTAGTGCAGTGGTGCAGTCTCGGCTCACTGCAACTTCTGTCTCCTGGGCTCAAGCCTCAGCCTCCCTAGCAGCTAGGACTACAGGGGCACACCACCACACCCAGCTAATTTTCGTATTTTTTTGTAGAGACAGGGGGCCCAGGCTAGTCTCAAACTCCTGGGCTCAAGTGATCCGCCTACCTCAGCCTCCCGAAGTGCTGGGATTGCAGGAGTGAGCCACCATGTTAGGCCATGTGTTTTTATTCTTATAGGCATGTTTTCAGAAAGGCCGGCTTATCTTTGGTTTATCTTAGGGTTTATTTTTGTGAATTTGTGATGCTCTGTTGCTGAATAGTGAGTTTCCAGGTTGGGTGCGGTGGCTCACGCCTGTAATCCCAGCATTTTGGGAGGTCAAGATGGGAGGATCACTTGAGGCCAGGAGTTCAAGACTAGCCTGGCAACATAGTGAGACCCTATCTCTACGAAAAGTTAAAAAATTAGCCAGGTGTGGTGGCATGCACAGATAGTCCTAGCTACTGAGGCAGGAGAATGGCTTGAGCCCAGCACTTTGAGGTTGCAGTGAGCTATGATTGTGCCACTGCACTCCAGCCTAGGCAACAGAGTGAGACCCTGTCTCAGAAAAAAAAAAAAAGATTTTCAAATTCTTTTTCTTCTTTGATGCTTTCTTCCTAATCAGATTTGGGATATATTTATTTATTTATTTATTTGAGACAGAGTCTCGCTCTGTCACCTAGGCTGGAGTCCAGTGGCGTGATCTTGGCTCACTGCAAGCTCTGCCTCCTGGGTTCACGCCATTCTCCTGCCTCAGCCTCCCAAGTAGTTGGGACTACAGGCGCCTGCCACTACGCCCGGCTAATTTTTTTGTATTCTTTTTAGTAGAGACCAGGTTTCACCATGTTAGCCAGGTTGGTCTCAATCTTCTGACCTTGTGATCTGCCTACTTTGGCCTCCCAAAGTGCTGGGATTACAGGCGTGAGCCACCACGCCCAGCCGGGATACATTTATTTTTACAAAAGCGAAGAAAACCAGTAAAAGTGAGGCTTCTTATGAAAGCGTTTTGAGAATTCAGCTGCTCCTTGAGTGAACACCAGGGTAAAACCAGCTCAGACACCATCAGGCTGGGTCCATGGTTGCCATGAGCCAGGGGTGTGCCCTTGTTGACTTAGAGTTTGTTGCCTTGTGGCACATGGCATATGTCTTGGGGCTTACTGTTCTCATTTTGTTTTTCTTCTCTAGGAAAATTACAATTTCTTGAACCAAAAAATGAACTATAAGTGGGACTTTGTCATTATGCAGGCCAAAGAGCAGTACAGGTGAGTGAAAGGAGACCGTGCTTGTCCTCTCGGTGTCTTTCCTCCCTCTCTTCCTTCTTTGTTTCTTTTTATTCGTTTTATTTTATTTTTTATTTTTATTTTTTTTGAGACAGAATCTTGCTCTGTTGCCCAGCCTAGAGCGCAGTGGCGTGATCTCAGCTCACTGCAACCTCCGCCTCCTGGGTTCAAGTGGTTCTTCTCCCTTGCCTCCCAAGTAGCTGAGATTACAGGTGCCCACCACCATGCCCAGCTAATTTTTGTTTATTATTATTATTATTACTATTATTTGTATTTTTAGTAGAGATGGGGTTTCACCATATTGGCTAGGCTGGTCTCGAAGTCCTGACCTCATGATCAGCCTGCCTCGGTCTCCCAAAGTGCTGGGATTACAGGCGTGAACCGCTGCACCTGGACTCTTTCTTTCCTTTTATTAAAATAAACTTGTTTTTGAGCATTTGTGTGCCTAACACTGGGCTGGGCAGGGGGAATAAAAAGACACAGTCTCACAGGTCAGGCAGATGAAAGAATAGGCTATGGTGCTGCTGTGAGATGAGGGCCACCTGGCTGGGGTTTTCAGAGGGAGTCGTAGAAATGGCATTGAACCCAGGGAATGCATAGGAGGGGTCCAGATGAAGGATGGCAGTTGTAGAGGAAGAGGAGAGGTGTGGTGGGAGGAAGGGGCTCCCAGCAGGCAGAACCAGAGCCTGGAGGCAGGAGTGTGCCCACTGCAAGCAGTTCCTTGCAGGTGCATCTGA
The DNA here is from genome assembly GCF_009764315.1 of Trachypithecus francoisi. NCBI lineage: Eukaryota > Metazoa > Chordata > Mammalia > Primates > Cercopithecidae > Trachypithecus > Trachypithecus francoisi. Next base: position 41,968,192 of record NW_022681466.1, on the reverse strand, counting down.
GAGTGCAAAGTGTGGAACTGGCAGAAGTTAGCAGGATGTGAACTAGAGATGTTAGCAAGAGTGGATCGTGAGAGGGCTTTGTGCTGAGGGCCACAGGGAGCCATAGAATGATGTTTAAGCAGGGGAGGGATACACAGTGATCAGATTCACGTCAGAACCACGCCTCGCTTACTTGCATTTGCCTGTTGCCATATCAGAACTGGAACTGGAAGTCCCCTCCTGGGCTCTGCCTTAACGAGAGCCGGATGCAGATACTGGGGACAGTGAGTGGTTGGGAGAGGGTGTCTGTCATGACAAGGTTAGGCTATCATAACAAACAGCCCCCGACTCTCAGGGGCTGGAAACCATAAGGTCCATTTCTTGCTGGTGCTCCCCATCCACCGTGGGACAGCTGGGACCCTGACATGCTTTCCCCACCTCCAGGTCCCATGCAGAAGAAGCAGCACCATCTGGGCTTTGTGCGTTGCTTAGCAGGGACAGGGATTTCCTGTGTGTATCAGAGCAGCACTGTCATCCTGCCCATAAGTCACAAGGCAAAGCAGGTCAACTTCAAAGGTTGGTGGGTGGGGGCATAGAATCCTACCAGGTGCCTGAGAAGAGGGACAGCTGGGAACATCTGGTGACCTGCACCAGTGATTACCAAAAGCGATGATCCCCTGGTCCGACCTCACTCACTGTGACAGTGAGTCACTGTGACTCACTGGATCCGGGAAGGTCTAGACTTGCTGGTGCTCAGCTGGGCTGGATGGGGAAGACCTGATTCTCACCCAGCAGCCTAAGTATTGGAATAGTGATGAACACTATTTACGGGAGAGCTGGTCTGGGAAAAATAGATTCTTATGGCAGAATAGCTTTATTGCCCTGCGTGGGGGAAAATATATTCTTAGGGTTTAGAATCAGGTAGAACATCAGTGAGAGAGCCGCCACTACTCGTTAGCCACAAACATGTTTTTACCTGGGCACGTTTGAGATGAAACAACATGGATTATCTTTAATCACTTATATTTGTTCACAAAACTTCATGTGGTGAGTTTTTGGGTACTGTCTCACTTTATGTTGGTGTGGGGAAATACCATAGTAATTATTGTCACCCTGCATTTCTACAAATGGGGAAACTGAGGCTTAGGGAGGTGAAAATTACTTAGCTGAGGTTACTTGGTGAGATAATGGTAGAACTTCGGCTGATATTACTTAATTCCATTTGTTGCACCAGTTTTGAGTTTCTGATGGGTTCCAGCACTAGGCTGGGCTCCAGGGACACAGAGATGGGTAAGATGTGCCCCTCTCCCTCAGCCCGTCCATCCCCTCCTCCTCCTGTCTGCTCTGAGCAGGATGATTCCAGCAACCCACAGGACTGTGAACCCTGATATCTGCTTTCCTGGGCACTCTGGGTGCTCTTGCAGCTCAGAGCTGTTCTCAGTGATCCCTGAAGGTCCACCACCAAGGCCTTGGCCTCAGCAACGAGAAAGCTCTGTGCTGCCCAGATCCTGGGATATTCCCCTCTTCCATTCTTCCAGGGGCCTTGGAATGAGCGATGCCTAAAAGGCTTGCTCCACTTGAGATGGCTTTTTCCCGCTAATTTTATGGCTTAAAGGCTCCTCTGATTTCAGATTTAGGGTCTCAGCACAAAATGAGGTTGACTGTGTAGCTTGGCCCATGAAGTAGTCATTTTGTTATGCTGAGTCCCATCTTCCAAGTTCCACACTCAGCATCCAGCTACCTACTCAAGATCTCACGTTGCTGTCAAACCTCAGACTTACCTTGTCCATATTCGAATATGTTTTTCCCTCACTCTCCAAATCTCTTCCTCCAGTATCACCCATATCAGGACCTCTACTGCCCCTACCCTGGTTGAACCTATCTCACCATCATCTGAACCATGGCAACATCCTCCCGACTGGCCTCTCTGCTCCTAATTTGCCCCCATGTTTGAAACACGAATAAGATCATCTCACTCCATCTTCTCTAGCTATCAGGGAGAACACTCACTTCCAATGTAACTTCCACAAAGAGGCTTTTCTGATTAGCTGTTACTGCATTCAGATCATCCTAAAGATAGTGGCTCAAAACAACAATTATTTTATTATGTGTCCTGATTTCTATAGGTTAGGGATTTGGGAATGTCTTGGCTGATCAATTCTGACTCAGAGTCTCTTGAGTGGTTGCTGGCAGATGGCTGGAGCTGGCGGCCTAGAGCAACTGGGGGCTGGCTGGAATTTCCTGCTCTCTTGTAGCATCTCTTTGTGATCTAGCTTGAGCTCCCTTACAACATGGCTGCATCAGGGAGGGTTGTTAGATAGCTTACAGGTGTTTGGGGACTTCAAGACCACATATTCCAGTAAGGAGGGTGACAGCTGTCCCACCTTTTATGGCCCAGCCTCAGAAATTACAGTGCCATGCCTGACATCCCATGTTGGCAGAAACCACCACAAAATCCCACCTGGCTTCAAGGGGAGGAGACATAGACCCACATCTGTCAACGGAAAGAGTGTCAAAGAATTATAGACATATTTAAAAATCACCACAGAGGCCATCCCTGATGCTCCATGACGGTACCCTGAATGTTTCCTTATGGCACATAATGCAATTTGCAATTCTGTATTGATTCTTTGACTGTGTATATGATGTTTAGTTCAAAAGCTACTCAAGGGCAGGGACTATGTTTGGTTCACCAGTAGACTCCCCGTGCTTGGAACTTAGTGGAAGACCAATGAATACGTGAATGAACGAACGAATGAATGAATGAATAATTAAGCAAATGCTGTTGCTGAAAAAATCACAATATGACAAACGAAAGTAATTCCTAGGTTACTAACTCTCTTGCATTCCATTTATCACAAATCTCCTCTAATAACATCTGTCACGGAAAAGCAGAAGAGCAAAGCCGGAAAGGACCCATGGGGTAAATCAGAGAGTAACTCTATTTGCCAGGCTCTCCAGCATTGTGGAAACTCTGTAATGCCTCAGGCTGGTTGTGGCCCATGCTCCTGAGGTCAGGGGCTAGTTAACCTGGTAGAAAATCCAGTTAGGCTGTCAAGGGGAAGTTTGAAGACAGTGTTTATATTTAATTTCCAGAGGGGGCTGATGGAACGCCCAAATGAAATGGCGCTGTTCACCCATCTGGCTTCCTGAGTGTTAGGATGTTTTTCACAGTACGTTAATGGGGAGATGAATCCGCCGACTCTGTCTGGCAGAGGGCATGTGCGTCATCCCACGTTGCCTGGGAAAACAAGCATTAACAAGTGTGAGCGCGGGTCGCCGTGGAAATGGTACAGAAGGGGGCCCATGGCAGGATTATTAGTGTTACTGTGCCCCTGGAGGAAGAAGGCCCTGCATCATTTCCCATCCAGACTGAGAGATAAAAAGGAAAATAAACAGCTTTTTTTTTCTTTTGAGACAGAGTTTTGCTCTTGTCACCCAGGCTGGAGTGCAGTGGTACAATCTCGGCTCACTGCAACCTCTGCCTCCCAGGTTCAAATGATTCTCCTGCCTCAGCCTCCTGAGTAGCTGGGATTACAGGTGTGTGCCACCATGCCCGGCACATTTTTGTATTTTTAGTAGAGACGGGGTTTCACCGTGTTGGTCAGGCTAGTCGCGAACTCCTGACCTCAAGTGATCTGCCCGCCTCGGCCTCCGAAAGTGCTGTGATTACAGGCATGAGCCACAGCTCTGGGCCATAAATAGCCTTTTATAGCAATAAGGTGTGCTCAGAAAAACCCCTGATGTGTCATGAACTCTTTGCAGTGCCAGAGTAGAAGTCACAGGCAGGGAGGAGAGAGGACTCCCCAGGCCAGCATCTTCCTTGTCACCATCCCACAGGTGGGATGTCCAGACGTTGACTCTGTTGTTTGCCCAAACAGGGAAAAGTTAAGAAGCCAGGAGGTCAAATGCCAGAAGGTCATTCATGTGCACTGCGCTCCAGTGTTGAAGTTGGTGGAGTTGGTTTGATTTAGGGCTCGTGGCGGCAGTGTGATCTCAGTGCAGCACTGTGCTGTCCAGGGGAGTTAGATCCTGGCCAGACTCCCAAGTGCAAGTGCCACTTCTGCCAGTTGCTGGCAGTGTGACCCTGGTGGGCTGGTGGGGCATTCACCCCCTCTTTGTTTCAGTGCCCTGAACTTTGAAGTGAGAAAAGGCCACTGGGAGGATTAAGTGGGATTAAAAGAGTTAATATGTGTCAAAGTGGTTAGAAGGGTGCTAGTACTTAAGTGTGATGTCAGTACTTGCTGTGTTCATTACTATTACAGTATATGTGAATTACTTGGGCAGGTTGGGAGGGGATCTAGGTCATCAGGAATCGGGGGCATCACTAATCAAAAGATACAGAATCTTCCTGGCCTTAAACGTGGCTTTTGGCTTTTCAGGGCTGGAAAGGAGAGGAACAAAGCAGACAGATATGCCCTGGACTGCCAGGAGAAGGCATACTGGCTGGTGCACCGATGCCCGGTGAGTATCCTCCTGCCTGGTGTCCTCTGTCTCTTCCTGTGCCTCCCACCTCCATCGTGTGCTCTCCATGCCTGTTTCCAACTCCTCTTTCTCTAGGGTGAGAATTGGATCAGCAGGAGGAGCTGCTCAGTGTCGGGTTAGCATCCCAGGGCCTCTTGACTAAAAAAGGAAGTTCTCTGTCTGGATGGGGTCTGCTCATGGCCCATGTGTTGTTGTTAGGTAGGGAGGGACCTGAATGAATTTGTCTTTTATGAGGGCTGGGACTTTTTTTTTTACTAGGATATCTAGTAAAGGAATATAAGGAGAAAAAAATTAGAATGTAGGCCCCAATGGAGGCTCCAATGCAGAAAAATAGAGTCCTGTGAGAATGGAAACTGCATGGCCAAAGTTCTTCTTGGTGTCTCCTGCTCCCTCACCTTTTCCTCTCCTAGATCCAGTTCCCAGCAGCTGAGAGGGGAGGAGGAGAAAGAATACGTCTGTGTTGAGCTGCTTCTTGCTTGGAGCACACTGAATCTCTGGCTTTGGGACTTTCAGTGGCCTAGAGAGACAAGCTGTACAGAGCTGGTGTAACTTGCCCCAGATCATCACTGGGAAATGGTAGCCTCATTCCGCAGCACACAGAAGTGGACTCTGACTGCCACATACTGGGATTAACTCTGCTGCCTCAGTTTCCTCCTGTCTCAGCCCCCTGTGCTGCCTATTGGTCAGGGGAGGTAGGAGATGTGAATGACATTCTGGAAACCAAAGAGTTACAAAGAAATGTTCTTCTTCCTCTTCCTTTAGCTTCCTTGCCTGCCAGGTATCAGGCATTCTCAGAACCAGAAAGAGAACTGAGTGAGGCCTGGTGTCAGAGTTTGTGGATTTTTGAACTTCAAGCCCATCTGATTTTGGTTGTTTTGCTTATTTTATTTATATACTCAAAACAGATTCTCCTAAGGTGTTCCACCCTGTAGGGGCATGGGTTTGGATGCTGTATTGCTGAGGTTAAGGTTCTGAGGTTGATCCCCAAGCAGCTTGTTTGATTTTTTTCGTGGCTTCAGGGTTTCTCCTCTAGGGAAACCAGTTTACAGATGCCTGACACAAGTATCTGGGGGCTGGGTGACAGAGAACAGGGTCCTGGAGACAAGCACCCCTGCTGGTTGGTAGCGTAGAAGCTCTTTGTATGAGAAGGAGCCTCACATTGCTAGTGTGTTCCAGAAGCACTCTGTGGTGAGGATAAGGAGATGTGGTGGATACGCCACATTTGGCAAGACACCTTGGTGCCCAGTGCCACCATGCCTGAGGGAACTCTAGTTCTTTCAAGGTAAAGAATGGCTTCTGTATTATATGCAGAGACTCCTCACTGTGGGATTGCCGATGTGACTACATTCCTTGCAAAGTGACATGGACTAGCTATGCAGTAAAATGAAAAACTGATCAGCCAGGTTCTTCTCAGTTCTCCTGGGGTAAGCTCTCAGCCCCCACCAGGCTAGTGGCTGAGTGGCTCTTCACAGCATGATGCGGAATCACATAAATATGACAACGTGTCTCTATGACCACCACCTCCCCACCGCCCATCTCCGCCACCATGACCGTCATCCCACCTCTCACTCCCTTACCTCCCTTATCTCCCTGACCTCTACCACATCTCTTATTTCCCCCACTTTTACCACCACCTCCACCACCCTTATTGTCATCGTCATTGTGGTCATTGTCACCATCACCGTCACAGTAGGCATGAACTGAGAACTCCCAGTGTGCTGAGCACTGTGCTAAGCCTTCTGCATTCTTTTTTTTTTTTTTTTTTTTGAGATGGAGCCTTGCTCTGTCGCCAAGACTGGAATGCAGTGGCACGATCTCGGCTTGCTGCAACTTCCACCTCCCGGGTTCAAGCGATTCTACTGCCTCAGCCTCCTGAGTAGCTAGGATTACAGGCGCGCACCACCATGCCCAGCTAATTTTGGTATTTTTAGTAGAGATGGGATTTCACCATGTTGGTCAGGCTGGTCTCGAACTCCTCACCTCGTGATCCGCCCGCCTCGGCCTCCCAAAGTGCTGGGATTACAGGCGTGAGCGACCGCGCCCGGCTGCCTTTCGCATTCTTATTGAACCTTTGCAGCCCTGTATGGAAGGGCTTGTTATTATTCTCATTTTACTGATAAGCAAGTGAAAGCTCAAGGATGTTGCTGATTTGCCCGAAGTTACACAGCTAGTAAGTGCCAGAGGGTCTGAACCTACATACTGCCGACGGTGGAACCCCGCACCGACTTAGCCCTGTGCACTTCTGCCTCTCAGGCAATGTCATGGGATGTCTTGGTGCAGTTCAGTCCTTTGGTAACCTCCTGGGTCATTAGAACGTTGCCTGGGTCACTGCTGCTCTAAGCAGCTGAATGCCTGGGTCCACAAGTGCCTGGTCCCTCTTTGACAGCACTGGGGACCCAAGTTCAGCTTGAGGCTTTGATGGACTCAGAGTGGTCCTAGAACTTCCAGGACATAAAACTGCTCCCTACATCTAACCTCTTTCATGACTGCTGCCTCAGCGAAAACCAGACCAGTAGTCAAAGATGAGGCAGGAGAGTGCCGTCACCCCACTCTCTGCGATTTTCTTAAAATTCTCCCCATCTCTTGTTGGCTTGTTGGCCTGTGGGGGTGGAAGGTAGCATTTTTGAAGAGCATCTCAGTCTAGAAATTGAGCAATCTGACTGACAGGCTCAGGAAGCCCTGGAGCTCACAGACTGCCAGACAGTTTCCAGGAGACCCAAACAAACCGTCAGTTCAATGGGAAAAAAAGCCAGCCAAGGCAAACAAAGCACTTGGCGCTGTGGAGTGTCGCGGTCACTCCGTGTCAGACTGTAACCAACAGTTGTAGAGTGAGACGCGGCCTGCTGTTACTGAACCAACTCATTCACTTGTTCATTTGTCTGTTCACTGATCCATGAAACCTTCATTGAGCCTTGACTTTGTCCCAGGGAAGGGGTTAGGTGCTGGGTGTGAAATAAGTCAAGAGTCATTGAGTGCTCTTCTGTGCCTGTATTAAGCTCTTGGCACAGATGACCTCATTGACGTCCGATGCTATGATGTAGGGAATATCACCATCCCCATTATTCAGATGGAGAAATTGAGGCTCATAGAGGTTCAGTTGCCTGCTCAGTTCTGGGAGAGGAAGCCACACCTTTCTGATGGCAAAGCCTGATATGCTACTTCTGTGCAAGGAGGCCCCACCCGTGGTCCCTCTCTCAGCTCAGGGAGCTCAAAATCCAAATTGCTGGAGCACAGGTGAGTAACACTCTCCCAGAGATAAGACCTAAATGCAGAAGGGGCACAGCGAGAGGGTGGTTGATTTAGAAAGCCAGGGAGAAATGTCTGATAGATGCTGTATCAAGGAGATCATCACTGGCAAAGGCCAAGACCCCACGTGGGTGGTGGTAGTTGAGGGCTCTGACCTGAGTTCCTACCCAGAGCCCAAATGACACCTGTGGTTCAGCATCCTGTAATGAAGGAAAATGATGTTCCTCATCCGTGTTTTACCCAAATGGTACCAAGTACAGATCTGAGCACGATGCAAACAACAGTAGGTTTTGTAAATGAACAAAGGGAGAAAGTGCTCCCTTAGACAGTCATGTGGAGGCCTTCCCTGCGTCTTTGCTGTGCCATCTGTGACTTCCTGCCTCCCAAGGATGTAGTCTGAGGCTGCTTCCTGGCGGTGGGTGTGCTAAATCAAGTGATCCCTTATCTGCATATCAAGCTAAATGACCCTTGTTTCAACCACATATGCAGACACTTGCTAGAGATGTCTGCCCTCCATTTCCCATTGAGGTTGGGCTAAATGTCCAACCATGGAAAATGGCAAAATAAATTGAGGTATATTAACGTGATGGAACATTGTGAAGCTATTCAAATAATATTTTCAAAGGCCATTCATTGACCTAGGAAAATGATCTGACATATAATGTGTTTTTTGTTTGTTTGTTGTTTTTTGTTTGTTTTTGAGACAGAGTCTCACTTGGGTGCAGTGGCATGGTCTCGGCTCATTGCAACCTCTGCCTCTTGGGTTCAAGAAATTCTCCTGAATCAGCCTCCTGAGTAGCTGGAATTATAGGTGCCTGCCACCACACCTGGCTAATTTTTGTATTTTTAGTAGAGACATGTTGGCCAGGCTGGGCTCGAACTCCTGACTCCATCTTGGCCTCCCAGAGTACTGGGATTCCAGGCATGAGGCACTGTGGCGACCTGACACATAATATATTATAAAACCAGGGTGGGTGGAATGCTCCATGTACTGTGGTCCAGAAAAAAAAAAAAGTTAACATATATTTTGTGAATATCTGCTCTATGCCGGGTGCTTACTAGGCAATGGGGATATTTAGATTATGAGCCAAGACAGACATTGCCCATGACCTCAAGGAGTTTCCTGTAGTCTGGTGGAGAGACAAAGACTAAAATGATTAAACCAATGAATGAGTAACATGCAGAATGCCACAGCAGCTGGTAGGAGGCAGGGACCCTGTGTCCAGTTGGTGGTCAGGGAACGTGGAACACAGGGCATAGAGAGTGACATTCAAGCCAAGATCCTCTAGGAGCTGACTTTCCTAATGCTGCAATGTAAAATTGTCTCCCTGTTTCACCTCAACTCTATTCTTTTTTTTTTTTTTTTTTGAGACAGAGTCTCGCCCTGTTGCCCAGGCTGGAGTGCAATGGTGTGATCTCAGTTCACTGCAACCTCCACCTCCCAGGTTCAAGCGATTCTCCTGCCTCAGCCTCCCAAGTAGCTGGAATTACAGGTGTCTGCCACCTTGCCTGGCTAAGTTTTTGTAACTTTAGTAGAGATCGGTTTTTCACTGTGTTGGCCAGGCTGGTCTCGAACTCCTGACCTCATGATCTGTCTGCCTCAGCCTTTCAAAGTGCTGGGATTACAGGCATGAGCTACCATACCTGGCCTCATCTTTATTTCTTTCCCCTGTCTTATTTTGTTTAGAAAATGAGTTAGTGTTTTACTTATTATTTGTTTTCTATTCCATACATCAGAAGAGTCTGATACTTTTGGGAAGAGAGTGAAGCTGAGAGAAGGAGGGGCAGAGGGACATGGTGGAGTGCCACCAAGAAGTGACCGTCAGCTCCCATGCTGGCTCTGCTCTGTATGTGGGTTCCTGGGAACGTCATCTCCTTACCAGCAGTTGTCACGAGTACAGGAGCTCCTTTCCTGACCTGAATGATGAGGCATTGAGCAAATTGCCTCTTCAGCTTACACCCAAGGGATGTTGTTGGCGGGGGTGGGGGTCACACCCTCGTGTTCACAGTTCCTCAGGGTGAAGGAGGGGAGCTTGCAGGTCTCTGAAGGCTTCCTGCATAAGGCACCAGGGCAGAAAGCGCCTGCTGCCTCCTTATCTGCGGGCGGCACACCACAGGATGCATTGGCTGCCCTTACTTCCTGGGTGCTAACAGTCAGTCCCGGTTATCTTCATCTGAACACCCTGTTATGTGCCAGAAACTGCATCAGCAGTGCTCTGGTGATGATCACAGTGGATCAAAGACTTTACACTACCTGATGAATGAAGAAATGGATGAATGAAAGGAGCCTGGGGGTCTCTGAAACCAGCAGAGGCAGAAAGGCAGCCCCCTCACGAGTTTCGAGGGCAGGGAACTGGAAAAGGACCACGGCTTGATTGGGAACAACTGAGACTCAAGGGCTGCTGCCCACAGAGGCTCAAGAGCCAAGGCAGCAGCGGCCAGGGGACTGTGCCTGGCTGTTTTGTAGGGGAGGCACAGAGAGCCAGGTTGGGGCTACAACTGGACAGACTGGCAGAATCATCAAGCTCAGTGGGTGGCTGTGGATCTGAGAGTCTAAGGCCGTCTGGTCTGGGCAGCTGAGGGCACAGAGGAGTCTATCTCAGTTATGCAGTGCACTGTTGAGCACTGGGACAACCAAATTTATGTCAGAGCCTGGGGCACGTTGGAAGGAAAGAACTGATAATGAATTCAAGACTTGAGCAGATGACCACACTGAAGTCACTGAGGCAGTGAGCACCTGTGGAAGAGCAGCCAGACAGTGATTGTAGGGCGTCATGGGCACAGGCTGTGTGTGTGTGAGTGTTAGTGCATGTCAGTGTATCTGGGTCTGCATGTATGTGAGTGAGAGTGTGCGAATGTATGCGTGCTAGTGTGTGTACATGTGCGCATGTATTTGAGGATGTATGTGTGTCTGTGTGTTGGCATGTCAAGGTGTGAATGTATGTGAGCGTGTGTATGTATGTGTGAGAGTATGTGTAGATGTGTGCATGTAAGTGAGCATGTATGTGAGTGTGAGTGTGCATATGTATGTGTGAGAGTGTGCCTAGGTGTATGCATGCATGTAAACATGTATATATGTGTCAGTGTGCGCATATGTGTGAGTGTGTGTGAATGTGTGCATGTGTGAGCATGCATACGTGTATGCATGTATGTGAGCATGTTTTTGTGTATTCATTCTCATAGTGCTATAAAGAAATACTCAAGACTGGGTAATTTATAAAGGAAAAAGGTTTAATTGACTTAGTTCTGCATAACTGGGGAAGTCTTAGGAAACTTACAATCACGGTGGAAGGGGGAAACGCATGTCTGACATGGTGGCAGGCGAGAGAGAGCGAGTATGTGAAAGAGGGACTGTCAGACACTTATAAACCCATCAGATCTCATGAGAACTCACTATTGTGTGAACAGCATGGGGGATACCACGCCTATAATCCAATCACCTCCCACCAGGTCTCTCCCTCAATCCCTGGGGATTATGGAGATTACAATTCAAGATGATATTTGGGTGGGGACACAGAGCCAAACCATATTAATGTGTGTATATGTGTGTGTCAGGTCATACGTGTATGTCAGCATGTGTGGGTGTGCATATGTACATGTGGGAATATGCGTTGGTGTGTGCATGTATGTGAGCATGCATGTGTGTGAGTGTGCCAGTGTGTCAGGGCATGTATGTGTGTGAGCATGTGTGAGTATGAGTATGTGTGTATGAGAGTGTGTGGATGTGTGTGAGTGTGAGAGTGTGTGAACGTGCCAAAGTGTGTGTATGAAGTCTGTCTTCAGTTATGCAGGGGGATTTCTCCATAACAGATTCAGGGGGCAACTCCTAGAACTCTTTTTGGCAAAGACACTGACTTTGCTGAGCCCCTGCCATGTGAGGTTAGATCCCATGGTGTTATCCCTTCAAGACACCTGTCTCAACTGTAATTTATCCTTTGTGTGATTAATTGCTGAGTGGCTACCTCCCCCTTGAGACTGGGAGTGCCTCAATATGCCTGCTGGGGAGCAGTGGTCTTGGGGCACACTCACCATGGGCTCCCCAGGGCTCAGCACGATGTCCGGCACATAGGAAGTACCCCATAGATATTTGCTGATCAAGATCCACTTGTAACAACTAGGGTAAGGATCGCTGTTCCCTTTCCCTGTCCTCTTCCCCACCCACTTTCTATTGCCTTCTCCTTTCTCTTCCCTGTGTCGTCTTCTCTGCACATATTTGCCTCCATGGTAGCCTAATGAGCTAGGTTGCTAGATTTAGCAAATAAAATACAGGAAATTTGATTGAAATTGAATTTCAGATAAACAAATAATTTTTACGTAAATGTATTTTGTATATTTAGTATAAAAATATAATAAGCATCAAAATATTGGGGCAGAAATTATTTGCCATTTATCTTAAATTAACTGGACTTCCTACATTTTATCTGGAACTCTTACATCTGAGCTAAAACCCAGTCTGATCCCATGGATGAGGCTGAATCTGATGGCAAGAAAGCCCAGTTGATTCTAAATTCTCTGCTTCAGTGTAGCCAACCTGGTTGGTCACGTGAGCTGAGCAGTAGGTGGATGCCTGGCATCACACCTGCATCAAGGGAAGTGAAAGGGAATTTGAGGCCAAATTATTGGCCTCAAAGAGTCAAGGAGTTGAGAGAGATCAAGTAAGATTTTCTGGAGAGTTGGGTTACCTGCTGGAAAAGGGAGCTAACAGAGATTACAGTCCCAGTTTTGGGCCGTTCTTTTATATACATAATTTTAAAATGACTACAACCCCTTCTTCAGCAATAGCAACCTTCTGTTGAGAGCTTCACACCCTATCTTGTTAAGTCTTCACAAGAACCTACCACGTAGGAGGCTTCTTCTCTGTTTCTTAGAGAGGTTAGTGAGTGCCGAGATAAGGAGTGTTTTCCAAGATCTTCTGCACAGCTGGGAAGTGGCAGAACCAGGAGTGGCACCCAGAGGTGCCTGACAAGCCTGGACTCTCCCAAAGCACTGCTCTGTCACTTCTCTTTTCCCACCCAGCCCAAGACGAAACCACAGAGTGTGGGGAGGCACTGTGGGAAGAGTCAGGAGGCCCATGTATTAGTCTCAGTGAACTCTTCTGGGGCTTGAATGTTACCCATCCATATGCCCACTCACTCATCCATCTATCTACTCATTCAACCATCCATCCATCCATCCATCCATCCATCCATCCATCCATCCGTCCATCCCTCTCTCCCTCCCTTTATCCATCCATCCCTCCATCTGTCCATCCCACTATGGTGCTGAGTTTGTCATCCATCCATGCATCCATCCATCCATCCATCCATCCATCCATCCATCCATCTCTTCACTCATCCATTCACCATCCATCTACCACCGATTTACCCATTCATCCATGCATCCGTCTATCCATCCCATTATGGTGCTGAGTTTGCCATTCATCTGTCTGTCTATGCATCCATCCATCCATCCATCTGTCCATCCATTCATCTCTTCACCCATCCACTCACCATCCACCTACCACCCATTTATCCATCTGTCCATCCCTCCTTCCCTCCCTCCATCCATTCATACACCATTCCATCCCTCCATCTATCCATCTCACTATGGTGCTGGGGATGCCATTCATTTGTTTGTCCATCCATCCATCCATCTATCCATTCATCCATCCATCCATCCTTCCATCCCTCCATTCATCCATCTCACTATGGTGCCGGGGATGCCATTCATCTGTCTGTCCATCCATCCGTACATCCACCCATCCATCCATCCATTTATTCACCCACCCACCATCCACCCACCACCCATTTACCTATTCATCCATCCATCCATCCATCCATCCACTCATCCCCCTCTCCTTCCCTCCTTCCTGCCACCCATCCCACTCTGGTGCTGGGAATGCCATTCATCTGTCTGGCCATCCATCCATCCATTTACTCACCCACCCATCCACCATCTACCTGCCACCCATTTACCTGTTCATCCATCCACTCATCCATGCATCCCACTATGGTGCTGGGGATGCCAACCACCTGTCCATTTTTCCATCCACCTACCCACCCATCTACCCATTCTTCTCTTCATCCATCCTTCCATCTCACTATGTTAGGTGCTGGGGATACTGGGAGACAGAACAGCCCTCATGAAGCTCAACAGCTCACCTGGAGGGTTTACACCCACTCAAAACTTCCTGTGAGCTAGGCCACAAGTTCTTCTCAACTCGATCTCACAATTGGCAGATTAACTGAGACCCACGGTTAACCAGAAACCAGAGACTCCCTGTAATGATCCTTATGTTGTTTTTATTCCGTTTAGCCTGGAATGGACAATGTGCTGGACTATGGCCTGGACCGAGTAACCAATCCGAATGAAGTCAAGGTAAACCAGGTATGTCTCTGCCGCATAGTGTGGGTAGGGAGGGCCTAGGTCGGATTCTGGGGCTGGGAAGGTGTCCACACATCTATTCATGTTTGTTAGGGCAACGATGTCTCCCCTTTGAGACTGCCAAAGAGAGGAGGACTGTGAGCTCTGTGGACTCGGGGCTGGAGGAGAAGTGGGACCATGGCAGGGTGCTGGGTAAGGAGAAATTATGATTGAAGAAAGAGAGGTTGTACAGTGCAGGGAAGAGCTAATGGGATCTAGATGGCTGGTTTTCAGACTTTTCTGAGTCACTTCCCCCTTTGAAAATCTGACGAAAGTTGTGAGCTCATTCCACTCTAAGATGCACAGACAGATGTTCTGTACACATTTTCAGCCAGTTCCTTGATCCTGAGGAGACTGTAGACCCCAGCCTCAAAACTCTTGAATCAGCTTTGGATTTAACCTTAATCCATGACAGGACCTGGAATCTAACACTTTCTTTCACATCCCATTGGAGGGGAATCTTTGTAAAGATTCTCCAAGCAGATTTCATTAAAAAAATATATATATATATACTTTCCTCAATAGGCCATCTTTCATGATGGATAACCAATGTCCTATGAGTATTTATTTGTTTATAGAAATATAGTTCATAGGCCGGGCACGGTGGCTCACACCTGTAATCCCAGCACTTTGGGAGGCCGAGGCGGGTGGATCATGAGTTCAGGAGATCGAGACCAGCCTGGCTAACACGGTGAAACCCCGTCTCTACTAAAAATACAAAAAATTAGCTGCTTGTGGTGGTGGGCGCCTGTAGTCCCAGCTACTCGGGAGGCTGAGGCAGGAGAATGGTGTGAACCCAGGAGGTGGAGCTTGCAGTGAGCCGAGATCGCACCACTGCACTCCAGCCTGGGGGACAGAGCGAGACTCTGTCTCAAAAAAAAGAAAAAAAAAAGAAATACAGTTCATAAGCTGTTGAACCCATGGCCCTATTGACATTTTGGGCCAGATAATTCTTTTTTTTTCTATTTATTTATTTAATTAATTTATCATTTGAGACAGGGTCTCACTCTGTTGCCCAGGCTGCAGTTCTGTGGCATGCTCACAGCTCACTGCACCCTTGACCTCCTGGGCTCAGGTGATCCTCCTGCCTCAGCCACCCAAGTAGCTAGGACCATGGGCACATGCCATGATGCTTGGCTAATTTTTAAAATTATCTGTAGAGACAGTGCCTTTCTATGTTGCCCAGGCTGGTCTTGAACTCCTGGGCTCAAGCAATCCTCCTGCCTTGGCCTCCCAAAGCACTGAGATTACAGGTGTGAGCCACTGTGCCTGGTTCAGATAGACAATTCTTTGGTGAAGTTGTCCTGTGCATTTTAGAATGTTTAGCAGCATCCCTGGCCTCTGCCCATGAGATGTCAGTACCTCCATTCCTCTCCCTGCCCACCTAAGCCCCAGTCCTAACAGTCAAAAACGTCTCCAGACATTGCCCAATGTACCCTGGGGAGGGAGTCAACATTGCTCTGGCTGAGAACCACTGATTCCAATGAACCAGCCTAGATCCGTTTAAACAGGTCTTAGATGGTTTCATTGCTTTCTGTCAAACATTGTCTTTAGGTAGCAAGGGTCATCATCTCTTTAGCCTCGGGTGTATCTATAGGGCTCTGCAGAGCCTTAAGGCATGAGTGGGGGCTTGTAGGGGTGTGCAGGGGAAGGAGGAGGGTGGAAGTGGGAGGGGAAAGAAAAAGGAGCCAGAAATGTTGGCAAGGCAGCTCTGGGACAGTGTTTGCTTTTGCTCCCTGGAGAGGGTCACCAGGGGAATCATTAGGTCTCTTGTCCACAAGCCGGAGAGACCCTTCCTTTGATACACACAGGGCACAGTCAGCCTTAACTCCGCTGTTCCCAGGGCAGCCTTTCCTGTGTTCCCCTTGTCAGATAACAGATCACTGCTGAGGCCTTGTAGGCTTGGTTGCCATAGAAACAGAATCCTCGAGTAAAAGACTGAACCTGGGTGGAAGGTTTGCTTTTTTTTTTCTATGGCTAACTAGCAGCTCTGGAAACCTCTTTCCTGGGGAGGAAAGAGAGGGTGGAGGCAGAAAGCACATCACTCATTCTGACATAGGGGGTGGGAACCAAGGGGCACTCATCCGTGACCCAAGCCAGGATACTGCTCAGCTGTGTGTCTGTGTGTGTGTGTGTGTGTGTGTGTGTGTTGGGGGTGTTAGGCAGGACCTTAACTTCATCCATTTGAGAGGGAAGCTAAGGAACTGAGCTTCTCCATCCTGGATGTGACTTCCGAGGAGGGTGACCAGATTGCTGTCTTTACTGGGGAGGCATCTTTGTGCCCCTTGGCCCACAGAGCCCATTTCTTGCGGATGTGGATACTGGCAACACTCTCAGCCCAGAGCCCAGTGGGCAGGCTGGGTGTGCGACAGAGGGTGTCCTTGCCATGGTGGGGTGTGATACCGGCCATGTCTCCGCTGTTGCTTACCATTATCTTCTCTGTCTTTCTCTCTCTCTCTTCCCAGCTATCTTTTTCCCGTGCACTCTGGCTGCTGTGGAATAAAGTATTAAGAAGAATAAAGAACTGCAATTCTCATGCATGCAGAGCCCCTTCCAGCCCTCCCCTCAGCCAGCCCCAGCATGCTGTGGTTTATTTGTCTGCAACATTTCCCACTGTCTGCGAGTCCCCTGTGTCCCTGGGTTAATCTACCCTGAGAGGAGAGGGTCGCCAAGAGCACGAAGCATCTCCATGAAGACCTGGGAGTGCAGAGGCTTTGGATTTTTGTCTCACTTCAGAGAACTCTCGGTGCCTGAGCTGGTTTGAAGAGAGGTCATTTTGAGAAGGAATCAATCCTTCTTCCTTTTTTTCTTTTGTATTTTTTTTTTTTGAGATGGAGTTTCTCCCTGTCGCCCAGCCTGGAGTGCAGTGGCGCAATCTCGGCTCACCATAAGCTCTGCCTCCTGGGTTCACGCCATTCTCCTGCCTCAGCCTCCCGAGTAGCTGGGACTACAGGCGCCCGCCACTACGCCTGGCTAATATTTTTGTATTTTTAGTAGAGACGGGGTTTCACCGTGTTAGCCAGGATGGTCTCGATCTCCTGACCTCGTGATCCACCCGCCTCGGCCTCCCAAAGTGTTGGGATTATAGGCTTGAGCCACCGTGCCCGGCCTGTTTTCTATTCTTTTTTTTTTTTTTTGAGACAGAGTCCCACTCTCACCCAGGCAGGAGTGCAGTGGCGCGATCTCGGCTCACTGCAACCTCCGCCTTCTGGGTTTAAGTAATTCCTTGCCTCAGCCTCCAGAGTAGCTGCGATTACAGGTGTGTTCCACCACGCCCAGCTCATTTTTTCATGTTTTTACTAGAGACAGGGTTTCTCCATGTTGTCCAGGCTGGTCTCGAACTCCTGACCTCAGGTGATCCACCCACCTTGGCCTCCCAAAGTGCTGGGATTACAGGTGTGAGCCACTGCGTCCAGCCATCAATCCTTCTTTTTAAACTTATTTTAGGTTCGGGGGTTACATTTCAGGTAAATTGCATGTCACAGGGGTTTGGTGTACAGATTATTTTGTCACTCAGGCAAGAAGCATAGTACTCATAGGTAGCTTTTCCATCCTCTCCCTCCTCCCACCCTCCACCCGGCCTGGATGTCTGTTGTTCCCGTCTTTGTGTCCTTGTGTACTCAATGTTTAGCTCCCACTTATAAGTGAGAACATGTGGTATTTGGTTTTCTGTTCCTGTGTTAGTTTGCTTAGGATAATGGTCTCTAGCGCCATCCATGTTGCTACAAAGAACAAGATCTCTCTTTTTTTTTTTTTTATGGCTGCATGGTATTCCACAGTGTATATGTACCACATTTTCTTTATCCAGTCTACCAATGATGGGCATTTAGGTTGGTTCCATGTCTTTGCTATTGTGAATAGTGCTGCAGTGAACATAGGCATGCATATGTCTTTATGATGGAATGAGTTATATTCCTTTGGGTATATACCTAGTAATGGGATTGCTGGGTCAAATGGTAATTCTGTTTTAAGTTCTTTGAGAAATCATCACACTGCTTTCTACAATAGTTGAACTAATTTCATTCCTACCAGCAGCATATAAGCTTCCCTTTTCTCCTTGCCAGCATCTGTTATTTTTTGACTTTTTCATAATAGCCATTCTGACTGGTGTGAGATGGTATCTCATTGTGGTTTTGATTTGCATTTCGAGAATGAGTAAATTCTTGAGAAGATGTATCTGTTTTCCCCAAATAGAGGGAAGTAACCGTCAACCATAAGGAGGAAGCTCATTAGGTTGGCAGGTGTCTCGGGCCCTGGATGGCCC
The DNA here is from genome assembly GCF_009764315.1 of Trachypithecus francoisi. Taxonomy (NCBI): domain Eukaryota; kingdom Metazoa; phylum Chordata; class Mammalia; order Primates; family Cercopithecidae; genus Trachypithecus; species Trachypithecus francoisi. The sequence continues at coordinate 41,949,816 of NW_022681466.1, read as the reverse complement.
ACTCCCGCTGGCTGATGGCCGCTGGGAGGGACTGGCCAGGGGCCGGGACCACACTCTAGAAGTGAGTCCTCTTTCAGCTCCAATACCTTGAGGCATATGGAGCCTCCAAGTCCTCCACCCCAGAAGGTGATGGGGGCAGGGGCTGCTCATGGCAGGGTCACTGCTATCATTTAGGGATGAGGGCAGTGCCGGGTGCTGAAGAGACCCTTGACATAGGCCTGAGTCCCAACTCTGCCACTTCCAGTCCACATGATCTTGGGTGAGCTCCTTCTTGAGGCACAGTCTCAGTTTCCTCGTCTCTAATAGGGGAAGCATGCTAGTTCCTTCCTCAGAGGATTAAGTGGGATCACTTATGTGTAGTGTCTAGAATGCTAATCAACACGTAGAGACACTCCACACACAGCTGGTATTATTCTAAATGTTGTCATGCTGTGAGAGAGAATTTGTGGGACTTGTAGACCTCAGACTCCATGTTAGGGTGCTGTACCTAGCCAGTTTCCTCTTCTACCTCTTCACCTTCTCATACTTCTCCCCTGGTTGGAGGTGGAAGGAGGGGTTACATACCACTTTCAATCTCTCAGCCTACTCCAATAAGCAGCTGCTCAGAACCTCAGTCTACACTGGCGAGTATACAGATCTTTCGGTAAAAGGCAGAAGTATGGCCTGGCAGTATAAACTACTGTGCTCTGCAGAGGTGCTCAGCCTGCAGCCCTCAGTGAGCAACACCCCCTTCCCACACCATATGCTCCCACCAGTAGGGGACAAACTGCTTTCTTTTTGTGGCTTCTGTGTGACCATGGCTGGCTGAGGGAAGGGAAGGGGCTGATGTTTGCTGACAGCTCCGTGCGTGCCAGGCACGGAGCAGAGTGCGTCACCCCTTGTCACGGCTCAGCTAAGACTCGCTACTGTGTTATGAGGTAGACGGCCACGTTGACCTCTGTTTCACATTTGAGAAACCAGGCCGAGAGAGAGGCTGGCTCCCCCAGGACACACAGCCGAGAAGTTGTGAAGCCAGGATCTGAACCTCAGCTGATGGCCGCCAGAGCCCACTCCACATCCTGCCTGACGTTTTCTAATGTCTTTATTGTGGCTTTTAGAAGTTTTTCTGGATTTCCTGAAATCCATTAACAGAGGTAATGTCAGTTTCCTTTTTCTTTCTTTTTTTTTTTTTTGAGACGGAGTCTTGCTCTGTCACCCGGGCTGGAGTGCAGTGGCCGGATCTCAGCTCACCACAAGCTCCGCCTCCCGGGTTTATGCCATTCTCCTGCCTCAGCCTCTCAAGTAGCTGAGACTACAGGCACCCGCCACCTTGCCCGGCTAGTTTTTTGTATTTTTTAGTGGAGACAGGGTTTCACCGTGTTAGCCAGGATGGTCTCGATCTCCTGACCTCATGATCCGCCCATCTCGGCCTCCCAAAGTGCTGGGATTACAGGCTTGAGCCACCGCGCACGGCCCTCAGTTTCCTTTTTCACATGAAGAAAACAAAGTAGAGAGACACAGCCGTTTGCCCAAGGTGACCCAGCCAGGATTCAGTTACGTGTTTCCAATTCTGTAGCTCATGTACCTCCCTGATGCCACCACTGCTCCCCTCTCCATCTGGCAAGGCCTACATCCTGCACCTAGGGCCGGCTTCATGGGCAGGGGGCTTGTACAGCCGCCCAAGACCCCACCCTCAGAAGAACCCTTGTTTGGTTTAATGTTCTGTTACCCTCTCAGAATTCTTTACACTTTTTTTTCTGAACGGTAAACCTGCATTTTTATTTTGCATTGAGCCTTGTAAACTGTAAGCAGTTCTACCTCTACCCGATGAGGTCGTACCTGGCTGGATGGCTATTTACTTCGCATGATCACAATCTTGAATCCAAGACTCCTTAGACAGCTGCACCCCCTTATTTTTTTAAAAAAATCTATCTATCTATCTATCTATCTATCTATCTATCTATCTATCTACCTACCTAGCTACCTACCTGCCTGCCTACCTACCTACCTACCTACCTACCTATCTATCTATTTTGAGACAGTCTTGCTCTGTTGCCCAGGCTGGAGTGTAGTGGCACAATCTCAGATCACCACAACCTCCACCTCCTGGGTTCAAACGATTTTTGTGCCTTAGCCTACTGAGCAGCTGGGATTACAGACGTGTGCCACCATGCACAGCTAATTTTTATATTTTTAGTAGAGACAAGGTTTTGCCTTTTTGGCCAGGCTGGTCTCAAAATCCTGGCCTCGGGTGATTCGCCTGCCTTGGCCTCTCAGAGTGCTAGGATTACAGATGTGAGCCACCATGCCTGGCCTTTATTTATTTATTTTGAGACCAGATTATAAGACTGGCTAATTTTTGTATTTTTAGTAGAGACGGGGTTTCACCATGTTGTCCAGGCCGGTCTTGAACTCCTGGGCTCAAGTGATCCACCTGGCTTGGCCTCCCATAGTGCTGGGATTACAACAGGTATGAACCACTGCGCCCAGCCCCATCTCTTTTCTTGCCTGCTTTGCCTTAACCACTTGTGTTTCTGGATCTCCCGGTTTCTGACTTTAGATCCCCTCTCTGCTCTCAACGCCAGTGCTGCCCGATTCCTCACGGTTCTCCCCATCTCGCCTTTGGCTCCGTGGCTTTCTCGGCCCCTCACCTGTGTTTCTCTGCAGATACCTGCCCGGCTACCCAATCCCAAGGTCCTTGCTTATTTCTCTCCTGCACTCCTGCCGGTGGCCTGACCCCTCCTGCCCTGTGATAATTGTCTGCAGCCTCCATCCCGGGTTCCCCTGTCAGCCAGCCCAGAGCTATGTAAACAGCAAGTCTAGATGTGTCCCTATGTGGGCAACTCTGCAAGGGAAAAATAAGAAGTTGTTAGAATGCTAAGAATCCAGAGATTCCTCAGGTGGAATCTTCCTCCTGTAGCAAAGTGTGTCGCTGAGATGAGGCATAAAGAAGTGGCTTTGCTCCAGGAGGGCTGGCAGCTGAGAAAGGAGGGAAGTTGTGTGTAAATGCCAGGCTGGAAAAAAAACCCCTTATTTCTTATTTTATCATGAGGTGGTTTTCTTTGAATTGCTTAGAATTGTGTGTACTCTTTTTTTTTGTAACAACTTCACTTTAACATAATGTTTCTTATTGCCTTCAGCTAAGATATAATAATATTGATAGTAGTTTTGCAAGACTTAGCAAATAAAAATACAGGATTCCCAGTTATGTTTGAATTTCAGATAAGCAATGAATATCTTTTTCACATAAGTAGGTCCCAAATATTGCCTGTGAATCCTGCATTGTATCTTATGATGAGGGCTAAAATTGTGGCATGCACGTACTCAGTGGTAGTGTAGTAACCCTAATGAGTAGGCTCTGTGTGTGGGTCTCTGTTATGTGCCAGGCACCTTATGTCTATTATCTCATTTAGTCCCTCTTTTTTTCTTTTTTTTGAGACGGAGTCTTGCTGTGTCGCCCAGGCTGGAGTGCAGTGGCTGGATCTCAGCTCACTGCAAGCTCCGCCTCCCGGGTTCACGCCATTCTCCTCCCTCAGCCTCCCGTGTAGCTGGGACTACAGGTGCCCGCCACCTTGCCCGGCTAGTTTTTTTTTTTTTTTTGTATTTTTTTAGTAGAGATGTGGTTTCACCGTGTTAGCCAGGATGGTCTCGATCTCCTGACCTCGTGATCTGCCCGTCTTGGCCTCCCAAAGTGCTAGGATTACAGGGTTGAGCCACCGCACCCGGCCAAGTCCCTCTTTTTTTCTATTCTCCTTTTACAAATGAGAAATTAGAGGCTCTGAAATGCTGAGCAACTCATCCAAGGTCATAGCCAGGAAGTGGTAGGACTAGGATTTTAACCTTTGTCTGAACCCCAAAGCCCATATACTTCTATTTCTTTCCTTCCTTCCTTCCTTTTTCTCTCTTTCCTTCCCTCCTTCATTCCCTCCCTCCACTCTCTCCCTTTTCTTTCTCTCTTTCTTTCTTTCTTTTTTCTTTCTTTCTCTTTCTCTCTCTTTCTTTCTTTCTTTTTCCTTATTTCTTTCCTTCCTTCCTTCTTTCTTTCTTTTCTTTCTTCTTCCTTCCTTCCTTCCTTCCTCCCTTCCTCCCTTTCTCCCTTCCTTCTCTCTGTCTCTCTCTCTCTCTTTCTTTCTTTTTTGAGACAAGGTCTTGTTCAGTCACCCATGCTCCAGTGCGGTTGTGTCATCCTAGCTCACTGCCACCTCAAACTCCTGGGCTCAAGCAATCCTCTGGCCTCAGCCTCCAGCAGTTGCTGGGACCACAGGCATGTATCACCATCCATACTCTTTCCTGAATCTCTTCTCCACCACTCCCTCCAAATCAAATTGTCTCTTCACCTTTTAGAGAAGTTCAAGACTGTTTTCCCTCACTGTCCCCTCCCTGCACGCACTCCTAGAAGAGCAGAGATCCCTGTATGTCAACCTAGAGGAAGAAGATCCCATGGACGGCTAATATTTCCAGGTTCATAATTTATTGTACAAATTGAATTATCACATGACAAGTTGACATGAGCTTCTCCAGGCATGAGAACTTAATGGAGGAGGCACAGACAGTTTAGAATCCATTATGTTGCTTTCACAACTGGAGTTTTTTTAGACTTGACTTGGAGTGAAAGGTCATCAAAGCAATGCCTACATATGTGGCCAGTACACAACTCATTCTACTGGTGAGGATCTAAGAGTTGAAATGTATTTTACTGCCTGGAATTGGGCATCATTTTCTGGACCTGCCATGATTTCAATCTAGCCAAAGCCACACATTCCGCAGCCACTGTCCTTCAACATACGCAACCTGGACAGCTATTTTTAAAGCTAGAAATACAAGCTAAAATTCATGTGGACAATCCAAGGTAGAGGTGGGAAAGTCTCACCTTCCACCAAATCCTATTAATGGAGAGCAGGCTGCAGTTCCATTCCCAGAAGGTAACTGGTAATTCTGGGAATCAGAAAACAAAATAGCAAACTACAGCACAGAGGCAGAGCCCTAGGAAGATAATAAAATCAAATGAAGCGAACAGGAGTATACAAATTGTAAACCCCTGAAGACTGAGATAATGGCCCTAGAAGCCAGTATATTAGGCCAAAGGAAGACCCCCTAGAGGCAGAATGGAAATGAGCATGGCAGAAAGTCCTGCAAATACAGCTCCCTGCAGGGTCCAGAGAACACCAGGCAGCCAGGGTGCGTCCACTCAGGAGCCCTGTGCCCCCAGGTTCTGGCTGCAGAACAGTGGCCGACAGGCAGAAAGCTTGATGCTGGGGTCTGGACTCCTTGGAGGTGCTTAAGACACTGGCTGATGAGTATGGGCCTAGCATGATTCTGGTCTTCACCACCATGAGTATTAAGGACAGAGTGTTTCTGGTACTTGTGTTTGTCTTGTGTTAGGGCTCTAATTCACTTTTGCTTTACATTTTGTTTATTTATTTATTTATTTATTTATTTATTTATTATGAGATGGAGTTTCGCTCTATCGCCCAGGCTGGAGTGCAGTAGCATGATCTCGTCTCACTGCAGCCTCCACTTCCTGGGTTCAAGCAATTCTCCTGCGTCATTCCCGCCTCCACCACCACACCCCACACCCCCCCCGCCCACCGCCAAGTAACTGGGATTACAGGTGTGCACCACCATGCCCGGCTAATTTTTGTATTTTCGGTAAAGATGGGGGGCTCACCATGTTGGCCAGGCTGACCTTAGGTGATCTGCCTGCCTCAGCTTCCCAAAGTGCTGGGGTTACAGGCGTGAACCGCTGTACCCGGCCTTGTTTACATTTTAAATTAAGTGACTGGACAGAGTCATTCCATCCTGTAGCACTCTCAGCTTCAGGGCAAGGAAGGAATGGGAAGAGAGCAGGCTAGGAGGAGAAAGTGAACAGGATCAACTAGTTTGTGTTTCTCAACAATCACTCTTCAGCTTTGCAAGGGGAGGAGCTGGATATGAATGCTGGCCCATCCAATTACTGACCAGGAGGTTTTGAGAAGGTTACCCACAACCTCTCAGAAGCTTTGTTTCCTCAGCTAAAAATGAGTATAATAAAATCTCCTTACCTTAAGCTTTGTAAAGGCTCAAAGAAGTGTAAATTGCTTCGCAGTAGTTGCTAGGCAGTTATCATTATGTAAAAGTACAGCTCCCGCTTTGAGCAGAGGGCATGGACCAGTAGATGCTATTCTGAATAACCCACTCCAGCAAGGCTCCAACAGAAGGAAGTAATTATACAGTATTAGATTTGAATGTAAGTCCACTCTGGCCCCAGGGTCCTTTTCTACCTGAAATGTGCATCTTCTAAAACAGTGCCTTATGTTGGAGGAGAATGGGATCAAATAAGTATGGTTGCCAATGCATTTGGATCATTTGGGGAGTGCTTTCAATTTTTTAGCGGAAAAAAATGCTATTAAGCTTAGAAAATGTCCCCATTATTCTAGGCCCCCAAGCACACTGAAGTCATCATTTATTACATATTTACAGAGCATCTACTCTGCGTCGGACATTGTGCTAGGGAAGACAGACATGGCCCCCTGCCCTTAATGGTGTCTTCATATTGGTTCATACATTAAACAAAGAGTTACACAAATAAGGATAAAATTCAACTGGTGATCAGTGCTATGAAGGAGGAAGTCAGGATGTATAAGAGCCTAAAACATAAAGAACTACATGAGCCTTACCTTTCTGAGATAACTCTTCCTAATCCCTTATGCAGGAAAAAGATTTCTTGTGAAAAGCAATGATAGAAAAGCAATCCAGGGAAGCAAAATGAAACCCAGCCTGAGTTAGAAAGGAGAGACGAGTATATCACATTCTAGATTGGACTCTCCTTTACTCCTTTTCAATGGGCTCATGGGCCAGTGTTTATTTTGCTGACTGGCTCAAAGGAAGTAGTGTCCTCCTCAGACTTATGACTCTTTCCCAAGTGAAGACTTAGGGGCATTAAGCAGCATGGATATTAGCAAGGCAGGAGTTAAGAGGCTCTGCATGAGGCCAGGCAAAGTGGCTCACGCCTGTAATCCCAACACTTTGGGAAGCCAAGGCAGGCAGATCATGAGGTCAAGAGATTGAAACGATCCTGGCCAACATGGTAAAACCCCATCTCTACTAAAAATACAAAAATTAGCCGGGTGTGGTGGTGCATGCCTGTAGTCCCAGCTACTTGGGAGGCTGAGGCAGGAGAATCACTTGAACCTGGGAGGTGGAGGTTGCAGTGAGCTGAGATCACACCACTGCACTCCAGCCTGGCAACAGAGCGAGACTCTTGTCTCAACAACAACAACAACAAACAAAAACAACAACAACAAAAAAGAGGCTCCTCTTGAAGTGTAAGAGTCAGTACCAACCAGCGTCTGGACACAACCAAACCCAGGAGAACTGAGGCTGGGATCACCACCTTGCCCAACCTCCAAGAGTTACGTGGAGCAGAAAAGCAGCACAGAGGCAGCACAGCCCACTGCAACTGCAGATCTATGTATTTTAGCTAGAGATAGGTCTGAATGGCTTCCAGGATCTTCTAAGAACCTGAACATGAAGCCCCTCTTGGAGCTGTGCATGCAGTGCATGCTGGCCTCAAGCCTTTCCATTATGTGCTTTATTTTTGGTGACATTAGTTTATTTTTCAACTTATATTATTGGTCAAATTGTTATGACTCTTTGAGGAATGCATCTCACCATTGCTTCAGAGCTCTCCCCGTAACAAAAGAAACCAACACCCAAGCTCTGTGCATGTTTTTCTGTCTCCTCTCTCTCTCTCTCTCTTTTTTTTCTTTTCTTCTTTTTTTTTTTTTTTAGACAGAGTCTCGCTCTGCCCCTAGGCTGGAGTGCAGTGGTGCGATCTCGGCTCACTGTAAGCTCCGCCTCCCAGGTTCACGCCATTCTCCTGCCTCAGCCTCCCGAGTAGCTGGGACTACAGGCGCCAGCCACCTTGCCCGGCTAGTTTTTTTGTATTTTTAGTAGAGACAGGGGTTTCACCGTGTTAGCCAGGATGGTCTCGATCTCCTGACCTCGTGATCCGCCCATCTCGGCCTCCCAAAGTGCTGGGATTACAGGCTTGAGCCACCGCGCCCGGCCTTTTTTTCTTTTTTGAGACAAGGTCTTGCACTGTTACTCAGGCTAGAATGCAGGGGCATGATCATGGCTCACTGCAGTATCAACCTCCCAGGATCAGGTGACCCTCTCACCTCAGCCTCCCAAGTAGCTGAGACTGCAGGTGCACGCTACCATGCCTGGCTAATTTTTTGTACTTTTAGTAAAGACGGGGTTTTGTCATGTTGCTCGGGCTAGTCTCGAACTCCTGGGCTCAAGCGATCCTCCCTCCTCAGCCTCCCAAAGTGCTGCGATTACAGGCTTGAGCCACCACACCTGGCCTTCCCCATTTTCTCTTAATCCATATCTCAGATGGGAATCTTTATCTCTCACTCTACAGATCATTCTGTAGGCACTATGCTAAATTGGCACCAATCCCAAACTTAGTCCTTAATTCATCTTGGCCTTTAGGCAAGCAAAGTTACAGTGCTAAGTTATGCTCCTTCGCTTGCCAAATCTCTTAGTTGGTATTTATTCCACAGGGTTTACATAGAATAGAGTGGAGGCAGTAGAAACGGGGAAATCCTACCTTTTAAGAAAGAAAAAATGGGCATTTTTCTCATGGGGAAGGATTTTTATTTTTCAAATGGGTGTTTGAGCTGTAATGATTTCATGACATCTGTTTAATGGTTTTGTTTCTTTGTTTTACAGAAACAAACAGTCATTGCTGTCAAAAAAGAGGTAATTAGTCTTCCACTTCCAGTGAAGAATGGTTTTAAATCTTCTGACAGATTATATATACTTTGCTTTACCCTCTGTGGTTGGTAATGAAATGAAAACCATGTGCTGTGTTCAAACACTTATTTCCAAATTCATGGATGGCACAGAGTGATGAAGCATCTTTTGTAAGCTCTGGCTGGGTCTGAAAAACCCCTCAAAGGCACAGAGCTGAGGGGTGGCCAGAGAGGACTGTGGAACCAATGCTGCAGGCTGCAGAGACTCTTCATCCCCAACGTGGCCCCTGTGCCTATCATTACAGGGCCAGAATGTACCCAAGGTGGCAAACTGCCTGTTTTGGCAAATCTTATGTCTGGGGCCCAAGACAGAGTCCTGGGAAGCACTGGGCATTGAGGTGGGATGTGCAGTTAGCTATCTGAACATGGAAGAAGGTGGTTGAGGAGGGGATAACTTGCTTTGGCCAATGCTGCAGAATCAGGAAGTTTAAGGATGTCACCTGTGGTGGGGACCACTCTCTGCTTCTGTCAGTCAGAGGCACGTGAGGGAAAAGTCAAGTATTTGTCCCCGTGTCTCAGTTAAATGCTCCTTACAACTTTTTTTTTTTTTTTTTCTGCTGATGCTTTTTCCCAGACTAATACATAATGGCTGAAGGAGGCCACTGATTTGAAGTCTGTGGTCATCTGTCCACTGTGGGCCTGACCCACTGGTACTAAGGGGACTGGCTTTGGGCATGGGGTGTGGCTGTGGGTAAATGGCTTCTGGGTTTGGAGGCTGTGTGTAGTGACACTGAAGGGGTAGGGGGTTGAACATCTTCTAACAACTGTGTCTCTTCCAGATCATGTATTACCAACAGGCCTTGATGAGGTCCACAGTGAAGTCTTCCGTGTCCCTGGGAGGGTATGTCCCTGATTTGTTGATCTTGCTAAAGTCTGAGCAATAGGTAAGACAAGAGGAGAACTTCTGTTTTAAGGCAAACTCAACAGGTCCTGGGCTGATGGACTGAAGATTCAGCAGAACTGTGAGGGACAAAACCAGTCTATTGGGGGCTTAGTTCCTAGTTCATCTCTCAGAATAAGCCTCCGGGTCTCATCTTGGGTTAGGCAAAATCAAGGGTAGGTGAGATTCTAGAAAAGACTGTTATGTTTCTTGGAATCCACTAATGTGTGGATGGGGAAGTTGGAAAGGGTTGGAAGTCTGTGGACTGAAGACCCTGTGAGGATCCGAGACAGCCTGGGTTCCTATCATTACCCGTTCCAATTCATTAGGGGTGAGTGAGTCATGTTTACTGGTTCCATGTGCTACTAAATGTCCGTCATTCATCTCTGATTTAAAATCCCATTAAGATAAATTACACATCTATGTTTGATTTGTTGAACTTTCTGGCTACCTTGACCCAGCCCCCCATAGGACATCATCTAGGAGACAAGAAAGAGCTGAGTGCCACTTCCCATATGCAAGCAGTTATTCCTTTAAAATGCAGAATTTATTTTAGGACCATATTGCTAACTCTGGGATTTTCCTGCACACATGAAAATAAACTTGGCTTATTCCTGGGAGGCACGATGTGACTAATCATGCATTCTGACTGTGTAAGACTCAAGTCATGGTACTAATCGGGACTGAAGATGCTGTGTTTTGTTTAGTGCCTTCCTTCAATATGGTTAAGGGTTGGGCTCTTGTAAAAATTTTTTACGTCTTCCTATGTCCCCAGTTTGCAAAAATGCCACCTGCCTGAGATAATATGTCCTGACCCCACCCACATTTCAGTGACTCTGCTGCTACTGAGCCCTGATCCCAGCTGAGGAGGGCACCTGTGTACTCAGGGGCATTCACTTTGGGTTATAATAATCGTCATTGTTCTATGATAAACACAAAACCATTTACTTCCGTGTTCCATAAACCCAGTTTCATGAAACCAAACAGAAAGAAAATGGAAGGAGACCCAAGGATATTTCTTAGACACACTTTCAATTTTTATTTGTCTCCGGCCCTCATTACCATAATTTTGACATCATTAGTGTTTTGACCTGTGAACCAGTTCTTTTTCTTTTGTTTTTGTTTTTGTTTCTGTTATTTTCCTCCAGCTTCTCCACTGGTAAAGGTCTGGGCCAGGTGAGGTGGTGTGCACCTGGTAAAGGTCTGGGCCTGGTGTGCACTGGTAAAGGTTTGGGCCGGGTGAGGTGGTGTACGTCTGTAATCCCAGCACTTTGGGAAGCTGAGGCAGGTGGATCACGTGAGGCCAGGAGTTCAAGACCAGCCTGGTCAAAATGGTGAAACCCCGTCCCTACTAAAAATATAAAAATTAACTGGGCATGGTGGTGTGCGCCTGTAGTCCCAGCTACTCGGGAGGCTGAGGCACAAGAATTGCTTGAACCCAGGAGGAGGAGGCTGCAGTGAGCTGAGAGAGTGCCACTGCGCTTCAGCCTGGGAGACAGAACAAACTCCGTCTCAAAAAAAAAAAAAAACGTAAAAAAAAGGTCTGATTGTGGACTTAGAGAGTCTCGGGAGAGAAGAAGCCAGGGGGCTTGAGTTCTGCATAGAATTGCAAACCCAGTGCTTGTCGCTAAGGCGCCAGTGGTTTATCTCTAAGGCATGGATCCTGTTCTGTCCAGATCTCATGGCTGAGGGAAGACTTCAGGGCAGGTGCATTTCACATTCACTGTGGACACAATTTTCTAACTACGGGGAGGAGGCACAGCAGGTTTTCAATACCCAGACAGCAGGAGATGCACTAACTCAGAAGGTCTGACTCAACTCAAGGGAATTAGCTCTTTTTTAGAAAGGTTTTTTAAATTGACACATAATTGTACATGTTTAGGGGTACAGAGTGATGTTTCAGTATGTACAGTGTATACTGATTGGATCAGGGTAATTAGCATATCCATCATCTCAAAGGTTTCTCATTTGTTTGTGTTGGGAGCATTCAATATCTTCTTTTCTGGCTATTTGAAAGTATATAAAGTAGAACAGAGGTTACTATAGACTGGGAAGGGCAGGGGGGAGGGGAGATAGGAAACTATTTGTTAAAGGATAAAAAATTAGGCTGGGAGTGGTGGCTCATGCCTATAATCCCAGCACTTTGGGAGGCCGAGGCGGGAGGATTGCTCGAGTCCAGGAGTTGAAGACCAGCCTGGGTGACATAGTGAGACTCCATCTCTACAAAGAATTAAAAAAAAAATAGCCAGGTGTGGTGGCGCATGCCTGTGGTCCCATCTCATCATCAGGCTGAGGTGGGAGGATGGCTTGAGCCTGAGAGGTCAAGGCTGCAGTGAGCCGTGATTGCATCACCGCACTCCAGCCTCAGTGACAGAGCAAGACGCTGTCTCAAAAAAAAAAAAAAGTTACAAAATTACAGCTAGACAGTGTTCTGTAGCATTGTAGGATGACTGTAGTTAATAATAATATAGTATGTATTTCCAAATAACTAGAAGAGAAGGAATTAGCCCTTCCTCCAAATAGTGTATTTGAGCCAATTGAGCCCCAGGTTTAAATAATGGACCTAAGTTTCCAAACCCAGGCATTATCCTGACAAAGGGTAGAATGCAACATGGCAAGAGTCTTGGAATCTATGGCAACTTTGGGCTTCTAAGATGGGTGCAGAGACACAAGTTTGAACACTCCAAGTTGGCTTTGAATCTAAAAACCTATTGATAAAATAGAAACAGGCCATATTTTAATGAAATAGGTACAGAAAGGCCGGGCGTGGGGGCTCACACCTGTAATCCCAGCACTTTGGGAGACTGAGGTGGATCGCTTGAGCCGAGGAGTTTGAGACCAACCTGGGCAACTTGGCGAAACCCCGTCTCTACCAAAAATACAAAAAAATTAGCCTGGCATGGTGGTGCACGTCTGTGGCCCCAGCTACTCAGGAGGCTGAGGTGTGAGGATTGCTTGAACCTGGGAGGCGGAGGCTGCAGTGAGCCAAGATTGTGCCACTGCACTCCAGCTTGGCTGTCTCAAAAAAAGGAAGAAAGAAAGAAAAACAAAAGAAAGAAATAGGTACAGAGGAATGACAGAGGGACTGGATGGAAGACAATGTTTCATTTCACAAGTAGGATTGGGACTGATTTTGTCAAATACCTGCCAATACTTAGGGTTATTCTATCTGAGGACGTTTCAAAGAAGACAGTAATAAGTATGTCACCCAATCAATACAGGAAAAGAGGCTGGTCAGTTGACCTGTGTATCGATGTCATATCTTGGGTGTCGTGCTTCTTGGAAATTGTTTTCTGTTTGCTTTTCAGGATTGTGAAATACAGTGAGCAGTTCTCATCCAACGATGCCATCATGTCAGGCTGCCTTCCCAGCAACCCCTGGATCACCGATGACACCCAGTTCTGGGACTTAAACGCCAAATTGTATGTATTTTATATATTGGTGTTTTCAAAAAACCATTTTTGAGTTACAATTCACATGCCATAAAATTCACCCATTCAAAGCATACAGTCCAGTGGTTTTTATTATATTCATAGAGCTACAATCAATGTTAAAACACGTTCATTACACGGAAAAGAAACCCTGGACCCCTCCAGCCTTAGGCAACTATGAATCTGCTTTCTATCTTTACGGATTTGGCTATCCGGACATTTCCTATCAATGGCATCAATTGGAATTGGAGGAATGACAGAGGGACTGGATGGCAGACAATGTTTCATTTCACAAGTAGAAGAGGAACTGATTTTGTCAAATACTTGCCAATCCCAAGGGCTACTCGAGTCGAGCTAGTTTCTAAGAAGACAGTAATAAATATGTCACCAAATCGATACAGGAAAAGAGGACAGGCTGGTCAGTTGACCTGTGTATTGATTTCATCTCTTGGGTGTTGCACTTCTAGGAAATCTAGGAAAGACTATAGGGTCTTTTGTGACGAGCTTTTTTCACTTAGCATAATGTTTTCAAGGTTTGTGAATCTTGTAGTATGGATCAGAACTTCATTCTCATTTATGGTTGAATCATCTTCGTGGTATGGATGCACTAGAGCTTGTTTATCCATTCATCCGCTGATGGACATTTGGGTGGTTTCTGCCTTTTAGCTATTATGAAGAATGCTGCTATCAACATTCGTGGGCAGGTTTTTGCGTGGGCATGTTTTCATTTCTCTCGGGTGTATATCTAGGAGTGGAATTGCTGAGTCAAATGGTGACTCTATGTTTAACAACAGATTGGTTTTGAAAATTAAAAAATCATATGTATGGCTTTGCAAGTTTGATATCTAATTAGAGTAAACTTAAGTTCTGGGTGGGCAGAGCCCTAAACCTGCCCTTTCCCTTGCCCTTTGGCTCTGTCAGTTTTGAACACTCTTTGCTCACTGGACCTGCACTCATGTGTTATTTGGAAGAGGGGGCAGAGGCAGAAATGCAGGAGAATTCCAGCACACAGAGGGAGGAAGAAGAGAAGGGTATAATGGTCAAGTTAGAGGGAGAGAGAGAAGAGGACAGGGGAGAAAGGACAGGCCTGAGTGTGTGAGGGAGGTGGGGTGATGGGAAAGGAGGGAATGCCAGGTATAGGTCACAGCTTGGGTCAACACTGCCGAGGCCATGAGGAACACACAGGTGACACTGACCCAGCTGGGTAAGCAGGCCTGGCCTGGGAGGGTCCCACTTCTCATCTCGAGCAACACTGGTACCTATTCCACGTGGCCCGCTCTGGGCAGCTAACGGGTTAAGGAGGCCACTCCTCTGGAGTTGGGGGTCCCCTGTCTACTAAGGTCAACTGCAGAGCCAAAGACTCTAGAGCTATCTTCTGGGGTGGCTTCCCTTATCCTCTGTGGCCTCTGGTTATTGGGGTGCTTCTCTGCAGCCCATGTCTGCCTCCCAGGGTACTGAATGAGAGAGGCGACCTGTGTCTGCCTGTGGACAAACGTGTGCAGACGCCGGCTCTCCATGGAGGAGAAGGCAGGGAACCTGGCCAGGAAGGGGGTTGTCCTAGGAGGGCTTGGGGAGGAGAGATGGATGGCAGCTGAATTTTAAGTAAAATGGGGAGCATGGTATTGAAGACAGGTAGAGATTGCTGGAGAGAAGAAAAGGGTGTGTTCTGTGTAAGAACCGTTGATCAGAGGGCACTGGGTGGGTGACAACTGGAACTCCCTGTTAAGGTGGGAAGCCCTGTTCTTTATTGTGGATCCTATATGTTTGTTGAACCTATTTTATACACACACACACACACACACACACACACACATATATATATATATTTTTTTTTGGTGCACCTGTCACCTGAGCAGTATACAGTGAACCCAATTTGTAGTCTTTTATCTCTCACTCCCTTTTCACCCTTTTCCCCTGAGTCCCTGAAGTCCATTGTGTAATTCCTTACGCCTTTGCATCCTCATAGCTTAGCTCCCATGAAAGTGGGAAGTCTTGTTCTTAATGATTTAGATTTTAGAACATTATTACGATTATTGGGGAAGCTTAACAGAAACATCAATGTTCAGGCCTTATCCTCCCAAACCTCTTATTTAATTGGCCCGGGTTGCTCTCTCACCCCTATCGGTGTTTTTTGAAAGCTCTGCTGATTTTCACAAGCAGCCAGGATTCTGAGGCTGGTTTAGAGCATTGATTCCCAGTGTGGTCCCTGGACCGGCGGCGTCCGCAGCACCAGGGGACCTGTCAGACGTGCATATTCTTGGGCCCCACCCACTCCTACTGAATCAGAAACTGTGAGGTTGGGACCCAGCAATCTGTTTCAATGCGTCTTCCAGGTGATCCTGATGCATGTGGAAGTTTGCAAACCACTGTCGTCATCACAACTCAGCTTCTTACTAATTATGTGAGACTTGGCAAATATTTAATCTCTTTGAGCCTCAGTTTTCTTGACAATAAAATGAGATAGTAATACTCAACTCAGTGTTTTTTTAAGGATTCAATGGTATGTAACACACAGTACCTCACTTAGGACAATGCTCTGTGAATGGCAGCTATTAGTGTTATCGGATTTCTTATTGTTTCTACACTTTTCTTAAGAAAAGTGTAAAACTTGCTTGGCAGGCTTTATCTTGGATCCCATAGACATGAATTATGCCTGGTTCTGGTCCTAGCTGCTACATCAGTGGGAAACATGGTGTGATGGACTTGAAACCTTAGTTTCAAAGGTCTGTGTTAGGTTTAGGAGAATTCTGTAAGGGATAGGGGAGAAAACTGAGTCTTTTTCTGATTCTCTGGACTGTTAGATCTCTGCTAGCTGGGCTTGAATGTCCTACCCGGGATCAGGGAAATCTTTCCAAACAAGGAACGCAGTGGGACTTGCATCTTAGAGGAAGCCCTGACAGGGAGTGCAGAGACGGCAAACGGGTCTACTCCGAGGCACGTGGCCTGAGGCAGGTACAGGAGGAGCCACCAGCTTCCACCAGAAGCCAGGGCATGCCATGGTGGAGGGGCAGCTGTCATGGGTGATAGGCACCCAGCAGGTGGCAGTGATTGTAGCACCCATTGCCAATGCTGCTCCAGAATTCTCTCCTGATCCAGGTGGCAGGCTGACCCTCTGCTGGCCAGGCTCTAGGCTGTTACCAGCCCTTAGAGGAGGCATTTGAATTCGTTTGTCTTTAAGGCTAAGCGAGCGGGACCTGAGTGCGGGATCCCAACAGTGGGCATCTTCCTCACCGCTGGGATGGTCATGTCTTTGATGTGAGCCCCAGGGGACTTGTCTGTGGCCGCATCTTCCTAGCAAGTAATTACTTGGCTTGTGTGTTATGCAGGGATTGGGAGGAGGAGGAGGATTGGATTGAGCCCTGGGCCATTCGACTAAAGCCCCTTACCCCAACCCAGGCCACCGCCTGGCACAACCCCTACCTATCTGGTGCATTTACAAATCATCCTTGCAGGGTGGAAATCCCAACCAAGATGCGAGTGGAACGATGGGCCTTCAACTTCAGCGAATTGATCCGAGACCCCAAAGGTCGACAGAGCTTCCAGTACTTCCTCAAGAAAGAATTCAGTGGTGGGTCTTTGTTTAAAAAAAAAAAATTAAAATAATTTACTTTTAGAAAGAGTCCTTTAATGTCTGGCCTAAGGTTTGGGGAATTTCTCAGCAGATGTTTTCTGAGCTTTGCTTATGCCCTCAAACAGTCGCTTCCTTTCACAGCTTTAAGAATGGGACGTGAGCCCAAGACTCGTTCTTTCCATAGACTCAAAGAGGCCCCACTGTCTGGGGGAAAATTGCACCTGCTCACAGAATCCACATTTGGATCCCTCACATTTCTGAGGGCTCCATCCATCCTGGATGCCCCGGCTGTCACCCGAGGAGTCCCCGCTCCTTCCAGCCTAAGTATAATGAACCTGGAGGAAGGGAAGGGAGACAGGCAGGCTTTCCCTTTCTTTCTCTTTTTGTCCCCCAGCCTGATTTTCTTTTTTCTTTTCTTTTGTTTTGGAGACAGAGTCTTGATGTATCGCCCAGGCTGGAGTGCGGTGGGATGATCTCAGCTCACGGCAACCTGTGCCTCCCAGGTTCAAGTGATTCTCCTGCCTCAGCCTCCCAAGTAGCTGGGATTACAGGCACCTGCCACCACACCTGGCTATTGTTTTGTATTTTTAGTAGAGATGGGGTTTCACCATGTTGGCCAGGCTAGTCTCGAACTCCTGACCTCCGGTGATCCGCCCTCCCCAACCTCCCAAAGTGTTAGGATTACAGGCATCAGCCACTGTGCCTGGCTTCCTGATTTTCTTTAGCTCAGTGGTTCTACACATTCAGTCTGCCTGGGGATATTTTAAAACATATTTTCCTGGATCTCATCCCTAAAGTTGCTTTTAAATTGGTGGGGTTGGAATCCCTGAAATTTTGGAAACTCCTCAGATGATTCCAATGTGTGGTGATTGACAGCCATCACCTTAACTCCTGGCCTGATTTCTTCAGGGCCTTAGGAGGGTGTGGATTTTAGTGGAATGGGCAGGGCCACATTTTATATCCCATCTCTGGATGTCACCTCATAAGGGGCACTGTGACTTTTTTTTTTTTTGATATGGAGTCTCGCTCTGTTGCCCAGGCTGAAGTGCAGTGGCACAATGTCGGCTCACTGCAACCAACGCCTCTGAGGTTTAAGTGATTCTTCTGCCTCAGCCTCCCAAGTAGCTGGGACTACAGGCACGTGCCACAACACCTGGCTAATTTTTGTATTTTTAGTAGAGACAGGGTTTCGCCATGTTGGCCAGGCTGGTCTCGAACTCCTGACCTCACGTGATCCATCTACCTTGGCCTCCCAAAGTGTTGGGATTACAGGCGTGAGCCACCGCACCAGGTCTTTGGCTTTTTAAATATACTGCACTTCCCGGAGAAGCATCCACGAAAACCACGAGGCCAGATCAGAATCAGGCTGTGCATTCACCACCTTCATTGAAATATTTACCCTTACGGGATTCTTTTCCTTGCTCAGTCCCCAGCCCTGGGGGCATCACGCTTGAGCCTTGGCACTCGGTGGCTTACTACCCAAGATCCACTTGTCTGTGGCACTGCTCCAGTAACGAATCCTACTGGACATGCCTTTAGCCTGGCTGACTGCCGGATGCAGAACATTACATGATAATATGGATTGTTGATAATCTGCCTCCCTAATCAAGTCTAATTACCACTCTAGAACAAAACCCAGAAAAGATGGATGGACTGGTGAATAAGTGGTTATAGTGCCATCTAGTGGCAAAGTGACAACATACACCCTAAGTTTATTATCTGCCCCCCGCACTCATTCCTTAATGAGAATCCAGCGAAAAGATTTCCCTGCGTTATTTAAACCGTATTATTAGCAATCTCCTCATGAGATTCCTGAGGCTTTAGGTATGAATAGGGCAGATAAATCATCAGTTTGCTCATTTACTTTTTAAAAAGATTTTTAAATTGAAATGTTTGCATATCATGAAATTAACTTTTTTAAAGTGTACAATTCAGGGGTTTTAGTGTATTCACTAAATTGTGCAACCATCATCACTAATTCCAGAAAATTTTTGCCACACTAAAAAGAAACTCTTTACCCGTTAGAATCATCTTCTATTCCTTCCTCTCCTGCACCCCAGCCCTAGGCAACCAACCACAAATCTGCTTTCTACCCCTATGGATTTACCTCTTCAAGACATTTCATATAAACGAAATCATGCACTATGTGACCTTTCATCTTCTTTCACTTAGCATAATGTTTTCAAGACTTATCCGTGTTTCAGCATGTAACAGTATTTCAGTTCTTTTTTTTTTTTTTTTTTTTTTTGACAAAGTCTCACTCTGTCACCCAGGCTGGAATGCAGTGGCGTGATCTCATCTCAGTGCAGTGCAACCTGTGCCTCCCGGGCTCAAGCAATTCTCACACCTCAGCCTCCCGAGTAGCTAGGATTACAGGCGCCCACCACCATGCCCGGCTAATTTTTATATTTTTGGTAGAGACGGGGTTTCACCATGTTGGTCAGGCTGGTCTCAAACTCCTGACCTCAGGTGATTCACCCACCTTGGCCTCCCAAAGTGCTGGGAATACAGGCGTGAGCCACTGTGCCTGGCTGCTTGGTTCCTTTTTAATGACTGCATGATATTTCCTTCCTTCCTTTTTAATGACCCTGTACTATTTCCTTGTTTGTATGTACCACATTTTGTTTATCCATTCATAAGTCAGTGGACATTTGGGTTGCTTTGACTTTTTAGCCATTATGAATAATGCTGCTATGAACTTTTGTGTACACATTTTGTGTGCTTATTTAATATTTTTGGTGGGAAAATATATGTAACATAATTTTACCATTTTAACCTTTTTTTTTTTTTTTTTCTTGAGATGGAGTCTTGCTGTGACACCCAGGCTGGAGTGCAGTGGCGTGATCTCGGCTCACTGCAACCTCCACCTCCCGAGTTCAAGTGATTCTCCTGCTTCAGCCTCCTGAGTAGCTGGGATTACAGGCATGTGCCACCATGCCCAGCTAATTTTTATATTTTTAGTAGAGACAGGGTTTCACCATGTTGGTCAGGCTGGTCTTGAACTCCTGACCTCGTGATCCACCCACCTTGGCCTCCCAAAGTACTGGGATTACAGGCCTGAGCCACTACACTCGGCGGAAATCTCCTTCCTTTTTAAGGCCAAATGATATTCCCTTGTAGTCTGCACCATATTTTGTTCATCCATTCTTTTATTGATGGACATTTGAGTGCTTTCCACTTTTTGGCTATCATGAATAATTGCTTGCTTAATTTTACTAAGCAATCAACTGTCTTTTGCTGTGGGCAAGATAGTTTACATGGCACTTGTTGTCAGGTCAATTACATTTTAGTGAAGAGCATCACTGGTCTGTGATCTCAGTCCAAAGAACGCCCTAAAGTTCATGCTGAAGAGGAAGGACCTCTACAGAGCTGTGGGACAAATGCCAACTAGTTTAGAATTGTGCAGCTTTTTCTAATATGAAACACCCAGGAGCTTTAAAACCATACAGTCGACCCTTGACCAACACTGGTTTGAACTGCATGAGACCACTTAGAGGTGGATTTTTTTTTTAGTAAATATATTTTAAAACTTGGGGGGATTTACAGCAATCTGAAAAAACTTGCAGATGAACTGCACAGCCTAGAAATAGAAAAAAGTTATGAAAAAGTATCATGAATCCATACAATAGATATGTAGATACATATCCACGTATGTGTCTATTGACTGTTTATGTTATTAGTAAGGCCTCTGGTAAACAGCAGGCTATTTGTAGTTAAGTTTTTGGATTTTCCGCTGCATGGGGGTCTGCATCCTAACCACTTAGTTGTTCAAGGTCAACTGTACTGAGAAAGGAGAGGAGAGGATTTTGTTGTTTATTTCTTCACACTGTGACACACTCCACGATTTACACACACACACACACACACACACACACTTGCTCTCTCGTGATCATCTTTATTTTCCCAGGCAAAAATTGCCACCTGGGACCACCGTGTGAACATATGCATGGTGCCTCTGGGCGCTGCAGGTTAGAGAACTTTGAGTTGGAGGGAGATGAAGGATTTGGGGGAACCTGGCTTTTCCTTCTGGGCCAATTCCCTCTGGCTCAGGTGATGCGCAGTTCAGTCCTGCTCCTGGCTAGACCTTCCCTGAGGGTCAGTCCATCAGCACTGCTGCTTGAGCAGCCTCTCTGTAAGAACCGTGGCCTGGAATATGCCCGCTCAGGGACTGGAAATGATGGGTTCTCTAAGCACAGCCAAACAAAGGAGGAAGAACTCACGCACAGTCATTCAACAGGAGCAAAGGAAGGAGGTCTTTATAAAGAAAACCGTAGGGTAGCAACGCATGTATATAAGCCTATTCATGTGCGAACTCATTCAAGCAATATTTGCTACAGCCAAATTCTAGAATAAAAAAGAGTATGACAACCTCTGGGGGGTGATATGAACACTGGCCTGTGTATTGTTGGAGGAAAGGAAGCCGCCACAGTGTGAATGCATTGCTGCAAACATGGTAGGTGCCCATCTAGTTTATTTCAAAGACCACGTATTGAGCAATTACTAAGTTCCCAATGTTCTCCCAGGCTGTAGAAGTGAAGATGTGGCTCCTTTCCTCAAGGAGTATTTTTGTCTAGCATCACAATATACAACAGCTTGTTCTGTGGCAGGAAAGGTGTTCACCGAGCTGGGAAATGGAATCCGTCCTGGCTGACTCATTTCTTTCATTTCCTCTTTTCTTCTCTCAACTTATTTCCTGCCCGGCCCTCATCCACGTGGACTTCTCACCACGCAGGAGAGAATCTGGGGTTCTGGGAAGCCTGCGAGGATCTGAAGTACGGAGATCAGTCCAAGGTCAAGGAGAAAGCAGAGGAGATTTACAAGTGAGCATCAGCCAGGGCGTTGGAAAGCCTTCCCCTGGGCCTCCGAGAACCACCCCATTGCGCTTGAGGTGGAGACTGGACGAGAGGACCACAGCCTGGTGGCTGGCTGGGCCCTGGTCAGCATCGGTTCGCTGTACTTGCCATGCTAGAAATACTTCCCCGCTGCTTTGGGAGGTTTGGGGGTTCCCTGAAGAAAGCCTGGTGAGACATGCAGTGTGAGTCTCCTGTTCCTATGGGAATGTGTCTAGGGGTTAAAAAAGCAAGCTGTCCCGAATTACAGTGCAGAGTGCTCTGTCTTTGACTAAAGCCTTCTTAGGTGTCCTGAGGGCTGTGCGTGTGCGTGTGTGTGTGTGTGTGTGTGTGTGTGTGTGAGAGAGAGAGAGAGAGAGAGAGCAAGAGAGAGGGGAGACAGAGAGAGAGAGAGAGAGAGAGCAGAGAGAGGGAGACAGAGAGAGAGAGAGAGAGAAAGAGAAGCAGCAACATGGGAAAACGTATTCCTTAGAGATGTGAGGATCACAGGGGAAGGGAGCTCCTCCCACGTGTCTGGGACAGTGAGCGCAGCTTGGGGTACAAACATGGGCGGGCACATCTCACTCCTGACATCACGGCTCTAGCCCCGACTTGTTCTGAGCAGCAATAAGTCTGTCCCTCTCCAGGCCCGTCTCTCCTCCAAATTATACAAGAGCCAAGCGTTCCAGGTTAAAAGGGTCCGTCCTGTTTTCAATGGCCAAGTGGAGAAGGGGTGAAGGTGTGATGAGGCCCCCAAGGTTGCTGAAAGCCACACTCCCCTTCCCCGACGCTACTCCCCCTGCAGGCCTGGTGGGTGCTCCTGTCCTGCTGTGGTCCCATCTCTGTGGGTTCTTTCATCTGCACTGGCTGCAGTGGACACGAGTCCTGGACACCGAGGGCCCAGCATTTTTAGTTCATACTCACATGCTTAGCCGTGTGTCCCAAAGCCCACGCACCACGCTGGGCTGGAACCAGCCCTTTGCAGCCACGAGACTGTGGTGCTGAACTTTGGATAGCAGGCCAAACAGCCCCTTCCTCTGAGGACTTAGCTTCTGGACCCTGGATGTCCTTCCTGCAAATGAACTTAGGTTGCAACACCCCGGTTTCCAGAGAAGCACCTGCAGCACTGAAGAGAAAAGCTTGAGGTCTCACTTCTTCTTATACTTAGGGGTTCATGGACTCTCTTGCAAATTTGCCCAGCTCCTCCCACAGGGAGGGGATCCATGCATTGAGAGAAATGGGGGTGCGGGTGTGGTGCAGTGGGGAGGGCTGACGGTCCAGGAAGGTTCCATGACATCCTTCGCAGTACAACGGGTGCCTGACTGCCTTACACACAGTGACACACACACAACTCCTGATTCTGAAAACCTGCTACAGGAAGCCTGCTGCCTCTGCCATTAGTTTGGTTCTCCTTCCTCAGGCTCCCTAGTTATGTAAATCTCAGTTTGAATTCCAAAATTTTAATGTACATCTTAGAAAGGTGGGAAAATATTCATGTGAGTATTTCTAATCCAGCAACAGCTCAGAATTGGAAAGACTGAGAGAGTTCTGCATCCCGACATCCCAGGTAGAGCCACAGGCTCAGGAAGTGTGGCCAAGTTTGGTCTAACTGGGAGCCTTGGCCTGTCTGCCCAGGGGGTCAGACCCCTGGGTTCTGGGACCATGGGCTGCCTCTCACCGCAGCATGTGAGATTCATTGCAAAGCACATCTGGATTGGGAGAGGGAGAGCAGAGACCCCCAAAATACCTGTGTGAAGGTATCTTAGCCTGGTCCCAGGTCGGCCCTGGAATCCTGGTGTAGAAGGTGTGAAGTTGGAGGCTGAGTTTTTCACCCTCATGGCCAGGGCCTAATCTGACCCGGGCTTACCCCAGCCCCTTCTTGCTCTCTCTCCTGGAGGCTGGAAACATCAAAGTTAAATATTCGCATTCCCAATACTGGATGTTTCTTGCTTCGAGGAAAAATTGCTTGACAGCCTCTTCAAAAGTTCACGCTCTTTAGTGTCTCCTAAAAAAAACTGCCACCCTCACTTTGGGTAACCTGAGTCACATCAGTCCTTCCCTTCCAAGCAGCTGGGAGCTTTTCATGAACCCACTTGGTTTAGTTACTTTTACTAACATCTCCCTCCCACTTCAGGCTGTTCCTGGCCCCAGGGGCGAGGCGCTGGATCAACATAGATGGCAAGACCATGGACATCACGGTGAAGGGGCTGAAGCACCCCCACCGCAACGTGCTGGATGCTGCACAGACCCACATTTACATGCTCATGAAGAAGGTAGGTAGATCCGTGCTGAGGATACAGGGTCCAGATAGGCCTTCCATCCCTAGGTACCTGGAAAATTCTTTACGTATAGGAAAAAGGGAGATGATACGTGGACAGCGCTTTGCCGGTTGTGGGATGCAGCTAGGCTTGGGGGCTCATGTCTGTAATGCCAGCACTGTGGGAAGCTGAGGTGGGAGGATTGCTTGAGCCCAGAAGTTTGAGACCAGCCTGGGCAACACAGTGAGATCCTGTCTCTGTATATATTAAAAAAAAAAAAAAGAGAGAGAGAGAGAAAAAAAACCCAGAATTGTCAGCCATCTCTTCCCCCTGTCTATTGGAGTGGACTTGCCTTGAGCCCCTCACTCACGGGCCTAGAGGGACTCCTGTAGAAGCTGTGTGCATCCTTATGGGCCCCACTCTGCACTGGTAGGCAGGTAGGAGTGATGGCATTAGTAATACTAGCATTATGATAACAGCCTTCATTTATTGAGAGCTTACAAGGTGCAGTCACTGTGCAAAACACAGAACTTTATGCTCAAAGACAACCCACAAGTTAGGCTTTGCTGCTCCAGAATCTAGTGGCTTGGTCAAGGTCTCACCAGAGATGGGGCTGGGATTCATCAAACCCAGGTCTG
Organism: Trachypithecus francoisi; assembly: GCF_009764315.1. Taxonomy (NCBI): domain Eukaryota; kingdom Metazoa; phylum Chordata; class Mammalia; order Primates; family Cercopithecidae; genus Trachypithecus; species Trachypithecus francoisi. The sequence goes on along the minus strand of NW_022681466.1, from coordinate 41,925,432 downwards.
CCTGGGTTTCAAGGCCGAGCTCTTAGTTTCTGCTGTAGAGTGATGGCAATTCTCACCACCCTGGCCCTAAGCAAATATTACACATAGAGGCATAGTGTCTAGAAGAGACAAATTTGTGTGTGTGTGGTTGTAGTAAGACTCTGTGAGAATCCAGACAGCCCTCTGGATTATTAACAAAGTGTGAATGTGGTGGGAATTTTAAAAAAAATACATGAAGCGAACCTGAGAGAAAAATCAATCATTTTCTTAAGAAACTAGAATCAGAGGCTCAGAGTTAGCCTTAGAGAAGTTGACTAGTTTCATTCTTCTTTGGTGCCATCCTTGACAAGACTTTCTTTGGGTGCTTCAACTTCTCATTATGGCAATGATTTCTTTAATGGCAAAGTATCTTTATAAGATATAGGTTATGTGATATAGGCTATTTGATATAGGTTATGTGATATAGGTTGTATGAGATAGATTATGTGATATAGGTTATGGATATTGGTTATGTGATATAGGTTAGATGATACAGGCTATGTGATATAGACCATCTGATATAGGTTATATGAGATAGATTATATGATATAGGTTATATGATGTGGGTTATATGCTATAGATTATAATGTGATATAGGCTATCTGATATAGGTTATGTGATATAGATTATATGAGATAGATTATATGATATAGGTATATGATATAGATTATGTAATATAGGTTATATGAGATAGATTATATGATATCAGTTATATGATATAGGTTATATGATATAGATTATGTGATGTAGGTTTATGAGATAGATTTTATGATATAGGTCACATGATGTAGGTTATAATGTGATATAGGCTATCTGATATAGGTTATGTGATATAGATTATATAAGATAGATTATATGATATAGGTTATGATATAGATTATGTAATATAGGTTATATGAGATAGATTATATGATATCAGTTATATGATATAGGTTATATGATATAGATTATGTGATGTAGGTTATATGAGATAGATTTTATGATATAGGTCACATGATGTAGGTTATAATGTGATATAGGCTATCTGATATAGGTTATGTGATATAGGTTATGTGAGATACATTATATGATATAGGTTATGTGATATGTTATATGAAATAGATTATGTGATATAGGTTATATGATATAGATTATGTAATATAGGTTATATGAGATAGATTATATGATACAGGTTATGTGATATTGGTTATGTGATATAGATTATGTGATATCAGTTATGTGATGTAGGTTATATAATATAGGTTGTGTGATATAGGCTATCTGATATAGGTTATGTGATATAGATTATATGATGTAGGTTACATGATGTGGGTTATATGAGATCAGTTATGTGATGTGGTTTATATGATGTAGGTTATGTGATATAGGCTATTCGATATAGGTTATATGAGATAGATTATATGATGTAGGTATGTGATGTAGATTATATGAGATAGAGTATGTGATATGGGTTATATGAGATAAAGTGTATGATATGGTTATGTGATATAGGTTATATGATATAGGTTATATACATTGGTTTGTGTGAATGGTAAATGCTGATTAGCTTTCCTGATTTATATTTCTTCTAATTTACATTTCTTCTACTTAGTCTTTTATTGTATCATTTTAAAATATTTTTACTTTGTTTTTAAAGCATGTAATAATTTAGAATTGCCACCAAGCCAGATTAGCCATTTTCATCGTTTTTTGAATCAGTGGGGTGTCTCTGTGTTTTTCTTACTAGAAGATTCACAGCAGGGTTTCTTTATTAATAATCCTCTTTAATGTATTTTAAAACGTTTTGGTTCCTAAAAATGTAGCTTTCGGCTGGGCGCGGTGGCTCACGCCTGTAATCCCAGCACTTTGGGAGGCTGAGGTGGGCAGGTCACGAGGTCAGGAGTTCGAGACCAGCCTGGCTAACATGGTGAAACCCTGTCTCTACTAAAAATACAAAAATTATCTGGGCACGGTGGTGGGCGCCTATAATCCTGCTATTCAGGAGACTGGGGCAGGAGAATCGCTTGAACCTGGGAGGTGGAGGTTGCAGTGAGTTGAGATCTTGCCACTGCACTGCAGCCTGGGTGAAAGAGTGAAACTCTGTCTCAAAAAGAAAAAAAAAAAATGTAGTTTTCATATAGCCTTTTAGGGGCTGCGCAGGGAGGCCAGCTACAAGCCAGAATGGAACAGTCAGGTAACTTCAGAAAAGAATGGCACATATGCCCACTGGACTCTCTATATGCCATTACAGCCATGTCCTATGGCGATACACTCAACGTATCCCTGTGGCTCCATGACCCCTATTCCTAGACTCTATTCTAGTTCTCGTAACTTTTACTGCTCCCACTTAGTCTTTAGAATAGTGCCATTTCAATAAATTTTTAAAATATCTCAATCCCTGGTTTGTTGCAGTGGGCTTTGTCCCGTATTGGGTATGACTAGAGTTTTCTGCTGGCTTAAAGTGACAAGCATTCATGAAGCCTCTCTGAAATTGCCCAGGGTCCCAGTAAACATCCCCATAATTGGACTCTAAGTGTTGGTTGTTTTTGGTTTTGCTTTGGTATTCTCTCGCCTTTACAGCCAAAACACAGGGCAGACAGGGCTGTCAGTGGCTTAGAAGTGGGCTCCGTACTCCTGGCTGCTCATCTTCCTTGAAAGAAAGTCTTGGAGAGGAGAGGTGGGGTGTCGTCTTGTCTCATGCTGGCTTCACTGAACCACGCCGAGGTGGAACTTCATGGGTAGGGTTACAGACTGTAGTTCTCAAACTTAAAGGTGCAGCAGGATTACCTGGAGACTGTTCAGGTAGTTGTTAATTGTTAATTGTTTAGGTATCCTCATGTGAGCAAATGATGACAGACTATGTCTCAGTACATGACCAGCTGTCTCACCTGTTTGGCAGGTAGCATGCAGCATATGAGAATAAGTGAAACAAATTAAGCAGTTCTGGGTCTAGTGTACTTTTAACTGTAGAGCTTTTATGCAACTGGCTACATTTACAACATTGGCTGAATCACAGACAATGTTGATAGGATCTGAAGCTGTGAGCTGTAAAACCTGAGACTGTTCAGTAAAACCTGAGACTGCTCAGGCTCAGGGTGACTCTCCCAGAGTTTCTCATCAGGAGGACTGGGGCAGGCCTGAGAAGTTCCCAGGTGAAACTGCTGCTTCTAGGGGGGACCACACTTGAGAACCACTGCTCTCAACACCTCCCCAAACACCTTTCACCCAAGGAGACAAATTCTCGTAACTTCTCCGTTCTACTGCCAAGGGAGGCTTGAAAATGGCAAGGATATTGGTTTGATTTGACCCTTTTTTCCTCTCATAATTACTGTTGTTTTCTTGTTCCCACTAGGATTCTTATGCTCGCTATTTAAAATCTCCAATCTATAAGGAAATGCTGGCCAAAGCTATTGAACCTCAGGAAACCACCAAGAAAAGGCAAGTGGAATTATCTGTAATTGCTGGCTGACTGCTGTTTAGTTTACAGAGAAGTGAGGGTCTCTTTCAGCCAAATGGCTATTATGGAGATATTTGCTTGATGAAAATATTGGGGATTGGGAAGTATTGCTCAGGGAATGAGTGCCTCATTTGCTTCATAATGCCCTGAGATCACTCTAGCAAGATTTCCTTAGTAATTACCACCAGTGAGTTTTGTTTCCTGAATGCTGGCTTGAAAGAGTTTGGATGATCAGACCAATAATTACCCTTATCACAAGTGGAAGCATCTCCTTGGTTTTTAAACTGCTACGTGTTACCTTCAGACTGATGTATGGGAATTAATTAAGCTACATCCTGGTATTTAAATCGTTCTAAGACCTCAGAGAGAATACCAGACTACAACCCAAGAGAAAATGCTCAATGGAGGGGAAACGGACAGTAATGGGCTAGGTATTCTTGCTGCCTCCGGAACCATGTTTTGGAAGTCCATTAACTTGTTCATTCTCACTTTTCTTATTGGAGATGTGGATCATCTCATCTGGTAGAGCCACTGGGACAATGGACGAAATAATGTTCTGAGGGGCAGATTGAACTCTTTTTGGGGGGAGTTCAATCTGCAAGGATTGAAGATTCAAAATAGTAATCGAATGGCAGCTTGAACAAAACTGTAAGGCTTTGGAAGAGGTTTTTCCCCTGGCAATCATGTGTCCTGTCCCTGCCCCCCATAGTGACTGTTCCCCTGTTTGCCAGGTCAACCCTCACTGTGCTCCTTTCCAGCATCTTCCATCAATTCAAAGGGGGATGGCTGGACCACAGCCTTTATCAAAGGAGAGAAAAAAAAAAAACAAAACAAACAAACAAAAACAACTTGGTTTCATTCTTGAGGATAATGGCCCTGTTATGAAAAGGAGAGAAAGAAGGTCTTTGTGGTGCTATTCTGGGTTTACCAAGTAAGGAAGGGAGTTCAGTGTCCCTGAGGACTTAAAAGCTTCTACTTTAAGCCAGAAGAAAGGCCCGTAATAGCTCCAGAAGTTCTGCCAGAAAGTAACGAGGGGAAAGAAGAGGAGTCTCATACCTCTCTCTCCAGATATTTTAGAAGTTGGGGCAGATGTGAGAATTCTCACTATTGTGAGTGAGAATTACATGTGGATGCATTCGTAAAGTGTGAAACCTGGTCTGTGTCCATGCCAGGACTGCAGTGGGTGTGAATTTTGTTCCATGATCCCAGGTATAAGACAATGTATTCAAACTTAATTTTTCCATGACAAGTTGCACCTAGTTCCAAGCCTTCCCCTTGGCAGGCCTGGTGAGAGATCCAATGTCAATATCAGGCTTTATGTTCTGGTAGGGGAGCCCTTCTTCTCCCTAAGATAGATGTAAGAGTTCAAGGGGCTTATGTAGTCCAGAAATCTGGAGCAGGTTGCAGGTCTTTGTCTATCATTGCTGCTGAAGTGCTTGGCTCCAAGCTTGCGTGGGCCCTCAAAGACAGGTGGCTCTGCTGCTCACTGCCTGTTATATCACTTGGATACCTAGAGCTTTGTCCTGGCTCCTAAGGCCATGGCAGGGAGAGTTTGGTTCCAGGAATCCATGCTTGGCTTTGAAGAAGGTTCTGGCACATGTCAAGATATTGTATCTGAGCAGGGTACCAACAGCCCACCAGCCCTCTTTAGGCCTCTTCCCTCTTTCTCTGTTCATTGGGGCCTAGCTATCTTAGACAGTCCAGCTCTTTCCTTCCTTCCCAGAACCATAGCTTTTGAAAGCAAATGCTCCAGCCAGGCACAGTGACTCACGCTTGTAATCCCAGCACTTTGGGAAGCTGAGGCGGATGGATCAGTTGAGGTCAGGAGTTTGCGACCAGCCTGGCCAATGTGGTGAAACCCTGCCTCTACTAAAAATACAAAAATTAGTCTGATGTGGTGGCACATGCCTGTAGTCCCAGCTACTTGGGAGTCTGAAGCATGAGAATGGCTTGAACCTGGGAGATGGAGGTTGCAGTGAGCCGAAGTCATGCCACTGCACTCCAGCCTGGGTGATAGAGCGAGACTCTGTCCCCTGTGCCCACCCCCCTACCCCCCCCAAAAAAGAAAAGAAAACAAATAAATGCTCCAACTATCTCCAGTACCCAGACCTTCATTACTTACTTCTTTCATGAAGATGTTACAAGAAGTTAAGAAAACAAATTGGTTTCTAAATCTTGTAGAAGTTCAATGCAACTTCACCAACCAAAGGGTCTTCCTTGTGCCTGACCTAAAATCTAATGGCAGTTGGTACTCACTCTGGTCTTATCCTCCAAGTGGGGTGAAAGGAGGCAAGGTTGGACCCCACTGGAGGTTCACTGGGAAAAGGAGAGAACAAAATCTAGATTTTGGACCTTCCAGCCCTAGCTCCCACTGAGTGTGAGAGTGTCAGTGTTGGGCAAGCTGTGTCATTTTCTTCCAACCACCAATCTGTCCTTCCTTCCAGCTCCACCCTCCCTTTTATGCGGCGTCACCTGCGATCCAGCCCAAGCCCTGTCATCCTGAGGCAGCTGGAAGAGGAAGCCAAGGCCCGAGAAGCAGCCAACACCGTGGACATCACCCAGGTCATGAGCAAGCTGGACCGGAGGAGCCAACTCCAAAAAGAGCTGCCTCCTAAATAAATCTGTGATTCCTGGGGGCGGGGGCATGCACGTGGGAGAGGCAAATGAAGAAGGGTAGGGTCAGAGTCTAGAAGGTTCCATTCCCCATTTATGGAGCTCATCAGGTTCATCCCATACTCCTCTAACTTTCTTCATGGGGGACTTCCTAATACCACAGCCACCAGAGCTTGTTCTCCCAAGCCCACTCATCAGGGGACAGGGTCGGCGAAGATAGTGGGTGGGAGAGGGGACCACCTGACTCAATTGCTGTGTGGCTGCCTAGTATACCTTAGGGAGTTCTTAGGGGAACCGAGAACTCTCACAGTGAGAGCCAGGGGGGAAAAGCTCTCTCAGTGAGAGCCACAGGGAAACGTGGTACACAAAGCTCTTGCTCAGTGACAGCTTTGCTTTGGAAAATTAAAGAGAAGGCCTCTCCCCACCCCCAAGGCCTAGTGTTTTTCAGGGAGATTTGTTTAAAATAGCTTTATGAAGCTCTTCATCCTATCTCTCTAATTTACTGTTTCCAAATGAGTCTGAGATCCCGCCAAGGGGCTAGTTGCAGGGAAGTACTTCTCTGAACTCCCCTGCTTTGCCTGCCTGGAAAGGCCCTGCTGAGACATTTCTCCTGTGGAGTTTGTTCTCAGTCATAATTACTGGAGGGTTGACTGGCTCTCTTCTTCCCATCTCCCCATCTGCTTGTCCATGCTGGGGAAACAAGTGGCTTTCGGGAATGAAGGACTCGAATGGCCCTCTGAGGAGCATCTTTTTGGCTAAGGAACAAAGGCATTGATGTCTTCATTCGTGGGAAGAGGATGGTAGACATCAAGATGAGTGAGGATCAAAGATGATACTGTCTAGGACATTTTCTAGATGTCGATGCTTCCCTCTTCTGTAGGTGTAGACGAGGTCAGCCCTGTAGTCAGGACTGGGGGAGAGGATAGTTCTAATTGACCTTGGGAGGTTTAGAAGGTCATTCTCGAAGTTAAGCTCACTCCTTACACTTGTGCAAGAATGCAACAGACATAGAACACAGAGGTGAGCAACAGACTAGCCTGACCAAGCAGGAATACTCACTCATTCAGCACATCTATTGAGCACCTACTATGTGCAAACATCGGTGAATGAAACAGACATGGTTCTCTCTCATGGAGCTTCTGGTCTAGGACTGAGACAAAATAATTAAACAAACTATTCGGTAGCTATTGCTGTGTGACCATCAACCAGAAAAATAGAGCAACATACAACAAGTGTTTATTGTTCCTACATGTGGGGTCATCTGTGTGGCTCTGTGGATCTTGGCTGGGTTCACTCATCTGTCTGGGGGTGTCGCAGTGGCCTAGGCTGAGCTGAGTGTGATTAGTTTTCTCTGCTTCATGTACCTCTAATCTCCCAGCAGTCTCGCGTAGGCAGAATCCCATGCTGAGGACTGAATTGCAAGGGAGCAAGTAGAAACACACAAGTCTTCACATAGTCTCTTCTACTTTATTTTATTGGCCAAAGCAAGTCATAAAGCCAGCCTAGATTCAAGGGACAAGGGAATAGACTATACCTCTTTAGTGAGAAAAATTTCAAAGTCTCATGGCGAAAGATGGATGAAATTTCAAAGTCTCATCGCAAAAGACAGGGAAAGGTGAAGAATGAGGGCCATTGTTGTAATTAACAGCACAAATGCCTGCCCAAGGGATGATAAAGGAAATTAATGTGGTACTGGGATAGGGAAGATGGGATATGTGTAGACTGCGCCTCTGCCAGGTGGTGACAGAGAAGCAGGAAATGAGAAAGAGTTGGCTGTAAGAGCACGTGGGCCAGGCAAGCAGAATGTTCTGGGGAGAGGAGGCTGTGTGGGCAAAGGCTCAGAGCTGGGAAGTGGCTCTGAGTGAACCGAAAGGCCAGGTGAGTGAAGCCTGCTGGGTGAGGCGGAAACGGTGCAAGATGAGTTTACAGAGTGCGCAGGGGCCAGATTGTTGATGACCTTCAAGGCTGTTCTAAGGAGTCTGTGGTCACCGGTTTCACATTAGAAAAATGGTTCTAGCCCAGAAGAGGGGTGCTTATGCTTTCCATTTGCACTGGTTGCAGACCAGTTTCCATGCTGAAAGCACACAGAGGGATATGCTTTGCTCATCTCTCTTCTGGAGAATCTTGGAGTCTTCCCACTCCGGAAGGTACCCCAAGTAGAAATCTAAACCATTGTAAACTGGGTGACACGAGCGGAGGGATTGTATTTATCTCATTCATTAATTGGAGCCTGATTCCTGACACCCAGCGGGTTCTGCACCAACATGAATGACATGAGTGGATGAATGAATGAATGAATAAATGAATGAATGAAAAGAGCTCTGGATTTGGAGAAAGCCTCCTGGTTCCTGCTCCTGGCTCTAGCACTAGTCATATAGCCTTAGACAAGTCACTTAACCTCTCTACGTCCTTATTTGTGAAATGAGGGATCGGGACCAGCTCTAAACTTCTCAAAACAGACTTTGTGAATTCTGACTGGGAACCCGGGCTGGGGCATCCAGTTTACTTGAAGATTTGGAATGGGAGGAAAATTAGGTAATTTCAAAAAGTTTCACATTAAAATAATCGTGAATATATTATGAAGTAGAATGCAAAATGTACATGAATTTTTAAAGATACAATTTGAGACATCAAAGGCATTTTGTGCTTGGCTGTGGCAGGCTCAGGCTCTGCCCTCCAACTTCTGGGGGAATGTGTTTTCGGGCTCTCCTGCTGTGTGGCCTACTTTTATGGGAATGTTTGAGAAGCATGAAACCAGAGAATATTTGCTGGTTCTTTTGGTCACTCCATATGAGCTGAGATGACATACCCAGCAGCATGGTAGTGAGGGTGGTGGTGAGGGCATCACATGCATTGTGGCTTCTACAGGGCACAGACCGTGTCTTGTTCGTCTTTGACTCAGGTATCCCGTGTCTCACTCACCACAGGTTTGTGCTCCAGTTCTCATTCTCCCACAGGCTACTGTGTGCTCTGTGTCAGGCTCATACGGGGACTCCTTGTGTATTGATGGAAGCCTGCTGTAGTTGAGACACACAGGATCTCACAATCTAATGAGAGACACAGCATGTAAACAAAGCAGATGAGCATTCTTTATTAAATGAATGAGGGCATGAGCGTCTCAACACTGTCTGTCTAGAGGAAGGAATATGAATGGCTTCATGGCTAAATGGCAGCATTTATGCTTCATAGATGTATTCTATTTATTTATTTTTTTGTTTGTTTGAGACAGGGTCTTGCTCTGTTGCCCAGCCTGGAGTGCAGTGGTGCAATCACGGCTCACTGCAGCCTTGACCTCCCAGGCTCTAGCAATTCTCCCATCTCAGCTTCCCAGGTAGCTGGGACTACAGGTGTGCGCCACTAGACTTGGCTAATTTTTTGCACAGATGGGGTTTTGCCATGTTGACCGGGCTGGTCTTGATTTCCTGGGCTCAAGTGATGCGCCCACCTCAGCCTCCCAAAGTGCTGGGATTACAGGCATGAACCACTGCACCTGCCCCATAGATATATTTTAAGGACCTTTTTTGTGTAAGAATCTGTGGTGGGTGCTATGGTGGATACAACAATGAACAAAATGGTCTCTGCCCTCAAGGGGCCGACAAGATGCATGGATGCAAACAGGTGTAGCCAGAAGCAGGATGCAGTCGAGACTGGATGATGATCAAGGATGATGATTGTTGATTGAGACCACACGCTGGAGGAACCCAGAGGTGGGAGAGAATTGTTTGGCTGTGGGATCATGATAAGGTTTTTGGAGGAGGCATGCTTGAGGCGGGTCTCGAAGGAGAGTAGGTGTCATCAGATAGAGACCGGGGAGTGGGCACTGCAGGGCGTGTGGGCAGAGCCCAGGCAGGGCTACTGCTGGCCTCTAGGGAGCTTATTGGATCAGGCAAAGGTGCTCCCTCCAAGTAGGTGTCCTTATAACACCTGGCCGAATTGCAGTCCCACCTTGCCCCTCAGCCAGGTGCCCCTGAGCAGCACACAGCTTGCGTAACCATTTGGTGGCCCTGAGCACAGGGTCCAGGAAGCAAAGCTGGGAGGGTGCTGGGTTGAAGATGTGTCGTGGAAGGCTGGCACGTGGACTCTTTACTGCAGTCTCATAAGTGTCATTCCCCACCCACCCCTGGCTGGTTTAGATGCCCCTTCTCTGGCTCTCCTTCCTTTGTGCCCATGCCTCTGTCTGTGAATGCTGCACTGTATCGAAACAATTGTTTATGTGTCTTTTGCTCTCACCGGACTGTAAAACTCCTTAAAAAGGAGAGAGAGTGTCTTGTGGGGTTTTGTGTCCTCAGGGCTAGACACAGTAGGGGCTTGCAGTTGGTATGCTGGATGTTTGAAGAGCTTCAGCACACTGGAAATCAGGAGCTGAGGAGTGAAGATGAATTAAGAAGTGGTTGCTCTGGTCTCCATCAAGAGGGACATGTGGATTAGGAGGGTGGTGATGGGTTCAGAAGAAAGAGGAGAGATGCTAGAGGCAGGTGGATAGGACCCGATTGAAATGGGGTGATGTGGGGGAAGAAATTAAAGAAGACCCAGAGATTTTGATCCTCCTAAGATGATATTAAGATGTTAAGATGATAAGGTGATGTTAAGAAGGTATTGATTATGAAAGAGGACTGGATTTTGTGTTAGCAGTTGGGGAGGGACCAGGGAGGTTTGGAGTCCCAGGTGAAAATGTATACACTATTCATGTAATAAACATTTACAGAGTTTTTTCTTTCTTTCTTCCTTTTTTTTTTTTTTTTTTTTTTGAGAGTCTCAGGCTGCAGTGCAGTGGCACCATCCTGGCTCACTACAACCTCAGCCTCCCAAGTTCAAGTCATTCCCCTGCCTCAGCCTCCCCAGTAGCTGGGATTATAGGTGCCCACCACCACGCCCGGCTAATTTTTGTATTTTCAGTAGAGACAGGGTTTCACCATGTTGGCCAGGCTGGTCTCGAACACCTGACCTCAAGTGATCCGCTGGCCTCGGCCTCCCAAAGTGCTGGGATTACAGGTGTGAGCCACTGTGCCTGGCCATGGAGCTCTTATGTACCAGACACTGGGAGCCTGCAAAGCCCCTCAAGGAATCCCAGACTAGGAAAGAGATAGACACACTGTACAACTCACTGACACAGAGGATATCAGGACTCATAGCAGAGCAAGCAGAACAGGAGGAGTGTCAAGGAGGAAGTGATTGATCCTATCTGGAGGCATCAGGGAAACTGGACCTCAAAGATTGAGTAGAATTTTCCAAGTGGAAGGCAGAGAACTGTGGTTAATTATAGTTCCCCCTTCTTCCAGAAGGGATTTGAGGCAGCTTAGAATACTACAATACCATATGATGGAATGTCTAAAATGATAGATTGAAAACCAATTTTAAAAAGTAGTTTGTACACAGTGAACCTTGGATGACTGGGTTATCAAAACTGAATGTTACTTTTTTTTTTTTTTTGCATGAAATTTTGCTCTGAAATTCATGACAACTACCAGGCAAACAGAGAGACAGATTGGTTTTAGAATTTTACTGTGTTGGGCCAGGCGCCGTGGCTCACGCCTGTAATCCCAGCACTTTGGGAGGCCGAGGTGGGTGGGTCACAAAGTCAGGAGATCGAGGCCATCCTGGCTAACACAGTGAAACCCTGTCTCTACTAAAAATACAAAAATTAGCCAGGCGTGGTGGCGGGCACCTGTAGTCCCAGCTACTCAGGCAGCTGAGACAGGAGAATTGCTTGAACCCGGGAGGCGGAAGTTGCAGTGAGCCGAGATCGCACCACTACACTCCAGCCTGGGCGACAATTTTACTGTGTCATGAAATCAAGCATTCAAGTCCTTCTTTACCTGGATCCTCCCCGTACTCCTAAGTCCCAACACAAAGTTGAAAATGTGCTTCTGGAGAGAGATATTTCTAATCTGTTCCTGTTCTAGGCATAATGGATGCAGAACTGAGTAAGATCATCAAGTCTTATTTCATGGAGTTTGCATTTTAGCTGGGGGTGCGGGGACAGGCAGTAGATCATAAATAAGTGCTCTAAAGGAAAAGAAAGTAGGTTCGAGTAACTCTGAATTAAGGAAGGGGAGTAATTTTAGATGGGTTCCTTGAGCCAGAAGTGACTGTTGAAGATGTGATAGCGGATGGAACCTGAGGGCCAGAGAGTGGATGGAGAGAGAAAAGAAAGCTAAGAGGGAAGCTTGGATGAGGCCTCATTTTAAAGGTGTAAGAGGAGAGAGAAGAGTTAAGAATGGAGTAGCAGAGCTGTTAGGATGCCTCCCTGAGAAGATGTGTGGGGGATATGGGTGAGTGGCCAGCAACATTGAGCGGAGACAGTGCCCACTGGATAGTCCTTGGGCACACTTTCACTTTGCAGCCACCCTGCAGTTAGCTGGGGCCACATGTCTAGTTGTGGCCAATAGACATGGGCTCTGCTGAGGTGGATCAGAGCCTGGGGCTCCACCTCCATCTCATCCCCTGCTGTGGACCTGGGAGTCTACATCATCTTCTACACAGCACAGATGCAGGAGTCCCTCCTGGGCCATGCAGGACTTTGTGTGAACAAAAAACCAGACTTTTATTATAAGAAGTCACGGAGAGTTTGGAGTTGCTGTAGCATAGCCCATCCTGTCCTGCAGAATCGAGAAGTTGAGCATGTCGAGGACTGGCAGAGGCTACTGGATTTAGCAGTTAGGAAATCATTGGGGATTTCGAGTGGGTGATTTCAGCAGAATAGTGAGGGAAGAAGTCACTTTTATGGGAATAAAGGAGAAGATGTTGGAAGTAAGGAGAGTGGGCTGTGTGTGTAGATTACCATTTCAAGAAGTCTGGGAGGAAGGCGAGAGGTATGGTGATAACTTAGATGATGGAGGGTTGAGGGGAGGCATTTTCAAAGGACAGCGTGAGGTGGGGGTGTTTACCAAATGAGGGGATGATCCTGGAGAGGTGGGGAGGTAAAATAAAGAATAATTGATAAGAGAAAGTCTGGAAAAAACTGGAGGGATGAGACCAAAGTCCAGATTGGTCTTGGAGAGGAATAGTTTACTCTCTGATGTTGCAACTCAGAGAGATTTGGAAGTGGAAGGGAAGGAAGCTGAAGGCTAAGTTAAGGTAAGATCAATTTTAATGATTAAGGAACATTTGGGGCATTTGCTGAGAGCATTGCAGGAGGAGGGCAGTGTGGCCACAGCAGCAAGGCCATGTGACTGTAGGGGAAGTGCTTGACAATCACTGCAAGGCAGTGATGATGGATGTTGAACCAAACAGTTGAGTAGAAAGTTGTCAAGCTATGAGAGGGAAGAAGTGTCTCATCTCCTTATATGGAACTTTCTGTATGTTTGAAGGTGGCAGAGAGAGAGATGTACATTCCGTGATACTCCTTGGTCAGCCAAGCAGCCATTCAGGAAACCTTTGGAATTTCCAGCAGCTTTGTCAATGGGAAATGCTGTGGGATGGCCACAGGAAGGAGGGAGGGGTTGTCTTCCAGTAATCACTGACTGCTTTCCACGCAGAACTTTAAGAAACCCGCTTGCTCTCAGCTTCCAGTCAGAACAGCACTTGTAAAGGGTTGATCCTTAAACATCACTGAGTGAACACATCTCTGTCTTGTGGTTCCAGGAATTTTAATCCTTAAAGCTAGATGGTATGAGAACAGTTTTTTTTCTGAAGCCAGGCTTGAATGGGTAGGAGAAGGAATGTGGACTTTGGGGTTAGGCAGACATAGTTTTGATATTTTAGCTGGGTGACTTTGACCTTCAATCTGTCTGAAGTTATAATTTCTCTTAGAAGGTTATTGATAGTAGAGAGTGTCTGGCATAGGGCGGATGCTCAGAAATAGCTCTCTCTCTCCTCCCTCCCCCTTTCTTTCTGCCCTCTTCTTTCACTCTCTTTCTTGCTCACTGTCTTGCTTCTTGTAATCTGCCAAGGCTGGGATCCAGAGTTCTAGCTTCTGTGAATATAGGGGTCAGGCTCTGATACCAGTTTTCTTCTATCTGTTATGACCACTCAACATTCAACAGAGACATTCAGCACCTGTTACGTGCCCAGCATCCTGCTAGGTGCTGGGGATCACCAGTGAGCAAGAGAGACACCCTTGGGGCATTTGCTGTTCAACAGGAAAGACAATTAAACCAAATGGTGTGATATTATAAGGAAGCCACATAATGTTTTGAGAGTGGTTGGCAAGGACTGCTAGCCTGATGAGGGCGGTGGAGACTTGGGGAGATCAGCAGGAGCTAAAGCAGAGGGGCTGTGGGCAGGGCAATTCACTGGTGATCAGGACCAACGGCCAACCGGGACTGTCCATCCTGGAAAGCTCTATGCAGCTCCTAGGGACTCAGGGCTGTGTGCATTTGTGTGACTTCGCCATGATCTCAACTCTAGGTATCAGCTCTTTTCCACTCTTACACCTGCCTCTCCCCAACTTCAGTGTATGCCAGTGCTCTGCTCTCCAACCCTGGAGTCCACCAGGCAATTCTCATGTTTGGTAATGAAGGGACTGAAGGTTCTGAGGACTTGCAAGAGCATCTGTGGCTGCTGCTATTATTCCAGCAGGTGGCAGCTTCTCCTGCTAACATTTAAACTATGTGTCCCACAGGGCCCATTGAAATCCCAAATAGCATAAAAAATAAACATTTATTTGGACAATATTAATATTATATTTAAATCATTATGAAAATCTCTATTATGCCATGTTCTTAGACATATTTTAATTTCTTAATGTTATATTTTAAACAACTTAACAAACCCCTGTATCCATGGGGTGTATAGCTTGTGCTAGGATATAAGTTATTCTGTAAGTACAAGGATTTCCTTTATAGAATTCCATTTTCCAACTTGACTTTTAGCGAAAAGACTGATTTCATTGTGAATATTAAGTAAAAATGTAAGGGCCAGGGACAAAATATGAGTAAAGACCTAGGACCATGCCTGGCCTATTATAAGCACTCAATGAACACTAGCTGCTATCATCATCATCACCACCATCATCATCATCACCACCATCGTCATCATCACCACCGTCATCATTGTCACCACCTTCATCACCATTACTATCACCATTATCACCATCACCATCACTATCACCATCACCACCATTACCACCATCACCATCACTATCACCATCACCATCATCATTCATCATCACCATCAACACCATATCATTATTATTATCATCACCGCCATCCTCACCAATACACCATCATCATCACCATCACCTAGTCTTAGCGTAAGCTTGTGCTTTCTTCCAGCTGTTGGTGTTGTCCAATATAGTAACTAATTATTCTTTATTTAAGACATTTCCTGAGAGATATTTAAAACTTTTTCATCTCAAACCATCTATCTTCTCTGTTCTTTGAGAATTTTGCTGTGCAGTCCTCCAGCTCTCCAGGGAATGTTAGGATATATTTGAGGGGAGGAGGGCAAGAATTTGATGTCATGTCCTCTGTCTGCAGCTTCTAGGAGAGGACTGACCAGCAACAGTGTAGCGACTGGTCAGTCCTGTAGTCTGGAGTTTCATGGCTGAAGTAAGGGTGATTGCTAACTGAGAAGGTCTTGTGCTAGACTGTGTCAAATGGGATGACCAGTATGGGGTCATGCCATGTGTTCACCCATGGCAGACTTCTCCCCATGGGGCTAACTTTGCACATTTGCTTGGGAGTGGTGGGGAAGGGGAGAGTGGGAAGGCACTGAAAGAGGGGACTTTGCACACTGCATGCTGCACCTAAATGTGGCCCTCTGCTCACCTTCCTGCTCCCAGGAAGTGGGAGTTCAGGTGGCCCCAAGGTCTCCTTCAAATTCTCAACCACTTTCTGAGGATAGAAAATGAATTGCATCTCTATGCACTACCTGCTTTGCCATTCATTAAAATGCCTGTGATTGTGTTCTCATGTTAACGTACCTGTTTCATTTCATGCTCCTTTACTCCCTTCTCTTGGTTCTCTTGCACAATAAAACAGCAGCATGAAACAAAAGAATGCCAAGCTCTCCTTCACTGCGTCTCTGTGGTGTCACATTTCTTTGCCATGTGTCATGCATGCCACTGCTTTGCTGCCTCACACCAATGGTAGGTGGGGCATGGGCTGGAGGGGCTGGGTCTCCAAGCAGATCCCCCGGTCTCCATGGGAGGGACCAAGGTGGGGAATTTTGGGAGCGGATGGAAAAGACATCTGCTTAGATTGTCCAGGACCAATAAGGCTAATGGTCATTTGCCCAGAAGAAAGGACCATCTCAGGCCAGGTAAGTGGCCATCTTCCTCACCTGTCTGTCATTCATCCCAGCAAAGAGAAGGTGCTAGGGGAGGAGTGGAGCCAGAGAAGGGCAGAGAGAGGTAGGAGGGTGAGAGGAGGACACAGAGTTGGGGGAGGGCATATGGAGAGGCTGGTCTGGTCACAAACTATGATTTTTGTCAAGTTGCATCATATCCATGAGCCTCAGTTGTCTTATCTGTATAGTGGGATGATAGAAGTTTATCACAAATTCTGAGGAAGTGGAATGGAAGTTAATTCTGTATCTCTCTTGACAAAGCCGAGTTCCTAGATTTGGTATTTTTCTGTGGCAATATGAATCAGTAAGGAAAGCAAGGCCCTTTGAGTCACACAGACCTGACCTCAGGTTCTCATTTAGTCACTGCTTCGGTTTTCTATTGCTGCATAGCAACGACCACAAGCACCAGCCAGGTGTGAGCTCAGTTTTCCAGGAGACATTTGGCTGATGTCTTGTTCAAGGGGCTGTAAGGAAATTCCATAAACTGGGGAACTTACCGGCAACAAACACTTCCCGCGGTTCTGTAGGCTGGGGTGTCCACGAAGGAGGCCCTGAAAGGTTCGGGGTCTGGGGGAGTCGCACTTTGTGGTTCATAGGTGGTCTCTTCGCCGTGTCCTCCCATGGTGGAAGGGTCAAGCTAGTGCCCTGGGGTCCATTTCATAAGGGTACTGATCCTCTTCACAAGGGCTCTGCCTTCATGACGAATCACCTCCCAGAGACCCCGCTTCCTAATACCATCACCTGCAAGGGGAAGGACTTCAACATATACATTTTGTGGAGGACACAAATCTTAGACAGCGCAGCTGGGCTCTCGGCTCAGGGTCTCACACTCAAGGTATCAGCTGGGCTGACGGGGTTCTCATCTGGATGCTCCTGAGAAGAATCTGCCTCCAAGCTCACTTGGGTTGCTGGCAGGATTCAGTGCCTCGTTTAAGACTCAGGTCCCTGTCTTCTTGCTGGCCGTCAGCTGGCAGCTGCCCTCAGCAGCTGGGGTCCACCTGCCTTCCTTAACCAGTTCCCCCTCCATCTTCAGCGCCAGCCATGGAGACCTTCTCCACAACTGAATCCTTGCCAAGCTTCCAATCTCTCTGCCTTCTGCCTCTGGCCTCTAGACTCAGATGGAAAGGGCTCCTGTGACAGCTGGAGCTCACCCAGACACTCCCCCTTTTTAAAAGTCAGCTATGCCTTATCACACAGCCTGACTGGGAGTGACTGCCCCATCACATCTATGTGCACAATCAAGGACAGGGGTGGGAATCCTACATGCCACAGTCACTGTGATCCTAAATGCCACAGTCACTGACTAGTCATGAGAGCTGGGAAACGGTAATGAACCCCTGTGGGCCTCAATGTTCTGTTCTCTAAAATGGGGTGGTTACAGATAAGCAAAGTACCTAGCAGGTAGTAGATACTTGCCAGATCTAAGAGCCACACTTTTCTACCTAACAATTGTCTCCCAAGCCCCTAATCAAGGCCCAGCTTTCCCTGCTGTGTATTCTCTGCAGAATGTGTCCTAAGTACAGTTGCACCTCCCTATAAAAGGGAAGGGGTTAGAAGCTTAGTGCAGAGTCCCTTAAGCTTACAGGACAGAATAATCTCAGATGTCAGCTAGAAATGCTTTCCCTCAGTCGTTTCCCCTGATATTCTCCTTCAGTGGGGCTGTGGTGGGGCCAGGTTCTGCCTTTGTACCAAGCAGCCTGAGTGATTCTGATGTGGCTGATCTGCAGACCACACCGAGGCATCCCGCCAGCAGTGACTGCGCCGACTCCAAGTCAGCCAGTTGGGTTTCAAAGTCTGACCCCGCTGTTCCCAGCATGGTGTCCCTGGAGGGATGGTTGGACTTCTCTTAGTGCCCTCATCTGTAAAATGGGGACAATAACAGTTGCCTCACTGGGTGGCCCTGTGGAGTATGCAATAATCCACAATGTGGATTTGCAATTGCAATTGCAGTAACTATTGCAAACGCAGTAATTCATGATTATTGAGTAAAGTGCTCAGCCCGGGGCCTCACATTTGCTGTGTTCTCACTGTGAATTAATGTGATTGTCATTACTATAATAACTCCATGGCCCTGGGCCTGAGCCTGCCTCTGCTCTGCCGCCCTGTGGGATTCTGGGCAGTGAGGCAGAATGATGGGCTCTGAGCTGCTGTTTGGGAACAGAATCTTGTTTGAACTTCAGGGAGCTGGTGGGAGGGAATGAGACAAGCTCTCCATGCCCTCCCGGCCCTGCCCTCAGTGACCCCTGGCCTTTCTTTTCCCCCAAAAGCTGTTCTTGGGTGTGCCTGCCCTTCCCTGTTCAGGCTGGGAGCTGCCCATGCAGGTGATCTGAAAGCCAGGCCACCCTCTGCAGCAGCCGCCTGCTCAAGGACAGGGGCTGCCTCCTTCAGCCCAGGGCAGTGCCCAGACCCCGGGGTCAGGCAGCTCTCACTGAGCAGGGCAACTATGTGGCTGTGCTGTGTGTTAGGCCATCTTTGCTCTGACTGTTCTGGAGCCCCTCACCTCCTTCTCCCAGGGCCAGAGCATCCCCAGCTTGTTCATGCCGGGCTTTTTTTTTTTTTGCCAGACTGAGTCTTGCTCTGTCACCCAGGCTGGAGTGCAGTGACACGATCTCGGCTTCCTGCAACCTACGCCTCCCGGGCTCAAGTGATCCTCCTGCCTCAGCCTCCTGAGTAGCTGGGATTACAGGCACCCATGACCAATCCAGCTAATTTTTTTTTTTTTTGTATTTTTGGTAGAGATAGGGTTTCCTCATGATGGCAAGGTTGGTCTTGAACCCCTGACCTCAGGTGATCCACCCGCCTCGGCCTCCCAAAGTGCTGCGATTACATGGGCGAGCTACCATGCCGGGCCTCATGCCAGGCTTTGATGTGACTTGGGCCACAGCAGGCCTTTAGAAGGGAATCCAGCAAACCCAGGCCCATGGGCCAGTATGTTCTGCCATGGGAAAAGGGGTGATAGCAGAGAGGCTCACTGAAAATTCTGATTTTAATTTCCTTTTGTCTATTTTCAGGCAATTTTGGGCTGTAAATGCCAGATTTACTCCTCTTGCCCTATGCTGTAGGGGCTGGGGCCATGGTGGTCCAGGAAGGTTGAGATCCTTCCCCTTTCTCCACTGAACACCTCCTTGCCATGCATTCTTGTTTCCTTCTCCCTGGCCTGGCCTGGTTCCACATTCAACCTTTCTTCCTGGCCACCCCAGCTCTATCTGAGGGGAGGTCTGGGAAGGTGCTGGGCCTAGACCACCCCAAAAGAGTTGTCACTGTGGACACTGGGCAGGGCTCAGTGCATGGAGTGGCCTCAGGCCTGGAGCAGTCAGGAAGGCATGAGTTGGGACTTCTTCTGTCACCTCCACTTATCCGCTGAAAGTGTTTTAAACGCCTCCAGACCTGAGGTTGGGGCCCGAGGATGGAGAAGGCAGTGCATGGGCTGTGGCAGGTACTACGCATTGCTCATTTGGGGACTGGAGTTGAGGGGTGATTGGGAGTGCAGCCTGGCCACACTCCAGCATCCTTGGCCTGGAAGAAGGTCAGTTCGTGTCCCGGGATGCAACTGCTTAGCCCTGGGACTGTGACCAGGGCTGGGCGACAGGCAGGTCTCTGGACAGGAGGCCTCTGTGTGGCTGTGCCACTGTCATAGGTAGCTTTGGGCCCCGTTCCCAGCTCTCCAGGAGGTAGCCATATCAGGCCCGCACTCTTGTCTCCGGAAGGGGACTAAGTTAGCAGAGGACAGCACAGTTGCTGGCCAGGGCCATGCAACTCATCACTGAGCTCTCTCCTTTCCTTCTCTACAGCCGGGCCAGCACATGGCTCCCAGCCCCCATCTGACTGTGTACACCGGGACCTGTGTGCCCCCGTCTCCTTCTAGCCCCTTCTCCTCCTCCTGCCGCTCCCCCAGGAAGCCTTTCGCCTCACCCAGCCGCTTCATTCGGCGACCCAGCAGCACCATCTGTCCCTCACCCATCAGAGTGGCCTTGGAGAGCTCATCGGGCTTGGAGCAGAAAGGGGAGTGCAGCGGGTCCATGGCTCCCCGTGGGCCCTCCGTCACTGAGAGCAGCGAGACCTCCCTCGACACCTCCTGGCCTCGCAGCCGGCCCAGGGCCCCTCCTAAGGCCCGCATGGCTCTGTCCTTCACCAGGTTTCTGAGACGAGGCTGTCTGGCCTCACCTGTCTTTGCCAGGCTCTCACCCAAGTGCCCTGCTGTGTCCCATGGGAGGGTGCAGCCCCTGGGGGACGTGGGCCAGCAGCTGCCACGACTGAAATCCAAGAGAGTAGCAAAGTAAGAACCAGAAGGGGACGTGCCATATGCATGGGTGGCTGTGGGTGTGCAGGCCTCTGCATGTGAACGTGCATGCTTTGGGCCGGGGACTGGGGTGAAGGAGAACAGGTACCCCAGGCAGCCCACTGAGATCCCTTGGCCACTGGAAGGTCTTCAGAAACTCAGTTTTGTCCTCCGTTCGCTTCCTGAGGAGGAGAAGGAACAGGTGTCCTTCTTTTTCATCTTCCAAATCTTTTCCATTTTTCCAAATCTTTCTTCTCCTTATATGTTCTTCCACTTACCTTGTCCCATCCCAAGACCATCATCAGTCTAAGGAATCCATTGCATCTGTAAAGAGCGGGAAAGATTGATGGCAGCAGTGGGAGCTGCAGGTGGTGGGATGCCCTGGGCATGCTTCCGGGTGCTCCAGCCCCCTCCCTCACCATAAGTGCCCTTGCCTCCTTTCCCCTCACCCTTTAGGAAACCTTCCCACCTTCCTCTCCATCCATTGGCACAGTCTCTTAGAGGGACTTTCAGGGAGCCTTGTCTGGCAGTCATTTCTGTGAAAATGAAAGTTCCTAGCCTTTGCCTGAGGGGTGGCCCCTCTAAACTTCATTTTGGGTGGTCTTGCAAGTCTGATCTCTGAGAATCCCAAGTTCCCTGAGGCAGCCCAGCGGGTGCAGAACTAAGGCTCTGAGGAGTGCTCCATAATGCCTGGATCAGAGCAGAAAGAAAACTTGCAAGCGATGAAACACAGAGAATCAGCTCCTACTCTTTCTGAGTTTTGGGGGAGACAGTCAGGGGCACCCCTGCACCAATCAACATGTGTTTGGCCCTGCCTGGGTTTGGAGAAGAAAGCGCCATGCAGAGGTCTTAGGTTGCCATGGATACCCAAGGAACGTGGCCTCTGTTGTGCGGTGTGCATGGGGACAGCCAGGCAGAGGTTGCTATCCCTCCTGCCTGTGTCGCTCAGGGGGAGAGGGAGGAACAGGAGACTCCGGTTACCTTAGGAGGGGGTCAGAATCCAGTGTGAGTGTGTCTATTGATTTTTCCCAACTGGCCCTGCAGAGGGAATATTCCAGCTTTGGGGCTGCTGCTATGCCTCATACATGGGCTTGGGACTTTTTAAAGGCTCTCTTCTCAAAGGCCACTACTACTACCTCAGAAGGCAGTTTTGTGTTTGGTTGTTTTTTTTTTTTTTTTTTTTTTTTTTGAGTTGGAGTTTTGCTCTGTCGCCCAAGCTGGAGTGCAGCGGTGCAATCTCAGCTCACTGCAACCCTTCCGTCTCCCAGGTTCCAGCAATTCTCCTGCCTCAGCCTCCCAGGTAGCTGGAATCACAGGCACACGCCACCATGCCCAGCTAATTTTTTTGTATTTTTAGTAGAGACGGGGTTTCACCATTTTGACCAGGCTGGTCTCAAACTTCTGACCTCAGGGGATCCGCCTGCCTTGGCCTCTCTAAGTGCTAGGATTACAGGCATGAGTCACAGTCACCAGCACACATGAAGGCAGTTTAAAGGGGTTGATGACTTAAGTTCTGGTATGCCCTACAGGGACCTCCTGAATCCTTCAAAACCATAAAGATTCAAGCACCTCAAAAATGAAAATAAAGCACCTTCAGAATTATCTTTCATTCGACATGAAAATATGACTCCCCAATAAAAAGATTCCACTGAGCCAATCACTACACACACAACCTTTGTAGTCAAATGCTCTACCCCTGAGCTATACCTGCCCCATCACAGTGTTTGGCAAATGCACCTGGTATGTTCATTTCCAAGGAGGTCAGGATAATTTGGGGATGTGCTGTCCCTCCTGCCCCTGCCCCTACATTACTGACTTTCCTCTTGCACCTGAAGCTTTTTCCAGATCAAAATGGATGTGCCCACGGGGAGCGGGACCTGCTTGATGGACTCAGAGGACGCTGGAACAGGAGAGTCGGGTGACCGGGCCGCAGAAAAGGAGGTCATCTGCCCCTGGGAGAGCCTGTGAGGGAAAGGCAGGCAGAGCTGGGGGCTCTGGACCAGGAAGATGCTCTGACAGATGCCATGGGATGGGCCACAGGACACACTCACTCAAGAACCAAAGTGCATTTGGGTGACATTTGAGGGTTGGGGAGACAAGCTGGGGTAGATTGTGGCAAAGAATGCTCTGGCTGGTTACCAGGGGCCAACTCCTTCTCCTCCTCCTGACCCTCCCTCCCTTGGGCGGAAGAAAGGCATGTAGACCAGAAGACTTTCCCTGCTGCCTTAAAAACAATAAAAGGTTAACTTTAAGTTTCTTGGAATGTTAGTGTGTGCCTGGTTTTGTTAGTAATTTATGAGCTATTATTGTCTTCTTCAATCTTCTGGACAAAGGGACATTGAGTCCCTTCCAAGAGCTCTCTCCTTGTCTAAATTGGTTTGTGCACAATGCTTTTCTCATTAGCAGAGCTCCCCAGGGGATGCCCCAGGGCATGGCATCTCACAGGAATGGAGAGAGAGCTGGGAGCAGGTACACTCCTAAAATGCCAGGTGTGTTGCCTCAGGTCCTCCAAGAAGCAGACACCAGGGTGAGATTCTGTGGACAAGAGATTTGTTGGGGAAAACACCTGTGGTAGATAGAGAAGGGGCCAGATCTGGAGAAAGTTCAAGTTGGGTGTTGTGGGGGTTCAGGGCAGGGGGTAGTCCAGACTGTGCTGCAAGTCTGACCTCTGGGCAGACAGAATCTTAGATGGCAGTGCATTCCAAGAAAGTTTTGACCAGGCTACGGGGGTGTCCTTGAGCCAAAGTCATTGCTGGAGAGGGCCTGCATCTCTGGGAATGGCCCTGCATTCGTACCCCCACAGTGCATGGTCATGGGTTGGGAGATCCCATGGGAAGCCTGG
This sequence comes from Trachypithecus francoisi, assembly GCF_009764315.1. NCBI lineage: Eukaryota > Metazoa > Chordata > Mammalia > Primates > Cercopithecidae > Trachypithecus > Trachypithecus francoisi. The sequence goes on along the minus strand of NW_022681466.1, from coordinate 41,902,014 downwards.
CCTTGGCATGGACATGCTGGTGGGTCCTGAGCTGCAGCAGCTCACCCATCGGCCCACATGCTCCCTGCAGTAGGAGCTCTGAATGCTCATTTTCACTTCTGCTGCACTAGGCCAGTGGGAAATTCTAGAGCTTTGGGCTTTGGTGTGCTCCTCCCACCTCCTCTCCTAGTTACTCACTCAACAAGTGTTTATTGAGTCCCTACTATGTGCCAGACACTATGATAGGTGCTGGGGATGTTGCTGTGAGTAGGACTCCTTGTCTCATGGAATTAATCTGGGACAATGTTTCTCAACCAGGTCAATTTTGCCTGCCAGGGAACACTGGGCAGTGTTTGGAGACATTTTTGGTTGTCAAGACTGTGCCAGCGGGTGGGGGTTGCTACTGGCGCCTAGTAGGTAAAGGCCAGAGATGCTGCTCAGTTTCCTACAATGCACAGAAGCCCCCACAACAAAAGATTATCAGCTCAAAACATCAGTGGTGCCACTGTTGAGAAACCTTGCACTAGAGATTAGTCTATATACTTGTCCCTGGTTTCTGCCCATGCTCTGAAGTATTGCCCCAAAGGGCACTGCTGGGATCATGATTAGATTGGACAGTGGATTGAGATTAAGGGCTATGTGGTGAATAAAACAGCTCTTAAAAGCTGCATGGGAAGTCCTCACAGGAGAAAAAAATCAAGTTGTTTGCCAAACCACTCATTACATCCCTCCCCTTTAGCCCTCAACTTCCTCAGAATTCAATTAGTAGATAAGAGCCCTTGACTTGCTTTTAACCTCTGACAACTTATTTAGCCCATAAATACTGGGGTTGCTGACTCATCTCGGCACATTTCTACAAATGAATGTTGGGTGGGTGCGTGGCTGAAACCTAGATTTGCTAATTCCTGTAGGGAAAACACAGATGCTTTAATATTTAAAGACCACTGCTCATTTTAGATTTTACTGAATCTATTCCATCGGGCTCACACAAGTCACTCACAAAGGGCTAATAAAAATTTTCTCCCAGAATGTAAATGAAAGAGTCTGGTCCTTTCTTGGAAGGGTGAGTGAGCTGTTAATCTGACGCCTTTATTTGCAATACTGCTCTAAAATGAGATAAAAGGCGAAGCAATCCACACCCTTAGTTTGCTACCAGCCAATGTCAAGAAATAAGGAGAATCTCAACCCCAGGTTTGGATATCAGCGTTTAAGGGTTCCTCTCCTAAGCCCCCAGGGTCCTAAAGAGAAACTAAGCCCACATGGAAACTAAGATCCACATGGATACAGCATCAACGACAGAAGACTCCAGAATCCAATGGTTGGATTAAACAAAGTCCAGGCTAAAGTTCAGTAATAAATAGACATCAGAATGGAGGAAGTGGGTTCTGACATGAAAGAGTTTCTGTCTGTAACACAGAAGTTACCTAAAGGCAGTAGGGCCGTCCAGGTCATGGGCTGGGAGTGAATGGAGACCAGGGAAGATAAAAAAAAAATCCAAGGACCAATATATTTTTTTATCTTGTTACTCCACCCATCCCCTGGTCACAAGTATGATGATTCTTCATCTTGTCTGGACATTAGAATCCCCTGGGAAAACTTGAAAGATCCCGCTGTTCAGGCCACATGCACAAGGCTGTGGCACTGGGATTTTTTAAAGAGCCTTTCCCAGGTGGTTTCTATGTCCAAGTGAGCTTGAGAACCACTGCCTTGAGGTAGTGATTGAAGCTGGTTCACCACCCCTACACCCATGCCAATACGCAGGGGGATAACTGAAAAAGAGGCAATGGTGGGAAGGTGGCTTCATCTTAAGTTCACAACCACGAAGTAGTGTGTGAATTTCCATTCACAACCCATTGATTGGCCTTTGGCCACATGACCATTGCCTAGCCGCAAGGGAATCTGGGAAATGTAGTCTTCAGTTAGAACAGTTTGTGAGTAGCTAAAGTTCTAGAGGTTCAAATACTAGGAAGGAAGATGGGGAGAGTGGATATTGGTGGACACTTGGTCTCTCCCACAGTGGAATTATTACACAGTCTTGGGGGGAATGGGTTACACATAACATAATATAACATAATATAACATAACAATATAACATAACACATAACATAACATAATGCAAGAGGTGGGGCAAGAGGAGACAGGAGTGACCAGTTAGTTTCTGTTTGGCCAATATTTGGTAAATGCCTATAAAATGTAGCAATGCTCTAGATCAGCTGGGTGCTTTTCACTCATTCACGCTGAACACCAGGTAGGTTTCAAACACCAAGTGAGGTCCTGGGAGTAAAGCTGACTCCCTCATGGAGGTGCTATCATTGCTTGGGGAACAAGTTGGGGGCATTGGATCTAGTCCCTGCTGGGGGAGTGCAGGGCTGTGGGCTGTGGGAGTCCCGCCCCACCCCTTTAAAACTTGGAATAGCTCCTTGATTTCCTCATCTGTGAACTGGGAGTAACAATTTGATCTTCTTCACAGGGATGCTTGGGAACCTACAGAATGAGATGGTATGGATATAACTGTGTTGCCTGCTCAGAACCTAATATGGTGTAAGAAAAAAAAAAAAAGCTTTGTTTTTCCCCCACAATGCTTCCTTTAAACCTATGCTGCAAGTTATTTCTTTTCCTAACCCTGGATGAAAACTCTGAGAAGGTCGCATAACTTTTCTGGTCACTTTTGGATAATACAGATCCTCCAGGTACTATCAGTGACAAGAACAGTCTCCATTTAGCTCTGTATGCAGTTCAAATGTTAGTATAATAAGCAAAACTTGGAACTTCGTTCAAAGGCAAGGTTCCTTCCCTCCTTGGGCTTGGGGTGTTGCAGCTGGAACGTCTGCAGGGAGGTGGAGGTGGGGACCCTGGGAAAGCGGAGGTGGAGAGGGGAGAACAAGAAGGTTTTTAGTTGACTAACACATAAACCATTCATCATGGTGCTCCTGGGATCCCCCTGCCGGCTCTCACTTAGGTAGAGGGTTTCCTAGATATTTGAGGCCTTCTAGCCTGATATGGTTTGGCTCTGTGTCCCCACCCAAATCTCATCTGGAATTGTAATCCCCACATGTTGAGTGAGGGATCCGGTGGGAAGTGACTGGCTCACGGTGGCGGTTTCCCCCGTGCTGTTCTCACGACAGTGAGTGAGTCTCGCGAGGTCTGATTGTTTTATAAGTGTTTGGCGTTTCCTCGGGCTCTCTCTTTCCTGCTGCCTTGTAAAGAAGATTCTTGCTTCTCTTCTGCCTTCTGCCATGATTGTAAGTTTCCTGAGGCCTCTCCAGTCATGCAGAATTGTGAGTCAATTAAACCTCTTTTTAAATAAATTACCCAGCTGCAGTTAGTTCTTTACAGCAGTGTGAGAATGGATGAATACAGTGGCCCACTAACAGGGTGAAGTCATTGAGTCTGAGAGGAGGCAGTGCTGCTTCCTGCTTATTTGCCCAGGAAGAAAAGAAGAAGGATCACTAAGGAGTCTGTACAGGCCAAGGACTCATAAGCTGAGGAGGCTGAAGGAAGCCGGGGACCCGGGGACACTTCATGCCTCACACACCCCAGCTTCAGAGGCCAGCTCTCCCCTCTGGGCAGCTGTCACCTCCTCACACTTCACCAGAAGAGGGAGTCCTAGGTTCACAGATGCCTAAAGAGAGGCAGCTGGGAGTTTCTTGTTAGCATTCAGAGACCTGTGTCGAGAGGGGCTTGAAGAACGGTGCCTTCCTTTTTGGAAAGGCAGATTGGGGTGTAGGGGTAGCAGGATAAGCTGGCCAAGGTGGGGACCCATGAAAGAGAAGCGTCTTGCCTGCCTATGCGACCCTGGGTGACTGTGGGGCCCCTCTGCAGCTCTCCTGGCTACTGTGAGCTTATGCGGACCAGGGATGAGGAGGCTGGGAGGAGGGAGGCAAGGATCTGCTCCGGTGGCTTTGAGTGAGGGTTGGAACCCTTTGCGGAAAATCTCCAGCAGAAAGAAAGAAAACCCCTCCCTCTCCTGCCGACTGCGGCCAGAAGAATCCCACTCTCAAGGGGCATTTGTGTCAAACTCTGAGCCCTAGGACTGGAGGCCCACGAAGCCTCATTCATTTTTCTTTTTTACAGACAGGGTCTTGCTGGCGGGCAATGGTGATCATAGTTCACTACAGCCTTGAACTCCTGGTAATCCTCCCACTTCAGCCTCCCAAGTAGCTGGGATTACAGGCACTCGCCACTATGCCTGGCAAAATTTTTAAGGTTTTTTTGTAGAGATGGGGGTCTCCCTGTGTTGCCCAGGCTGGTCCTGAACTCCTGGGCTCAAGTAATCCTCCTGCCTCGGCCTCCCAAAGTGCTGGGATTACAGACATGAGCCACTGTGCCTGGTCCCTCATTCATCTTTGATGATAATCTGAGGGATTTTCAGCTTCTCTGCTGAGAGGTTGAGGCTTGAGCTGGGGCACCCAGAGGGACCAGAATGGGGTGGCATGTAGTGGGGATAAACGGGATCAGAAAACAATCTTTTGAACTACTCAGTTGATGGGAGGGACCTGTGTATGGCCTCATGACAAGCGACTGAGGGAGGGGCAGTCTCCTTTTCTTCTGGGAAGAACAGAATGAGAGTATTCAAGGACTCCTGGGAGTAGGGGGAGTATATTTATTAGGGACAGCTGGCTTGGTGTATGGCACTGGTTAGAGCAGCATCAGCCATGTCTAAGGAGGGGCGGGAGCCTGCCTGCATAGAGGTGCGCATGTGCACTGCAAGCGCCTAGGACCACACTCTGGTCCATGCACACTGGTCCATGCAGGCATGGAGTGTCTGCGTGGCGCATGCATGGAGCACTGTGGCTATGCGCCTGGTACTGGCACAGGTGTCAGGGAACACTGTGCAACCCCCAACACAGCGGTTACTCCGTGGGAGCATGGGCAGGCTTGTGGAAAGCATCACCAGGATGTTTGTGAGAAGCTCTCTGCTTTAGGAAGCGCACTTCTGTCTCCCTGACCCGCCATGTTTAGGGAAAGGGGAGCACAGTGTGTTAGACAAGGCAGCTGGGGTGCGAAGGGGTTAAATGAATGTGACCAAGGTCTTACTCTGGGCTGGTCCTGGGCACATTACAGCAGGTCTCCCTACAGAACCTTTAGAAAACGTTTTCATAGTCCATCTTCTAACTTTGGCACCCTTTATTCCCTCACGTTAACCCATAGGTAGCTACCAAGTTGTTTTGTAGTGAAGGACTCCGTCTTCGGGAGTTAGGGATTCAGACAACCACAGCTTACAGGCTTATGTTTAAAGAGCCCCTCGCGAATTCCTGCTCACATTTAATCCTCACTACAGTGTCGGGAGGTGGGAGACCACCTTCAGTTTGCAGATGTGATTTCCCCACTTACAAGTGGTAGAAACACTCCAATTGAAGCCTAATGGCCTTTATTCTCTCTTTCTCTGTATATACACACGTTATATGTTATGTATACTCTATATTTAAATTTTGGAATTTTGGTCAACTACAGTGGCTTACACCTATAATCCCAGCACTTTGAGAGGCCGAGGCGGACAGATCACCTGAGGTCAGGAGTTCGAGAGCAGCCTGGCCAGCATGGAGAAACCCCATCTCTACTAAAAATACAAAAATTAGCTGGGGGTGGTGGCAGGCACCTGTAATCCCAGGTACGTGGGAGGCTGAGGCAGGAGAATCTCTTGAATCTGGGAAGCGGAGGTTACAGTGAGCCGAGATCTCACCACTCCAGCCTGGGCGACAGAGCAAGACGCTGTCTCAAAAAATAAAACAAAGTAAAAAAATAAAATTTTGAATTTTGAAAATACAGAAAATATAATAAATTATATAGTAAACATCCGTATGTATATTACTTAGAATTGCCTAAAGTTAACATTTTGCCCTAATTGTTTCTAATGCTTAAAAAAGGTAAAATAATATCTTTATTCTCCTTTTCTCATCTACTGTCCCTCTCATCTTCTATGTCAACAATTTCGTTTTCAGTAAATGGTCAGTTAATAGATATTTTAGGCCTTGCAGACCACATTTGGTCCCTCCTCCTCCTCCTCCTCTTCCTTCTTCCCCTTCCTCCAACTACTAAAAAATGTAATATCGATCACCCTTTCCTGATAAAGGCTTAATACCCAGAATATATAAAGAATTCCTCCAACTCAACAATAACAACAAAAACTAACAACTTGATTAGAAAATGGGCAAAGGAGCAGGTATGGTGGCTCATGCCTGTAATCCCAGCAGTTTGGAAGACTGAGACAGGCAGATCACTTGAGCTCACGAGTTTGAGACCAGCCTGGGCAACATGGTGAAACCCCATCTCTGTCAAAAATACAAAAATTAGCCAGGCATGGTGGTGCATGCCTGTAGTCCCAGCTACTCAGGAGGCTGAGGTGGAGGATCACTAAAGCCCAGGAGGCAGAGGTTGCAGTGAGTGAAGATTGTGCCACTGCACTGCAGCCTGGGTGACAGAGAGGGACTCTGTCTCAAAAAGAAAGGGGTGGGGGAGGGGCAGTGGGCAAAGGACTTGAATAGACTTTTCTTCAAAGAAGATATACAAATGGCCAATGAGCACATGAAAAGATGCTCAACATCACTAATCATTAGGGAAATGCAAATCAAAACCGCAATGAGATACCACTTCACACCAACCAGAACGGCTGTTATAAACACCAAACAAAATAAAAGGGAAAAATGGTGCAGCCACTATGAAAAACAGTACAATGTTTCCTTTAAAAACTGAAAACAGAGTTGCCATGTGATGTGGTAATTCCACTTCTGGTTAGATATCCAAAAGAATTGAAAGCAGGGACTCAAACAGGTATTTGTATAACTATGGTCATAGCAGCATTAATCATAATAGCTAAACTATGGAAACAATTCAAATGTTCATCAGCGGAGGAATGGATAAACAAAACGTTCTTTATACATATAACGGAATATTGTTCAACCTAAAAAGGAAAGAGAATCTGACACGTGCTACAACATAGAGGAAACTTGAAGATGTTATGCTAAGTGAAATAAGCCAGTAACAAAAGGACAAACACTGTATGATTCTGTCGGAGGTGTTCCATCTAGAGCAGCTCAATCTTGAATAGGGGCTGGGTAAAATAGGGCTGAGACATACTGGGCTGCAACCAGGATGTGAAGGCATTCTTAGTCACAGGAAGAGATAGGGAGATAGGAGATCAGCACAAGATACAGGTCGTAAAGACCTTGCTGCGAAAACAGGTTGTGGTGAAGAAGCTGGCCAAAATCCACCAAAACCAAGATGGTGACAAAAGTGACTTCTGGTCACCTTCACTGCTCATTATGCAGTAATTATAATGCATTAGCATGTTAAAAGACACTCCCACCAGTGCCAGGACAGTTTACAAATGCCATGGCAATGTCAGGAAGTTACCCTATGTGGTCTAAAAGGGGGAAGAACCCTAAGTCCCAGGAATAGCCCATGCCTTTCCCAAAAAACTCATAAATAATTCATCCCCTGTTTAGCACATAAATCAAGAAATAGCTGTAAGTATCTTATTCCAGCAGCCCAAGCTCCTGCTCTGCCTATGGAGTAGCTGTTCTTTATTCCTTTACTTTCTTAATAAACTTGCTTTCACTTTCCTCTGTGGACTTGCCCTGAATTCTTTCTTGCTGAAGATCCAAGAACCCTCTTTTGGGGTCTGGATCAGGACCCCTTTCTGGTAACAATTCTACTTATATGAGGTGCCTAGAGTAGTCAAGTTCACAGAGGCAGAAAGTAGAATGGTAGTTGCCAGGGGCTGGGATAGTGATGGTGGGAATGGAGAGTCAGTGTTTAATGGGCACAGAGTTTCAGTTCAGGAAGACAAAAACAATTTTGGAAATGGATAGTGGTGATGGTTGCACAACAATGTACTTAATACCACTGAACCATACACTTAATGATGGTTAAAATGATAAATTTTATGGTATGAATACCTTAAAACAATAAACAAAACTAAAGCCATTCTTATCAGAAGACTACAAAAATAAGCTGCTGGCTGGATTTATCTCAAGGTCAAAGTTTGTTAAACTTTGTGCCATATTATTATTAATTTCATTATGTTTTTAAGCAAAATAACTCATTAGGGGTGCTATAATTGTGTATTATAGTCAATTCTTTTTTAGCGTCAGCTACAAGTTTACCCAAATTTGCGCTCGTCACTTCTCTTTGGATATCACTTGTTTTTCCTGGTCCAGTTTTGTTTGTACTGAAGTGCATCCTTTAGTGATTCTCTCATTGATGGCCTTGAGAGCAAACTCTATTTTTTTGTTTTAAAAATGTCTTTATCCTCATCATTATTTTACCCTATTATTATTTTAATCATTTAATATTAAACAATCATTTAGGTGAATTGAAAAAGATAGGTTGAGAGTAATTTCTTCTTAGGAATTCAGATAGTATTTCATCATTTTTGCCCTGTCTTGTTGCTGATGAGAAGTTCAATTACTGTTGCTTAACAGATTTTCTTCTCTATTTTGCCTCTAGGTACTAGTCGTTGTCTTGAGTGTTCTGCGGTCTCCCTGTAGCATGCCTAGGCACAGAGATGTTTGTGTTTATCCTTCTAGGGGTGAGGCTTCTTCATTCTGAGGGTTCATATCTTGTTTCCACTCCGAAAATTCTCATTTATTGTCTCTGGATAATGCTTCCTCCTCCTCTCCATTTTCTTTGCTCTCTCTTTTGGCAGCTCCTATTGCATGTTTGTTACACCTTAGGGAGAAGTGCCTCTTTTCTCTTGAGTCCCCTTTTCCTGCCCTGGGCAGCCCTTCAGGAATTTCAACTGATGAAGGAGTCTTAGGTCTGGTCTTCCAAGCCTTTGGACTACAGGCCATTTCCTGTCACTCTTCCCTGGGGCCAAGGTAATTGTTCTCTTCATTCAGTATTAATTCCATGTTTTCTGATAGAAGGGAGTTCATGTTAGCTCAGTTGTCCTATTGTTAGAGCTGGGTGTCCACCAAGGACTTTTTTTTCCCACAACAACATAGCTGCCTGCATATGTGTCATATATTATTATACACATATATTTCTTATACTTAAATGAATATACTTCATATAAATTCATATGTATATTTTATTTATATATACACACATTGCTCTAAGTTATCAAATTATAGTATTTCCTTCTCCATTGTAGCTCCATTTTAACAGGGACCTCTGGCTTAAGAAAATGCATCTCCAAACTTGGAATTGTAAGCACCACAAGCTGTAACTTGGGGACAGGGAGATTCACACTTCTTTGTGGATGCTTTATGAGACGGGCTCTGGCTTTGGTCTTGCTGTGAAGTGCCTCTTTGATTTCCATCCTAAACACACAAATGTGTCCACACCATCCACCCTCATCATTCCATTTACCTGTCAATCTATCCATCCATCCATCCGTCCGTCCATCCATCTGTACGTCCATCCATCCATGCATCCATCCATCCATCCATCCATCCATCCATCCATGCATCCATCCATCTATCCATCCATCCATTTATCCATCCATCCATTTATGCATCCATCCATCCATCCATCCACCCATCCATCCATTCATCCATCCATCCATCTATCTGTCCATCTATCTCATAAGATCCACTTGGACACACCAATGTTATATGAAGCTTATGTAAAGTCGAAAACATCTGAACAAACAGCAGCCACAGCAGGGAAAAAAAAGACCCGAAATACTTTATCTAAGCTTTTTTCTTTTTTTGATGACTTAATAAGAATCTCCTGAAAATATAGCTACCATGAATACTCTCTCCAGGAGGTTTACAGTCAGAAAGGAGATGGACCACTCACACCTGGATAAGGAATTATCTAAACAAAAACTTATCAAAACTTTCCATGCTTTCTGCTTGTTTCTCATTAGCTCCCCATCATTTGCTCTCCTGGAAAGTCTTAAAACCCCTTCTCATTAAGATGATGTATAACCCCTTACCTCTCACTATTCAGAGAGACAGATTTTTGGGAACTCTTAGGTATACAAATTTTGTCTGTTCACAACCTGTTTTTTGTCAGTTAATTTGCAGGCCCCCAACCACTGAACCTAAACTGGTAGAAGGAAACATTTTTCTTCCCCTTACACCATAGCCATCAATCTATGCACCTCTCTAAGTTTCATGGAGGGCCCACTAGGCATTTGGTATGCTGTCATGAATAAAGTTAGACCTTGATCTCAATAATGCATAGGTTAGATAGGGAGCATACTTTTAAACTAAGAATTACAATGCACTGTGTTAGGAGTGGGTGCAGAACTTGACAGCTAAGGGTACACACTCTGGTGTCACACTGCTTCAGGTCAGATCCAGGTTCTACCCTTTCCTAGCCGAGTGGCCTTGAGCATTTCACTAAAGCTCTCCAAACCTCAGTTCTCTTGTCCATAAACTTGAGATCAGAATAACACAGCCTCCTTGGGGGTGGGGTGTGAGGATCACCAGCTAACTTATGTAAACAGCTCAGATCAGTGGCTAGGACCTGGTGAATGCTTGATGAATATTTGCTCCAAGGTAGTGTTGAAGCAAAGAGGAGACTTGAGAGAGTCTTGCTGGCCTCAGAATGTGGCTCTATGTGTGTATATTAGGCTAGTATGTAGAAAGCATTCGTTCCTTTGACGAACACGTAGCAGAAAAGGTCAGAAACATAAGAAAATAATCACAGAACACTTACATTTGAAAAATGAAAAATAGCATGTTAAAATATGATCCCATATAAAATGAGAAGTCACCGAATGAAGGAGACAGCTACTTCAGTAAGGAGCTGAAATAAAGTATTTTTTGGGATCCAGTCCTTGGAAGACCAGGAGTCAGTGTTCAGGGACAAAGAAAGAGCAGTGCCTATTTCAGGCAGCAGGGAAACCTGGACACCTATTCAGGAACTGATATGGTTTGGCTCTGTGTCCCCACCCAAATCTCATGTAGGATTGTAATTTCCAACATCAGGGGAGGGATCTGACGGGAGGTGATTGGATCGTGGTGGTGGATTTTTCCTTTGCTGTTCTCGGATAGTGAGTGAGTTCTCATGAGATCTGATTATTTAAAAGTGTGTAGCACCTCCCACTTCACTTTCTTTCTCCTGCTCCCACCATGTAAGATGTGCTGGCTTCCCCTTTGCCTTCCACCATGATTGTAAGTTTCTGGAGGCCTCCAGTACAGCCGGCAGAACCGTGAGTCCATTAAACCTCTTTTCTTTATAAATCATCCAGTCTCGGGTAGTTCTTTATAGCAGTGTAAGAATGGACTAATACAGGAACACAACAAGATTTACATCCAGCAGCATCCACATATTTGACCCAAGTCACTGGCTTCCATTGCGTATGTGATTAGTAAGACATTAGAAAGACCCAGATGGCAGAGGTCTTTACTTTCTTTGTAGAGCGCCCAGTCCTGGTCCTTCCCTCTGCTAAACCTCAGTCTTTTCTCCCTATTCTTGGGCTTCTAGGCATAGGAAATTTGAAGCATTGCAGTAACACTGTACTCTTGGAACTTCTGGCCAGTCCTCTGGGTAGGCCTTTGTCCCTGTGTCATGGTTCTTGAATTTTGTGTGTGTGGCTCATTACCTTCATCTCAATATATTTCAACAACGGGAACTTCTATGGGGCACGACTCATGTGCACAGTCTCGTCTATGTACAGAGCCCAAAGTGGCACCACCATCAATTTGGGGTTTAGGGTGTTGAAGATGTTGGGTTGTCAGTTATTAAGTTAAAAATCTCCTGATTATATAGAACATGTCCAGATAAATCACTTTATCAATGGAGGCCAATATTGTGAATGAGTGGCCCTTTTATTATTTCACATTTATATCTCCTCTTTAATCTCTAGCATTCTTGTGAAAACAGATAAAGTCCATGGCTTCACAGCAGTCAGTGGCCTGGAGTTTTGTCTTTTTAAACAAATTTCTAAAGGTGATTTTACTGAAACACTAGTCATGCTAGATTAGGGTGGGTCATAAGCCCAATGACCAGAGTCTTCTTATGAAGTGGGAGGACACACAGAGGCACACAGAGGGAAGAAGTTCACATGAAGATGGAGGCAGAGATTGGAGTGAGGCAGCTGCAAGACGAGGAACCCCAGGGATTGCCTGGAGCCACCAGAGGCTGGAAGAGGCAACAAAGGACCCTCCCCTAGCCTCAGAGGGAGCACAGCCCTGCCAAAACCTTGACTTTGGACTTGTAGCCTCCAGAACTGTGAGAGAATTAATTCTTGTTGTTTTCAGTTACCTTGTTTGTGGTCCTCTGTTACAGCAGCTCTGGGGAATTTATAACATAGGTTCTATCATAGTTTGACTATTCTCCTACAGATGAACATTGTCTCCAACTTTTTATCAAAACAAATGTGGTGTAATGAACATCCTTGTACATTCCTCTGTGCATATCTGTAAGTATCTCCCTGGGACAGAAAACCAAAGGTCAGGCATGGTGGCTTATGCCTGTAATCCCAGCACTTTGGGAGGCCAAAGTGGGAGGATTGCTTGAGCCCAGGAGTTGAAGATAAGCTTGGACAACATAGAGAACCCTGTCTCTATGCAAAAATTATCAAAAATTAGCTGGGTATGGTGGTACACCCCTATACCCCCAGCTACTTGGGAGGCTGAGGTGGGAGGATTGCTTGAGCCTGGGAGATCAAGGCTGCAGTAAGCTTTGATTGCATCACTGTGTGCTCCAGCTCCACCCTGAATGACAGAGTGAGACCTTGTCTGAAAAAAAAAAAAAAAAAAGGAAAAGAAACTAAAAAGAGGAATCGCTGGGTTAGAGTATGCATATTTTAAGACCAATCTTCCATGCCAAATAGTCTTTTTAAAAAATTTATTTTATTATATTTGTTTGTAGAGATGGGGGTCTCCCTATGTTGGCCAGGCTAGTCTCAAACTACTGGACTCAAGCAATCCTCCCACCTTGGCCTCCCAAAGTGCTGGGATCACAGGTGTGAGCCACCATGACTAACCACCAAATCGCCTTTTAAAAGTCTGTACTAATTTAGACTGCTACCAATAATGCATGTATGAGGATAATCATGCCCTTACATCCTAGCTGGAACTGTTAGGAATACTTTCACATTGTTGGTGCTAGCATTTACTGCAGCAGTGAGACCACGTGGGGCTGAGCACCACATTCTTCTAGAGGCCAAGAATGTTAGGGACTCTGGTCCTCCTGCAAACTCCTAACCCTGGGAGGACAGAGATGATAAGGATGACCAGGGAGACTGCGGGGCATGAGCCTCCCTGCCTGTCCTCTGGTGTGTCCTAGCCTGCACCAGGGGATTCAGCCTCAGTGGGGCTTTTGGTGCTTATCTTGTGCCACCATCATCAGTGGTCCCAGGGTAAAGCTTAACAGGAAATCAGAGAATCTGTTACATTTCACTTTGTATCTTTCTTTTTTTCTAAACAGGATCTCATGGTTGCCCAGGCTGGAGTGCAGCGGTGTGATCAGGGTTCACTGCACTCAAACTCCTGGGCTCAGGTGATACTTCCACCTCGGTCTCCAGAGTACCTGAGAATATAGGCATGCACCACTATGCCAGGCTAATTTTTTTTTTTTCTTTTTTGGTAGAGACAGGATTTTGCCATGTTGCCAGGTTGGTCTCAAACTCCTGGGCTCAAGCGATCTGCCTGCCTTGGCCTCCCAAAAGTACTAGGATTACAGGCGTGAGCCACTGCGCCTGGCCTGTATTATTTTATTTGTTTGTTTGTTTGTTTTTTGAGATGACGTCTCACTCTGTCGCCCAGGCTGGAGTGCAGTGGCCCGATCTTGGCTCACTGCAACCTCCACCTCCTGGGTTCAAGCGATTCTCCTGCCTCAGCTTCCTGAGTACCTGGGATTACAAATGTGTGCCACCACGCCTGGCTAATTTTTGTATTTTTAGTAGAGACAGGGTTTCACCATGTTGGCCAGGCTGGTCTTGAACTCCTGACCTCAGTGATCCACCTGCCTTGGCTTCCCAAAATGCTGGGATTACAGGTGTTAGCCACCGCACCCGGCCTGTATTATTTTAATATGTGATTTATCTTTTTGAGAGTTTGTGAAGTCATTGGGACTGGGGACTATGCAGTCCTCTTTGCATCCCTGGACATAGAAGAGCCTGTTCCTAGAAGGGACGGAAGTGGGAAGCTGTTTTAGCCTCCTTGTTGGGGTTCCGCCCTTGAGACTGCTGGTGCCCTCATGTCTTCTCCAGTAACACATTCGGTCTCTGGAAACATAAGTGTGACATCCCACTCCCCATGGAGTCAGGCCTCAGGATGTCAGTTATGGGGGGAGGTTGGCCTGACCCCAGAAAATGACTCAGATTCCCCAGGCACACCCTTGTCTCTTGTTGTGGGAAGTCTCATGCCGGAGAGGCTGACTCCAGGGTTGTTGAAATAGAGGAGGCAGGTTCTGCTGATGACTGCTTAAAATTCATGTTGCCATGGCAGCGTGGCATTAGGCCACCGGTGATCCTGCTGCACAAAGCTTTGATCTCGGAGAAGGCAGAGTTTCTTTTGCTCTTTAGCTGGTTCTAAGGGGACTGCCTTGGGACCAAGCTTTGGCTTTGCTCCTGGGCCTGGGGATTGTCCTAGAAGCAGAAAGCTGGGGACAGCAAGACAGAGAACAAGGCCTCAGAAGTCGACTAAGCTCCGAGACTGCGATTCTAGTCGGAGGAGTTGGCTGGAAACCCTAAGGGCAAGATATCTGGGTCTGAAGAGAGAGCAGTCAGGTAGATCTGTAATGAGAGGATGTGTATGCGCTGCTTGACTTGAGAGAAAAGTGCAAATGAAACGGTCTGTGTTTTTAGTAGCAGAGCTAAGAAGAGGGTGGCTTATAAATGGGCTGACTCAGCATGTCTCAGCACCGTTAGTAACTTACACATTCATTCAACACCCATTTATTGAGGATATACTATGTGGGTGGTGCTGAAGAATGCGAATGGCTCACATGGCTTCAGTCCTTGAGGACTTTCCCAGCTGTCAGGACACGAAAATGCACTAAAATAATACAAGGCAGCCCAGGCGTGGTGGCTCACACCTATAATCCCAGCACTTTGGGAGGCCAAGGAGGGAGGATCACTTGAAGTCAGGAGTTTGAGACCAGCCTGGCCAATAGGGTGAAACCCCGTTTCTACTAAAAACACAAAAATTAGCCTGGTGTGGTGGCATGTGTCTGTAGTCCCAGCTACTTGGGAGACTGAGGCAGGAGAATCACTTGAACTTGAGAGGTGGAGGTTGTAGTGAGCTGAGATCACAGCACTGCACTCCAGCCTGGGTGACACAGCGAGACTCCATCTCAAAAAAATAAAAAAATAAAAAAAAATAAATAAAATAATGCAAGGCAGAATATGATCAATTGTCTAGAGATGACGGCATTTCAGAGGGAGAGAATCACCCCATTGGTGCAATCAGGGTGTCCCTAGATGAATTTGGGTTGGACCTCAAATGACAGGGAGAGAAATAGGAAGCATCTAGTTGGAGGGTAGGGCAAGAACAATAGTGTGGCGAGGGGATGGGGGCGAATGTGAGAACCATAAGGAATCTGGTTCATTAGAGGGATGGAAGGAGATAATATTGTAAAGGTAGGTTGATCCTAGAGCTGAACTGAGTTTAGACTTAATTTGTCAGGCCATGGGGAGCCACAGGAGGCTTTTGGGACTGGCAGTGGCTGATTGAAGCTGTGCTTTGGAAAAATGAATCTGGGTGCAGCTGTAGGATGGACTGAGAAGTGAAGTGGCTATAAGTTTTCGAAATCTCCATGGGGGCTGAAGAGGTAAGGAGACTGTGTTAGGGTGACATGACAGCTCTGGGATGGAAAAGGAAAGAACAGCCTGATGGGGATGAACAGGACCTAGAATGCGACCTGGGGGAGGTGGGAAGGAGAGGTGGAGTCAGTGGAGGCTGAGATGCAAAACCAAGTTGTATTCTGGCACTGCTATAAAGAAATACTGGAGACTGGGCAAATTATAAGAAAAGAGGTTTAATTGGCTCATGGTTCTACAGGCTGTACAGGAAGCATAACAACATTTGCTTCTGGGGAGGCCTCAGGAAGCTCCCAATCATGGCAGAAGGCAAAGGGGGAGCAGGCACGTCACATGGCGAGATAATGAGAATGAGAGCAAGCAAGAAAGACAGAGAGAGAGAGAGAGAGAGAGAGAGAGAGAGAGAGAGAGAGAGAGAGAGATCACATCCTTTTTTTTTTTTTTTTTTTTTTTTGATGGAGTCTCACTCTGTTGCCCAGGCTGGAGTGCAATGGTGTGATCTTGGCTCACTGCAACCTCCGCCTCCCAAGTTCAAGTGATTCTCCTGCCTCAGCCTCCCAAGTAGCTGAAATTACAGGTGCCCACCACCAGACCTGGCTAATCTTTGTATTTTTAGTAGAGATGGAGTTTCGCCACGTTGACCTGGTCTCAAACTCCTGACTTAAAGTGATCCGCCCTCCTCGACCTCCCAAAGTGCTGGGATTACAGGTGTAAGCCACCGCATCTGGCCATGCCACATACTTGTAACAACCAGATCTCATGTGAACTCAGAGCAAGAGCTCACATATCACCAAGGGTTTGGCTGAAGCCATTCATGAGGGACCCACCCCTTCATGATCCAAACACCTCCCACCAGACCACACCTCCAAGACTGGGGATTACATTTCAACATTAGATCTGGGCTAGGGTGGCGGGGGGGACAGATATCCAAACTACATCACCAGTGCAATAGAGGAAGGCACTGCCAGTCCATGGGGCCAGGAAATCAGGAGGAGGAAGCAGTTTGGGGGAGACAAGCTCATGATGGTGAGTTTGAAAATGACTAACTTGTACCTGGGAGAGGAAATAGGACTGGAGATGTAGTCTTTGGTGACATCATCCTCTTTGATATAATGAAAATATTGGGGTCCTGGAAGGGAGGAGGCATTGAGGGACAGACTTGGGGGTGTGGGAGAGGAAGTATTAGGACAGAACCTAGAGGAAAGTTGGCCTTAGGGAGAGAAGCCAGGGAGGGAGGCCGGAGAAGATGAAGGAGGGCCTGGCGGTGGAAGTGCATGGAGAAGGTTCAGGAAGCATCTGGCACATGCTAAGTACTTGCTGCATACACCGTCATTTCCAGTGGAGCGTTCCAGGGAACTGAGACTGAGAAAAAGCCACTGCCTTCTGGAAACCAATTCAAGAGTTAAAGAATGGGCAAGAGTGCTGGCTCATGTCTACAAACCCAACTCTTTAGGAGGCTGAGGCTGGTGGATCGCTTGAGCCCAGGAATTTGAGACCAACTTGGGCAACATGGTGCAACCTCATCTCTACAAAAAATACAAAAAAAAAAAAAAAAAAAAAAGCTGGGTGTGGTGGCATGTACCTGTAGCCTCCAGCTACTATGGAGGCTGAGGTAGGAGGATCACTTGTGTCTGGGAGGTTGAGCCTGCATTGAGATGTGATTGTGCCACTGTACTTGAATGAAACCTTGTCTCAAAAAAAAAAAGAAAAGAAAGAAAAGGAAAAAGAGATAAAAGCATTAAGGAATGAATGCTATAGGCCTGAGAAATTTGGCAGTGAAGAAAATGAGAGATGATGCTAACAGGGTCAAGGGAAGATTTTTTTTTGTGGTTTTATTCTCTTGCATACTGAAATTTCTTTTTAGAATAGGTAGACCATCTAGAGTTGTTTTATGACCCAGCCACTCCACTCCTAGGTGTATACCCAAAAGAATTGAAAACGTATGTCTGCAAAAAACTTATACATGCATACTCATAGCAGCATGATTCATTCATAATAGCTGAAAAGCGGAAACAACCCAAATGTCCATCAGCAGATGAATGGATAAACAAAATGTGGTCTATCCATATAATGGAATATTATTATTCTGCCATTAAAAGAAATGAAGTTTCAATACACACTCCAACATTGATGAACCTTGGAAACATTATGCTGAGTGAAATAACCCAGACACAGAAGACCACCCGTTATGAGTCCATTTATACAAAATGCCCAGAAGAGGCAACCCATAGAGACAGAAATTAGATGGATGGTTGCCAGGGACTGGGAGACGGGAGAAGGAGGAGCGGCTGCTGATGGGATTTCCTTTTGGGGTGATGAGAACGTGCTGGAATTACACAGTGGTGACAGTTGCACCACTCTCTGAGTATACTAAAAAATGATTTAATGGTCTGCAATAAAAAAAAAAGAAGGGGTAGATCAAATACTCTCTTTAGATGAAAAGTTCATGGGTTGAATATGGGAGAGGATAAGTGGCAAAGCGGGAAAGATGGGGGAAGTGATCATGACCAAAGGTAAAACAATGCAGTCTAGGAGGGGAATGTTCCTTCCTTCCCAGGGATCAGAGCAAAGAAAGAGACACAGCAGCCGACTGCTCCTCCAGCACAGCAGGCACTGTGGCCGGGGCCCGTGCTACACTTAGGGGTCCCCAGAAATGTTTTATTTTCTTTTAAACTTAAGAAAAAAAGGATGAATGCAATTCAACTTGGATTATATCCATCTTTATACCAACACGGTTGTAACGTACATAATTTTTTTTTTTTTTAATTCTGTGAATGAAAACATTTACGTCAAGGGCCAGGCGTGGTGACTCACCCCTCCAATCCTAGCACTTTGGGAGCTGTGGATCGCTTGAGTCCAGGAGTTCAAAACCAGCCTGAGCGACATGGCGAGACCCTGTCTCTACAAAAAATATAAAAAATTAGCTGGGTGTGGTAGGGTGCACCTGTAGTCCCAGCTACTTGGGAGGCTGAGGTGGGAGGATCACCTGATCCCAGGAGGTGAGGGTTGCAATGAGCTGAGATCATATCACTGCACTCCAGCCTGAGTGACAGAGTGAGACCTTGTCTCTTAAAAAAAAAAAAAATCGGCCGGGCGCGGTGGCTCAAGCCTGTAATCCCAGCACTTTGGGAGGCCGAGACAGGCGGATCACAAGGTCAGGAGATCGAGACCATCCTGGCTAACACGGTGAAACCCCGTCTCTACTAAAAACTACAAAAAACTAGCCAGGCGAGGTGGCGGCGCCTGTAGTCCCATCTACCAGGAAGGCTGAGGCAGGAGAATGGCGTGAACCCGGGAGGCGGAGCTTGCAGTGAGCTGAGATCCGGCCACAGCACTCCAGCCTGGGTGACAGAGCGAGACTCTGTCTCAAAAAAAAAAAAAAAAAGAAAAAGAAAATCACATAAGTGCCCAAAGCCCATAAAAGTCATACTGAGGTCCTGGATGCAGTCTGAGAAGGAAGAGTGAGATATGGAGGGGACACATTGTCTTTTAAGAAAGGCACAAGGAACGCCAGCAGTGGGAGCTGGAAGGAGAAACACCTGATTTCAATGAGGTTTTGGCTTTTCTGAGCACGTTCACGGACTTTCTATCAGGCAATCCTCAAACATCGCTTGCTACTCACAGCCCCGTTGACCTTTGAACAACACAGGTTTGAACTGCGTGAGTCCACTGATACACGGAGTTTTTTTCAATAAATATACTGAAAAATTAGGGAGAGGGGATTTGTGACAATGTGAATAAACTCACAGGCAAACCTCATAGCCTAGAAATATGGAAAACAATTAAGAAAAAGGTACATCATGAATTCACAAAATATATGAGGACGGTGGTCTATTTATATGTCAATTGACAGTTTATGTTATTGGTAAGGCGTCTGGTCACTGATGGCTATTGGTAGTTAAGTTTTAGGGGAATTAAAAATTATATGTGAATTTTCGACTGGGTGTGGGTGGGTGTCCCCAACCCCTGTGCTGTTCAAGGGTCAACTGTATTCACATACTATGCATTATTATAGATGATTGTAACCTTTTTCCTCCAGTACCTAAACTGCAAGCACAATGTTGATGATGCATAGGCAATTTGCACTCTTTCATAAGACTTCAGCTTTGTTGTGTTTTCTTATGAGCTGGTCCCTAGATCCCAAGACTACTAGGGATTGTATGGATAATGTCAGCTCACTCTCCTTGTCACTTAATTTCCTATTCCCTCTCCCTGTGCCCCTGCTGGTCCTTTCAATGCCTTTGTGCAAATTAGAATAATGGTATCTTCTCCAGATAATCCTAATCCTTCAGGCATGTGGCTTGGCAAGCACACTACCCCTTTGTGCAAATTCCAAAAGGCACCCTTTCTTCTACCATTCAGCTTGTGAAGAGGAGCAAAGGCTGGATTTCGGTCTTTGCTGACCCCCCACGGCTGGGGAGCCAACCTGTCGACTGTGGCAGGGACCCATCTCCTCTTCACCTCCGAGCTTAGGATGCGGCATCCTTGATATCCTCTGTAGTCACTGGCTTACCTGGCACATCCAGACTTTGCAAATTCTTGAAGAAAAACATCATGGCTTGTCCTTTTCAAAACTCTGCATCTCTTGACTGCAACATAAGTTTCTTGTTTTTTTTTTTGAGATGAAGTCTCGCTATGTCACCCAGGCTGGGGTGCAGTGGCACCATCTCGGCTCACTGCAACTTCCGCCTCCTGGGTTCAAGTGATACT
Organism: Trachypithecus francoisi; assembly: GCF_009764315.1. NCBI lineage: Eukaryota > Metazoa > Chordata > Mammalia > Primates > Cercopithecidae > Trachypithecus > Trachypithecus francoisi. The sequence goes on along the minus strand of NW_022681466.1, from coordinate 41,881,661 downwards.
CCTGCCTCAGCCTTCTGAGTAGCTGGGACTACAGGCATGCACCACCACGCCTGGTTAATTTTTTTTTTTTTTTTTTTTTAGTGGAGACAAGATTTTTAGCACGTTGGCCAGGCTGGTCTCAAACTCCTGACCTCAAGTGATCTGCCTGCCTTGGCCTCCCAAAGTGCTGGGATTATAGGTGTGAGCCACTACACCCAGACTTGAATAAGTTTCTTATTTGCTTTTATTTTCCCCATAGGAGATGCCTCATGAATTTTTACTGTTACTACTAACTTCCACTTGCTGGTTTCTGTTTTAAAGGCTGACTGTGTGTGCCAAGCATTCCGTTTCTCTCTCTCTCTCTCTCTCTCTCCCACCCCCCCCAAACACACACACACACATACACACACACACTCACACATGCACTCTCATTGAGTCTTCACAATCGTATGAAGCAAGTACATCCCCATATTCTTTCGATAGGCTGCCGTGACAAAATACCACAGGCTGGGTGGTTCAAACAACAGAAATTTATTTTCTCAAATTTCTGGAGTCTGAATGTCTGAGATCAAGGTGTTGGCAGGTTTGCTTTCTCCTGAGGCCTCTCTCCTTAGCTTGCAGACGACCACCTTCTCACTATGTGTTCACATGGTCATCTCTCTGTGCGTGTGTGTGCCCAGTGTCTCTGGGCTGAGGACAGATGGTGGAGGCGAGGGCGAAAGCAGGAGGACTGTGTAAGAGGCTCTCAGATACCAGGGCGAGAAAGGATGGTGTGTTAGAACATAGTGGTGACAGTGGAAGTGTGAGAAGGAGATAGGTTCTGCTTATATTTTGACATGAAAGTTGAGGGGTTTCCTGATGGCTTGGACAAGGAATGTGAGGAGGAGAAGGGGCAAGAGTGACTCCAGATTTTATTTGGCCACAGAAATAGAAAAGATGACATGGCCTTTATTGACTTGGGGGAGAGCAGTTATTGGGAAGAGCTTCCTTACAGACAGGTTAAGTGTGGCTATTTACTGGATACTGAAGCAGGAAGTTAATATGTAAGTTCAGAGCTCAGAGGATTGTCTGGGACTGAAGTTATAAATATGGGAGTCTCCAACTTATACATGAGATCATCTAAGGAGTGAGTGTTAATGGAAAAATGTAAAGGCCCAAGAATGGTCTGAGGTAGTCTACAACTGGAGGTCATGTAAGTGAGGAAAAACCAGCAAGGATATGGCAAAGTAGCAACAGATGAAGGAAGAAAACTAGACAAGTATGTTCTGGAGGAAGGGAAGAACGTGCTTCAAGAAGGAGAGAGTGATCAGTGGTGTCAGATGCTGCTGACAGGTCTAATAAAGTGTGGGCTTATTCACCATGGCTTTAATGATGTGGAGAGCTTTGATGGCCTTGATGTTATAATAGTAGTTTTAGTGGGGTGGGAGCTGACAGTGATCCGATGGAATTTTGGGTTCAAGAGAGTAGGTACAGAGAGAAATAGGAGACAGTATGGAATGAAAACTTTCTTTCAAGAAGTTTTCTTACAAAGGGAAGATGAAAATGGGGCAGTAGCTAGCATGAGGAGTAGGGCCAAAGGGTTTTTAATTTAAGATGGGAGAAATAACAGCATGCTTTGCAGTTGATGAGAAAGATTCAACAGTGAGGGGGAAAATGAAGATCCAGGAGGGAGTGGGAGGGGTTCTGGAGGGATGTTTCTGCTGGGGTGAAAACAGATGAGGAGAATGTGCAAGGGGAGAGATGAGCTTCTGCTGGGAGCACAGAAGATCAGAGGAGAGGCCAGGTCCACAGGCACAGATGCAGGGGGGTGGATGGATGTGGCAGTGAGAGCAGGGGAGAACTCTCTTCCAGTGGCTTCAGTTTCTCAGACAGAGAGAGCAAAGGGACATGGAAGAGGAGTTATGGCAGTGTGTGGAGAGTGGCGATTCCAGATAGTCATGGAGGAGAGTGGGAGTGAGAATGGGTAAGGTGAGTGCAGAGGGTTGCCTGGTAGCATTAAGAACCCATTTGTGGTGAGAGAGCATGAGCTGGCATTCTGCATTATAGAATGCAGAATTGTACAAGCTTGCATTTTGCTTTATGCTCCAAGTTTTCATAGGCAAATGCCTCAGCCCCACTACTAACTTACAGGTCCAAATATATGTCCTTTACTCCACTCTTTGTGCAGGCTGACTCTAAATATTTGACCTCATAAGTAATGTTTCTGGTAACTTTCAACTTCTCCTTTTCCCAAGGCATAGTTAAAATTCCCTCCTAACATTCCCTACTCACCTTTATGTAGTAGGTAGGAAAAAAATGCTTTATCCTTAAACAACTTTTTCTTTCACATTTCTCCATACCTCTTTGACCCACCATGGGTGAGGATACGATTTGGCTCTGTGTCCCCACCCAAATCTGAACTCGAATTGTAATCCCCACAATCCCCGCATGTCGAGGGAGGGACCCAGTGGAGGTGATTGGATCATGGGGCGGTTTCCCCCATGCTGTTCTTGTGATAGTGAGTGAGTTCTCATGAGAGCTAATGGTTTATAAGGGCCTCTTTCTTCTTTGTTCCTCACTCTTTTCCCTCCTGCCACCTTGTGAAGAAGACGCCTGCTTCCCCTTCACCTTCCATCATGATTGAAAGTTTCCTGAGGCCTTCCCAGCCATGCAGAACTGTAAGTAAATTAAACCTCCTTTGTTTAGAAATTATCCAGTCTTGGGTATTTCTTTATAGCAGTGCAAAAATGGACTAATACAATGAGCATAAAAGTAACAGTATTATTTTTCCTTTTCTCATACATGTTAATGGTCATTTATATCCCATCTCAGTGATTTCTAAAACTTTGCAGCTTTTTTTTTTTTTGAGACAGAGTTTTGCTCTCGTCACTCAGGCTGGAGTGCAATGGTACGATCTTGGCTTATTGCAACCTCCACCTCCTGGGTTCAAGCAATTCTCCTGCCTCAGCCTCCTGAGTAGCTGGGATTACAGGCACCTCCACCACATCTGGCTAATTATCATATTTTTAGTAAAGATGGGATTTCACCATGTTGGCCAGGCTGGTCCCGAACTCCTGACCTCAGGTAATCCACCCACTTCAGCCTCCCAAAGTGCTGGGATTATAGGAGTGAGCCACTGTGCCTGGCCTGCAGCTTTTTAAAAAATTATTATTCTATTCCACTCACTTATACCAAGTTTAAAAGGAATTAAGAAACGGAATTTATTTAGCATTTATATGTTTTCCCATTATATTAATTAAAAATTATGTAGCTCTCAATCAGCTCTTCTGATCTGTAGCTTTTCTGATAGTTTCAGGATGTTGTAAGTCATTCATATGGCCAGAAACAAGTGTGAGGAATGGAGGGACCAGGGACGAAGCTAGAGGAGTGAGCCAGGTTATAAGCACTTTCTAAATAGGGAATTAGTCTGTAAGACAGTGCAAAGTCATCAAAAGATTTTAAATCAGGAAAGACACAATAAGATTTCTATGGTTGAAGCTCTGTCTAGAAGCAATGTAAAAAATACATTGGCTGAACCAAGAAAGTGGCAATGAGGATGGAAAGAAACAGATCTGAAAGATATGTACATCATAGATTGAATAGTACTTGAGGAATCATTTGAGTGAGAGAATGAGGGTTGAGGACAAGTGAACAGTGTTTGGTGGCATCAGATTTAGGGCTGGAACATAGCAAAGTAAGGTCATAATGGATTCCAAAGAAGCAGTCTATCATAGAGAAGAGGCTAGCACCATGGGACACAGGGCATATACACCTGCAGGGAAATGTATAAGCCAGGGCGTAAATTCATTTATTCAAATATCAATGCCACTAACATTGATCAGATGCTAGCTATAAGACAAACCATCCTTTCTTTTGAGAAACTGACTCCTTAGGGAACCAGATGTAAAGAAACAAACATCAATACAGTCTATTATAATAAAAGTATAAACAAAGTTTATTTTAATATATTTTCTTCAGGTTGTTTTTATTGCACATACAATATTTTCTTAAATAGTTTACTTTGTTGGCTTCTCTGAAGAGCATGCATTCTTTTTCCCCTTCAGGACTGTGGCTGCAAATTGTCAGTCATGCTTTGGATTTGGCTCATGGTCATATTTCTTTGGCTCAGTGTTTTGAAAATAAAAAGAATTCATTTTCAATATATTTTTAATATATTAAAACTGAGCTATTTTTTATATAAATTCAAGTTCCTAAGTCCTCTTGAAAGCTGAAAGATCTGGCAATAATGTTCCCATATAGCAATTCCTGATTGAAGCTGAATAGTGACTCCCTTAGACTGCACAATTTCCATGGGTGCTATAAATCATGTGGCCCATCAGGACTCTCTCTAAGCACCAGCTCCAGGGAGATCAGAGCTAAATCTTCCATGAGTACTGTGTGTCAGAGCTGTGCATGTGTTAAATGAATAGAAAAAAGAATGAAACACATATTTAATGTATAGGAAAGAGAATGGAAAGAAATGTGTTAACGTTTTATCAACATCTTAGGTGGGTTTCCCAAAAGTAGATCCTGAGATGAGAATTCACATGCAAGGGATTAACTAGGGAAGTGGTTCCTGGAAAAATTAGTCAGGGATTGGGGAAGCAGGACAGGCAAGGGGAGAAGCCAAGAAAGGGTGGAATGTCAGTACCATGGAGAGTAGCTTCAGTCTCCTATCACAGGACAACCCTGGAGTGGGAGGTGCATCTGCCAGGGTTTTGTACTCCTTTGAGCATAATCTGCTCAGTTACTCCCACCTCTCTGCACATTTGCAAAAAGCGGCTCTGATAACTTGTGGGCAGTCTTTCAGAATCCCACTTGCTGGGGGTTAGAAGCAAAACCACACTGAAGTCGATAGAGGAGCTCCAGAAATGGAAAAAGAGATCCAGGACTCTGAATAGAGCACCAGTGTCCACTACCCAGTGATTATTTCTGAGCAGCAAGATTGCATATGATTATTATACTTTTCAACACATTTTTGTAATGTTCGTATTTTCTCTATACACTTGAAATATGATTTTATAGCTAGAATAAAGACTAAAATGTTAAACCATCCCTTGACCCTGTATCTTCCTCTAGGCACAACTCTTTCTTCTGTTCTTATTTGCTAAGCTTCCCTTAAAAGAACATTCAAGATAAATTTAATTTACTTTCTCATTCTAAAAGCAATACAAAGTGAAAATACAGATGAGTAAAAAGTGAAAAATAAAACCCTCAAATCCCACTACACAGAGATAACCACTGTAATCACCTTCAAGTATACAGTTCTAGGTGTGTGCGTCAAATAAAAATGAGATAGTACTACAAATACCTGCTTTTATAAATATTTAAATAAGACTGTGTGTGGTCGCTTATGCCTGTAATCCCAGCACTTTGGCAGGCAGATTACTGGAGGTCAGAAGTTTGAGACCGGTCTAGCCAACATGGTGAAACCCTGTCTCTATTAAAAATACAAAAATTATCCAGGTATGGTGGCACATGGCTGTCATCCCAACTACTTGGGAGGCTGAGGCATGAGAATCACTTGAACTCAGGAGGTAAAAGTTGCAGTGAGCCAAGATCGTGCCACTGCACTACAGCCCGGGCGACAGAGCGAGACTCCATCTCAAATAAAAAAAAAACAAAAAATTAAATTAACTTTTAAATTTTAGAATAGTTTTAGATTTACAGAAAAGTTGGAAAGATAGTACAGAGAATTCCTGTATGCCTCTCACCCAGTTTAATAATTGCTTTTTCTCATTTCATTCATTTATTCATTCATTATTCATTTATGCAATTCATTCATTTCATTTCATCTAACTTGTAATGCACACTTTCCCATGCCAATAAATATTCATCTCTGCATCATTTTTAATAATGAGTGTTCAATTGTAGAGATAGAGTGTAATCCCGTTTTGTTGGAGATTTGGAATATTTCTAATTTTGTACTATTAACATTTTTTAATTTTAATAGTACAAAATGAATGAATTCTCCTGAGAACATTTTTTACTTTTGTAAGTGTTTCTTACCAAAAGTTTCTAAGGGTAGTATTGCTTGGTCAAATGCAAAAAAATTCTGAACACCCCTAATACCAGTTGATCATTGCCTTCCAGGAGAGCATGCTCGGTAGAATATGAGAGTTTTCATTTCACCCACTTAAATTTTACTATTCTTTTAATTCTATGGATGGCATGAATCATGTGGTCAATCAGGACTTTCTCTAAGCACCAGCTGGTATACCAGCTGATATAGTTTGGCTGTGTCCCCACCCAAATCTCATCCTGAATTGTAGCTCCAATAATTCCCACAAGTTATGGGAGGGACCTGGTGGGAGATAATCGAATCAGTGGGGTGGTTTCCCCTATACTGTTCTCATGGTATTGAATGAGTCTCACAAGATCTGATGGTTTTTTTAAGGAGTTTCCCCTTTTGCTTGGCTCTCATTCTTTCTTGCCTGCCACCATGTAAGATGTGCCTTTCACTGTCCGCCATGATGGTGAGGACTCCCAGCCATGTGTAACTGTGAATTTATGAAACCTCTTTTTCCTTATAAATTACCCAATCTTGGGTATGTCTTTATCAGCAGCATGAGAACAGACTAATACACCAGCACTCTGGGTATTATAATTTAAGAAGTACCATTCCTTTCATCCCACTGCTATGATCTTTGTCTAAATCATGGCCATCTCTGGCAGAGCCCATCTCCTCTCTGGGTTCCGTATCTCTAATCCTTGCTACCCATTCTGCACACTACCTCCAGCCTGAATTTTTTAAAACAGACTTGAGCACTCAAGCACCCTGCTTAAGATCCTTCTGTGGTCCCACACTGACTTCAGAATGGGGACCAAACTTCCTGGAATGACATCTAAGGTTGTCCCCAAGTGGGTTCCTGCCCATCCCTTCAGGCTTTGCTCTTCCTGTATCCCTCCTACAGCTTTCCTGCTATTTAGGGGACACACAGCTGCTTGCATTCCCTAAACTCATCATGCTGCTTTCTTTTTCTAGAAGTTTCTCATGCTCTTCTTCCATCCTGCCTTCCTGCCATATATAATATATATATATATATATATACACACACACTTTTTTTTTTTTTTTTTTTAGACAGAGTCTCACTCTGTCACTCAGGCTTGAGTGCCGTAGTGCAATCTTGGCTCACTGCAACCTCTGCCTCCCAGGTTCAAGCGATTTTCCTGCCTCAGTCTCCCAGGTAGCTGGGATTGCAGGTGCATGGCACCACACCCGGATACTTTTTGTATTTTTAGTAGACATGGGGTTTTGCTATGTTGACCACGCTGGTCTTGAACTCCTGACCTCAGATGATCCACCTGCCTTGGCCTCTCAAAGTGCTGGGATTATAGGCGTGAACCACCACACCTGGCCCTGCCTGACATTATTAAGTGTCTTACCCAGGTTTTTTTTTTTTTTTTTTTTCTGAGACGGAGTCTCGCTCTGTCGCCCGGACTGGAGTGCAGTGGCCAGATCTCAGCTCACTGCAAGCTCTGCCTCCTGGGTTTACGCCATTCTCCTGCCTCAGCCTCCCGAGTAGCTGGGACTACAGGCGCCAGCCACCTCGCCCGGCTAGTTTTTGTATTTTTAGTAGAGACGGGGTTTCAGCGTATTAGCCAGGATGGTCTCGATCTCCTGACCTCGTGATCCGCCCGTCTCGGCCTCCCAAAGTGCTGGGATTACAGGCTTGAGCCACCGCGCCGGCCCTTACCCAGGTTTTTAAGGCTCACTTCAAGCGTTACCTTCTCTAGGAAGCCTTTATGTACTTCTTTCCCCTCCTTCCACAGCCTCCTACCTGGCCTAATGGCTTTCCCTTTTGTGCCCAACTCCTGAGGTCAACTTAGTCAAGGTGGAGTCTCATTCTCCAGTTAACTGACACTTTAAAAATGTGCCATAGGTCCCTAAGGTGGTAACTAAGGGGAGGACAGATGTCCAGTTATGTGTCTACTCTAGTGATCTAGGCAACAGGCTATTGTGTATGGGATGAGAGAAGAAGGATTGATTCTGGACATATGAAGGAGTGAAATCACAGGGCTTTGGTGACCAAGGTGAGAGGAGTGAGAGTGAGTGAAACGAAGACTGTAGGAAGAGTCCTGGTTCCTGCTGGTGATTGACAACACACAGTGGTTTCCCAGCACTTTTTGCTTGGCTTTGTCTTCCCGTCAGATCATTAACATCCCAAGGCCTTAATTCCCCAAAGCACTAAGCACAGTGTTAAATATTCAATAAGTCCTCAGTGATCCCCTGTGGCTCATACAACATGGCTTTAAATTCAACTCAGAAGTAGCACCAGGGCAGTGCAGTGGCTCGTGCCTATAATCCCCACACTTTGAGAGGCTGGGGTGGGCCAACCGCTTAAGCTCAGGAGTTTGAGACCTGCTTGGGAAACATAGTCAAACCCTGTCTCTACAAAAATTACAAAAATTAGCCGGGTGTGGTGGCACACACCTGTAGCCCCAGCTACTTGGGGGGTGAGAGTGGGGATGGGGGCTGAGGTAGGAGAATTGCTTGAACCTGGGAGGTCGAGGGAGCCGTGAGCCATGATTTTGCCACTGCACTCCAGCCTGGGTGACAGAGTGAGACCTTATCTCAATTAAAAAAAAAAAAAAGAAAGAAAGAAAGAAAAAAAGAAAAGAAGTAGCACTAAACACCATGCTAGGCTCCTCATTGACCTACAGAATTTTATGTTGTGCCAATGTTATTGATTTGTAGGGTCCAAGTATTAACATGGAATTAATATGGAGCTGTTAAAAAGCCTAGAAGGCTATAGGATATTTTAGTGGTGTGGATGGTGCCTCTCCTACTTTTATCTGCCAGGGCACGGGTGTTTGAACTTTTCTGACTGCCGTGCATGGTAAGGAATACATTTTACAGGGCAGAGCCCATGCTGTTGGTGCTCCATCTGTATCCCCTGGGTCTACCCCGAGGTCACCGTAGACAGCTCTTTTGCACTCCTGTGGATGACCTAGCCCTCTCAAGGACATTCTCTGGCCATGGGGGCACACTTGGTCCCTATGAGGTGCATCCTAGGAACTAATGCCCAGGCGAGACTCCAACCAACAGAGGACGGGTATTGTGGCTGACACTCCACTTCCTCACCTTAGGTAGGGACAGCTCTGAGGCACCTTCCACAGGGTCCCTCCAAGGGTCTCCATGAGATTGAGCTCCAGGGTCCCAAAGCAGGAGCCCGGTCATAAACAAATGCTTCATTGACTTTTCTCTTTCGTTGCCTCCTTTCCTCCATTCCCTCGCAATACATTCTAGAATGACCTCCTCCACAGTAACCCATTTGCCCTCAAACCTTTATCTCAAACAATAGGATAACTACAGTCAATGGTAACTTAATTCTATATTTAAAAATAACTTAAAGAATGTAACTGGAGGCCAGGCGCAGTGGCTCATACCTGTAATCCCAGCACTTTGGGAGGCCGAGGGGGGCAGATCATGAGGTCAGGAGTTCAAGACCATCTGGCCAACATAGTGAAAACCTGTCTCTACCAAAAATACAAAAATTAGCTGGGCATAGTGGCACGCACCTGTAATCCCAGCTACTCGGGAGGCTAAGGCAGGAGAATTGCTTGAATTGGGACCTGGGAGGTGGAGGTTGCAGTGAGCTGAGATTGCACCACTGGACACCAATCTGGGTTACAGAGTGAGACTCCATCTCAAAAAAAAAAAGAAAAAAAAAAAAGAATGTAATTGGATTGTTTGTAACTCAACAGATAAATGCTTGAGAGGATGGATACCCCATTCTCCATGATGTGCTCATTTCACATTACAGGCCTGTATCAAAACATCTCATGTACCCCATAAATATATACACCTACTATGCACCCACACAAATTTTAAAAAATAAACTCTACTTCAGAGTCTCTTTGTGGGTAAAGGGGCAGTGAAGATATTTGGTGATCCAATGTATTCATATCTGTTTTTTGGTTTTTGTTTTTCTTTTTGGAGATGAGGTCTCTCTGTGCTGCCCAGGCTGGTCTCAACTCCTGGCCTCAAGCAATTCTCTCCCATCCCCCTCCAGAGTAGCTGGGATTATAAACGTGAGCCACTGTGCTTGACTGCATACTCATATGTGAAACAAAAGTTTTGAGAATGCTTACCCTAATATATCAAATGCAGCTGATCTTTTCCCTTCCCCTCCCTTCCCTTCCCTTCCCTTCCCTTCCCTTCCCTTCCCTTCCCTTCCCTTCCCTTCCCTTTTCTGCTGTACAAGACCTACTGAGCTAATTTGATGACCCCCTCATGAGTCTCAGCCTGTAGTTTGGAAATCACCATTCCAGAGGGTGGGTGTATTAAGGAGAATTGGGTCTTGATCATAAGCATAATTTAATAGTCAAACTGCTCCTTAGGAGGCACTGCGAGCCCTGAGGTCAGCTGGGAGGGTTTCTAGTGGTTCGTGGATGCCTCCATTTCATTGAATTTCAAACTAATGCTTCTTGTCAAGGGGCTACTTTATTGGCTTTGCTGACCATTTTGGCATGAAGCCCAGTAGAAACAATGTCCCCCTTTTCTCTGAATAGTCCTTCGGGTCACCTCAGAGAAGACCAGGGCTTGGAATTGAGGGTGGAGAGAGCAATTAGGAAGGAGGAGGAGAAGTGGATGTGGATTTTCAAAGGTCAGGCAGAGTACAATTAGTGAACTCTTAGACTTATTCCAAGTGCCTTTCCTGACTGGAAAAACAACAATAAAAGAAAGAAAGAAAGAAAAAATCCAAACCCACAAGTGGGGTAAAAGTTGAAGAACACTTTAATTCATAAGGAAAAGGACTTGAATAATTGATGCTGCCGCCATGCCAAAGATAATTTCAGCGCTCTCTCTATCTCATAAAGACATTTAGCATTGATTGAGATCAAAGTATCAGGGACCCCTGCTGCTAGGCTGAAAGGCAAAACTCACAGCGGCCTTTCTCTGCTCTGATAATGTCGTCTTTATGTAGTTAATAAACTGCACACTTCAGTCAAACTATATCATTACAGAAGACTTAGGGAGCTAATAATTTAAAAGCAAAGAATTGCCTCTGTTCTTCACTTTGAACTAAACAACATTCTGTTGAAGGAGGAGGACATCAAAGTCTTGTCACTATTACCAGTGTGGATTGAGCAGAAGGCCGCACAGAGAGGGTACTTCAGTCATCAAGGAAAAAAAAAGAGAGAAAGAAAGAGAAAGATTAAAGATATTGGCTTATCAACCCAAAGGCAGTAGCAGGTGTTTTATTATTATTTTTTTCAAGGATGTAATAAGCATCAGGTGGCTAGTCATCAGTGAGTGTCCTTGTTAAATGGATGTACATGAACCAGGTCACAGACTGTTCCCTTTTCACCTTGGCCCCATTCTGAACTTTGTCCTTAACTACCTTTATGTTCACTTTCAGCCTGACCACCCCTCTTGCCGCCCCACCCCTGGCCTCCCTTAGCCTCCTGGGGCTCTGTTTTGGTGCCTTCCACGACCTCTCTTTGTGAAGAGCAGTAGAACTCCACATCTCCAGCCCCTCAGGATTGGCTTGTCTGTATTTTGCCTCTGAGACTCCACTGGCTTGCTGGAAGAGGTGGAGACGGAACCATTTGAACAGGGGTTTTCTGAGATCGAAACCCCATTCCACTAGTTTTCAAGAGCGACACTACATAAAGCACGTGAGGCTTCTCCCTGACCATCCTCACACACTGCTCTTGGAAGGGTTCTTAGAATGGGTTCGCTAGAAGTGGGGATTCTCATACAAGTGATTTATGAAGGAAGGCTCTTGGAAGAAAATCCTTTAAGGAAGTGATGGAAACAGGGTAGGGAAGAGGAAGAAGCCAAGATGTGACTCAGCTGAAGTCTCGTCTTAGCCTGATCCCAGCGGGAGCTGGGAAGTGTGAAAGGCAGCACAAGGTGGTCCCCACTTCTGGCCTTTGTACCCTGTATCAGTCACCCATTAGCTGCAGCTGCCTCTGGGTAGTAAGCTGACATTCCAGACACTTCCTGCCTCAGTGGCTCCTACAACAGGCGAAGGGCCGTTCTCCTGGTAGCAGCCAGGAGCCTTTTGCATCCACACTCACAGCAGCTGGGAGACGGAGGCATTGTCCTGGCACAGGGGCTCTGGGCAGGGTACTATGGGGGGTCAATCCAATGATTTGCCAGAAGACTGTAGAAAACGTTCTTGTCGTTTAATCTAGCCGTTTTGTGTTTAGGTCTTTATCCTGAGGATTATATCACGAATTTGTGAGAAGTTGTGTTGTTGTCATCATCAACATAACCACCGTCATCCTCCTCTGTTGAGCGTGTATTTGCAGGGTACTTTACAGATACTGTCTCACTTAATCCTTTCAAGCATTCTGTGAGGTTTAGAGATGTAATTACTCTTGCCTTTGAATGCAGGGCTTGAGAGTGGCATGTTCAGGGGATATTCATTGCAACATAATTTACAGTAATAAAGATTTGGAAAGAATCCATTTCTCCAACACTGGGTGCAGAGAGGTAAATTACTTACCTCTGTAGAATGGCATAATGTATAGACCATAAAAATGCTATAATAATACAGGAGTGAGTCCACAATACACTGCTAAGTGGAAAAATTAGGCCACAAAGCTGCATTATACCGGTGCGTGCATGCAGGTGTGTGTATGTGTGTGTGTGTGTGTGTAGACAATATTTTTTAAATATTAAGGGATATTTTTGTGTCCACATTTCCTTTTACCCTTTGTGGAACCTCCTCCCTACCCCCATCCTCTGTATTAAAGTTCAGCTCTTTGGTGCTGCTTGCCTCAGGGAAGGGAAATAAAATAGTAGGCAGTGGAACAGTTGGAGGAGTAAGAAGAGGGTGAGGAGCTGGAGGCAAGGTGAGGCCACCTGGTCCTGGGATCTAACATCCATCCATGGACCACATCCCCTTGCCCCTCATCTTCTCCCCCTCCTATTCCAAGAAGGGAGATGGAACTGGAGATTTGGAATTCCTGCCTGCGGGAATCAAGAATCACAACAGAAATCAAGCTGAGCTAGAGGAAATAAAGATCTATTTCTTGCCTACCTAAAGCAGTGGATGGGGGATTTACGCCCACTGCTTGTGCACAGGAAAAGAGTGAAAGGAAATCCCACAAAATGATGATTCAGTGGTTATCACTGAGTGATTCGTATTTCCTTCTTGTGCTTTCCTGTGTGTTTCGTGTTTTGTTTTGTTTTTTTCAATAAAACATTAATTTTGAGGTCGGAAAAAATTTTTTTCAAAAAATTTAGAGAGTACTTTATTAGTTTCTGTGGTCAGACTCACACAGATAAAACTTTACATATTTAATACAGTGTGTTACCTTTGTACAAAAGAAAAAAATTAAGTTTAACTTTTCTAGAGCAATATGGCTGTTAATTTCTGTACAATGCCCCCTCAACATGGTAAACTGGAATATTTTTCCAAAGTGGATAGCACAGCTAAAGTTTCCAAAAATTCAAATTATATGTAGACCAATCATAGCAGTAAGTTAATCATTAATAGCAGCAACAGCTTAGAAAAAAAGTTATATTTAAAATCTTTCTCTTAAAGGGAATACTTACACACTGTTGGGAATGTAAATTCATTCAGCTACTGTGGAAAACAGTTCAGAGATTTCTCAGAGAACTTAAAACAGAACTACCATTCAACCCAGCAATCCCATTACTGGATACATACCCAAAGGAAAATAAATCGTTTTACCAGTCATACGTTCCTCACAGCACTATTCACCGTAGCAAAGACGGAATCAACACAGATGCCCATCAGCAGTGGACTGGATAAAGAAAATGTGGCACATCCACACCACAGAATACTATGTAGCCATAAAAAAGAATGAAATCATGTCCTTTGCAGCAACACGGATGCAGCTGGAGGCCGTTATCCTAAGTGAATTAATGAAGGAACAGAAAACCAAATACCACGTGTTCTCACTCGTAAGTGGGAGTTAAGCATTGGGTACGTATGGACATAAAATAGGAACAACAGACACTGGGAACCACTAGACGGGGGAGAGAGGGAGGGAAAAAAGAGCGGAAAAACTACCTATTGTGGACGATGCTCCCTACCTGGATGATGGCGTCATTTGTACCCCAAATCTCAGCATCACACAATATAACCAAGTAACAAATTTGCACATGCTCTGAATCTAAAACAAAGATTGAAATTATTTTTTAAAAAAATCTTTCTCTTCCTCCTTCTCCTCCAACAAGAACAACAACAGCAACAACACCAGCTTACACTTATTAAGGGAGCTTCATATGTCAAGCATGGGGCTGGCCACTTCATATTATCCCATTCATTTCTCACAACTCCCATTCTTGCATTTTACAGATGGGAAATTTGAAGCTCAGAGAAATCAAGCAACTTACCCAAAGTGGCAGAAATGTGGTGATAGTCCAGGTCCATCTGAATTCAAATCCTGTGTCCTTTCTAGCTCACTCCATTGTCCATCTGGGGAACTTTTTCTGCTAAACACAAAATTAGCCAAGGCATCTGGGGATGGGGTTAAAGACTGCAAGAAAGCCCAGGTGCGGAGCAGTGCTTAGCCTTGCCAATAAACAGAAGAGCCCATAAAAAGGGCTGGCCAGTGTGGGGCCTGGGACGCAACTCTCTGTATAGTGAAAAAGAAAAATTTGCCATGATGAATTATGTTGATGCAGCAATGAAAGGATCATTTTTGAAAGAACTGAATTAAGAGACAAAGGTACATGAATCACATCAACATTGATCTACTTAGTATTACTTCTGAACTAGGCAGTTTTTTTTTTTTTTTTAAAGACATGGTCTCGCTTTGTCACCCAGGCTAGAGTGCAATGATGCAATCACAGCTCACTGCAGCCTCAACCTCTGGTGCTCAAGCGATCCTCTCACCTCAACCTCCCGAGTAGCTGTGACTACAGGTGTGTGCCACCACACTGGGATGGTTTTTTGATTTTTTTGTAGGAAAGGATCTCACTATGTTGCCCAGGCTGGTTTTGAATTTGTGAGCACAAGTGATCCTCCTGCCTTGGTCTCCCAAAGTGCTGGGATTATAGGCCTGGGCTATGATGTCTGGCAGCAGTATTTTTTCAAGGTACATTTCCGTTGAAGTTTGACAAAGAAGAGCACACAGAAAACCAGGATACAGCTTAATGAATTTTCACACATTGGGAGCTGGTTACACACACTCATGTAACCAGCTCCCAATCAAGAAACTGGCATTCCGAGAAACCCAGAAGTTCTCTCATGCCCTCAGCCAGTTACTTTCTCCTCAATAAAGATGAAAACTACGGTATGTTAATGAGATTTATCCCTGACGTTTATGTAAAGTTTGTTCATACCCATTGACATATAGCTTTTCACATGTTTATCATATGTGAGTATTTACAGTAGAATTTACCCATTCTTCAACCCATTCATTATTTACCTATTTATCATTTACCCAGTCATCAACAATCAATGCTGATTGGCATTCATTTTTTATTTTTTATTTTTTTGTGTGTTGTTTGGTGAACATACATATGCATTTCTTTTTTTTTTTTTTTTTTTGAGGCGGAGTCTCGCTCTGTCGCCCGGACTGGAGTGCAGTGGCCGGATCTCAGCTCACTGCAAGCTCCGCCTCCCGGGTTTTTACGCCATTCTTCTGCCTCAGCCTCCCGAGTAGCTGGACTACAGGCGCCCGCCACCTCACCCGGCTAGTTTTTTTGTATTTTTAGTAGAGACGGGGTTTCACCGTGTTAGCCAGGATGGTCTCGATCTCCTGACCTCGTGATCCGCCCGTCTCGGCCTCCCATAGTGCTGGGATTACAGGCTTGAGCCACCGCGCCCGGCCTACATATGCATTTCTTTTGGGCATATACCTAGGTGCAGAATTGCTCTGTCACAGGGTATATGTATGTTCTACTTTGGTAGATGCCACAAAAAAAGATTTCCAAAATGATTGTATCAAGTTACATCCAGCTACAAGTGTGTAAGAGTTTCCAATTTCTTTACATCTTTGGCAACACTTGGTTTTCTATTTTGGTGGGTGTGCTGTGGCACATCATTGCCTTAGTAAAGTTAAGTACCTGAATACTTTTTCATGGGTTTATTTGCCAATTAGATATTCATTTTCTGAAGTCCTGTTGACATCTTCTGTATAGAGTAATTAAAGAATAATTACTACAGTCCTTTGTAAATGGTAGGATTCTGATCCTTACTGTTGGTCTTGTTGGACATTGTGGTTCATGTGGTGTAGTTTTTGATGTTTTCTTGCTCAAAAGTACATGTGTCCATTAGACTTTTCACTGATGCATAAAATGTCTATGTCACAGTTTCTATTGATTAAAACATTAGTTGCCTACCCAAAAAGTGTAGATGTCAGAGAGAGAACAGAGTGTAGTGTATGATAGGTTCTTTTAAGTTGTATGGAACCAGGGCATATTATGATATGGGTATACAGGAAACCTAGAGAGACGGGAAATGTCTCAGCAGCCTCATAGTCAAGCTCCACAAAGAACTGGAACATCTCATAACATGAGTACTGTTATTTTAACAGCAACTTCAGTCACCCAACAGAGTGACCTGGCCATATGCTTTCCTTCTGAGAAGAAGGTGTCATTTATCAGCTGCATGGCCAGTGGGCTCCTGCTGTTATTGACAAAGTAGTACTAGATTTTCTTTCTTCCCACTTTCCAGATTCTGCCACATTCAGGCTTCCATAGTCTCAGAGTTTCTATAGCATCTGCATAATATCTTCTCTCCATGTGTCTTTCCATGGCTTCTCCTCCTCCACTAATATCTCTCTTTCTCTGCAGGCCTCACTTTTGAGTGAGGAATCTGACCGGACAGCCATTGTAGGGCACTCTATGAACAGAGCTCTTGCACCAAACCACTTAGTGGGCCACTGGCCAGCCAAGATGGTTGCTTCATGTCAGCCAGCTGTGTCAGCTTCACATGTGCTATGGATTAGATGTCTGTCCCCTCCAGACCTCATGTTGAAATTCGATCCCCAGTGTTAAAGGTAGGGCTGAGTAGGAGGTGTTTGGGTCATGGATGCAGATCCCTCATACATAGATTAATGCCCTCCCTGTGGGAGGGGGAGTGAGTTCTTGCTCTATTAGTTCCCATGAGAGCTGGTTGTTGAAAAGCTGGCACCTCTCCCCTCTCTCTTGCTACCTCTCTCACCATATGATCTGTGCATACATCAGCTCCCATTTGCCTTTTGTCATTAGTAGAAGCAGCCTGAGGCTTTCACTAGAGGCAGATGCTCACCTTTGAACTTTACAGCCATCAGAATCATAAGCCAAATAAACTACTTTTCTTTATAAATTACTCGATCTCGGGTACTCTTTTATAGCACACAAAATGGACTAATATTTTGTTCATTTCATTTTAAAGAGGAGAATACTGAGTGCCAGAACATTTCAGTGGCTTCTGTAATTTACATTCTATAAATGGTAGAGCTGGGATTTGAACTCATCCCTATTTTATTCATTTATTCAACCATGCCGTAAATTATTTTATTTATTTTTAGCTGACAAATAAAACTATACATATTTTTGGTGTACAAAATTATATTTTGAAATACATATACATTGTAGAATGACTGAATTGAGTTAATTAACATATTGCCTCATGCATTTTTTTTATGGTAAGGACACCTAAAACCTACAGTACATTTTTATTAACTATCATCACCATGTTATACAATAGATCTCCTGAAATTATTCCTCCTATCCAACTGAAATTTTGTACCCTTTGGCCATTATCTCCCAAATTCCCCTTAAACCCCAGCACCTGTAAGTTACAATTCTTTTCTTTGTTTCTGTGAGTTTGATTTTTCAGATTCCATATACAAGGGAGATTGTGCACTATTTGTCTTTCTGCACTGACTTATTTCACTAAGCATAATGTCCTCCAGGTTCATTCATGTTGTTACAAATGGCAGAATTCCCTTCTTTGATAGTAGTATCCTACTGTGAAAATGGACATTTTCTTTGTCTGTTCATCCACTGATGAACGCTTGGGTTGATTCCATATCTGGGCTGTTGTGACTAATGCTGCAGTGAATATGGGAGAGCAGACATATCTTTGACACACTGATCTGATTTCCTTTGTAGGTATACCCAGCAGGGATTGTTGGATCATATAGTAGTTCTATTTTTAATTTCTTTAGGAACTGTCATACTGTTTTCCATAATGACTAGCTAACTTACATTGTTTCCCTTTTCTCCACATTTTCACCAACACTTGTTATCTTTTGTCTTTTTGATAATAGCCATTTTAACAAATGTGAGGGAGTATCTCATTGTATTTCTCTGATTGTTAGTGATGTTGAGCATTTTTCAAATACCTGTTGGCCATTTGGATGTCTTCTTTTGAGAAATATCTATTCAGGTCCTCTATTTTTTTAGTTGGGTTATTTATTTTCTTGTTATTGAGTTGTTTGCATTCCTTATAGATTTTGAATATTAATCCCTTATCAGATGTATAGTTTGCAATTTTCTCCCATTCTGTAGGTTGTCTCTTCACTCTATTGATTGTTCCCTTGGCCGTGCAGAAATTTTTTAGTTTGATGTAACCCCATTTGTCTATTTTTGCATTTGCTGCCTGTGCTTTGGGGTCATGTCAAAAAAATCATTGCCTAGACCGATGTTATGAGCCCTTCCCTTGTGTTTTCTTTTAGTCATTTTACAGTTTCAAGTCTTTTGTTTAAGTCTTTAATTAATTTTGAGTTGATTTTTATATATGGTATGAGATAAAAGTCTAACTTTATTCTTCTACATGTAGATATCTAGTTTCCCAGTGACATTTATTGAAGAGATTGTCCTTTTCCTGTTGTGTGTTCTTGGCACCTTTGTCAAAAATCAGATGACTACATATGTATGAATTTATTTCTGGGCTCTCTATTCTGTTCTGTTGGTCTGTGTGTCTCTTTTCATCCAATATCATGCTGTTTTGATTACTGTAGCTTTATAGTAGATTTTGAAATCACATAGTATGGTGCCTCCAGTTTTTAAAACTTTTTTTTGTTTTGAGGTTTTTTGCCCAAGATTGCTTTGGCTACTTGAACTCTTCTGTGATTCCATATGGAGTTCAGGATATTTTATCTATTTCTGAGAAAAATGTCATTAGAATTTTGATAGAGATTGCACTGAATCTGTAGATCACTTTGGGTAGTATGGACATTTTACCAATTTTAAGTCTCCCAATTCATTGGCAGAGAATATTTTCTATTTATTTGTGTCTTCTTCAATTTATTTCATTGATGTTTATAGTTTCCAGTGAACAGATCTTTCGTGTCCTTGGTTTAATTTACTTTTAAGTATTTATGGCTTTTATGAAGGTAAATGTGTCCTGAAGAGATGTGGAGAAAAACACAGCTGTAGCCTGTGGCAGAATATGCAGGTCAGGGTGGTGGTCGGGTAGCATCTTTATGTTCTTCATGTCTCTCCTTCTGGACATAGAGCCCTTCCTTTCCATTCAGCTACCACCCCAAATCTGGCCTGACCAATCAGAATATTTATTCTAATTTTCTAGTCACAGTGATTGGTTCGGGAATAGGCACCTGATCCAAGCAAAGTCTGTAAGAGTTAGCCTTGGGACTTTAGCTAGAACTACTGGGAAAGACTCTTACTTTTTTCATGATGATCATTGCCTGTAAAGACAAGTAAGCTTGGAGCTACTTGGTGTGCAGCATCTTTTAGGGCTCCATGTTTAAGGACCTTGGAGAATGAAGCCAAAACTGAGGAAAGCAAAACTGAAAAACGAAGAGAGAGTAAGATTTTTGACCGCATTGTTTATGGACCTGATTTCAGCTACCTATAGTGGCAAATTTACCTTTGAATTTTTGGTGTATAGATACCAATACATCCCCTGTGGGGCCTAAGTCAGATTGAGTTAGTTTCTTGCCCTTGCAATTAAAAAATGTTCTGGTTCATGTAGTCAGGTTCCTACATAAATGTTAACATGCAGAAATTGAATCAGAAGTTTGCAATGTTCTCCTTGGAAAAAGACTTCAAGGTTCCAAGAATATGAAATCATCATGTAAAATGGCTCTTCCTCCTTCAGAAGAGAGGAATCTGATGCAAGGCTGGGCCCGAAAGAAATGACCTGTACCTAAGGGAGGCTTGTCTGGGTCAGGAAAGATGGGACACATTTTTGCTTCTGCTGTGACACTTGCTTCTGCAGATTTTTATTATGATAGTGTCTTAGTCCATTCATGCTGCTGTGACAGAACACCATAAAGTAGGTAGCTTATAAACAACAATTTATTTCTCACAATTCTGGAGCCTGGGAAGTTCAAGATCAAGGCACTGACAGAATTGGTGTCTGGGGATGGTCTACTTTCTAGTTCATATATAGCACCTTCTAGTTGTGTTCTCATGTGTTGGAAGGGGGAAGGCAGTTTTCTTGGGCCTATATATATATAGAATTAGTGCCTATATATATGAATAGTGAATAGAATTAGTGTCTATATGTATACATATATATTAGTGAATTCTATTCACTAATATATAGACACTAATTCTACTCACAATGGCTCTTCCCTTATGATCTAATAATCCCTAAGGCTCCACCTACTAATACACATTGGTGATTATGTTTCAACATATGAATTCTGGGGGAGACATAAACAGTTAGATTATAGCAGGTATGGAATTCTGGGCAGGGTAGAAAACATTTGTTAGTCTGGTAAAGTTTCCATCCACCCATCTATCCAACCATCCATCCATCTGTCTCTACTTTTGCCCATTAATTAAACAAATATCTGTTGAGTTTAAATAAGTGCTAGATATAGGACTTCTGACAGAGAGGGTTTGAAGCACTAGGTCAAGGTCAAACTAGCAAGCTGCTTCCTCTCCTGGAGGCCAGGGTTCAGCCAGATGTCCTCCTTTTCATCTGCAAAATAAGAATATCTAACCTAGAGACTTGCTCACGTCCTTCCAGTGCTATTATTTGATGATTCAAACAATTTTCAAGACCAGGCATGGTGGCTCACAACTATAATCCCAGCACTTTGGGAGGCCAAGGTGGGCAGATCACGAGGTCAAGAGATAGAGACCATCTTGGCCAACATGGTGAAACCCCTTCTCTACTAAAAGTACAAAAATTAGCTGAGTGTGGTGGCACGTGCCTGTAGTCCCAGCTACTTGAGAGGCTGAAGCAAGAGAATCGCTTGAACCCAGAGGTGGACATTGCAGTGAGCTGAGATCACACCACTGCACTCCATCCTGGCAACAGACCAAGACTCCGTCTCAAAATAAAACAAGAAACAATTTTCAAAAGGGCTGATACCTTCAAGTGTTATCTGGTTCAATTTTCTCATGTTTGGGATGAGAA
Source organism: Trachypithecus francoisi (assembly GCF_009764315.1). Classification (NCBI taxonomy): domain Eukaryota; kingdom Metazoa; phylum Chordata; class Mammalia; order Primates; family Cercopithecidae; genus Trachypithecus; species Trachypithecus francoisi. The sequence continues at coordinate 41,860,446 of NW_022681466.1, read as the reverse complement.
AATCTAAACCTGGGGAGTTTGAGGGATTTGACCTGAAGTCCACATCACTCTCTTGGTGACAATTACTCAGTGATGCTGTGATGACTGGTGGACATGGACAGAAGAGGCTGTAGGCAAAACGCATAGGTTCCAGGACAGCAGGTTCAGCAAAGACCAGCGGTAGCTGGTATGGAGGCTACCTCAAAGGGCTGGCTCAACCCAGGCACGGAAAGTGGAAAAGATTGGGGGATGGGGACAGAAAAGCTGTCCCCTGGTTTTCTTTCTTTCTTTCTTTTCTCAACAATTGAAACCCAGCACATATCTGTGTGGGCATTGAGAGAAAACAGGCCCAGCTGCCTTGCAGTGGCCCCAGGAGCCTGTGAAACGTCTGCTCGGACCAGGCTCACGGAGGGCGCCAGGATGCTCTGCCCAGTGGCTGTTTCCTTGACTTCTCTCTTCCAAAAAGGAAATTGCAGGCATGTTACTGCTTTGCTCAGGACCGGGGATTATGGAGCTTAAACTCTCTCCTCCAAGCCATGTTCAAGTTTTTGACTTAAAAGGGAAATGTTTCATTTTAGGCCAAATGCATCCCCCTCTTTCCCCCTTCTTGGAACGAGAACAAAGCAATTCAAATCAGAAAACAGGGGGAACTCCATGCGCCCTGTCCACGGGGACCCAGCTCCCAACTGGATCCCACGGAATTTGATTGAAGTGCAACTGAACCCCTCCGCGTTTGTTCAAATGTCATTTAAATAGAAACGTTTCAAATCTCTGCCAAGGAACTGCCCAGGGGGTGGCATGGAATGGAGTCAGGCCCTCACTGCTCTGCGGGCTGCGGCGGGCCCAGACCACAGGGGCGGGACCCGGGCGAGGCTGACTGAAACCCAGCACGAGGGAAAAGCAAAGTGGTGGGAAAAGAGGGGAGAGGGGAAAGAGGAGGGACGGCAAGGGGCAGAGGTGGACTCTCTGGGCAGTTTTTACACTAAAGATACAAGATATAAATGAGACACAAGATGTCTGCATTTTGGCATTGTATAAAAATACTTTAATATTTTAAAATTAGAGACAAACTCTCAAAGCCTGAAAGGATTCATGATCAGGACTGCAGTGAGCCTTCAAGATTTTCGCTGTCACCCTCTTTGGTGTCATGACAATTCAAACGTGCATGCATCATCACAGCTGTTTTTAGCTTACCAGTTTGGAAAGAGAACAATGTTTGACTTGCCTGGATTTTGTCAGGGCTGCTGGATAAGGTTTGGCTTGAGGTTTGGGGCTGAGGGTGTGGGTCTTCGTTTCCTTACCCCACTGGATAAAGGCAGCCATGAGGTGGGAGGTTTGAGATACTGTTGGTACCCGGGACTGGAAATCTGCAAGCATTGCCATGGTGTACCCTGGGGGTGCCCAAGAGGAGGAGGCTGGTCTTTCATCCTCCACTCAACTGGAGTGACTACTCTTTGATTTGTTTTACGTTTTGAGTTCTGGGTAAAATTTTGTGGCAAAAAGAAATCTGCCACTAACAGCACTGTGGCTGAAGCACTAAAGCAGACATTACAAGATTCATGGTTCTGACCTTCTATGAGACCAAAATTGGGGAGAGATTGTAGTGACAGTCATTCCTTCATCCCTGAGGACCCATTAGCATGGGATAGACTTAATTTGCTACATTAAGACCTCCTTCCTGGCTGGGTGTAGTGGCTCATGCCTGTAATCCCAGCACTTTGGGAGGCTGTGGCAGGCAAATCACCTGAGGTCAGGAGTTCAAGACCAGCCTGACCAACAGGGAGAAACCTCATCTCTACTAAAAATACAAAAATAGCTGGGCATGGTGGTGCATGCCAGTAATCCCAGCTACTCAGGAGGCTGAGGCAGGAGAATTGCTTGAACCCAGGAGGCAGAGGTTGCAGTGAGCCAAGATTGTGCTGTTGCACTCCAGCCTGGGCAACAAGAGCAAAACTCTGTCTCAAAAAAAAAAAAAAAGACTTCCTTCCTGGCCTGGCACAGTGGCTCAGGTCTGTAATCCCAGCACTTTGGGAGGCCAAGGTGGATGAATCATCTGAGGTCAGGAGTTCGAGACCAGCCTAGTCAACATGGTGAAACTCCATCTCTACTAAAAATACAAAAATTAGCCAGGCATGGTGGCTCACGCCTGTAATCCCAGCTACTTGGGAGGCTGAGGAGGAAGAGTCGCTTGAATCCAGGAGGCAGAGGTTTCAGTGAGCCAAGATCACACCATTGCACTCCAACCTGGCTACTGGAAAAACCATGTTGTCAGGACACTACAAGTTGAGAAGGATTCACATGGGCCTGGATCTAGCAAACGGGTGAGTGACTTAGGACTTATGAAACCCCAAGAAAACTCAGTATTGGTGACACTACAATATGAGCCTCCCATGAATTGAAATAACCTGAAGATGTATAAGGAGAGTTCTTCAGTATAAGATGTATAAGATGCTCAAGAGTTGCTGATGGGGAAATCTCCCCTCCCTCATAGACATTTACTCTTTCGTCTTAGAGAACCTCATAAAGCAGCAGGATATGGTCAAGCAAGGCACATCCCCTTTTCATCACTATGTTCAGCCCAGAAGTAGCTCTGAGACTGAAACTGCCTTTGCAAGGTTATGACTAGTGACTGAGACAGTGAAAGGAGATCTAACCTAACTGACTCCATCTTGCTTCTAACCTTTAAGCTGTCCTTGCTCCTTCCCGGGTGTAGGTTGGACTAACTTTGGGAGGAACTTAATTTACAGTTGTAGTTTAAAAAAACAACAAAAAACCTCCTTTTTGCCTGGGGACTCAACTGCCTTTGCAGGACTAACAAATTAGCCACAAGATTAGAAATTATGGTTTAGGAGTCATGCAACTGGAGGCTACAAGATCCGGACTCTCCCTAAACTGCTCCTAAGATCAGTGCCTGAGATATTTTGCAGCCCCTGCACTTGATGGATCAGGTGGCACCACCCAGATGGATTTGATCCTGTGGCCCCCACCCAGAAATGGACTCAGCACAACAGGACAGCTTCAATTCTCTGTGATTTTATCTCCGACCTAACCAATCAGCACTCCTGGCTCACTGGCTTCCCCCCACGCACCAAGTAGTCCTTAAAAACCCTGATTCCCTCATCAGGGGATGCTGGGGAAGACTGATTTGAGTAATAATAAAACTCTGGTTTCCCGCACAGCCGGCTCTGTGTGGATTACTCTTTCTCTGTTGCAATTGCCCTGTCTTGATAAATCAGCTCTGTCTAGGCAGCGGGCAAAGTGAACCCATGATACAGTTACAAGACACCCCTTTCAAGAGGAACACCAAGGGAAGGTGATGGCTCATGCACTGAGCAAAGACCCGAGATGTGAAGGAGCCATTTGTTCACTAAAACTTGGCTACTTCCTGAAACCATAGACCTTCAGAACTAAAAGACACCCAAGAATCATCTCCGTTTACAGATGAGAAAACTGAGGCTCACATCTATGAATATTCATACATAATTAACTATTTTGTTAATCAGTGATATAATTTGGCATACTTATACCTTCATAACTTTCATCAATTTTCAGTGACTTTGGTTAAAAATCATAAAAAAGGTTGGGCGCAATGGCTCGTGCCTGTAATCCTGGCACTTTGGGAGGCCGAGGCAGGTGGATCCCTTGAGGTCAGGAGTTCGAGACCAGCCTGGCCAACATGGAGAAACCCTGTCTCTACTAAAAATACAAAAATTAGCTGGGCATGGTGGTGGGCACCTGTAATCCCAATTACTCAGGAGGCTGAGACAGGAGAATCGCTTGAACCCGGGAGGTGGAAGTTGCAGTGAGCCAAGGTTGCGCCACTGTACTCCAGGCTGGGCGACAGAGCAAGACTCCATCTTAAAAAAAAAAAAAAAAAATCACAAAAAGTATGCCATTTAATTTCAAGATGGTGTGCTTAACCTCAAATCAAACTTACTGTGCATCTTGACACTCTTAGTCGTAGATTAAATTTGATGCAAATCAACTCATTCCTTTGCAAGTGGCTATGGAATAAAATAGGCAAATATAAAATGCTCCTTTATTGCACAGATTTGGATAGAAAACTGTGTCATTTTGTTGTCATTGTAAGGTCATAGCTATATTGGCTTTTATCAGTCAGTGTAAGACAATTGGCCTGAAGAACACTGTCTTTTTTCCATTATCAGTGTGCTAAGAAAGTTCCCTTATCTGCTCACAGTTTTTCTTCCCTTCCCTTTTCAAAGATAAAATGCTATGGGGTCAAAATCCCCGCTTTCCTTTTTACGGGAATTGTCAAGCTGTTCCAATAATTCCTACGGAAATGCAAGGGACCCAGAATGGCCAAAACAATTTTGAAAAAAAAAAAAAAACAATTTGGAAGGCACACACTTTCCCAATTTCAAAGCTGCAGTAATCAAGACTGTGTGATACCGGAACAAGGACAGATCTAGGGATTGTTGGAATAAAATTGAGAACCCAGAAATAAACCCAATTCAATTGATTTTAGACAAACACACCAAGACAATACAATGGGGGAAAGAATAGTCTTTTAAACAAACGGTGGGGCCAACTGGATTCCATATGCAAAAGAATGAGGATGGACTCTGACCTCACACACCATCTACAACAATTAAAGCGGATCAAAGCCCTACATGTAAGAGCTGAAACTTTTAAAAAATAAACATAGATATAAATCTTCATGACCTTTTATTAGGCAATGGTTTCTTAGATATGACATCAAAGGAGCAAACAACCCAAGAAAAAGTTAAATTGGACTTTATCAAAACCAAGTGATTCAGAGGACACTATCTACAGAATGGAAGGGACTGTGTATTTCTAATGAATGTCTAGTATCCAGAACTCTTACAACTTAAAAAACAACAACAACAGAAAACCAAAAACTCAATTTAAAAAATTGGCAAAGTATTTGAATAGATATTTCTCCAGAGAAGATGTACAAAAGGCCAGTGAGCACATGAAAAGCAGCTCAATATCATTAGTCATTAGAGAAATTCAAACAAAAACCACAATGAGATTCCCCTTTGCATCCACTAGGTGGACTCTACTCAAAAAGATCGATAATAATAAGGATTTGTTTTTCTAAGACCACCAGAGTGAGCACAAAAGAACCAGCGAGTAGGCAAGGCTAGGAGCAAAACTGCAAATTTATTTTTTGGTCACCTAGGTTCAGGGAAGAAGGTGTGGAGGGTGAGGTCTGTCGGCCTCCGGCAAAGGAGGCCGAGAGAGTCCCCCGGTGGAGCTCTCGGGCGGACTTTGCGCGCTCGCCAGGAGCGGCTTTTCTAGGAGTGGGAGGGCAATAGGCGGGACAAAACTTGGTCTCTTCGGATTGACGTCACCTGGCACATGCCTGGTTGATCTGCACCTTCCCGGGCGCAGGCTGCATTTTCCAGCGCAGAAAAAGTTGGTGATGAAGAACCCGGAAGTGCACCATCTTGCCTCCGATCGTCCAAACAATAAGTATTGGCAAAGATGGTGGAGAAATTGAAACTCTCATGCTTTGCTCTTGGGCATGTAAAATGGTGTATGAACTTTGGAAAACGATTTGTCAGTTCCTCAAAAAGGTAAACATGGAGTTACTTGAAGACCCAGCATTTTCACTCTTAAGTATATACCCAAGAGAATGGAAAACAAATGACCATACAACAGTTTGTACACAAATGTATATTGCAGCATTATTCTTATTTTTGTTTGTTTGTTTGTTTTTTTGAGACACAGCCTTGCTCTGTCACCAGGCTGGAGTGCAGTGGCGTGATCTCGGCTCACTGCAACCTCTGCCTCTGGGGTTCAAGCGATTCTCCTACCTCAGCCTCCCAAGTAGCTGGAACTACAGGTGCCTGCCACCACACCCAGCTAATTTTTGTATTTTTAGTAGAGATGGGGTTTCACCATGTTGGCCCGGATTGTCTTGATCTCTTGACATCGTGATCCACCTGCCTCGGCCTCCCAAAGTGCTGGGATGACCAGTGTGAGCCACCACACCTGGCCTATGGCAGCATTATTCTTTTATTTTTATTTTTATTTTTTTTGAGACAGAGTCTTGCTCTGTCACCAAGGCTGGAGTGCAGTGGCACGATCTCGACTCACTGCAAGCTCCGCCTCCCGGGTTCATGCCATTCTCCTGCCTCAGCCTCCCAAGTAGCTGGGACTACAGGCGCCTGCCACCATGCCCAACTAATTTTTTTGTATTTTTAGTAGAGACAGGGTTTCACTGTGTTAGCTAGGATGGTCTTGATCTCCTGACCTCGTGATCCACCTGCCTCGGCCTCTCAAAGTGCTGGAATTACAGGTGTGAGCCACCGCACCTGGCCTATAGCAGCATTATTCTTAATGCCCCAAAGCTAGAAACAACCCAAATATTCATCAAACATTATTCATTTTTATGAATAACAAAATGTAGTATATCGTACAATGGAATCTTTTCAGCCGTAGAAGAGGAATGAAATACTGCTATGTGCTACAGCATGGATGAACCTTGACATCATTATGCTAAGTGAAAGAAGCCAGACATATTCAGGCCACATATTATATGATTCCATTTATAGAAAATGTCCAGAATAGGCAAATCCATGGAGACAGAAAGTAGACTGGTGGTTTCCAAGGACTGGGGGTTGGGGATGGGGTAGAGAGTGACTGCTAATGGGTATGGGATTTCTTTTAGGGATGATACAAATATTCTGAAATTATATAATGGTGATGGTTGCACAACTCTGTGAATATACTAAAAACCACTGAGTCACACACTTTTAATGGGTGAATTTGATGATATGTAAATTATGTCAATTTTTAGGAAAGGCCATGGAAATGAATTTGGGGGATAGTTTAAGCATGCTAACAGGGACTAATGAGGACTTCGGAGACATCAAGGCTCATTTCTCTTGGTTCACTCTAGGACTTTTCTTAATCATCAAATGTAGGTGGTACAGGCAAGAGGTCACTTGTCCATCATGTCACTGGCCCAAAATGGTGTCATTTCTTTCCTTGCTACATAACTTTCATGCAGTCAATGGATATCTTATATTCTCCTCTACGTGTAGGTGGCTTAGTGCAGAAGAAAGGATATGAGCTTCAGAGGCCAGCAGTGTTGCGTTGAATTTTGGTTCTGTCCTTTGCTCATTGGGAGACCTCAGGCAAGTTACCCGGCCCCTTGGACCTTAATTTCCTCATTTATAACATTGGTTGGTGGGAAGACCCAATGTCAAGTTCCAGGCACGTGGTGCATACCCAGTCCATGTTAGTGTCTTGCTCTTTCCTTCTCCTTGTCTTCCCAGGGTGGTGAGAGCTCAGTGTTTGTACACAAGAGAGCCTAGGTAGGAGAAGTCTGGTTAAAGGGGCAGATTACATCCCCTTCCCTCCTTCCCTCAAGTTAAATAACAGGAGGGGAATCTGATCACAGCCAAACCTCTCAGGTATAGATTTTGTCTGAGGGCAACTTGCATGAGCGTACAAGGATGCAGCTGAGCCGTAAGAATCAGAGCTGGTTGAATTTTCTAAGCCAGGTGACTACAATGAGTTTCCAGGCACCCAAGCTTCTGCTGCTTCCTCACCTCCCCTAGAATAATTTGGATAGCTTGCCAGACTCGTAGGTATCTGAACCATTGCAAGGTGTCACCTGACTTCCCTTAGTGACCTCCTTGGCACCCCATCCTTATCATCAGAGAGAGCCCTCAGCAGGGGCAGAAACTGAGTCAGACGCTTCTTCCAGAAGCCAGTCCTTCTCTCATCGCTCTCCCCCGCCACCTCCTCTAACCCACAAGCTGGCTTTCATTTCCCCTCTCTCTCAAGCTGCGAAGAGTATCTCTTCCTAACACTTGTCAAAAATTAAAGCGAGACCTGCTTTCAAATGTTCTGTCTGTACTCGCCGGCCAGGAAGGCGAGTCTGTCTCCAAAGAATTTGCATTTACAATTCCAAATATGCACTCGTGCTAAGACGAAAGAATGTCTCCTCGCTTTCAAGCTGAGTTTGGCATGACCTCTAGGTTTTAATATTTTCAACAAAGTGTCATTTGACAATTCAACCACATTTAGAAAGAAAAGTGAATGTCCTCTCATAAACGTGCCGACCGGATTGAGAGTCAGATGAGAAGACTTAGCCCAGAGTCATCGACTTTGTTTTATCTTTTGCTTTCACCCGTTATTTAATTTTTAAAAATCTCCACAGAAACATGATCATTTCCATTTCTGGGTCTTAACTTCTGTTCTGGTTACAAGGGTCAACATGAGGCTTCCTAAGAAGACCAGGGAATCTGCATTTCCTGATGCAAAAACATTAAGCCAAGTCATTTTCCCTGTCTGTCTCCATGTCTTGCATCCAACCCAGCCTCCCTACCTTCCCGATCCTGGCTCCAACAGGAAGGGGATCTAATCACAGCCAAATCTCCCAGGTGCAGATTCTGTCAAAGGGCAATACTCCATAAATGCTACAGGACTTCCAGGGACTCTGTTCTTTGCCCCCAAGCAATGGTGAATAGTCGCTTCCAAAGGCCGCCTTGGAGTCTCAGGTCATCCCACAGGCAGGGAGCCTAGTTGTGATGGGTGCAGTCCCTCGAGAGGCCAGGAGGAGGGTGTCTTATCCTTCAGAAGTCCTGTTATGGGCCGCGGTCCCCCTAGCACGGAAGACTCCATCCTGATGAATGTGTGGCATTGGCTTCACGACTCAGCCCGCAGATCTGCTTGTCACAATAATCAATGACGCCTCAGGCTGTGCCACCCAGCTCCGTTTTACTTAGAAGTCGGTGGAACAGTGGGATTCCTCGTGATGGCTTCATTCAGCACTCCAGCAGGCCTGTGGGCACAGGATGGGGGCAGGTTTACACAGATGCTAGCCTCTCTGGCACCCTAGCAGGTGTCTGCTAACCTCCCTCAGACCACCCTCACAGTAAAGAGCCCACCTCGGGTTTGAGATATAAGAGTCCTGTCTCTGGAGTGGTCTTGGGGGAAGGGATCTGCTACCTGCCTATTGCCCACAGTTTGGCTGGTGCGTGAGGACTTGCGTCCACGTGGGAAGATGATAACACAGGGTACGGCTTTGACAGACCACACGGTTGCTTCATGCAACACTGCACTGATTACTCCTGGCCACCCCAAGTGGTATTACATGCCCATTTACCCACGAGGAAACAGGCTCAGATCAATGGTGTGCCCTGCCAGAGGTCACAAAACCAGTAGGTCACAGACCCGGGTCCTGATCAGCAGCCTTTTGCCCATGCGTGGACTGCTGCACCACCTGTAAAAACAGATCGGCCCCTTGGAGGCTGAAGGAATAGCCAGCCACCATCAGATGCTTTAAACTTTTAAAAGACTTTTCTCGGCTGGGCGCGGTGGCTCATGCCTATACTCCCAGCACTTTGGGAGGCCGAGGCATGCGGATCACGAGGTCAGGAGATCGAGACCATCCTGGCTAACTTGGTGAAACCCCGTCTCTACTAAAAATACAAAACATTAGCCAGGCGTCATGGGGGTGCCTGTAGTCCCAGTTACTAGGGAGGCTGAGGCAGGAGAATGGTGTGAACCCAGGAGGTGAAGCTTGCAGTGAGCTGAGATCTGGCCACAGCACTCCAGCCTGGGCGGCAGAGCGAGACTCCGTCTCAAAAAAAAAAAAAAAGAAAAAAAAAAAGCCTTTTCACATTGACTTCTGGTATCTTTTTTTGCTTCCCCCAACACACTCCCTGCTTGTGTGGTTTTGGGGGGGTAGCCAGACTTAGAACTGATGTCTTCCCTCAAGAGACACTGCAACTGTTTCGGGAAACCTTCTCCCAGGAAGATGCAGGCAGCCACTCTCCCACCTTGACGCCTCCTGGGCTTAATGGCCTTTATTGGCACTGTGAACTGATGGGACTCACCTGTACCAAAGAGGAATGCAACTGAATGACATCCTCCGAGCACCTGGAAAGGCCACCACTTGGTGTGATATTTGCAGTGCTTCCAACAATGTCCACCTGTGTGTCCTTAATAGTGGCAGCGAGGGAGGATATCTGAAAATTCTTTGAAATGTTATATTTTATCTAAAAAAAAAAAAGTTTGTGAGGCCAGGTGCAGTGGCTCATGCCTGTAATCCCAGCACTTTGGGAGGCTGGGGTGGGCAGATTGCTTGAGGCCAGGAGTTCAAGACCGACCTGGCCAAAATGACAAAACCCTGTCTCTACTAAATATACAGAAATTAGCCTGGTGCGGTGGCGGGCACTTGTAATCTCAGCTACTCAGGAGGCTGAGGCAGATGCGTCACTTGAGCCTGGGAGGTGGAGGTTGCAGTGAGCCAAAATCGCGCCATTCTATTCCAGCCTGGGCAACAGAGCAAAAAACTGTCTCAAAAAAAAAAAAAAAAAAAAAGAATTTTATAGAAAATTACATTCTACTTCATCACATATCTGTTTCTTTCTGCTTCTTTTTCTAAAAAATTATAGTAAAATATGCATACCATAAAATTTGCAATCTTAACCATTTTTAAGTGTACAGTTCAATGGCGTTAAGTACATTCACACTGTTGTGCAACCATCCCGCCATCCATCCATATAGCCTGTAAATCCTAAGAGATTTGGCTGAGATCAGACTCCCTTCCTGGTGGAGCTGGGATGGGGTATGGTAGGGCTGCCAGGTTGAAGGGGAGAGAAGAAGAGAGACTGGACTCTTTTTCAAATTACAAATTGAAACTTTATACCCATTAAACATTCATTTCCGGCCAGGCACAGTGGCTCATGCCCATAATCCTAGCACTTTGGGAGGCCGAGGTGGGCAAATCACTTGAGGCCAGGAGTTTGAGACCAGCCTGGCCAACATGGTGAAACCCTGTCTCTACTAAAAATACATAAAGTAGCTGGGTGTGGTGCCGCATGCCTGTAATCCCAGCTACTCAGGAGGCTGAGGCGGGAGAATCACTTGAACATGGGAGGTGGAGGTTGCGGTGAGTTGCGACTGCGTCACTGCACTCCAGCCTGGATGACACAGTGAGGCTTCATCTCAAAAATAATAAAAATAAAATAAAAATGAAAAAGATTCATTCCCCATTCCCTGCTCCTCAACACCTTGCAACACAATTTTTTTGTCTCTATGAATTTGACTGTTCTAAATACCTCATATGAGTGGAATCATACAGTATTTGTCTTTTTGGTGATTGGCTTATTTCACTCAGTGTAATGTTCTCAAGGTTCATCTAAGCTGTAGGAATTTCTTCTTTTTTAAGTTGGAATTTCTTTCTTTTTTAAGACTAATATCCCATTGTACATCTATATCACATTTTCTTTCTGTATATGTATCTTTTAAATAAAATTTATTACATTAATCACCAGTTAAATGAGGTATTCACATTATAATAAGGCCTGACATGTAAGGCCAGGCCCCAGCAAACTTTTTCTTAAAGGACAAGATAATAAATATTTTAGGCTTTACAGGCCGTTTGGCCTCTATTGCAATCACACAACTGTGAAATTCTGCTGTTGCAGCACTAAAGCCACGACAGACCATGTGCAAATGAATGGATCGGGCTGTATTCCAATAAAACTTTATTTACAAAGACAGGCAGTGTGACAGATTTGGCCTGTGATGAGTTGTTTTCAGACCCCGATCTAGGAAGTCAAACTGGTGTATCATTAAGAGCATAGGCTTTGGTGTCAATTGAGTTTTTCAATTCACACAAAAAAACCTTTTTCTTCTTCAGGGTTCACATGTGCCCCAGGGTACCCAACTGGATTATTCTGCTCAGAACTGCCCTCACCACTGATCTTCAGGTCCTGTGACTGAATCTGACACACTCTGGTCAAACTCCTCCCCAAATGACTGATTTTTTTTTTTTCTTGGATGACTCACATGTCCTCCCCAACATGACCACCCAAAGTTGAACACATATGCCTGCGAGTGACTGAGTGACGATTGTGTACAAGAAGGTTGATATGGTTTGGCTATGTCCCCACTCAAAATCTCATCTTGAATTTCAATCCCTATAATCCCCACGTATCAAGGGAGAGACCAGGTGAAGGTAATTGAATCATAGGGACGATTTCCCCCATGCTCTTCTCATGATGGTGAGTTCTCAAGAGATTCGATGGTTTTGTGTTTGGTGGTTTCCCTGCGTTCATTCTCCTTCCTACTTTCTGAAGCAGAAAGTTCATTCTGCTTCCCCTTTGCCTTCTGCCTTGATTGTAAGTTTCCTGAGACCTCCCTAGTCATGCTGAACTATGAGTCAACTAAACCTCTTTTCTTTATAAATTACTCAGTCTTAAGTATTTCCTTAGAGCAAAGTGAGAATGGACTAACACCAAGCTTTCCCTGCAGTAGGTCTTCAGACCTGACATAGGCCCAGATGGGTACAGACACTTGGGAAATTGAGTGTCACAACCGCAGATGCTAAGAGTAACCGAAGGTCAGTCCTGGCCCAAACAAGAACTCTATGCCACTCTGTTACAGTAAAATCTTTGTAGTTGTTTGCAAAGTGTCTATTCCCTTCATGGAAGGGATTTTTACTGGGGACAGTTGGCACTTTATCTTGGGCTCCCAGAGATTCTGACTTTAAACCAAGAATGCCAAATGATGTATCTGATGCTTCTACCAGTATCTCAGGAGGAGAATACATGAATTTGGGAACCAGGTAGGTTGTATAACCTCCAAAACAAGGTTTCCAAGTGGAGGATTTCTCCCCTGTCTTCTGAACAGTCTTAAGATATTTTAAAAAATAACTTTATTTAGATGTAATTGACATATAATAAGCTGCACTTAAAGCATATAATTTGATGAATTTTGTCATAGGTCTATATCCATAAAACCATCACTACAAGCAAGATAGTGAACAGTTCCATCTCCTGCAAAGTTTCCTCATGCTCCCTCGTGATCCCTCCCTGTGTCTCCAACACCCTTCTCCCCAGGTAACAGCCTATTCACTTTCCATTAGTTTGCATTTTTTGGAGTTTTGTGTAAGTGGATTCATATAATATGTATTATTTTTTGGTTCACTTCTTTCGCTAAGCATTTTGAGATTCATCTGTGTCATTGAATGATCAATAGTTTATTTCTTTTTATTGCTGAATAGTGTTCTGCTGTTTGCATATGCCACAATTTGTTTATTCATTCTTCTATTGATGGACACTTGGTTTATTTCTGGTTAATTTGATCAAGTTGGGTTAACAGTACTGTTCAAGTTTACTGTATCTTTTCTGATTTTCTATCTACATGATTTATCAATTACTGAAAGAGGAGTATTAAAGTCTCTGGCAACAGTTATAATTTGTCTATTTCTCCTTGCAGTTCTGTCAGATTTTGCTTCATCTGTTTTGAAGCTCTGTTATTAGGAGCACATATGTTCAGAATTGTTATGTCCTCCTGATTAGCAGATCCCTTTGTCCTTATGAAATGATCTCGTTTATGCCTAATTCATGGCCCACAAGGCAACATTCTTATTGCTTAAGTTTAATTTCACCAAGTAAGACTGGGGACTCAGGTGAAGTCAATGCATTGTGGGAGGCCAAGTCACACTCATGCCTGGCTCACCTTGATGGGCTGTGCACTACACCATCTCTAGTTTCCTTCCCTTGTTTCCCCACTTTGGAGGGGCTTAATGGAAGCCAGATCCCAGATGGGGAAGGATTCGGGTTAGAGGTACAGGACATGGAATATCTCGGTTTATTCCTGGGCATGCACCTCAACCTGGTGATATATGAAGACCCACAAGTGGCAGAAAGGTCAAAGTGACTTTGTCTAGACTCTGCATTTATTTTTAAGATAATTTTGGAACCAGGGACCAGACTGTTCAGTGTGTTCTGAGGTGGTGCTAAAAGAATCTACTGTACAGGGGCGACGTCCTAGGTTTACAGTTTCCTGACTAATTCCATCATAAACTGAATTGCCTTTTCTTTGGCTTTGAAGCCGAAGCCTCCCTTGGCACAGGGCTTCCTCCCCATATACCCAGACTCTTGGCAGGAAGTAATGACTGAATATCCAAGTGCCAGGACTCCTTGACTCACTCTCCAAATGGTGACTTCTGCCTGGCCCAGGACCTGGACTCTCCCTCTTCAGGATATGATGTCAGAGAAAAGTCACTTTGCCAGCAACCCACTGGAGCCTTTAGAAGCAAATGCCTAGGAATCACTACTTCCAACCTCTGTCTTAAGTGCTGTTCCAAGCACTGAAACTTGCAGCCCATTGTCTTGTCCCCACAAACACAGCCTCTACATAGTAGGAGTTCTGTCAGCTCTGCCAGATGCTTTAGGTGCATTGTCTCAACTTCATTTCATTCTCACTGCAACCCTCGGAGCAAGGTGATAGTGTGCCTATTTTACAGAGAGAACACTGAAGGCCTGGGTGAAGGTAACAAAGTTGTGCACAGATACACAGCTATGAGGTACAGAGCCAGTTGTCTGACTATAAATACAGAACTGGTCCCATTACGCTACACAAATCTGTATTAGTTTCCTAGGGCCACCCTAACACATTACTACCAAGTTGGTAGCTCAAGGCAATAGGAATTTACTTGCTCACAGTTCTGGAGGCCAGAAGTTCAAAGTCAAGGTGTTGGCAGGGTAGGCTCCTACTGGAGAGTCTGTGAGACAAGCTGTTCCATGACACCCTCCGAGCTTCTGGTGGCTGCTGGAAACCCTTGGCATTTGTTGGCTTGTAGATGCATCACTAGTCTCTGCCTCAGTCTTCACATGGGTTTTTACATGACTGTTTTTGTTTTTTTTTTTAATTTAACTTTTGGCCAGGCGCGGTGGCTCGCGCCTATAATCCCAGCACTTTGGGAGGCCAATGCTGGTGGATCACGAGGTCAGGAGGTGGCCAGGCCACAATCCTGGCCAACATGGTGAAACCCCGTCTCTACTAAAAATACAAAAATTAGTTGAGCATGGTGGTGTGCACCTGTAGTCCCAGCTACTTGGGAGGCTGAGGCAGGAGAATAGCTTGAATCCGGGAGGTAGAGGTTGCAGTGAGCTGAGATCGCACCACTGCACTCCAGTCTGGGTGACAGACCCTGACTCCATCTCAAAAAAAAAAAAAAATTAGCTTTTATTTCAGGTTTGGCATACATGGGCAGGTTTGTTACGTAGGTAAACTTTTGTCATGAGGGATTTTTGTACAGATTATTTCACCACCCAGATATTAAGCCTAGTACCCATTAGTTATTTTTCCTGATTATCTTCTTCTTTCTACTCTTCCTCCAATAGGCCGTAGTGTGGGTTGTTCCCTTCTATGTGTCCATATGTTCTCATAATTTAGCTCCCACTTACAAGTGAGAACATACAGTATTTGGTTTTTTGTTCTTGTGTTAGTTTGCTAAGGATAATGGTCTCCAGATCCATCCATGTTCCTGTAAAGGATATAATCTCATTCTTTTTTTATGGCTGCATGGTATTCCATGGTTTATATGTACCACTTTTTTATTTTTTTAATCCAATTTACCACTGATGGGCATTTAGGTTGATTCCATGTCTTTGCTAATGTGAATAGTGCTATAATGAACATAAGCATACATGTGTCTTTATGACAGAATGATTTACATTCCTTTGAGTATATAGCCAATAGTGGGATTGCTGGGTTTGTCTTCCACAATGGTTGAACTAATTTACACTCCCACCAACAGTGTATAAGTGTTCCTTTTTCTCTACAACCTTGCCCGCATCTGTTATTTTTTCACTTTTTAGTAATTGCCATTCTGACTGGTGTGAGACGGTATCTCACTGTGGTTTTGATTTGCCTTTCTCTAGTGATCAGTGATGTTGAGCTTTTTTTTTTTTCATACAATTGCCGTGCATGGCCTTCTTTTGATAACAGTTAAGTAAGTTGGACAGTTGGAAGCACTGTAGGAAAGGTAACCTAAGTTAAAAGAGGATTTAGAGTCAGGGGCTTCTGGGCTGAGTCTTGGGCAATCAACTCCAGCTTTCTACACTTGAGCTTTCTCATCTGTAAAATGAGGGCAGTAATGGTGTGTACCTTGTGGGGTTTCTTGTAAGAGTTAAATGTTTATAAAGGGCTTAGCCCCATGCCTGGCACCTAGTAAGAGTCCAATTAATATTAGTCATGAAAAAATATGATTGATAAGATGGCTCCCATCTCACTGTGAATAAAACTCAAAGTCCTTGCCATGGTCAACAAGACCTTCCATTTATGGTCTCATCCTACCCCCACCCATCTTTCTGATCTCATCCTATCCTCACTCATCTTTTCTCTACATTTTAGCTGCCCTGACCTCATGCCTGTTCCCTGCCCAAGACCTTTGTGTTTGTAGTTCTTTCTGCATGGCCTGCTCTTCCCTGCATGTGCTACTCACTGTGTTCTGGACTCTCGTTAAAGGTCATCTTATTTGAGACCTTCACTGACATTTCTATTTAAAATACCACCTCCTGCCTTCTGTGTGTCCCTTCCCAGCACTTCTGGTCCCATGCACTGCTTTATTTATTTATTTAGCACTTATCATTAATGGACATATATATATGTATATATATACATACACACACACATATATATATGATTGTTTATTTCTGTCTCCACCAGAGTGCACGCTCAGTGGGAATCTGTCTGGCTCATTGCTGCATCCCTAGTGCCCATGACAGTGACTGGCAGATAGTAGTTTCTAATAACTCTTTGTTACATGAATGAATGAATGAATGAAATCTGACTGGTCTGTTCCAGTTGGTAATGAGATCCATGTGTATAATCCTGCCCCATTAGCTATCTTTTGAATAAAGGACTCAACAGTTGATCAGTAAAATAGTGAACTACAGCAGAGGGTAGCTTTGCTGGATGCCTGGCTGGCTGAGACCACAAGGGAAATGACCATGTGTGCCTAGCATATATGCCATGCACTGTATACAGTTCCTTGATTTTATCTTCAAATCTACTTTCAAAGCTGAAGAAGCAGGCTCAGAGAGGTTAAGTCAGTTGCCCGGGATCACACAGTTAGTAAGTAGGGGGAGCTGGAATTCAAACTCTTATCTGCTTGTCTCAGTGTCTGCCTGTTTTCTATCACCCCAAGCTGGGGTCTCCCTCAGCTTTGACTTCTAGAGGAGGAAAATATGGGTAAAGATGGAATTTGTCCCATCAGGGGGCTCCATGGGAAACTCTCCAACTTCAGCTCCCAGAAGAGGGTCTTGGCCTCTGGAATTCTTGGCAGGAGGCATGAGATGTGCCTGGACCCTCCTGTCACTGACCTTGAAGAAGTATCTCTGGAAACTCTTTTAATCAAAAATCCCCTGCAGCTTCCAGCCACCCACATCTTAAATCGTGTCAGCAGAACCCTCTCATATTTGACATTCTTTCCCGGAGTTCCTGACCCCAGCATTCTCCAGCAGAGCTATCTTAAGCATTCCCACCTCTGTGGTTAGTGGAGCACCAGAGAAGGAGGGGCAGAGGGCAGGATGGGCTGGGAGGCTTCAGCCACTCACCAGGGACAAGAAGCAGCAGTTCCTCTGTGACTTTGTCTCAGAAAATCCATCTCTAGGAAGGGTTCCAGAAGCTGTCATGAGATGTTGGGGCTCTTCAAGGGATGTCTAGAATCAAGAGCCCAGGATTGTGACTCAGTGCATGCTGGGTCCAACTTCAGAGACAACTGACCCACCCCACAGGCCAGCAGAGTCATCTGCCTGCTGTGGCTGGGTCTGTGCTCAGACAATGGGAGGCTGCCCCCATCCTGCATCTCCAAGTCCATCTTGCATTGCTCCCATCTCCACCATGACACCTCCATTAGAGTGAACATAAAAGCTTGTTTATGGAGTCAACATATAACTTGTTCCTGGCTCTGGATCCTTCATGCTCACTTGGAATGTCCATCCCACTTTCCCTGCCAATCCATTGCTTGGTCAAAACTTAGCTGTTATCTCAGATGCATCCTGAAGCCTTCCCAGGTTAACTTGGAGTCCTCCAAACCATACTCCACATGGTAGCACAGATCTGGTGAGAGCAACCGCCGTGCTCAAGAGAATCCGGTGGCTTTCAAAGCTCTTGGAGACTGGACTGGCTTCCTCTCCAGACTCATTTTTGCTGCTTCTGCTCTCAAGAGGTGCTCCAGCCTCACTGACCCCCTTCTTTGGTCCCACTTTCTCTTTCTTCTTCCAGACTTTTGCTCCAGCTATCCCCCATGTGCTGGGTGGAATAGTGTCCCCCCAGAATTCATGTCCTTCCAGAAAACTCAGAATGTGACCTTATTTGGAAATAGGGTCTTTGCAGACATAATTGGCTAAGATGATGTCCTACTCGAGAAGGGTAGGCCCTTGATCCAGTATGACCAGTGTCCTTATAAGAAGAGACGTGTGGGGAGGAGAAGGCCATGTGAAGATAGAGGCAGAGATTGGAGTGATGTAGCCACAAGCCAAGGAATGCCAAGGATTGTCCACGATCATGAGAGTTAGGGTGAAGCAAGGTTGTCTTCTCCCCTGAAGCCTTCAAAGAGAGCACGGCCACTGCCAAAACCTTGATTTCAGACTTCAAACCTCCAGGCCTGAGAAAGAAAAACTTTCTGTTGTTTGAAGTCAGCCAGTTTGTGATCCTTTATTATGGCAGTCCTAGAAAACTCATAGGAAATGAAGACACTAATCCCACAGCCCCAGCGTGGACATGCCCTCACCACCGCCCAATCCTATATCCACTCTGCCTTCACTCTAGCACCCACATCTTACTGATCTCCCAGGCTCACCACATCAGACACCACCTCCTGACCTCCCCAAACCAGGTCAGATTCTCCCAAAACACATCACGATCTCCCATCCTCGCCACATCAGACATCACCTCCTGACCTCCCCAGACCACGTCAGATTCCCCAGAAACACATCACGTTTTTTCTTATGGAAGCAATGTTCTGTTTGCTTGCCATCCATACCTCCCACTCCCATCCCCAGTTACAAGTTCCTGGAGGGTGAGGCGTCAGGAGTATGGCTCTCTGAGCCATTCCAGGCAGATCTAAGCATATTTTTCAGGGCATTTACTAAGAGATTTCCTCTGAATACTTCCGTGGTTGTAGTAGACATGACCATGAACCCGTGTGTCTGCTCAGATTCCCTTCACTATCGTTTTCTTCCTCCCTCTGGGCTGGTGTCCCACCTTGCTAGGACACTCTTTCTCTTTTAGACTTCAATGGAAGCTCATACCTTCAGATATAGAATTTGGAGTGGCTACAAAAGAACCAGATGACACAACCAGATGGAGTCAGTTTTTTGTAGAGGGAAATTTGACCAATGGGACCTGGGAAGGAGCTGGATACATATATTTTCCCTCTTTCTTTAGTGGGGAAACTCTGGAGTGCCTTGCCTCCTCATAGACATTCAGGAGAAATCCTGTAGGCTCAGCCAACACACCTGCTGAGCTGCCTCATTGTAAAGGTGGCACTGTGACATTGCTTCCCATTTCAATTTGTTCTTTCCCTTTCTTCACCTAGCTGCTCTGGGCTTGTATCTTGCAAATAAAGTGCCAGCCTTTCATCTTTTTTTTTCAGGCTTTGCTTTCTGCAGGGCCCAGTCCAAAATAGTGGTCAAATAAGATTAGGAATCATACATACTTTACCCTGCTCCTCACCCAGAGGGCGGATTGCAATGCCCTTAAGCATGTCAAAGGCCCTGAGAAGTTCTGCAGTGGAAAATAACCCAAACACATATTTAACTTATAAGATAATATTTACTGGACACTTACTCGATGACAAACAGGATTCTAAGAACTTTACTTATATTAATTTGTTAATGTTCCTACTACAACCCTCTGAGGTAGGAATTATTATCCCATTTCACAAACAGGGAAACTGAGGCACAGAGCTGTTAAGTAACTTATCTGAGGTAATACAGTTAACAAGTAGAGAAGCCTGGGTTCTAATCCAGGAAGGCAGGCTCCAGAGTGAGTGCACATAATCACCATGGTATATACATGCTTTGCTTGATCTCAAAACTGCCCTTAGTTTTTGATGTTGGATCGTTTTTAATCGGATCACCTGTTATCATCAACTGAACTGGTTCTACTGAAAACAGTTTGCTGTTTACAGTAGAAGTTTATCTTGATTTCCTGCAGAGATGTCGTGCAACCAGCAATGATCTTTCTGCCCTTATCTGCTCAGAGGCCTAGCCCAACCCCCTGATTAGCGCACAACTTTGCACTACAATAAACACTCTGAGGAAGGGAAGGAAGGAACAAAGGAAGGAAAGGTTGTCCTTATGAAAAGACCAGGGCCCCTGTCTTAAGAGAAGAAATCCTGGGTAGAAATTCAGTGGCATTTTCAATTTCTGGTTATGGCCCAGCCATCAAGTTGAAAGTGAGAGCCTTCTTCTAGTACATGCATGGCCATCAATTGCTCTACTTCTTTGTGGCTTCTAAACATGGGCATTGCCAAGAAGAAAACTAGGAAAGTCTGCTGTGATGATGAGGCATGATCCCCTGGTTTCTGGGAGTGAAGCTGCCAGGTACAGTTGCATAGGTTGTATACTGCACAACTGTAGGGGGTACTGTTCACATAATTTTCATTGAACAGTTGCCCTGCATGAGAACTACACTGTATGGCAATTGCAATGCTGAGGTTTGGGTGGGGTGGAGTGAGGGTAATTGCAGGACTAAAATCATTACAAACACAATCTGTCTTATCTGAGTGGCTCAGGGTGTAGTCCGTGCCATATCACAAAGCACCAGGAAGTTCTGACACTGGCGCCTGGAAACTTGCCCTGTCTGAGGCGAGGCCTGGGTTCCAGTGGGAGTGTCTGAGTGGCATCTCGCTGACCACATGGCATGGGGCACTCACTTCCTCTAGCATTATGTGGAGCTCTGACTTGCCTCTGTGGACATTTGGGACCAGATCATCTTCTGTTGTAGGGGTCTGTCTCATGCATTGTAGGATGTTTAGCAGCATCCCTGGTCTCTACCCACAAGATGCCAGTAGCACCCCTCATCCCAAGTTGTGCAACCAAAATTATCTCTAAACATTGCCAAATGTCCCTGGGAGGAACCAAATCACCTGGGGTTGAGAAACAATACTGTAGAGGTTAGCTCAGTGTTCTCTCATGCAGTCACCACTAGCCACACACAACTTTTTATGTTTTTTTTGAGACAGAGTCTCGTTCTGTCCCCCAGGCTGGAATGCAGTGGTGAGCTCTTGGCTCACTACAACAACTACCTCCCAGGTTCAAGTGATTCTCCTGCCTCAGCCTCCTGAGTAACTGGGATTACAGGCGCCCGCCACCATGCCTGGCTAATTTTTGTATTTTTAGTAGAGACAGGGTTTCACCATGTTTCACCATGTTGGCCAGGCTTGTCTCGAACTCCTGACTTCAGGTGATCCATCCATCTCCCAAAGTGCTGGGATTACAGGCCTGAGCCACCACTCCTGGCCCACATGCAATTTTTGAGCACTTGAAATGTGTCTGGTCCAAACTGAGATGTACTCTAAGTGTAAATTATACACCAGGTTTCAAAGAGTTAGTACAAAAAAAGTAAAAGATCTGAACGATAATTTTTAAACATTGATTACATGTCAAAATGAGAATATTCAGGATACATTGTGCTAATTAAAATATGTTACTTCAACTATTTCTTTTTAAAACTTTTTAAAATGTGGCCCCTAGAAGGCCAAACATTGCAAGTGTTCCTTGCATTAGATCTCTACTGGACAGTGCTGAGTTAGCTCGCTTCCGCTTGTATTCAGTCTTTTAGGCAACATTGTGAAGTCAACTTCCGGGGGCTGCCTCTGTCCCTTTCCCCTCTCCAATTCCTAGAGAACCTTCTGCTGCATCTTGGCACTCTAAGTTGAGATTTTTATTTTTATTTTATTTACTTATTTATTTTTTTGAGACAGTGTTTCACTCTCGCAGCCCAGGCTGGAGTGCAGTGGCACGATCTTGGCTCACTACAACCTCCGCCTCCCGGGTTCAAGCAATTCTCCTGCCTCAGCCTCCCTTGTAGCTGGAATTACAGGCATGTACCACCAAGCCTGGCTACTTTTTGTATTTTTACTAGAGATGGGGTTTCGCCATGTTGGTGAGGCTGGTCTGGAACTCCTGATCTCAAGTGATCCGCCCGCCTGGGCCTCCCAAAGTGTTGGGATTGCAGTCGTGAGCCTCTGCGCCCAGCCTCTAAATTGAGATTTTTCATGACCATCCTCAGATGATCTTTAAAAAGATGGTCTTTGAAAAGATGGTCTTTGAAACTTCACCCCATCAAAAGCATTAAGGAGGAAGGATTCAGTCAGCCTGCTCCTCCACACTGACTGGTCACACTGTGCCCCTGCCCCATAGGCATCTGCATTTGGTGCCACCCGGTCATGTGGTCCTGCTGTTTTTGCCACCCTAGGACCACTCTGTCAGTTTCTCAACCACTGTTCCTGACTCTCTTCCTTCTGCAAACTCCCAGACGCATTGCTCTGATCCTATTAACCCCTCTTTAACAACTTTTGATGGCTCCCTCATGACACCCGGAGGAGGAAGCCCTGATTCTTTAGCTGGAGCTTTAAAGCCCGTTGCAAACTGGCCACAATCCTCTCTTCAGGAGGCCATGATCGTCACAGGCTTTACTTCCTGTTCCAACCAAACGGGTACACTTCCTTGCACTGTTTGCCTCTTCCTCACTTGGCATCCTGCCCTTCTTATTTCTGCCCGTCAAAACCTATTTACCTGCTGGAACCTTTTAAATCCCTCTTCTTCCCAGAAGCCTTCAGGGTTTCCATGGTGACCTTTCTTATCTTTAGAACATGTCGGCACCAATTAATTGGAAACATTCATCCAATTGTCTCGAGGACACTCTGGTATCAAACCGATCTTAATAGACTGTACCACTCCTTAGATTTGCATCTTTGTTTAGTTAATTTTTTTTAAGAGATAAGGTCTGAATCTGTTGCCCAGGCTGGAGTGCAGTGGAGTAATCATGGTACACTGTTGTCGAATTCCTGGACTCAAGCAATCCTCCCTCCTTAACCTTCCAAGTAGCTGGGACTGTAGGTGTGAGCAACCATGCCCAGCTATTTTAAAAATATTTCTGTAGAGATGGGGCCTCACTGTGTTGTCCAGGCTGGCCTCAAACTCCTGGGCTCAAGTGATCCTCCCATTTTGGCCTCTTAAAGCTCTGGGATTGCAGGCCTGAGCCACCATACCTGGCTAATGTTTTTCATTTCTTTAGCTCTTCTTCACTCTTCAAATGTGTGAAAGACTTCTGTGTGTTTTAGATCTTCTGTAAACACTGCTTATTAAGTTTGTAAAGTACTTGTCTTATGTGAATATACTCACTGGAATAACTAGAGAGCATATTGTAAAGTGAGGGATCATCCTCCCACATTGGAGAGAGATGCTGATCGTATTTAAACTTCTTGCTATTCCCTAAAACCTCCACACTGTACACGCCACATCTGTGGATTCAGAAATATTTCTTAGTTAGTTTAATGGGGAATGGGGCCCCCATTCAGAAGAACAAATCAAATGGGAGTTGGTTCTGGTAGAAACAGCTGTCTACCGTAACTATGCATGGCGGGGCCCAGCCCAAATGTCCTTCCCTCCGTTGGTGGGGGCCTTGTTGGCCGTCGTGGCCCCCAGTCTTTGGCAGCACATCTGAGGAACAATCTCCTTCACTGTCTTTTACTTTAGTGATTTCCTACGAAGTGAAGTGGCTGTCCCCTCTTCTCCATCCACCTTGCTGCTCATTATTTGAACGGGCAAATGATGGCAATTAACCAGAATGGGGGCCTCATTTCTCTGCATCAAGTGGTGCCAGCCTTGGATAAGGAGTTGTAAACCTGATTCAAAGGAAGGGAGGAGAGACAGCGTGCCCAGGAGGGTGGGCCTTCCAGAATCACACGCCCAACATCAAATAACAAATCAACCTGCCCTAAGCGGTTACTTCTCTCTATTTGCATTACAGAAAAGCCACCCTCAGTTTATTTGGCTGTGAATGGCCCTGCCTCCAGTCTTCCTGGCAACTTTGCCAAGCTGGGATCAGCCTTGTGCAGGGGACTGGTGCTTTGCTATCAAAGTTACCCCTTCCCTTTTGCTTCTGTACTTAGGGCAGGACAGGAGGAAGATAAAGGTCCTCCCAGGCCTTTTTAAGAGACCCATCCAACTTGGCCTAAGAGCAGGGACGAACCCACAGGAAACTCTACCAAATGGCTCTGCTCACCAGGCTCTCGGTGGAATGGGGGCCCTGAGCCAGGTTCCTGGGTTTCCAGGGGCCTGTGCTCAGAGCAGCCAGTAGGTGTCTCCATCACACACTGTTCGAGCACTCGCACCAGAGCTGACATAGAAAGGCCTTCAGCTCTTTCCCAGGTTGCTCAGGGAGGCTCTGAGGGTTCCTCAGGCACTGCCTTCTTGGGAGGAAGCAGGAAATGGCATTTTAGGGATTGGGAGAGGAGCGAAGACCAGGCAGGCAGGACCAAGTGTGAAGGGATGGAGGGAAGAGCGAGTGCAGGTTTGCACAGTGGAAGAGGGGCTGGAAGGTGGGACAATTCCTGCTGGGGAAAGGTGAGGAGAAGCGGGGAGGGACGAAAAGGCTGAAGGCAGGCAGGATTTACAGAGGAGTTCAGTGCACAGCCCCTGGAGGAAGGTCTGGGGCTGGGTTTGCACTGAAGTTCTGGCTCTTACTGGCTGTGGGGCTTTAGGAAAGTGATTCAGCCTCTCTGCTGCCACTCACTCATCTACAATTGAAGACCCTAATACCACATAGAGGTGTTGGGTTATTTAAGTGAGAGTCCACATGAATAGTGCCTGCCATCTTGTAAGCACTCAATACATCGGAGTTATTTCTTATTAATTCGACAAGATGTTCAGGAGAGGGTGGTGCAAACTTGCATGGCTCCTGCCCCACTTGTCCACTCCTCACCCCCCTTAAAGAAGCAACTGGAGGCTGGGTGCGGTGGCTCATGCCTGTAAACCCAGCACTTTGGAAGGCTGAGGCGGACAGATCACTTGAGGTCAAGAGTTCAAGACTAGCCTGGGTAACATGGTGAAAGCCCGTCTCTACTAAAAATACAAAAATTAGCTGGGCATGGTGGCAGGTGCCTGTAATCCCAGCTACTCGGGAGGCTGAGGCAGGAAAACCTCTTGAACCTGGGAAGCAGAGGTTGCAGTGAGCCGAGTTCATGCCACTTCACTCCAGCCTGGGAAACGAAACAGAGTGAGACTCTGTCTCAGGAAAAAAAAAAAAAAAAAAAGAAGCACCTGGAAAATTTGGAAGCCAGATCTATTCACACCAGCAGGACCTGTGGTGATGTTACCCAAGGGGTCCCTAAGGGACTGGCACAAGTCAGGGTGGAGCTATTATTTTAGTGGCATCACAGAGGACAAGGGGTCCCCGGCAATGGAAAGCAGCACATGACTGCTCAGCTTTGAAGAAGGAAATGGGAGCACACCAGCCTGTTAGCCAATGGCCAGCAGGCTTAGCCTTCCTTGAGAAGATGCTAGAATTGAACACCAACCGTCTGAGGGACACAGGGGTGATGTAGCTTAGGGACAAAGAGCAGGAGCTCTGCTATAGTAAGGGCCGCAGCTCTTTGTCCCTAAGTTAAATAAATACTAAGGCTATAACTGGTTATGTGGTTGTAGGGCAAGTGACTTTAACCCCTATAGTGCCTGTTACCCCCCTTGAGGGTATTTAAGGGTCCAATGAATTAGTACGTGTGAAGGGCTAAGTAAATGAGGACTATTACTGTGAGACAGGAGGGAATAACCAAATGATGTTGTAGAGACCACATTGTCCCAGCCAAATCATTTACATTCATCTTCACTTAAGGGGAAAACGTGGAAGGTTGGGGCTACAAGGGAGTCTGACCATTTTGCTGAACCAAGACCCAGAGAAAAGAAAATTATCAAGGTCATAAGCTCATTAAGAGCAAAGGAGGGACCGGGTCTCCTGAGTTTAAATACTTTAATAAATTACTGTTATTCTTCATCCTGATGTCAAGATAAAATCTATGACAGCATTTCTCCAAATGTTTCTCAAAAGAATAGTCCTAGGTGCTTCTAGAAACAGCATCTTATGGATTATTACATTTGGAAGATGCTGAGTTAGAAAAAAAATCACATAAATTATAGGACTCCTCAGAGCCTTCTTGTTTCTTTTCTTTTTCTTTTTTCTTTCTTTCTTTTTTTTTTGAGAAGAGTCTTGCTCTGTTGCCCAGACTGGAGTACAGTGACACGCTCTCGGCTCACTGCAACCTCCATCTCCCAAGTTCAAGTGATTTCTGGCTAATTTTTGTATTTTTAGTAGAGACAGGGTTTTACCATGTTGGCCAGGCTGGTCTCGAACTCTTGACTCAAGTGATCTGCCCACCTTGGCCTCCCAAAGTGCTAGGATTACAGGCATGAGGCACCACATTTAGCCTTCTCATAGACTTTAATATGTCTACACACATTGTGACTTTCCTAGACACGAGTATAGTGAAAAGCATTTCTCAAAGGAATAAACAATGCTAGTCTTGTTTTCCTGGAACATCTCATGGAGCTAGTATTCATGGAATATAGTTGGGATTACCAATACAGTTGTTCCTCAGTATTCATAGGGAATAGGTTCCAGGTCTCGCCATGGATACTAAAATATGCGGATGCTCAAGTTGCTTATATAAAATGATGTAGTATTTGCATGTAACCTATACACATTCTCCCATATACTTTAAATCGTCTCTAGCGACATGATCTCAGCTCACTGCAACCTTTGCTTCCAGGATTTAAGAGATTCTCCTGCCTCAGCCTCCTGAGTAGCTGGGATTACAGACATGCGCCACCGTGCCTGGCTAATTTTTGTATTTTTAGTAGAGATGGGGTTTTACCATGTTGATCAGGCTGGTCTCAAACTCCTGACCTTGTGATCCGCCCGCCTCGGCCTCCCAAAGTGCTGGGATTACAGGCGTGAGTCACTGCACCTGGCATATTGTTTAAAAAATTTGTTTTATTATTGTATTCTTATTTTGAATTTTTAAAAGATATTTTCAGTCTGTGGTTGGTTGAATCTGAGGATGCAGAACCTTAAGAATCAATGTAAAAGTTCTTATTATCTATAACAACTTTTGATTTCAGAATCTTTATGGCAGTCAAGTGCGAATAACTAGCTCTGGGAACATGCTATATTATCAGGTCTGCTAATAAGCATGTCACAGTACAATCCATGCCACTTAATCTATACTGATTAATGTATATATTTAACAAGAAGGATCCATACCAAATGACAGCATTTGTGTCTTTGTGGTAGGATTGCGAATTATTTTTGTTTCCTTCTTATGCTTATCTGTACTTTGTGAATGTTCTACAATGAACACATGTGTCTAGAGCCCAAAAGAAAGCTCAGTCTTTATTGCATAATCAGTGGTGAGGCATCTACTTGAAAGCAAGCCATTCCTCTGGGGATTAACTGCTGGGGCCTGTCTTACTAATGACTTAACAACAAAAGGATGGGGCTTGTGTCCATCAGATATTCACATGATACTAAATTTGGTGGGGTGGCTCACACTCAGAGAGCCAAGAATAAAATTCAAAACAACCATGACAAATTGAAAACATGGGCCTACAAAAACAAGATGAAATTCAATAGTGCAATTATAAGGTGGTATATTTAGGGCTAAAAGCAGCCACCATATGTTTAGAATGAAGACAGGACCAGCTTCCAATCAGTCAGCAACTACCAGGTGAACCCCTACCAGGTAACCGACCTCGAGATAAGGATCAAAGTCCACGGGCTAGGGACACATGAGCAAGATGGTCCCCAGGATCCCACTGTCTGAATACAAAATCCTAGCGAAGGGGTCTGGCATGAGCTACAACTTCCGGTTTGCATAATGGAAGGATCTCTGAAATCAGAACAACCTTCCCATTCCAGGACTGCCATCGTGTGACCTCACCACAACAGGATGTCATCTGCCCCCTGCCAGGCTAGGGGAACATTCTGGTGTCACGTCCATGTGTTAGAGGCACTCTGGAGTCTGCAGTGGGGAAGCAGAAAAGTTAGAAGTTCTGGGACATTTTACTGGTTTATGGAGACAATCAAATAGAATATTTGAAATCCGAGCCATCTCTGAAGAGCTCGTTTTGGAAAATCCAGGGCATCTGGTCGCAGTCAAAAGAGCGCCTTGCCTTCTTCAAAGCTCCCTGGATTCCGCACACATAAAAGGCCCATGACATGCTGCGGCCCCCAAGTCATCCCCCTTCTCAAGTCTTGCATTAGTCAGCCCCTTATTAGACTGCTGAGTCAAGTCTGTGTCACTCCCTCCTAAAAGAGCTTGGAGAGGCTGGAGGATGTCCAGGCAGGAGACACAAAAATGATCAAAGAGGTGGAAACTGGGCCCTGTAAAGAAAGGTTAAAGGAATTGGAAGTGGTTTGCCTGAAAAAAGCAAGGGAGAGTCTGAAGCACCCAAATTCAGAGATGAACCACACAAACCTCACGTTAGCCTCGGTTTTCCCGCCACTTGCAGCTTTCATCTGCAGGGTCAAACGGAAGCAATAATCCATTGCTCACTTTGATCATGAACTTATGATGCTCCCAACTTTCTCAGTACTTGGTGTGGTTATCTCATTTCATTGTCACGACAGTCCTATGACTGTCCCTGCCTTTCAGATGAAGAAGCGGAGGCCCAACAGAGAAGTTATGTAACTAGCTTGAGTTCTTTCCACTAGGGAGTGATGGGTGCAGGCTAGGATGCACACTAGGGAGTGATGGGTGCAGAAGATGCTTCAGACTCCATCTCCATCTCCAACAGCAAGTGTTCTTTATGAGTGTCCTTTTTTTTTTTTTTTTGAAACAGGATCTTAGAGTTTCATTCTGTCACCAAAGCTGGAGTGCAGTGGCGATCATGGCTCACTGCAGTCTTGGACTCCTGGGCTCAAGTAATCCTCCCACCTAGGCCTCCCAAGCAGCTGAAAACACAGGAGCTTGCCACCACACTTGGCTAATTTTTTAAAATTTATTTTTTTGTAGAGTTGGGGTCTTGCTGTGTTGGCCAGGCTAATCTCAAATTTCTGGCCTCAAGCCATCCTCCTACTTCAGCCTCCCAAAGTGCTGGGATTACAGGGATGAGCTGCCATGCCCCGCCTACAAGTGTCCTTTAAAAATGCACCCTCATCTCATACGGTACAGCATGAAATTTGCAGATGATTGTTAACAACAGAAACTCCTTAAATGACTGAAGGCATTGAGCTATCACCAGCTTCGGGTTCAGCAATGTGCCCTATACAATGTAATATCACCACTTCCCCTGTTACCTCAGGTGTTGTGGGCTCAATTGTGTGTCTCCTCCCCCACCCCCAAATTTATGTGTTAAAGTCCTAACCTCCAGTACTTCAAGTTGTGACTGCATTTGGAGATACAGTCACTGAAGGGTAATTAAGTTAAAACGAGGTCTTTAGAGCGGGTCTTAATTTACTATGACTGGTGTCTTTATAAGAAAAGAAGGTTGGGACACAGATACCCTCAGAGTAAAGATCATATGAAAGCAGAGGGAGGCAGCTGGGCGCGTTGGCTCACGCCTGTAATCCCAGCACTTTGGGAGGTAGTGGTGGGTGGATCACTTGAGGTCAGGAGTTTGAGATCAGCCTGGCCAACATGGCGAAACCCTGTCTCTACTAAAAATACAAAAATTAGCCAGGCATTGGTGGCTCATGCCTGTAGTCCCAGCTACTCAGGAGGCTGAGCCTGGAGAATTGCTTGAGCTTGGGAAGTGGAGGTTGCAGTTAGCCAAGATCATGCTACTGCACTCCAGCCTGGATGACAGAGCAAGACCCTGTCCAAAAGAAAGAAAGGAAGGAAGGAAGGAAGGAAAGAAGGGAGGGAGGGAGGGAGGGAGGGAAGGAAGGAAGGTAGGAGAGAGAGAGAGGAAGGAAGGAAGGAAGGAAGGAAAAAAGAAAGAAAGAAGGAAAAGAAAGAAGAAAGGAAGAAAGAAAGAGAAAGAAGGAAGGAGGGAAGGAGGGAAGGAAGGAAGGAAAGAAGGAAGGAAGGAAGAAAGGAAGAAAAGACAGGGAGGAGACAGCCAGTTGAGCCACGAGAGAGACCTCAGAAGAAACCAACCCTGCTGACACCTTGATCTTGGATTTCCAGCTTCCAGAACTGCAAGATAATAAATTTCTGCTGCTGAAGCCACCCACACTGTGGTACTTTATTATGGCAGTCCCTTACAAACAATACACTGGGTAATCCTCAAAATAACCTGCTATTAACCCCCTTTTAAAAAGAAGAAACAGAGACTTGGAGAGTCTTAGTCACTTGCCCACTGTCACACAGATAGCTAGTGGCAGAAATAGATTCAAATCCCTTTCTTGTCATTCAGAGTCCAGTGTTCCTTCTAACCTCCCTCCAGAACATGGTGGAGAGAAAGAAACACAAACAATGGGCAACACTTGCCTGGGAGGTCAAACCCTCGCTGACATCGACTGTGTTTCCATCCTGCAGCTCAGCAGGCACAGGCCTTCCCATCTCATAATGTGGAGACACAGAGTTTTATTTAATAGGGAACCCAAACGTGAGCAGGAAGACCCTGTCAATTGCAAAGCAAACAGGGGCAGAAGGGCTTCTCAAGGTGCTCTTAAAATGCAAGTTTGGGGCTGGGTGCAATGGCTCATGCCTGTAATCCCAGCACTTTGGGAGGCTGAGTCGGGTGGATCATTTGAGGTCAGGAGTTCAAGACCAGCCTGGTCAACATGGTGAAACCCCGTCTCTACTAAAAATACAAAAATTAGCCAAGTGTGGTGGTGCATGGCTGTAATCCCAGCTACTTGGGAGGCTGAGGCACAAGAATTGCTTAAACCCAGGAGGTGGAGGTTGCAGTGAGCTGAAATCATACCACTGCACTCCAGCCTGGATGACAGAGAGAGACCCTTTCTCAAAAAGAAATAAAAATGAAAAAATAAAATAAATGCAAGTCTGAAAAAGCCTAACTGGCTCCTCAGGTGGATAATGCAATGGGTCAGTGCATCTAGAACTATAAGAAAATTCCTTCAGATGAAAGAACATGCTGGTCATCACCACGCTAGGAAAAATGTGGATTTAGGCCTTCATAATCAGACCTCCACTTCAGTACAAGGGCATGATCACCACTGAATTAATAGAAATGGATGACTAAGTTCCACAGTCCAGCTCTAGCTCTCCGGGTCAAGGTAGGAGATGGAGCCTACAGGGGAGGGCAGTCCTAGGTGCCAAGGGCTCTAAGGGGGCCCCCAGAGATCATCAGGATCTGGCTTCCCTGGAGGAAGCTAGTTTCTGGATGGGTAAGTGGCATCAGGAGGCAGTTGTGGGATTTGCTCAGGGATCTTGGACCAGAGGAGATCCAATGTCCTCTGATTTCTGCCCATGAAGGGTACAGTCTTTGTATACCACAGTGATGACTACCACCTATGACAGTTGCTGTGAGTACCAAGTACTTTATATCTATTTTATTTCAATGCTTGGTAACATTTCAAGATATTCTTATTTTATATGGGAAGAAACAGAAACACAGAGAAGTAATTAAAAAGAAGCCACACCGATCATAAAACTGGCAGACCCAAGCCTTGAACCCAAGTCTGCTTTATTCTAAGACTCCTGCCCTCTAAAATATGCTGCGTTTTCTCTCCACTCCTATCTTTTCTTTGCTTTGCAACCTTCAGCCTGATGCTATACCCAGTATGGGTGCCCAGTTCTGCTGTATCAAATAACAGCCTTGGTAAAACACAACCCAAAGCATCCATCTCTCCATTGGACCAAAGCATTATCTGAGTGTTTCTCAAAGTGCCCATTGGGATGCATTGCTCCTCACCAAAAGTGTTCTATGGTGAGATAAGAGTGAAGGCCATGCATATCACAGCCCCTTCTCTGAGAACCACAAAGCATATCAGAGTGTGGAAGGAGCAGAGGATGCTGGGTGGACTCAGCCCAGCCCAGCCCTTGACTTCAGGAGGAGCTTAACAAATATTTATTGACCAAACAAATGAATGAATGAATGACTGTGTTGAAACCTGTTCACCTGGCTTACCAAAGTGTATTAGCCTGCACAGGCTGCCATAACAAAATGCGGTAGACCCGGTGGCCTCAACAACAGAAATTTCTTTTCTTTTTCTTTTTCTTTTTCTTTTCTTTTCTTTTCCCTTTCCCTTTCCCTTTCCCTTTCCCTTTCCCTTTTCCTTTTCCTTTTCCTTTTCTTTCCTTTCCTTTCCTTTCCTTTCCTTTCTTTCTTGACAGCATCTTGCTTTGTCACCTGGGCTGGAATGCAGTGGTACAATTTCTACTCACTGCAACCTCCACCTCCCAGTTTCAAGCAATTCTCCTGCCTCAGCCTCCTGAGTAGCTGGGACTACAGGCATGCGCCACCACGCCTGGCAAATTTTTTTGTATTTTTAGTAGAGATGGGGTTTATCCATGTTGGCCAGACTGGTCTTGAACTCCTGACCTCAGGCGATCCAGCTTCCCAAAGTGCTGGAATTACAGGTATGAGCCACCATGCCTGGCCCCAGAAATGTATTTTCTCACAGTTCTGGAGGCTGGACATCCAAGATCAAGGTCTAGTAGGATTGGTGTCTGGTGAAAGCTCTCCTCTTGGGTTGCAGACAGCTGTCTTCTCACTGTATCCTCACATCACCTCTCCTTGTTACACACAGAGAAAGAGAGAAGGAGAGAGAGAGGAAGAGAGAGACAGAGAGAGAAAGTACACTCTGGTGTCTCTTCTTTTAAGCACACTAATCTCATTGAATCAGAGCTCCACCTTAATTACTTTCTTGGAGGCCTCATCTCCAAATACAGACACACTGGGAGTTAGGACCCCAACATATTAATTTGGGGGGAGGCATACATATTCAATCCGTAGCACCCAGTATCTCAAACTTATTTGTCTAGCAAATCTCCCCTTGGCAGGTGTGTATCCCCAAAGCATTGTGTTCTGGAAGCCTTTCTTATAGAAAGGCTGGCCGGTGTTAGGGCTGCCTGGCAAGGCACCCCCAGATAACTGTGCTGGGCTGGGGAATTCCCACAGGGCCAGGTTTTTCAAAGTCTCTCAGTAGAGAAACTGGAGACAGAGTGGTGAATGAGCTCGAGGTTTAGGGAAGAAATTCGGCCACATCCAGATCCTCTCTGAGGGTATGGTGAACAGAGGGAAACAAGACATAAGAGCAAGCTCCGCTGGGGTGAGACAGGCCGAGTTCAGGGCCATTCTTGGGTCAAACTTCAGGCCACTCTACAAAGAGCAGATTTTCCCTGAAGCTGAGAGGTATTCAGGAGACCTAGTGTCTTAGTCTGTTAGGCTGCTGTAACGACAACAACAAAAAAATCCCACAGGCTGGGTGACTGAAACAACAGACATTTATTTCTCATGATTCTGGAGGTTGGAAAGTCCAAAATCAGGTCTCCAGCAGATCTAGTATCCGGCAAGGGTGCCCTTCCTGCTTTGCAGACAGTCTCCTCCTGGCTGTGTCCTCACATGGGGCAGAGGCAGAGGATGTGTCTCTCTGTGTCTCTTCTTACAAGGGCACTAACCTCATCACAAGAGCTCCACTGTCACGGCCTGATCACCTCCCAAAGACCCCAACTCCTAAAACCATTACTATGGAGTTAGGATTTCAACATATGGATTTGGGGTGGGGGACATAAACATTTAGATCACAACATCTAGGAAAAGGATCCTGGTATTTTTCTTGGAAATTGAGAGGGGAGAGAAATTGGAGAGAGATTGAAAGAGAGAAAGAGAGAGTGAGGAGGAGGAGGGGAGAGAGAGGGAGAGGGAAAGAAAGATGGAGAGGGAGAGATTGAAGATTGAATAAGCACAGCCTGGACACCTAGGGGTAGACACAAAATGACCCGGCAGGAGGCAAAGCATACAGTAGGATGGAGGCAAAGGCAGTGAGTGCCTGTAAGAACTGAATCCAGTGCCACAGACCCATGCTGAGCCCATGGGTTGACAGTGGCTTGCTCTGCTGCAAACTTTGAACCCTTCATACCCACTGGTGGGCACAAGGGCAGTGGGGCTGGACGAGTTGGCAGGATGAGGGCTCAGCATCAAGTTGGCAAAGTACCCACTGGTGCCCTGAGTGACTCAGGCTGCGCCATACCCAGGGGAGCTCTGGCTCGGGGCTGCTGCTTCCTGGGGAGGGGGTGGCCCCATGACGCCTCCCCTCAGAAAGCGCACTCAGGTTCTCCTCCTGCCTCTGCTGCTGACCCAGTGTGTTGACCTGCAGTGGTCCACTCTGGCCTTGGCTTTTTATCTTCCCAGGGCCCCTCTGTAAGTTCCCTTCTAGTAGTGACGACATGGCTTTACACAATCGTGAGGGCATCTAGGGAGGCTTAGAGCCCATCGGCCAGGAAGTGAGAAGGTCTGGCTCCATGGGAAGGAGGAAACCACACCACATCCTCTTCCCTTCTCCAAAGCAGGAGCCCAGTCTTGTTGAATCCATGACATGACAGAGTCACTTTGGAATATTTTTGTTCCATTCATGGAACTCTAATGGAATCAAGACCAGGCTATTTATATTTACAGATGGTGCAAACTTGAGTGGAACATCAAATGTGCCAGATGTCGTTAGGATAGAGGAAAATTAATGAACTTGGCTAATCGAAATCAAAGAGCTCCCCCTCCCACCCTGCCGCCCCAGAGAAGGCTTTCTGGTCCCAAAATGCAAAGGGCTCTGAGTGTGCAGAAGATAAGGAACTCGGGGATTGGAGACCCGCTTGATTTAGTGCAACTTCTGCAACCCAGCATGGAAAGTTTATTCCAGCTTGTTTTGCTTGGGGAAAAAGAAATGCAGTCACTGTCTGCCTCCATTGTTTCTTCTGAGACTGTGCGGGGGACCAAGCAGCAGGCGTTTCATCTCCAATTATTTTCAGCCAAGGGAGAAAACAGATGGTAAATAGCATTGAAAAAAATTCTTTTTAGAATTAATATTAATAAAAGATGTGTTGGAGGCTCTGATTGAATCCCAAGGAACTAGGGCCAGCCTCAAGTGTGGGATGGGGGAAGGGGAGGTGGAGGTGTCGGAGGAGGGCCGGGACAGGAAGAGGGGGCACTAGAGGAAGACCAGGCACATGGGTCTAAGCTGAATGCTCCCCAAGTGACCCCAAGGTGCCAGGGGACAGTGCGGTGGTGGTGCACCCTTGGGACCCCAGCATGTGGCCAGGAGCTGGAGCCCTAATGCCACGTGGTGCTTCTGGAGGTTGTGAGCACTGCCGGGGAGGAGGGTGGTGGGACCAGGCGAAGGGCTGCCCAGTGCTCCCAAGGAACACTGGAGCCACTGGGCCCCCCCTTCCAGCCGGGTGTGACCCAGATGGCTCTTTTGTGCAACTGCAACACACAGTGGAGGTTGGGGGGGTGTCCTCACCTCCCTGGCCAACGCCAGACTCTGTTCCCACCCCAAGTGCTATTGAGTGTCCACCAGCTGCCTGGCTGCCCTCTGAGAGCTGAGATGCCACATTCGAGCAGAGAAACTGTTCGGCTCCTTTGGGGTTTCTACACTTCACTGGGAGAAAGGGCTGACACACAACGGGACATGTGTGGAGAAGGAGAGGCTGGTTCCTGGAGACATTCATTTATTCAGAAGAAAACCTCTTGGGCACTCACTCCATGCTTGAGATTATTCTAGGCCAGCAGTCCCCAACTTTTTTGGTACCAGTCATTTGTTTCATGGGACATAAATTTTTCCACTGGCTGGGGTGGGGGGAGGGGTGGTTTCGGGATGATTCAAGTGCATTACATTTATTGTGCACTTTATATCTATTATTACATTGTAATATATAATGAAATAATTATACAACTCACCAGAATGTAGAATCAGTGGGAGCCTGAGCTTGTTTTCCTGCAACTGGATAGTTTCATCTGGGGGTGATGGGAGACGGTGACAGATCATCAGGCATTAGACTCTCATAAGGAGCAGACAACCTGGATCCCTCACATGCACAATTCACAGTAGGGTTTGTGCTCCTATGAGAATTTAATGCCGCTGATGATCTGACAGGAGGTGGAGCTCAGGTGGTAATGCAAGCCCTGGGGAGCAGCTGTAAATCCAGATGAAGCTTGGTTTGTTCACCAGTCAATTACCTCCTGCTGTGCAGAAATGGGCCATGGAGGTTGGGGACCCCTTTTCCAGGCCCTAGAGAGACAATGAGGAGCAAAACAAATGAGGTCCAGCCCTCCAGTGAGGCAGAGAAGCAATCATCCAATGCACACTCAAGTGTGTGTGAACTACTGTTTACCAAGAGGTTTCTTCTAGCTTCTGTCTCCCTTCCGCCCAGAGGTCAGGGACACATGAGTTTGGAGAAGAAGCTGAGTAGAGAGTTTGTATTGCAGTTGTAAACTATAGACACTAATATTAAAACAAAAGCTATCTCACAAGATAGAATTCCCAACCTAGGACCATCCCATTGTCCTGCCTATCCATTCTTATTTCTTTCCTTGCCTTGGCCACTAGAAAGCTTAGAGGTGAAAGCATGGCTTACTTAAGCAAGAGACATGAAGGACTTCAAGGTATGTCCTTGTGAAATGATCCCATCCCCAGCTCCAGCTTCTCTTTTCTCATATCCCCTCTGTTTCATTTATTTCATCTGATATTTGTGGTTTGTATTTTATCTTATTATATATTTATGTCTTTTTGTATGCTGTTTGAAATCCTTTCTGAAACCCAGTGTACAGTACATAAACCAAACAGCATGGACATTGTTGGGGTTCAATTAAGGCCTAAAGATCATCCTTACTTTACGTGATTCTGGGTAGATCATGAAAAAAATAAGAATTGCTATAATGGACACATGTTGGGGGTAGCTGATGAAATTGGAATAGAACTGTGAATTAGATAAAGCATTGTCTTAATGGAAATGTCTTGAATTCAGTAATTTACTGTAGTTATACAAGAGAGCGTTCTTGCACTTAGGAAATGCACATCAGAATATTAGAGGTCAAGGGTCGCAATGTATGCAACCTACTCAAATGGTCCAAAAGTGAGGGAAAAATCTATCTATCTATCTATCTATCTATCTATCTACTTATCTACCTATGTATCTACCGTCTATCTAGAAAACAGAACAGGAAAAGAGTAATGGTTGCAATCTCATACTTGAAAAATGAGAGCACTTGTATGTCCAAATGAATTTGCTCCAGTTTTAATTACAGAGGGTGCCCCTTTAAAAGAGAGTCTCAAAAAAATGATTTTGTCTTGCTTTCCACACTCCCTTGTCTTACTGCCTTCTTCTATCCTCTCTCCCAAGATTCCCACCCCCACTGGAATGCTAAAAGAAGACTGAATTGTAGAGCGATTCCAGGAAGAATTGTTTTCAGACAATTAGGCATGGTCCACATTTGCCTCTGGCACTGGTGTAGATATAAAAATCCCATCTGGGTCATCAGTGAGTGTTTAAGCTTTTAAGCATTTTCTTTTGGAGGTTTTTATTAATCCACGAAGAAACACCCTCAGAGTCTCTCCCCAAGCCCCGAATTCTTGTCATTTGTAATCCAACTGCTCTGGGCTTCAGAAGAAAAGAGAAAGAACACTGCCAGTAAGGGTAGTTACAGATTCTCTAGAATCAGAAATAAGCACTTTCCACCAGCTCCGCTGCAGCTGTTGAGTCCCTTCCAGCCCTGTGCCCCTCCCTCCCTCTCTCTCACAGCTCACTCCCCACCCCAGTAAGGTGGGCATGGCCAGAGCTCTGCAAGGGAACCGTGAGCTCAAACATGTACCTGTTGCTCAAGAAAACCCAGTGTGCTCCAGACTTCTCCCCACTCTGTACTCTTATTCCCGAGGCATCAAGAAGTCAAACTAAGGAAACACCCTTCTAAGAAGGTGGCGCATATACACATCCTGCTCCCTAGGCTACCTGGCCAAGTCTTCAGTTCTGGCCAATGCTCCCTCTCTCCAGACGAGCTACTGTCTTCAGACTACAGGGCAATCACCCCAGTGCCTTCTGGGTTGGCTCAAACCCAGTTGAAAGGACTTTGGTTTGTACCCAGCAAGAGAAAACTGATCACACCTGCCTCTCTACTTAGCGAAACCTCAGTGGCCTTCTTATTTGTTCACCTTCCTCTTTCTAGTGATCCTCAACCTTCTGTGGGTGTTCCGCTCATCTGCACTTAAGTGAATGATAAAGTGATCGTTCACTCTCTGATGGTCCCTTTCTACAAGTCATGGGACAGGCTATTGAAACACACTTCTTTAACCCAAAGCGATTCCAGTTGACTGGGGGTCAGTAGGAGTTACCCCATTCTATGTATGGGGGTGGGCAGGGAGAGGGAGGGAAGAAAAGATGGTGATGGCAGCAAGGCTTCTACTGAATTAAAAGGTGGGCCGGGCACGGTGGCTCACGCCTATAATCCCGGCACTTTGGGAGGCTGAGGTAGGCGGATCATGAGGTCAGGAGATCAAGACCATCCTGGCCAACATGGTGAAACCCCATCTCTACTAAAAATACAAAAATTAGCCCAGTGTGGCAATGCACAACTGTAATCCCAGCTACTCGGGAGGCTGAGGCAGGAGAATTGCTTGAACCTGGGCGGCAGAGACTGCAGTGAGCCGAGATTGTGCCAATGCACTCTAACCTGGGTGACAGAGCGAGACTCCATCTCAAAAAAAAAAAAAAAAAAGGGTGATGGGAGTTCAGAGAAGCAAAATGACTTTCCTTGCCACACCTAGAAGTGGCACTTTATCCCCATAGTCCATTATCTCACTCTTTTCCAACACTCTCCTTCGAACACTTTCATGCACGCAGTTCAAAGTGTTTTTCCAACTCAGAGCTCTTTAATCCCAGCGATAACTGCCTGACACCGCAAATGATGATGGTGATTAGGCTGGGAGAGGGAGGAACTGAGGCCCGGCAGAACAAGGGGATTTAGCCTGGGACACAGTTGAGTTGATTTTGGCACCCCGCAGGCTGCTTCTGGGAGGCTGGGCTGGAGAAGGACTCCAGGGACAGGTGGAGGCATTGGAGATGGGGAGAGTGGGCTGACCCGGGGCTCCTGGGTCTCTCCAGCCAGGGGCAATGATGGCTGAAGGCCAAGGTCAAGACTGAAAATAGACACCCTTCATCTTGAATCTGCACAACCTCACTGCTCAGTCCCTACTCTGCCTCAACCCTCTACTCTGTCCCTGGGTCCCTCATACTCTCAGACCACCCATCCTACTGGTAGGATGGAACTTGAGCATATTTTGGTGTCTCTGGGGAGTCAAGGTGTCTGACTTTCTTGAGGTGGTCTGTACTTGACCTGGACAATCTCATCCTTCTCTTACTCTTGTTTATTTATTTATTTTGTTTGTATTTTTGAGACAGAATTTCGCTCGTGTTGCCCAGGGTAGTACAATGGCATGATCTCGGCTCACTGCAACCTCCGCCTCCTGGGTTCAAGCAATTCTCCTGCCTCGGCCTCCCAAGTAGCTGGGATTACAAATGCCCACCACCGTGCCTGGCTAATTTATGTATTTTTAGTAGAGACAGGGTTTCACTATGTTGATCAGGCTGGTCTCGAGCTCCTGAGCTCAGGCAATCTGCCCGCATTGGCTTCCCAAAGTGCTGGGATTACCACCACACCCAGCCCCCTCTCTTACTCTTAAATGAGTTTGCTTTGATTTTTCTTGGAGCCCTTCTGCTCTCAGCCTACAAATCAACTTATATTGAGGCTGATGTAGGCAGATGGGTGACTGGGGTTCCCCTTCTGGGAAAATGTTCACATTAATTATTCAGACCTTGTGTCAAGGGCTAAGTGGATGACAATTGGCATGTGTGTTGAAGAGATGCATTGGGCAATCTGCCTCCCCTGCCCCTTAATAATAACAGTGACAACGACCACCACAGCACTTACCACCAGAGCCACCAGAGCATTTACTAAGCATTCATTCTGGGTTGGGCACCATGCTCATTTTGCCCCAAATCAGATTGGCCTGGTGTGATGGCTCACACCAGCACTTTGGGAGGCCGAGGCAGGTGGATCACCTGAGGTCAGGAGTTCAAGACCAGCCTGAACAACATGGTAAAACCCCGTTTCTACTAAAAAAAAAAATACAAAAATTAGCTGGGCATCGTGGCACCCAGCTACTCAGGAGGCTGAGGCAGGAGACTCTCTTGAACCCAGGAGGTGGAGGTTGCAGTGAGCCAAGATGGAGCCACTGTACTACAGCCTGGGTGGCAGAGTGAGACTCTGTCTGAAACAAAAAACAAAACATAGGCTGACATCGTCCCCATTTTGTAGATGAAGACACTGAGGTCCAACATGTTTACATAACTTATAGAAGGTCCTTGTGCTGGTAAGTAGCCAAACCGTTCCTCACATCTGCCCAAAGTCATCATCTTGAGTCAAAAGTACTTCAAAGAGCTCCCAGGAAACAGACAAAGGGCAGAATTTTATCCATTAATTAAAAAAAAATGTATATTTCCATTGCCAAGATGTGCCATGTCTTATCCTACGTACTGGGGAAAAGTGGTATATCAAATGCAGACCAAGCCCTTGGAGAGTTTCCAGTCTGGTGTGGATTGCATCCTTACAGATTGTGGTAAATTCCCAGAGTGAAGGAGGCAGCACCTGGCAGGGAAGGGTCCACTTTGGGTCAGGTGGTTCGCAAGGGCCCCCTTGAGGAGGTGACATTTGGGCGGAGATCTGAAGGAGAAGGAGCTAGGAGAAGCAAAATTCTGGTGGGGATTACTGCAGGGACAAAGGTCTAGAGGCAGGACTGAGTCTGGCAAGTTGAAGGACCCCAAACTGGCCCAACGTGGCTGTAGAGAAATGAGCTCAGGCCAAAAAGGCCACATCAAGGGGCCCTTTGCAAGTCATAGGAAGGTGTTAGGGTTTTATTTTATTGGTGAGAGTCTAGCAGGGAGCAGAATGTTTTGATTTGTGATTTAAATAGATGGCTCTGGTGTTGAGGGATGGGTTGGAAAAGAAGCTGGAGACCCATCACCAGTGTCAGGGAGGAGGCCTGTGCATCTTACACTGTGCAGAGAAGAGTCTTAGGAACAAAATCAGTAAGCAGAACCCTAGCACCTGTACTGACACTTTGCTGAGCCTGGGAGGCAGCCGATGCCAGGCACAAATAGACCACATGGAGCCCATTGGGATGGGGCTCAGCCTGCTTAGACATAGCACAATGATAAGGTCCATTGCAGGCACCGTTCGGAGGGGTCAGCACAAACTTCGCCCTCCCCAGATCTCCCTCTCGAAGCAGCCCCTCCCGTGGCACAAACGCTCCTCTGGGTAGACAAATCCCCAATCATTCCCCCTTCCCATCAGCAGCTGCAGTTTCAGTCTCTGTTTTAGCCCCTAGCTGTGAGCTCTTGTCCCACACTACACAACGGGCAAGCTCAGAAGGTGATTAAACCCCTTATGTGGAGCTATTGGGGGCATGAGGCAAGGAGCAGAAAAATCATGGTAGCTGACAGTCTGTGGGTGTTCCCCTGTACCAGGCACTCTGGTCTCGTCCTCAAACAACCCTATAAGGCAGACACTAGGATTATCCCCACTTTACAGGAAACTGAGTCACAAAGCAGTGAAGCAACTCCCCGAAGGTCACAGAGAGAGAGTCAGGGAGCAGCCAGCATTCCAACCCAAGCTGTCTGGCTGTGGAGTTCCTGCCGTTGTCTTACGCTGACTGCCCTCTCAGAAAGTCTCTCCCAGGGGCTAAGAATGCACAGATCCTTCAAGGTCTAAGCAGCCTCAGCCTTCTGTAACCAGAAGCAATTCATCTTCCAAAACCATGCCATCAGAAAATGAGGAAACCCCAAAGAGAAATGAAAACGATGAGAATTCTGAGAAACCCTAAGGTGCAAAAATAGTTAAAGAAACACAGTCCTGTGATTATCAAAGGAGAAAGGCCCCTGTTGTGGCTGAGCCCACAGCCTCGCTTCCCTGGGAAGGCAGAGGGCTAGGGAAACCCTCTGGTGCTTGGTTGCTGATGCTGAGAGAACCAAGCCCTTCTGTGGGAAAATCAATGGTGGCAGTGACTTTTTCCCTCCCACAACAAACCTGTACTTAAATATGATTAAATATGCTTTCTGCAAAGGAAATACCCTATGGTTTATCCATATACGGGGTCACGCTGTCTCTCCCATGCACACTGTTCTGGTGGTTTACGTGGCATACTATATTCTGAACGGACTCAAGTCTATTAGGCCAAGTTCCAAACTATTTTTTTTTTCTAGCAGTCAGGCCTCACTTACGCCAAACAGGTCAGACCATGGGAGCTCCATCCCTGAGCCCCACTCTCCCCTTGAGACTGAGGGAGGGCAAACACCAAACGTCCCCAGCTGGTTCCTCTCTGTGACTCTGTGCTCCACCTGCGGACCTTCCAGTTCCTTTTTCTGAGTCTGAAACATTCAACTTCCCTTCTCCAGGGGGAAACATTGGGAAGAACCGTGTATTTCTAGGTGACAAAAGAAAACATATATATTTGTCCCTTTCTCATATCAGGCAATTAAAAGAATTAGAGGGTGACTTGGTAAAACCAATTCCCTTCCCTCTCCTCCCACCCCCAATTCAACTCAGAAATAGAGATAATGGTTTCCATTTTCCCTCTCCAGTGTAGTTGGAGGAAAGCCATTTTATTCCCCTAATTATATGGACACCCACTCACATACATAAATATCCTCATATGAGATGATACGTGTGCTTGTGTGTGTGTCTACACCCTCACGCATCTGCTTCCAGATCCTGTAATTAACACCCCATAAAGGACAATTCTCTGTACTTGAAGACACCAGCCTAGATCCTGGGTGATTGACAAGCCAGAAAACTGAATTTTCCTTCTTTGTAGGAGAGATCTTTTAAGCTACTGTTTGATAGCCTTACCAGATTAACTAGCTCTGAACTGCTTTGGAGAATTTTGTTCCTTTACCCAAACTCCCTGCCTCTCCCTCCCCGCCCCCAGAACGATAAGGCATCTGTAAACACTCTGAAACTCCTTCCCCAATGTTCCTGGGTTTGCCACTTTGAAGTAGAATTGCAGGAAGACCTCTGTATGAGATGAAAATGTCTTGCCAACTGATAAAGAAGTGCGGATCCAGCTAAAATCCACTCAGTAATAGGGATTAGTGAACCTGAGAAGGTTTGTTTGGATTGAAGACTGTGTTGAAAAAAAAATGTGAGATTTGGATTCCATCAAAATGAACCCAAACCCCAGTCTCCCACCCCCCAGCCCCACCCTGCAGACACTGTGAGTGTCCCTACCTTCACATTCAGAAAGTCCTTCAATTTCAGAAATGGTTATTACTTTTCCTCTACATTGTGGTTCTCAAATTTCATCAGGTGTTCAAATCACCCAAAGAGCTGGTTAAAATGCAGATTCTTGGGACGATACTGCCGCAGGATCTTATTTGCATAGCCTGGGTTGAGACCTAGTAAATTGGATTTTTAATAAGACTTCAGGGGCTTCTAAAGTACTTGATCAAGACTAGATTTTTTTTTTTTGTTTTTTGTTTTTTTTTTTTTGAGAAGCAGTATCACTCTGTCTCCCAGGCTAGAATGCAGTGGCGCCATCTTGGCTCATTGCAACCTCCACCTCCTGGGTTCAAACAATTCTCGTGCCTTGGCATCCCAAGTAGCTGGGACTAGAGACACACCACTGCACCTGGCTAATTTTTGTATTTTTAGTAGAGACAGGGTTTCTCCACGTTGGCCAGGCTGGTCCAGAACTTCTGACCTCAGGTGATCTGCCCACCTCGGCCTCCCAAAGTGCTGGGATTACAGGCATGAGCCACCGTGCCCAGGGCAAGACTAGATTTTTAAAAATACTGTTCTAGAACCAGCTGACCAGTGGCCCCAATACCACATATGCAGGGCTGTGATCTAATGGGACATCCTAGCACTTGGGGCGAAAATATTGAAATACTGGGCTAATGGTTGATAAACAGCCACAGCTTCTAGTTTCCTGTGTGCCATCTGCTGTCCCAACTCCTTGCCTGCTCTCCCAGGACCTCCTGGACTTCCCCATATTTCAGACACCTAAGAGTGAATGACTGATACAGCAGAGGGTCTCTGGGCCCCTGAACCTGCTGCTCGGGCCTGCATCTGCTCTGACGGGCCTGTGCCTTATCACTGGCGAAATATTTTCACTATTCCCCTATACACGCAATTGTATGACAGAAGCATACCCAGCCGTGGTTGACACCGGGGACGTGGTTAACCACTTGCTCCTGCCTACAACACCTCTCCTGCCGCCTGCCTCGTTTCCTCCTACCCTTGACCGCTGTCTGCTGCTTCTTCTATGCAGTTCCCTTGTTTTTGTTCCATAAGTGTTGAATTTAAGCTCCATCTAAATGTCCTGAACTCAGAAGGCAATAGACAAGCTTATTAGACTTGTGTAAAAAGTAAAAGTTAATAATTCTGAGGAAGGCAGAGACTTTTTCTCAAAAAGAAAAGATGCCTATGGTTTATTGTGGTGGTCCTCAGACACTCATTTGTGGACTAACCATAGCAGAATTAC
Organism: Trachypithecus francoisi; assembly: GCF_009764315.1. Taxonomy (NCBI): domain Eukaryota; kingdom Metazoa; phylum Chordata; class Mammalia; order Primates; family Cercopithecidae; genus Trachypithecus; species Trachypithecus francoisi. Next base: position 41,816,220 of record NW_022681466.1, on the reverse strand, counting down.
CCAGGACACATCTGAACAATGAAGATTCCTTCAACTCCTTCCCTAGAGGACCTGTTTCAGTAGGTGTGGAAAGGGTTCTGAGAATCTCTATTTGTTCAAAAGCAGCCCAGGCAAAGGACATGAATAGGCAGTTTTCAAAAGAAGATATGCAAATAGCCAAGAAACATATGGAAAAATGCTCAAATACATATCACTAATTATCGGGGTATGAAAATTAAAACCACAAGGAGCTACCACCTTACTCCCACAGGAATGGCCATAATTTAAAAATAAAAAAAAATAGATGTTGGTGTGGATGTGGTGATAAATGAACACTTTTACGCTGCTGGTGGGAATGCAAACTAGTACAACCACTATGAAAAACAGTATGGAGCTTCCTTAAAGAACAAAAAGTAGAACTGCCATCTGATCCAGCAATTCCAAAAGAAGTTGTATGAAAAAGACACTTGCAATGCAGGTTCATAGCAGCACAATTCACAACTGCAAAAATATGCAACCAGCCTAAATGTCCATCAACCAATGAATGGATGAGGAAATTGTGAGATTTATATATAAGTATATAAACACACCATGGAATACTACTCAGACATTAGAAGGAACAAAACAATGGCATTTGCAGCAACCCTGGGTGGAGTTGGAGACCATTAGTCTAAATGAAGTAACTCAGGAATGGAAAACCAAATATTGTATGTTCTCACTTACAAGTGGGAGCTGAGCTATGAGGATGCAAAGGCATACGAATGATATAATGGACTTTAGGGACTCAGGAGAAAGGTGGGAGGGGGGTGAGGGATAACAGACTGTACATTGGGTACAGTACACTGCTCGGGTAACAGGTGCACCAAAATCTCAGAAATTACTGCTAAATAATTTATCCATGTAACCAAACACCACGTGTTCCCCCAAACCCAGTGAAAAATAAATAAATAAATAAATAAATAAATAAATAAAGCAGCCCAAGCTGTTCGCATGCTTATTTGGTAACTGCTAGCCTGGTGCACAGGCTGCAGGGAGAGACTTTACCGACTGCCTCTGTGACTTACCACTATTGACATTTTGGGAGGGGCAATTCTTTGTTGTAAGAGGCTGGCCTATGCATCCTAAGGAGTTAAGCAGCACCCCTAAACTCCTTCTACCTTCTGGATACCGTAGCACCTCTCTCTCACTGTGACAACAGAGTGTGTCTCTAGACATTGCTACATTTCCCCCGGGAGGCAAAATTGCCCCTGGTTGAGAAACTCTGCCCTGTTCTGGACAGCTAGATGGTTGATAGGAGACCTCTATATTCTATGGTCTAGAAGATTCAGTTACCCAAAATATAGAACAATATACGCAGCTGCTCGTAAGGCCAACTTCTTGTATACGAAATGATTGCCTAAGCTGATAGCCATCTGTGCTGCCTAATTGTGTACACGAAAATCAAGAACAGCTTTTCACTAATCAAAAAGAGACATCCTGGTCAAAGCTTATTTGAAGACTGCCATGTTTTAAAACTCGACACGACTTAAAACAGAATCCTATAAGTTCCTTTGCTAAAACACTTTCAGGATGTGTTAGGTATAACAATAGTTTGCTACATGAAAATGGCTTTGAAAATCTTAAAAGTGTTTTAAAAGAAAAGGGACTTTTTTTTGCAAGGCATTAAATCAGATGTGAATATGACAGATTTCAAAGACTGTCAAAATAACGAATTTACATCATAAATGCATCGGCTTTCTTTTTAAAGGCTCTTCCACCACTCAGGAAGGCATTTAATGGTGAGCAGGTTCAAAATGTCGCCAACTCCCACTGGTACAAAAGGGAGGCGATCCCCACTAGAGTCTCCGGGCTTCAGATAATGTCTCTGCCTCTTTTCAAGTTAATAAACTGCACTCCTGTCAAATTGCAGATAAATGAAAGAGACGGCACCATTGTTTTCTCCCACATCTTGCTAAGAAAGATATCTCCCAATATTTCGGGAGGACCAGTATGCCAAAAAATAAACTTGAAATAAATCCACCCTGCCGTGACTTTACCGGATCAAAGACGATGGAATTTCCACAGAAGCACTTTTCTGAAGTTTGCTGTGTTTTAGTTCAGATAGTGGCTCATTATGAAGCTTCTAATGCATGTGATTGTTTCAAAGTTAGCCATCTAAATTTTTAATCATGTGTGGATGCAAAATAGTCACAGGGTTGGGCCCAAACACTGCAAATCCTTGATATTCTAAAGAGTCATGTCAATATAATATTTTCCTGAATAATCAGCAGGTAGGCTTGGGGAGGGGGCTGCTTCAAACAGCTCCACTCTTTGATGGAGGGGTGGACAGGTTTCTGAAGTTGCCTTTTGACAGAAAAATAAGTCTGAGCGTTTGAAATCTGGATTCCTTTCTTTTTGAGGGAGTGAGGCTGCTGGTCTCTTTTCTCCTCTCTCTCCCTTTCTTTTGGCTGAGATGGGACTGCTGTTAATAAGACGGGGAGCACAAGTGTTTAACTGGGATCCCACCCTCTTCAACTGGGGTCTTTAGCACACTCATTTGCTCACACTCTCAGGTTAAGTTTCTTCCAGCACAAACCACAAAATGGTTTTTGTATTTACCTCCTCTTTGGGGACAGTCTGGTTTTCTTTCTCAAGACCCTAGCATTTGATTGGGAGCACAGAATGGCACAGGAGCTTGCTACCCACAGCTGCATAGCTCTCAGCCTAGCCTCAGGGCATCAGCTGCTTTGTGCATGTTGGAGTAGGAGCTGCACTTACTCTGGGAAGAAGATGAGGAAGGGGAAGGGGCTTGGAAGAGACCTGACTGCAAACTCCTTGTAGAAAATATGGCACAGGAGACTTGGATCAGAAGAACCTTGAGGGGCCACCAAATTCATCCCTTGGCCTTGAGATAGCTCCATATTTATTGAGCATTTACTCTGTGCTGACCCCTGTTCCAAGCATTTTATAGAGATTAACATATTTAATCATTACATCAACTCTATGTGGTAGGTTCTTTTACTGGCTCCATTTTATAGGTGAAAGAGCTGAGACTCAGAGCTGGTGAGTTGCAGAACGAGGATTTGAACCTAGGCACTCAGACTCCGGAGTCCATGCTATGGATGTCTGGATGTTGTTCTCATTGATCAAGTCCAGGTAGCGGAGTTGGTTGCCAAGCCTAGAGTTTTTAGAAATACAATTAAACTTTGCAGTTTTCCAGGGCCATGAAACTGACCCTTCTCCCTGGCTCAACCAGCCCTTGACAATGAACATGACCAGAGACAGGAAGTGAGATGAGATAAAGCACTCAGAGCAACCAACTCTTCCACTGGGAAGATGGTCCTAGACAGGAGGTCCGTGGCCTTGCCTTTAAAGATGAAGTGACATTGAGCATCAATGGCTTAATTCCATCATCAGACGACTTGATATTTGGGGTAATGAGATTCTGCCTGTTCATAAATTCCTTTATACCTAACCTCTCTTTCGTGCTTGGATACCTTATACTTTATCTCCTGCAAAAACTGTCCTATTTAAATGCTTTGTTGTCTAAGTGGATATCAGGATGATATTTCCCATCGAGTGTTGCTTTTTACTTTTTCTTAGAAGTTATTATATATTTTCCAAAGACTCCCATTGTTTTGATGCGACATCCAGGAAGAAATGGCCCCTGTGTTTTATAACAACAACAACAGATTCCATTTACCAAGTTTTTATTATGTATCAAATACTGTTTTAAGCATTTAATATGTATCAGTGCATTTAATCCTCATGTCTAATGTATGAGATTTTGCAATTATCACAATGGGCAAACTGAGGCATAGCAAAATTAGGTTACATAGTTGAGGCCATATAGCTAAGAAGTGGTAGAATCAAGACTGTATCTAGATAACGATATCTACACCTATATCTATACAATCTATATCTATATGTCTATGTCTATATGTCTTTATCTGTGTCTGTCTATATCTATAACTATCTATATCCATATTAGAGCAGTATTTATGCTTTTTTTTTTTTTTTTGAGATGGAATGTCACTCTTGTTGCCCAGGCTGGAATGCAATGGCACAATCTCAGCTCACTGCAACCACTGCCACCCAGGTTCAAGCGATTTTCCTGACTCAGCCTCCTGAGCAGCTGGGATTATAGGTGCATGCCACCACGCCCAGCTAATTTTTATATTTTTAGTAGAGACAGGGTTTCACCATGTTGGTTAGGCTGGTCTCAAACCCCTGACCTCAGGTAATCTACCCGCCTCAGCCTCCCAAAGTGCTGGGATTACAGGCGTGAGCCATCGCGCCCAGCCTATTAGGGCAGTATTATACCATGACCCACTTTTGTTTGGAGATTATGAATTAATCTTAGATCTTATTTTAAAAACTTTTCCAGAAACACAAGAACTTTTCTAAAATTACAGTTCATCTATGTGTGCTCCTTTGCACAGGACTCTGAACCTTAGAAGGAAACCATGGCTGTTGTACAGGAGAATGCTCCAGAAAGTCTCCCAGGAGGCCTCAGATGAGGACAGCAGGATACATTTGTGGAGAAAGAATCCATGGTGACTCAGAACCCACTGCCAAGAGATGGGCCAGGTCACTGTGTGGGTAGCAGAGCAGGAGCAGGCTCTTATCAGTCCAGCCAAGGGGGTCTCCAAGGTAAGACAAACATGTGAGCAGAGAAGTGCTTATGAATGCTATTCTACCTTTCTGATTAAAAAAAGATAAAACTCAAAGTGGGCACAGATGTAGGGAAATAGGCACTCTCATACTGTCAGGGTGAGACAGTAAATTGGCATTACCTATCTGGAGGGCAATTAAACCAACATAAACAGCCCTAAAAATGTACACACTTTTCAATGCACCTAGCAATTTATTCCAGAAGAAGCCTACATATACACAAAGATTTAGCTGGATGTTCCTTGCAGCACTTTTTATAAGAGTGATACATTTGAAGCCATCTAAATATTCAAAAAACGGAATATTGCTTATATAATTTGAGGTAGGTCTATAACAAAGAATATTCAATATTAAACATGTTGCAACCACTACCTATGACATATGAAAGAGTAATGACATAGTACACAATGCATACCATACAATTAAGATAAAAAGCAACTTACAAAGTAATATATAGTACGATTTCATAAATAGGAAATAAACACATTCACAGAGAAAGAAGGGTATAGAGACGGTATTAGTCTGCTCAGGCTGCTCTGACCAAGTGCCATAGACTGGACAGCTTAAACAACAGAAATCAATTTTCTCATGGCTTCAGAAGTTGGGAAGTCCGAGATCAAAGTGAATTTGATTTGTTTCCTGTTGAGGGCTTTCGTCCTGCTTTATAGCCACCTTTTCTTTCTGGGGTGACATGGTCTTTCCTCAGTGCATGTGTGTATTTAATAGAGAGATCTCTTTCTTTTCCTCTTCTTGTAAGGCCACCAATCCTATCAGATTAGGACTCCATTCTTATAACCTCATTTAACCTTAATTACCTCTAAAAGCTCTATCTTCAAATACAGTCACATTGGGGTTAAGGCTTCAACATATGAAGTATGAAAGGACACAGTTCAATCCATAGCAGAGAAAAAAATGTTAAGAGTAATTAGCCGGGCGCGGTGGCTCAAGCCTGTAATCCCAGCACTTTGGGAGGCCGAGACGGGCGGATCACGAGGTCAGGAGATCGAGACCATCCTGGCTAACACGGTGAAACCCCGTCTCTACTAAAAAAAAAAAAAAAAAAAAAAAAAAAAAAAAAAAGAGTAATTATATGCAAATGATGCGGATGATAGATTTTTCGTTCCTTTATTTCTACCCGATTTTTTTTTTACAATAAACATAATTTATTTGGTGTAATAAGAAAAAAAAACTTTTTATAAACTTCAGAGTTTTGGTCCAAGTGATTTTAATCCACTTGGTACATATGAATCCTGCAGGCCTCACATTTAGCAAATCCTTTGGCCCCATCCCTCCACATCTAGGGTTATTTTATTTTATTTCTTGAAAAGTCTCACTCTGTCGCCCAGGCTGGAGTGCAGTGGCGCGATCTTGGCTCACTGAAACCTTTGCCTCCCGGGTTCGAGCAATTCTTCTGCCTCAGCCTCCGGAGTAGCTGGGATTACAGGCGCCTGCCACCACGCATGGCTGATTTTTTGTAGTTTTAGTAGAGACAGAGTTTCACCATGTTGTCCAGACTGGTCTCAAACCCCTGACCTCAGGTGATCTGCCCACCTTGGCCTCCCAAAATGCTGGAATTACAGATGTGAGCCACTGCGCCCAGCCTAGGGTTATTTTATAACATGGAGCCCTGCCTTTCTCTGCTCTGAAGTAGCCTGAGAAGTGCCTAGATCAGAGCATCTCCTGAGGCTGGTTCCCAAGCAGGCCCTGTGTGTGGCTGATGTTGTTGGGCCAGGTAGAACCTGGCAGTGGCTGCACAGTGGCTGGGACTTTTGTAGATAGCACCTTTTTGTAGCCATGCTACTTAGAAGCGGAACCAAAGTGCATTTGGCAAGGTGGTAACTTGAGAGACAAATATTTGGGGCTTTGTTCAGGAGGATGCCAACAAATCCACAGCCTGAATGTCTGGGAGGAGAAATTCAGCAGACTGGAACAGCCTCAGCTTTGTGGCCAAACCGGGAGGTTCAATTACCACGTGGGAGGCCCTAGACAGGGAGTCTCCACTTACAAATTCCACCATTCTCAAGCAGGGAAGCCAAAAGGATCACTGTCCTACCAACCTAGAAAACATATCAAGGACAAGATCCAGGCTTTGACATGCGTTCAAGTGTTTCTTCCCCAAAGTTCAGTCTCTTTCTGAGGTCAGGCCTGCGGACTTGGACTAATGTGCACAGATGAGCAGGAAGCATGAAAATGAACTCAGATATGCACTGTTGCAGTTATCACTGCAATGCAAAGTATGGCTTCATCCAGGAGACCTGCACCCTAGCCCTCCTCTACTGCTGACCACAGGTGTCACTCTGGGCAACCCATTTGCCTCTCTGGTCTCCATTGACTCAGCTTTTAAATCAGAATAAAAATATGTGCCTGCCTACCTTACAGGATTATACTGAACATAGAGTCCCTCTTGTTTACTGTTATATCCCTTGTGGCTTGTGCAGTGCCTGGCAACAGGACAAAGCTGTAGGGAAAGATTCCGTGGTGATTTGGAAGTTGAAACTGCTTAGCCCAGGGCTGGGGTCAAGTCATTGTGCAGGTAGCAGAGCAAGAATGAGCTCTCATCAGCCCAGGCAGGAGGATACCTAAGGGGGAGACAAACCTGTGAGCAGAGAAGCACGCACAAATGTTTCTAGGGGCAAAGAGGAGGTACAGAAGGCCACTCATGTCTTCTTGAGCACACAATGGGTGCTCAACAAATATAGAGGCACTGGATAAAGAAAAGAAAAACATGAGTTAATACCTGTGAAAGTGGTCTTTAAAGTATGGAACCTTAGCCTTTGTGACAGAGGCTGAGTAGCTAGGCATCTTCTCTCTTTCCTAGACTCTTGTTGTTGTTGTTGTTGTTGTTGTTGAAACAGAGTCTTGCTCTGCCACCAGGCTGGAGTACAATGGTGTGATCTTGGCTCACCGAAACCTCTGCCTCCCGGGTTCAAGCACTTCTCCTGCCTCAGCCTCCCAAGTAGCTGGGATTGCAGGCACACACCACCACACCTGGCTAATTTTTTTTTGTGTGTGTATTTTTAGTAGAGACAAGATTTCACCATGTTGGCCAGGATGGTCTCGATCGCCTCACCTCATGATCCACCCGCCTTGGCCTCCCAAAGTGCTGGGATGACATGCGTGAGCCATCGCGCCTGGCCTCCTAGACTCTTTTGCTGTTATGGCAGTGTGGTAGCACGAAACCTGGCCGTGAAAGTACCTGGGAAGCCAGGCGTTGGACACAGCTCAGCCATGAGATGAAAGGAGACTGCATCTCTGAATGTCCATTTGAGGAAAGCCTGCCCCCAAGTCACCAGTTAGGCTGACTTCTTTTGATTTTATGTAAATAAGTAACAAACATCTATTTTGCATGATCCCTTATACATGTTGGAGGTTGCTGAGCATCTAGTGGTATCTTAACTAACATAGAGTCTCTGATATAATTCCCATCATTGCACTCTGACGTTTCTAGAGGCTGTGGGATGTTGGCAAGGGGGCGACTCTGGAATGTTGGACCCAATTCTATGGCAGTGACTAGCATGGAAATAAACCTCAAGAGAGTTGGAAGCTTGTAAAAATGTAGCTATGACTATGCAGTTTCAAATGGTCCCAGTGCAGACGCACAAGGGGATATGCCTGAAGAAACTAAATGTAAAGGGAATGCCCAGAAAGCTTACATTCTAAAGGACACATATAACAAAAGGTGAGAAGGTCACATAACCAAGAACAAAGATGCTAATTGTGGACAGGTAGTTTAGAATTAGAAGAATAGCATCAGGCAGGTGAGACTTCTGAAAAATACTTAGGATGACTCTATTAATTAGAGCAACACTAGCCACTGAAATCAACAAAGCACAGTTCAATGGGCATATCATAATTAAAGCTTCTTTCTCATTCATATAACAGTTCAATGATGGTGTTCTTATCACCAGGAGACCTTCCATGTGGTGATGCAGGGATCCATGCTCTTTCCACCTTGTATTTCCACTTTCCTCCAGGAGCCCTTTGCTGTCAGCCCACAGGGGCAGGAGTAGGGGAAGAGAAAAACAGCACTCACATCATAAGCTGTTAAGCCCAGAAGTGACACTTATCACTTCTTCTAGCATTTCACTGGAGAGAACTAGTCACATGGCCTCTCTGGGTGCAAAGAAGGCTGGGAAATGTAGTCCTTGGCAAGCAGTCCTTCACAGGTAAAATCCTACACCATGAAAGGGAAAGGATACGTTGCTGATGGATATCCAGCTGTCTCTGTTACAATATGAAAGACTTTTCTTTTTTAAAGTGATAGTTAAAGCAAGAAGATGACCAAGAAAGGGGTAGACCTACCTTCTGTGTCTAATGTTAGAAAATTTATAATGGAAAAAAGAATAGGCAGTTCTTCATCTCCTCTTGCTTTGATTCTCTGTCTGGAAAGAGAATAATCAGACTGACTAGAGTAGAGTTGACACTGGTAAGAAGGAATTAAAGCCCAACCTGAAATACTTACTGACTCCAGTTTGATCTCCTCTCTTGACTGGATGGTTCTACCCTAGAGATCTCAAGAAGACTTGATAAAATAGCACCAAAGCAAGCATCACAAATAACAATAAACACATCAGACAACCAAAGATGGGTAAAATGCACTCCTAATTGTTATAAAAGAGAAGATGGTGTTTTCATGCATGCTTGCTTGGTGTATTGATGACCAATCCCAGGTTAACTCCTAGAAAATCCTAAAAACAATATTTTAAAGGATAGTTTGTATGATCTTAGAAAGGTAAATAGTGATAGTTAAGAGTCAGCACAGGATGGGTGCGGAGGCTCACGCCTATAATCTCAGCACTTTGGGAGGGCAAGGCAGGTGGATCACGAGGTCAGGAGTTCAAGACTAGCCTGGCCAAGATGGTGAAAACCCATCTCTACTAAAAATACGAAAATTAGCCAGGCGTGGTTGTGGGCGCACATGTAATCCCAACTACTCAGGAGGCTGAGGCGGAGAATTGCTTGAACTCGGGAGGCAGAGGTTACAGTGAGCCGAGATCATACCACTGCACTCGAGCCTGGGCAACAGAGTGAGACTCCATCTCAAAAAAAAAAAAAAAAAAAAAAAGGGAGTCAGCATCGTTCTCCAAATCAAGACAGGTCAGGCTGGTTGCAGTTTTATCTTCCATGGTCTTAATAATCTGTAAGTCAAGGAGACACAGTGAACCCTGATAACTGAGTTTTATGCATCATTTAACAAGATCTCTTACAAAATCCAGGGGAGATTATATGGCCTGGCAGATGGTACCGTTAGGTGGATTTATAACTGGTTGAGAAATCATACCCAAAAGATGCTGATAAATTGGGAGTAGAGGCTACTAACTTAATACCTTTAGGAGTGAGACAGGAATCATCAATGAGTGCGAGTGGTCAGGTGCTTAGTAACAAGGAATAGTGTGGGAACAGAGGCAAAATAGAGAGCCCATGTCTTGCCTAGTGGCTGTGGTCACTACACGCATCGAGGTGGAATGTGCAGTCTAAAACCTATATAATCACACATAGCTGCTCTTGTTGTTGAATTGTGAAGTCAGTGTTGAGACATCTTTGATCATCCAGGGAAAGCTAGAAGTCCAGATGTTGGCCACTAATTCAAAGTTTTTAAAAAAATAAAACATTATGCAGGCCAAACAAAACACATCTGCAGGCCACATTTGGCAATCAGACCATCAGCGTGTGGCTTCTGACCCCAAGAAAGATTTCTAGTAGCACAGGGCTGTTGTCATTGGTCAGGTTCTATTCAACATTTTTATCAATGGCTTGGATTAAGTTCTAGAAAGCATGCGAATCAAATTGGCTGTTGACCCAAAGCCAGAAGGACAGCTGGATGACCGGCTCGGGATTTTAAATAACCTTGACAGACTAGGGAAGGGACTGAGCTGCACAAGAAGGAACTCTTGGGTAGTCAAATGTTAGATCATGTACTTACGTCAAAAAAAAATTAGCAGTACAAGTACAGAATGACTTAACAAGGACACATGTTAAGAAAAAACAAACCCTGTCAAGTTTTAGTTGCCTGCAAATCAATATGAGGCAACGGTGTGATGTGGTTGCCAAAAAGCAAAGGCGATCTTAGGCTGCAGCAAGAGAAACGAATCTTGTACTGCTCAGGCCAACTGTATCTGGAGCTTTGCCTTCAGTTCTGGGAAACATTTAAGGAGGAACATGGAGAAACTGGAACATATTTGGAGGATTTCAATCAGGAGGGTGAAGAGATTAAAAAGCATTCAAATGAAGGACAGTTAAAGACGCTAAGTCTCCTTCCCTTGGAGAAGGGGAGCCTCAGAGATATATAAATGCCGGGTTTCAACATTTTGGAGAGTTGTCTTGTAGATGGGCATGCAAATGCCAAGGCGGAAATGGTACAGAGAGCCAGAGCTCAGTTCAACATTCACATACCCTTCAAATATGTGTCTGGTTAGGGGAAGGGCTGCCCAGGATGAAGTTAGCTCCCCAATCCTACCCCTAAAGATAGAAATGTGGAAGCAATGGGTGGGTAACCTTTGGCCAAGGATAGGGTGGATGGAATGGGTGGCCATCACAGCAATGATGGACACACCTGAGATGGAATGCAGAAAGAGTCCAGGTGGGGTGGAGGGCTTTCCTAGTCATTGCTGAAAATAAATAGCCACACAATAAACCTGTGACAGACAGGGCTGGTAGGGAATAGCACATCAAAGAAACTTATTGGGGAGGCAAGCTGGGCATGGTGGCTCATGCTTGTAATCCCAGCACTTTGGGAGGCCAAGACAGGTGGATAGCTTGGGTTCAGGAGTTTGAAACCAGACTGGGCAACATTGTGAAACCCTATCTTTACAAAAATACAAAAATTAGCCAGGTGTGATGATGTGTTCATATAGTCCCAGCTACTTGGGAGGCTGAGCTGGTAGGATTGTTTGGACCTGGGAGAAAGAGGTTGATCACACCACTGCAGCCTGGACAACAGAGTGAAACCCTGTCTCAAAAATAAAATAACATAAGAGAAAAGAAACTTACGGGAGAGGGAAGGGCAATGACAGTGTGGATTTAGAAGAAATATAAGTATGAGCATCATTGCAAAACACAGTCTCAAAAGAGTAAATCATGCAAATTAGAGTCAGCTGAAGATGGCACATAGTCCTGTGGGAGGATAAGGGGACTGAATGTTCTGTTGAATTTTCAGTAAGGTTGTGGAAATTCTGGGTCCCCTTATAATTGTCTTCCAATTAGCTTAATTGTGTATCACCAATTGAGCTACAGTTCTAGAACAATGTCTCCTTGAGTCCTTCAACCAGAAACCTCGTGGATGATTGGTTCAACCTCTTTGTAGCATAAATTAGGAATTTGACTCTCAGAAAGGAAAAATGTCTTGTCTAGGGTCAGATAGCTGGTAAATGACAGAAAGAGAACCTGAACCAGGTCTCCTGCCCCAGGCTTTTTTCATAATCGTCATGACTCAGTTTGGACATGCCACAGAAAACTTGACCTTGGAATCACATTCATGCTCAAAATCATCCCCGTTGTGGTGGCATTAAAAATGGTCTTGGTCATCATGACAATGGTTTTCAGACATGGAACCCTCAAGAACCTCAGAGATGAGTCTTCAAACACATCCATTCTGGTTTCCATGTATTTTCCCTCCAGGTGGATTGGTTTTGAGACTCATGTTTCATATACATTCTTTCCGTATTATAGACCTCTACTCTCTGTGGTTCCTTTGGCATTTTCTTGCCAAAATGCAGGTCCAGTAGGGTCCCTGGGGAGAAACTGGAGCCTTCTCAGTTCATCTGTAGAAGACAATTTCCAAGTCCCCTTCACAGTCGTTTCTCTTCTCTGAAGTCCAACTGGCATGATGACGCAGGTAGAGGCTGCCAAGGTCCACCCATCCACCAGACTGGGCCTGAATTCATTCCATGGGCGGAGTTCAGACTCTGCCTGAACTCATTGCCATGCCAATCTCATCCCTTGATCTCCTGGGAAATATTGCTGAAACACTACTGTGTGGAGATGAAGACAGCTCCTGCCCACAAGGGTAGGGTCACTCCATGCTGGCGTACCATCACAGTTCAATGAGTCCCCTTCACCTTCCACCCACCAGTGGCCAGAAGGGGTGATGGAGCAATGCTAACTGGAGAGTCCATGTGTCATCACACCAAGGTCCCCCGGGTAGAAGCTTTCTCTTGGAGGTTTGGATGTTATTCTCTTGGGACAAGGCTTCCTGAGAATACAGCGGATGTGGCATCCACAGGGTTTGACTCCTTGCACACCAGCAGAGACTTTGGTTCTCTCTGTTGCCTTTCCCTTCTGTCTTACTGAAGTTCAGTGATTTCATACTTTGATAGTTGTGATTTTCTCAACAAGTTATGTGACCTTTTTCCACTCCCAAGTTCTGAAACAGGAGAAACCTGGACCAGGGCGGGGGTAGCTTATGCCAGTAATCCCAGCACTTTGGGAGGTCAAGGTTGGAGGATGACTTGAGGCCAGTAGTTCTAGAGCAGCCTGGGCAACATAGGGAGACCCCATCTCTAAAAAAAAGAATAAAAATTAATTGGATGTGGTGGCTCATGCTTGTAGTCCCAGCTATTAGGGAAGTTGAGGTGGGAGGATCGCTTGAGCCCAGGGGGTCAAGGCTGCAGTGAGCTGTGATCATACCACTGCATTCCAGCCTTGGCCACAGAGCAAGACCCTGTGAAAGAAAGAGAGAGAGAGAGAGAGAAAGAAATAAAAAAAGATAAAAAGAAAGAAACCAAGAAAAAAAGAAAGAAACGAAGAAAGAAAGAAACCAAGGAATCAAGGAACCAAGGAAGGAAGGAAGGGAGGAAAGAACCAAGGAACCAAGGAAGGAACCTGCGCCCTTAAGCCTAACTCAAAGCAAAGCACGGGGGATCAATTGTCTTCCAGTGACAGGAGGAAATGTACATGTTACTATTGCCAAAGGAGGAAGAGAACCTTTGGAGTCCAGAGTCTTTTCCTATGCTCATGTAGGCCTAAGGCTGCTCTAGGAAGTATTAAAAGCGCCTGTCAGAACAGGAAGTGAGATGACCTCTAGGTAAGGCAGGGAATCTGAGCTAGGGCTTGACCTCCTGGTCCTCTTTTACTTCATATCACTTCATACTGACTGTCCTGTGGTTGAACAAAATGGACCCAAATTTGTTGCAGACAATGAGTCTGGTCCTTGATTTTGCTCAAGAGGGTTCTGCTCATGAGCCTTTGTTGGCAGTGCAGTGATGCTGGCTCACAGTGAGCAGAGAAGGCCTTTAGGCTGAGATCAATTGTTTTTGTCTGTACCTTTAAGGTGACCTCCAACTGGAGCTTGAGTGTCATCGAAATTGTGCACATCAATGGCACAATAATTTTCCTGAGTGCAAGAACATCTAATTCAATTTCTGTCCTTAGTACTTGGTCTTGCTCACCACTCTGTGATAGCCAGCCTCCAAGATGGTCCCTAATCATTCTTGTTTTCTGAGGCTCACACCCATGTGCAAATCCCTCCCACACTGAATAGGGCCAACCTGAGTAAGGCTGGCCCCTGAGTGAACATGATATTGCAGGAATGATAGGGACTACTCAGCCAAGGTTGTAAAAAATATTGCTCTTTCTTAAATCACTTGCTGTAGGAGAAGCCAGTTGCCATGGTGTGAGGACGCTCAAGGAACCCTACGGAAAGGTCACATGTCAAGGAATCGAAGTCTCCTGCCAACATGTGAGTGAATAAGCCACTTGGAAGCAGATCCTCCAGGCTGAATCAAGCCTTCAGACAACCGTAGCCCCAGCTGACCCCTTGACTACAATCCCATGGAGGACCTGAGCAGGGACCACCCAGCCAAGCTACTCTTGAATTCCTGAGCCATAGAAATTATAAAAGACAATACATATTTACTGTTGTTGCTACATTTTGGGGGTAATCTATCACACAGTAATAGACAGCTGATACATTCTCCACAAATTCTTGGTGAATGAATAAATGAATAAAAAATGAGTGAATAAATATGACAATGTCTTACAAGACTCAATGGTCAGTGCTCTCAATTCTATTGAAAAGAGGCAAATGGACCATGTCCTGCCACAAAAATTCCTCAATACCTGTCAATACAGCAGGAAGTAGAGAGCCTGACATGGCTCCTGTTCTACCAAAATAAACTCATTTTTCACCATTCCCCATCAGGCAAGATCCTTTTTTTCCCCCTACAACAGACCATCCTAAATATCTGAAACCTGTTCCTTCATACCTCAACACCATTGCATGGGCTCTCTACCTTCTCTGGGAGGCTCTTCCCTCATTCTTTCTCCTTGTAACTCCTACTTATATCTTTAAAAAATGAGAAGTTATTTTTATGTATTTTTTTTGAGATGGAGTTTCACTCTTGTTGCCCAGGCTGGAGTGCAGTGGCACGATCTCAGCTCACTGCAACCTCTGCCTCCCGGGTTAAAGTGATTCTCCTGCCTCAGCCTCCCAAGTAGCTGGGATTACAGGCATGCGCCACCATGCCCGGGTAATTTTGTATTTTCAGTAGAGATGGGGCTTCACCATGTTGGCCAGGCTGGTCTCGAACTCCTGACCTTAGATGATCCACCTGCCTTGACCTCCCCAAAAAATAAGAATTAAAAAAATGTCCAGAGTGAAATTATAAATCCCTATAAATCTTCCAGGGACTGTGGACCCCAGTTTAAGAAACTGAACAATATGATGGAATATTATAGTCATTTAAATGGATATTGCAGAAGAGTCCATGAAAGAAAAATGTTTGTAAGATACTGCTAACTGAAAAAGAAAAAACAAACATGCACACTTGAACAACTATTACATCATGTAAAGTTTGTAATTACTTATATTATTAATAAGGATTATATAGTTGTATGTATAAATGTATGGATAACAAAATAAATCCTTCCAGGTATTAACTCTTATGTGAAAAAATAAAATAAAATATATCCTCATATAACTTAGAGGTAAGTCGATTGAGAGAGAGAGAGTATACATAAAATGCTAAGAGTTCACATCCCTGGGAGGGTATGATGAATAATTTTTAAAATAATTTTTGATGTTCTGTAATATCTAAATTTCTACCATGAACACATGTACATTGCTTATAAGCAGAAAAAAAATGAGTTTTTTTTTTTTGAAAGGCTGAAGACAGGGCTTGTGGCTGAATCCTCAGTCTCTGGGAGGAACTCTGCTCCTAGGGGCTGGAAGAACAAAGGGACAGTCGTGCCTACTGGTCCTTGGAGAATCTCCTGCAGTTACAGGGCAAGGCCTGATAGGGAGCGGAGGCCTCGCCAGGCTCCCACAGGCACGAGGAGCTGGGAGCAGCCTAGGGGCCACCATCTGGGCTGGAAGGTCAGTCTTTTCCTTCTAGCACAGCAGGAGTGGGATGAAGGGGTGTTGGGAGAGTAGGAATACAGAGCAGGGACAGGGAAACTAGGTCACCAGGAAATCGAGGAAATAAACAAAGGGTTCCTGTGGAGGGAAGCTCACTTTGATCCTGGGTGGGAATGAGATGGACCAACTCTGGGAAGAGTGACCAAGTAACTCTGACATCCTCAGCCCACCGCAGGCTGACACAGTGAGAGCCTTAGAGCTGCGCAGCTGGGAAGGGGACAGGGCCCAGGAGCCACTCACCAGCCTCCCTCCACTCTCTCACTCCCCCACTGGCCACCCCACAGCTCCACTCCCACTTCTGGTGACCACACCAACCTCCGAATGAGGTCTCAATCAGACACCCACCTTTGCCTCTGCCGATCCCTCTCCCCAGACCACTCTCCTCAGCTCTGCTTGGTGAACAACCCTCCCTTAAGAGTAAGTTCGGCTCTCCATTATCCAGAGCAGAATTATCCATGTTCGTTTTCTTTCTTTCTTTCTTTCCTTTAGTCAATTTTTAGAAATCATGGTGCAATGCACATAACACAAAATTTACCATTTTAACCATGTTTAATTACAGAGTGGTGTTGAGTATATTCACATCATTGAGCAGCCATCACCCCTGTCCATCTCCAGAATGCTTCATCTTCCCAAACTAAAACTCTGTACCCAACACACACTAATTTCCCATTCCCTACTCCCCCAGCCCCAGGCAACCACCATTCACTCTCTATATGAATTCGACTGTTCTAGGGACTTCATATAAGTGAGATTATACAATGTTTGTCCTTTTGGGGCTGGCTTATTTCACTTAGCATAATGTCTTCAAGGTTCAGCCATGTTGTAGCATGTATCAGAATCTCCTTCCTTTCTAAGGATGCATCATATTCCACTGTATGTATGTACCATATTTTGTTTATCTATTCATCTGTCTGTCAATGGACACTTGGGTAACTTCCAGGTTTTGGCTATTGTGGATAAGATTGCCATGACATGGGTATACAACTGGGTTACATTTTGACTGCAACAAGTCTTACTTTGGACTTTGCTGACATCCAGCAACACTATTAGCTCAATCAGTAGCTTTATTGATGTTGGAATTTTATATTCTAAAAATGCTTTTCTAAAAGAGGACATTGGAAACCTTCTTGTCTCTTGTGTAAGATAAGTTTTCAGAAAGGGTAAATCCTAGGGCTGCACCTTGTATCAATCTAAACCACAAAGGCAATCGATACAGTTTTTGTCTTCACGAATACTTACAAGTTAGGCAGAATAATGCCCTCCAAATATGTTCACATCCTAATACTCTGAACCAGTGAATATGTTACCTTATATGGCGAAAAGAACTTTGCAGATGTGTTTGAGTTAAGGATTTTAAGATGCGGAGATTTTCCTGGATAATCTCAGGGGACACACCATAATCACAGAATCTTTATAAGAGGGAGACAGGAGGGTCAGAATCAGAGGAGGTGATATGATAATAGAATCAGAGGTCAGAGCAATGCAAGGACGAGACCATACACCAAGGAATGCAGGTGGCCTCTAGATGCTGAAAAAGACACGAACATGGATTTTCCTGCAGAGCTTTCAGAAAGAACACAGACGTGTTGTACCTTTATTTTAGGACATTTGACCTCCAGAACAGTAAGTTAATAAATGTGTGTGTTTTCAAGCCATTACGTCTACAGTGATGTATTGCAACAACAATAGAAATGAACACACTGACTGCATACCAAACTTGTTCTAAGCATGTCATTCATTTGTTACCCTTAACCTCTTGCTACCCCAGGAAATAAATGATGCTATTGTCCTTATTATATGGGTAGGAAACTGAGGGAAGGGAGTGACTTGCCCAGAGCCTCCTGGTGATAATTGCTTTAGCTGTCCAGAACCTTTGCCCCCTACTTTTGGGAAAGCAGCCCCATTTCTTTGTGGCAGATTATTTCTCTCATCGAGGCCAATGTGTGGTCACATGACATAAACCAGGCCAATCCTAGGATGTGACTCTTGAGCTGAGTCACCTAAAGACAGAGTGGTTGCAGCAAATTCTTTCCAACGGAGGCATTTTCATAACTGCCTGCTACTTCTCTCCACCCACTGCATTCCCACTGCAAGAGTGGCCCTGGTTCCAGCCCATTTTCCAGGTCAGAGACAGTTTCTGTTGTTATGTATGAGGAACTTTGCATAAGGTTACAGCCTCCACCTGAGATAAAGTAGACAGCAGGAGTAAGGGGAGCAGATCAGACTTCCTGAATTCCAAAATACCTGCCACAGTCAAATACAGCAGATTTGGAGGGTGTATTAGTCTGTATTCACACTGCTATAAAGAAATGCCTGAGACTGGAAAATTTATAAAGAAAAGAGGTTTAATTGACTCACAGTTCGCACGGCTGGGGAGGCCTCAGGAAACTTACAATCGTGGCAGATGGGAAAGCAGGCACATCTTACAAGGTGGCAGGTGAGAGAGTGTGTGAAGGAGGAACTGTCCAACACTTATAAAACCATGATAACTCATTCATTTTCATGAGAATAGCATGGGGGAAACTGCCCTCATGATGCAATCACCAGGTCTCTCCCTCAACACGTGGGTTATTGACACAATGGTGATTACGATTTGAGATGAGATTTGGATGGGGACACAGAGCCAGACCATATCAGAGGGTCACATTCCCTGGTTATAATTCTGCTCCCCTCATCTGGGCACAGATAGCCAAGAGTGGACCATATGGTAATACACACACTTTTTCATCCCCCTTGAACAAGCAGGGGAAGCAGTGACAAGCAGGAAGGCCTTAAAGACAAGCCTCTAAACTTGAAGTTGCAATCGCATCCAATAGAAGTTCCCCAGTCTGGCAAATCTTACAGGCTTTTTTACCCCAAGAGGTCCCTTAGGACCCTGAGTTGCCCTCATGACTCTCACCACTCTGCATGGTGATGATTCATTTACCTGTCTGTTTTCCCCAAAGCCCTATTGAGACTCTTCTTATTTGTTTTGTGTCCTCAGTGCCTACAGAGTGTCTGGTACGGTTTCCATGCTCCCACATTGTAAGTAGGTGAGTGAGCAAATAATTCCAGAAAGAGGATACGCTGTTTGCCTATATGATAGATTTCTGTCCCACCCAGAACTAATCTTCAGTGGCTAGATGCTTGGGCCTGCCTGGCTTTGCTTGATGTTCAGAGCAGCATGTCCCAGAGAGTGTAGGTCATTCTGACATCTCAGCATTTTCCCATGCTAGGCAGAGCTGCAAGTAGGGGCAAGCCACTGCTCATGGTTAAATGTTTCTCCTGTCTTCCTACTTCTGTGTATATTATGCACAGAAATGCATTATTTTAATTTGTACTCAAACCTCCCTACCCCCTTCACATCTATATCCCAAACATGTATCCCTTAGGTCCAGGAGGCGGGCAGCATGGTGACCTCAAATGCATAGCACTACAACTCATTTTAAGAAAAAAATCCAGAAAACAAAAGCAAGAAAAGGCTGCCTTTGTCTATTGCTACTCTTCGGGGTTGGCTTGACCAATAATAAAACGAGGACTAATCAGCCTTCAGATTGTCTCTTTCCTTCTCAGACCTGCTAAACACAAGCCACAGTAAGTACAATTTATTACTGAAGAAAGAAATTTTTAAATATTTAGTGTCACCTAAGAGTACAGTGTTTATAAGTCTACAGTCATGTGCAGTAACCTCCTAGGCCCTCACATTCACTCACCCCTCACTGATACCCAGAGCAACTTTCAGTCCTGCCAGCTCCACTCATGGTAAGTGTCCTATCCAGGTGTACCATTTTTAATCCTTTACATTGTATTTTTGTTGTACCTTTTCTATGTTTAGATATACAAATACTTACCTCTGTGTTACTGTCACCTACAGTAGTCCGTACAGTCACATGTTACACAGATTTATGACTTAGGAGCCATAGGCTATACCATATAGCCTCGGTGTGTGGTAGGCTATACCATCTACGTTTGTATGAGAGTACTCTATGATGCTTGCATAATGATGAAATCACCTAACGATGCGTTTCTTATAATGTATCCTCATTGTTAAGTGGCACATGATGTCTCAATGTTGCTGTGAGGACCCGAGGAGCAAATAACTGTCAGGCATGTAGCATGGTGGGAGACACTGTAAAGGCTCTGAATAATGACCACTATGGTTGGATAGCAGTCCCCATGACTCCAGTCAGAGCTAAGTTAATTATTAACTTAACTTAGAGTTAGTTAATTCTCTGGCTCTTGACTGCGTTGTCCATAAAACGAGAGAGGAAAGGGCTAGGCTGTGCACTTCAGCTGTACTGATCCCTCCATTCCCTGTGTGTATCTCATTCCTTCTCACCATTGGGACTTTGTGCTCATTGTTGGGGCACAAAATTAGTTAGGATTAAATTAATTAGTTAGCATAGGTAGGATTAAATTCAGCTGCACAGAGAAAAAAATATTTAAAGAAAAAAAAACAACCAGCGTGTAAAATGATCTTGGAGTTAATTTCTCTCCAGGTAGGTAGTCTAAAGCTGATCTACCAGTTTCAAAACAATCAGGGACCCAAGCTCCTTCTATCTTGTTGTTGCACTGTTCGCAACCCGTAGTTTCTACCTTGGGGCTAATACAGCTACTCAGTTTCGGCAATCATATCTACATTCAGCTAGCAGAAAGTTGAAAAGATAAGGCAAAAGGCACATCAGCCCCTTTTAAAGACACTTCCTGGAAGTTGCACGCAGACTTCCACCTGTATCCTGTTGGTCAGAATTTAATCACGTGGCCTCGCTTCCTGCAAAGGAGGCTGGGAAATATCGTTTTCATGCTGAACAATCGTATACACAACTAAAATTTGTTGAAAATGTGTCAAAAGTTTAGTTAAAACTGAAATACGTTAAAAATCCTCTGGTACTATCGAGGAAACAATAGATACATCAGGTATTGAGGAAAACTAGCAGTCTGTGATACAGTATTTTCTTACCTTCCTTTCCTTCTCCTAGTAAACTCCCATTCATTAATTAGGTGAACAATTACTTTCACAAGGAAGAATTATTTCCATCCTAAAAGCCTATTCATTTCCTTTGCAACATTTATTTTAGGTTGTAATTACACATTTTAGTGTGATTATTTAATTAGTCCCTCTCTTTTTTCCTAACATATAAACACAATGAGAATGAGGATATTGTCTGATTTTATATACTCACTTTATCCCCAGTGCCTAGCATAGAATCTAAAATGTAGTAAACACTCAGTTAATAATGGAGTGAAATAATCATGTGTTGTAAGGACTCTACTAGCTCTCACTTACCATGGCCCTGTGATATTTCTTACATTAGTTAGAGTGCCTCATTTGGCACCTCTCTAAGTCAGCACTTGAATTTCTTCTTCACAGATACATACAGCCTCCCACAGGGCTCACAGCTCATCCTCAAAACTTACTGTAAAATTACAGTAATCAAGACAGTGTGATATTGGTATAAAGAAAAACAGATCCACAGAACAGACTAGAGAGTCCAGAAATAGACCCATGCATGCCTGGGTTCTAAACAACTGACTTTTAAGAAGAGTGTAAATGCAATTCAGTAGAGAGAGAAGAGTCTTCTCAACAAATGGAGCTGGAACAATTGAGTATCATTAAAACGAATTGGACATAAATTTAGTGGAGAGAGAAGAAAGAGTCTTCTCAATAAATGGTGCTGGAAAATTGAGTACCAATAAAATGAATTGGTCATATTGGAAAATATTGAACAAGAATAAAAGTGGACAATAAAAAGGGAAAATAAAAAGAAATAAAGTTAGTTGTCAATAAAAGTGAACTTGGACATCAAAAATGAATAAACAAATGTTGAGTCATACTTTATATCATGTGAAAACAAATTAACTTTAAATGGATCATTGACCTAAATGCTAATACCTAAAACTATAAAGCATCTGAAAGGAACTAAACTTTTGTGACCTGAGGATTAGGAAAAAGTTTCTTAGAAATGACACCAAAAGCATAATTCATAAAATAACAAATTATTAAATTAGACTTCATCAAAAATTTTTAAATTTGCTCTTTAAAAAAGACTGTTAAGAGAGTGAAAAGACAAGCTACAGACTAAAATAAAATATTTGTAAAGCATATATCTAATTTAAAAAATAAGTATAGAATATGTAAAGAATGCTCAAAATTCAATAATAAGAAAGCAAAAACAAAACAACCCAATTAAAAAATAGCCAAAAGATTTGAAAAGAAACTTTATCAAAGAAGATATATGGATGGCAAATAAGCACATAAAAAGATCCTCAACGTCGATTAATTTAAATTAAAACCAGGGAAAGATACAATGACATACCTATCAGAATGTTTAAAACTGGAAATGTCTGACCATGTCAAGTACTGGCAAGGATGTGGAGGAACTGTAACTCTCATACACTTCTGATGGAAGTGTAAAATGTAAAATGGCACACTATGGTACCTTGGAAAATAGTTTGCCCTTCCTTCCTTCTTTCCTTCCTTCCTTCCTTCTTTCCTTCCTTCCTTCCTTCTTTCCTTCCTTCCTTCCTTCTTCTTTCCTTCCTTCCTTCCTTCTTTCCTTCCTTCCTTCCTTCTTCTTCCTTCCTTCCTTCTTTCCTTCCTTCCTTCTCTTTCTCTCTCTCTCTTTCTTTCTTTTCTTTTCTTTCTTTCCTTGGGTGTCTCACTCTGTCACCCAGGCTGGAATGCAGTGGCAGACAAAGGCTTCCTGCAGCCTTGACCCTCTGGGCTCAAGTGATCCTCCCACCTCAGCCTCCCAAGTAGCTGGGACTACAGGTGTGTGTCACCAAGCCCAGCTGTTTAAATTTTTTAATATATAGAGAGAGATGGGGTCTCATTATGTTGCCCAGGCTGATCGCAAACTCCTGGGCTCAAGCGATCCTCCGATCTTGACCTCCCAAAGTGTTGGGATCACAAGCATGAGCCACCATGCTTGGCTTCAGTTTAAAAAAAAATTAAATACTTAGCTCCCATATGATCCTACCATTTTACTCCTGGGTATTTACTGAAGAGAAATGACACCATATGTTCTACAAGGCTTTTGCATGAATGTCTACAGCAACTTTAATTGGTTTTTTAATTTTAATTTTAATTTATTTGTTTTTTTAATCATCCAGCCCAAAATGTCAAGCAACTTTATTTGTAATAGCCCAAAGCTGAAAACAACATAAATGTCCTTGAACTATGATATATTCATACAATGGAATACCACTCAATAATAAAAAGAAATGAACCATTGATACACATTACAACATACCTACATTACGCAGAGTGAAAATTCAAACAAAAAAGAATACTAAATTATCTTATGTGTCTAAAATTGTAGAAAATGCAAACTAATTTATGGTGACAGAAAGCTGATCATGATTGCCTGGGGACCATTGGGAAGAGGGGAAGGGGCAGAGAGGAAGAAAGGATGAAAGGATGAAATATGAAGGAGCATAAGAAAACCTTTGAGAGTGATGGATATGTTCATTATCTTGATTGTAGTGATGATTTTCCAGATGCATACATATGGCAAGATTTATCATATTGTACATTTTCAGTGTGTGCAATTTATTGTATGTCATCTGTGCCTCAAAATGTTCTAGGAAGACATTTCTGTAAATATAAAAGAGGAAAGAAGAACTGCTGTTGAGAGTAAAAAAATACTAGCATATCAAATTCAGCTATATATATATATAATTCAGCTATATATATAATTCAGCTATATATATATAAAATTCAGCTATATATATAGTAAAGACTAAGTTGTAAGCCTAACTTCCATAGAAAGTATTCTAGGAATATGTTTCTAATTAACATTAGAAAATCTAGGTATGTGTGGCCAGGAATGATGGCTCATATCTGTAATCCCAGCACTTCGGGAGGCCAAGGTGGGCAGATCACTTGAGATCAGGAGTTCAAGACCAGCCTGGCCAACAGGGTGAAACCTTGTCTTTACTAAAAATACAAACTATTAGCCGGGTGTGGTGGTGTGCACCTGTAGTCCTAGCTATTTGGGAGGCCAAGGCATGAGAATTACTTGAATATGGGAGACAGAAGTTGCAGCAAGCTGAGATTATGCCACTGCACTCCAGTCTGGGCAACAGAGTGAGACTCTGTCTCAAACAAACAAACAAACAAAAGAAAAGAAAAGAAAATCTAGGTATGTGATTCAACACATTAACATATTTTTAAATGACAACCATATTATCATCTTAGTATATGTGACATAAAGTATTCAATAAATTTACCACCCAACAAATCAGTAATATAAGGGAACTTCCTCATCCAATAACTTTAATAAATTTCATACCTAATGTAGAAACATTACAAGCTTCCTTTTAAAGTCAGAAATGATATAAATATGGTCCCTATCACTGTTTAATGTATCTACTCAACATTGCACAGGTGATCCTAGCCAATGAAATAAGACAAGAAAAATAAATGAGAGGTAAAGTTTGAAAAAGAACAAATAGTTTTGGCAAAGATACAATTTTCCACACAGAAAATTCTTAAAGACTCTACATAAAACCTATTCAGACTATTAGTATAATTTTTAAAGTTGATTACTTGGGTATAAATTGCATGTTGGGCCAGAGTCAGGCATCCAGGGCTACAAGGGACTGTGATGAATAAATCTAGTTAACTTCCCTACTACTAAGTAAAATAACAATAACTACTGCTTATTAACAGTCTGTTATACCACACAAGTGCAATAAAAATTACACTTTATTAACCATACTATCATCTACCTATAATGAAAATACAAGATGGAATATATGTATAAGACATAGTACTTATATAGCCTATCCATAGTGCCTGGTGCTCCTGCAAATATGCATAAGTTGAAGTAACCTCACCAACCCTAGATGTCTGCAACTAACAGGTTGAGATCCACTGCCATGGAGAATTATAGCTTTTGGAGTTAGTTAGGCTAAACACTATTTCCTTAAATATTTTTGTCCTGTTTATGCATGTGTCTTCTTTCCTTGTATCTAGTAGTGGGGAAACAAAAGCTTTCTTTAGACTTAGGGAAGTCGCAATATTTACCTCTTAGAAGTATGTGATGAGTAGCAAATGCCTTTTGTGGGGAAAGAGAGAGTCTTTAGATCATAGATATTGTTTTTCATATTTGCAACCATTTTTTTGAGGCTGATACTGTTACTGTCTACACATTATAGTTAAAGAAATCAAGGCAAAAAGAAGATATTAATAAGTCAATCTGCTTAGGATCACACAGCTACCAAGAGATAGAGTTCAGATTTCATCCAGGTCTGTCTGATCTTACCTTCCAAGCTCTTTCATCCTGCTAGGCTACACCACTCCAAAAAGATGAAAGGTTACACTGCTTTAAAAATATCTTCAGATGACCATAGTAAACAAAGAAAACAGTCAAGCAGGTAGTTCAAATTGGTAGATAATAAAACATCAATGGCTTTGAAGTCAGACAAGTTTTAAATCCCTGCTCTGCCATTTCTACCTGTATGACTAGCAAGTTTCTTATTCCCCCGACGCTGTTACTTTATTTATAAAATGATAATAATAAAATTCCAGTTTTACAGAGTAGTTTTGAAAATTAGTTAGTCATTAATTTATTCAACAAATACGTGTTGAGCAACTGCTATGTGACAGGTATTATAGTGCTTGAGATTCACAGAACAGACAAAAATTCTGTCTCCATGGGCCTGTGAGCAATAACAACTCAGTAGCAATAATCATATCTGGAGCCCAGATCATGGTTTCTAACACCATTCTCTAATACAAAGAACCAGGACTTCTTGGAGAAATGGCTGTTTCTGGGCTTTGGGCACAGAATATACAAGATGAGCTTGTAGCATCTTATAGTGTTAGAAAGTAGGAAAGTGCTCAAGGAACAAAACCATGGGGGCATATCAATAACACAGGTGCCAACCAGAAAGGGATCCCAATAGCCAAAACTGAGTAACAAGACAAATAACAGTATTGGGTTACAATCTAGGGTATAAAATAAATATTCATGAGCCCATACTGATACAAAAATGATTGCATAAATAATTGAATGGGGGCACTGCTCAAAGAAACCAGAGATGGCACAAACATATGAAGAAACAGTCCATGCTCATAGACAGGAAAAACCAGTGTTGTTAAAATGGCTATATTGCCCAAAGCAAATTATAAATTGAATGCTATTCCTATTAAGCTACCATGACTTTATTCACAGAGTTAGAAAAAACTATTTTAAAATTCATATGAAACCAAAAAAGAGCCTGAATAACCAAAGCAATCCTAAATAAAAGGAACAAAGCTGGAAGCATCATGTTACTTGACTTCAAACTATGCTACGAAGCTACAGTAACCAAAACTGCATGGTACTGGTATAAAAACAGACACATACACCAATGGAACAGCATAGAGAGCCCAGAAATAAAGCTGCACATCTACAACCATCAACAAAATAAGTTAAAAAGAAACAAGCAAAGGAAAAGTTCTCCCTATTCAATAAGTGGTGTTGGGATAACTCACTAGCCATATGCAAAAGATTGAAACTGGACCCCTTCCTTACACTATATACAAAAAGCAACTCAAGATGGCTTAAAGACTTAAATATAAAACCTAAAACTGTAAAAATTCTGGAAGACAACGTAGGAAATATCATTCTGGACATAGACCCTGACAAAGATTTCATAATGAAAATGCCAAAAGCAATTGACTAAAATTGAAAAAGTGGACCTAACTAAAGAGCCTCTGCACAGAATAAAAAAACCAAAAAACTATCAATAAACAGACACCTACAGAATGGGAGGAAATATTTGCAAATGATGCATCTGACAAAGGTCTAATATCCAGACTGTATAAGGAGCTTAAAAAAATTAACAAGCAAAAAACAATCCCATCAAAAAGTGGGTAAAGGATGGGAACAGACACCTTTCAAAATAAGACATATATGTGGCTAACAAGCATATGAAAAATGCTCAACATCTCTAATCATTAAAGAAATGCAAATCAAGACCACAGTGAGATACCATCTCACACCAGTCAGAATGGCTATTATAAAAAGCCAAAAACAATCTTGCTCTGCTGCCCAGGTTGGAGTACAGTGGTGTGTGATCTCGGCTCACTGCAACCTCCGCCTCCCTGGTTCAAGCGATTCTCATGCGTCAGCCTCCTGAGTAGCTGAGATTACAGGCAGGCACCACCATGCCTGACTAATTTTTACATTTTTAGTAGTGACAGGGTTTCGCCATGTTGGCCAGGCTGGTCTTGAACTCCTGACCTCAAAGGATCCACTCGCTTCCACCTCCCAAAGTGCTGGGATTACTGGTGTGAGCTACTGTGCCTGGCCACACTGTCATTTCTTTAGTTGTGACAAATGTACCATAATAATGTAAGAAGTTAACAATGGGAGAAACTGGATGTGGGGTGCATGGAAATTCTATTATCTTTGCAACTTTTCTGTAAATCTAAAACTCTTCAAAAATAAAAAACTGTATTTTTAAAAATTTCCTGCCCTCGTGGACTTATATTCTGGTAGGTGGACAGGGAAAAACAACAATAAACAATCAGTTTAAATTCAGTACATTGTATGGTATGTGTGAAGGAAATACATACTCTTTCTATAATTATTCATGTGGCAGCTCTGCTTTCCAAATATTTTGGTGGATGTTCAAATGAATTGCATGATAAAGTCCACATAACAGAGGTCAAGGAGAAACAACCCTAAAACTTGCTGGTTCACGAGAGGAAGAAAGATTTAAACATTTGCCTACAGGTGATCCACATAATGAGATGAAATTTAGCAACACACCTGAGACTGATGGCTGTCTATTCCACTAAAAATCTCCTGGGAAGGGAGGGGAACATCACACGCTGGGGCCTGTCGGGGGATGAGGGTCAAGGGGAGGGAGAGCATTAGGACAGATACCTAATGCATGAGAGACTTAAAACCTAGATGATGGGGCTCACGCCTGTGATCCCAGCACTTTGAGAGGCCGAGGCTGGTGGATCACGAGGTCAGGAAATCGAGACCATCCTGACCAACATGGAGAAACCCCATCTCTACTAAAAATACAAAATTAGCCAAGTGTGGTGGCGCACGCCTGTAATCCCAGCTACTTGGGAGGAGGAGGTTGTGGTGAGCTGAGATCACACCATTGGACTCCAGCCTGGGCAACAAGGGCGAAACTCTGTCTCAAACAAAACAAAACAAAACAAACAAACAAACAAAAAACCTAGATGATGGGTTGATAGATGCAGCAAAACACCGTGGCACATGTATACCTATATAACAAACCTGCACGATCTGCACATGTATCCCAGAACTTAAAATAAAATTAAAAAAAAAAAAAAATCTCCTGGGAAACAGACTTTACAAGAGCCCATTCTTTTAGGTAACAAACCCAAGATTTGGAAAATTCTATTTTAACATTCCCATTATTGGTGATAAATAATGATAAGAAAAAAGAGTTAAAGCTATGTATGGAGCTATGAAAGGAATTATAGTCACATATCCTAAGTGTAGAGTATTATAAAGTCTACAGTAGTGAGCAGTAACATCCTAGGCCTTCACGTTCACTCACCACTCATTCACTGACTCTCCCAGAGCAACTTTTAGTCCTGCAAGCTGCATTCCTGCTAAGGGCCCTGTACACGGGCACCATTTTGTATCGTTTATACTGTATTTTTACTGTACCTTTTCTAGGTTTAGATATGTTTTCTATGTTTAGATACGCTTTTTGGCATGCTGACTGGGTGTCATAATAACCTCAGAATAATCCTGCAAAGGAGATATTTCACCCATTTTACAGGTAAAAAAAACTGAGGTAGTGTGTGTTTAGAAAACTTGCCCCAAGTAGCCAGTAGCCGGGTGCGGTGGCTAACGACTGTAATCCCAGCCCTTTAGGAGGCCGACGCAGGCAGATCACCTGAGGTCAGGAGTTCGAGACTAGCCTGGTCAACATGGTGAAACCCCGTCTCTACTAAAAATACAAAAGCTAGCCAGGTTGGGTGGCGGGTGCCTGTAGTCCCAGCTACTCAGGAGGATGAGGTGGGAGAATAGCTTGAACCCGGGAGGTGGAGGTTGCAGTGAGCCAAGATGGCGCCACTGCACTCCAGCCTGGGCGACAAAGGGAGACTCCATCTCAAAAAAGAAAAAAGAAAAAAAAAAACACAAAAAAACTTGCCCCAAGTCGTGGAATTGAAACCTTAGTACCTAAATTCCTCCTGTTAGTCTTGACGTTGAGGACCAAGTACAAGGCGAGGTCAGCTCATTTGTTCCATTCTTAGGAGCCATGAAGGCCCACTACCCCACGCTCCCTTAAAATAGGCTGGCCAGACACCCCCATCCCAACCCACCTCAACACATGCCAAAGAACCAGAAAGGCTCCATTTATGTGGTCCCACAGGAAGCAAACACACGCAGGGCTGATGACGGTGACTCACAACTTCTAACCCTCCTCCTGGTCCGTTGCATAAACTTTTCCAATGTATTGAAGTCTTGTAGAAACAGTGCTTCATGGGAAGATATCAAGGAAGGCGTCCCAGGAGCCAACCAGCAGGACCTACTCGGAATCCTCGGCCCCTTTTTGAGGTTTCTCTTTTTTTTCCCCTCAGCAATTCCTTTCAAAAATTTTTTTCCCTCACCATTGACCTTGTTAGAGTTGCTAGTACTTTTTCCCCTTACACTGTAGCACTTCTGTAAATGTTTTTGTTCTTTGTTCTACTTCCTGCACTCTTTGAGCTTGGCTGTGATGTCTGTTCAGTGGGGCCTTTCTGATCCAATTGGCCCTTGCCTGTACATCCTCTCCCCAGGTATCAAAAATGAGGGCAGCACGGCCTGGAGGGCCCCTCATTAGAGGGAGGCGGCTCAGCTCTCCCACCAGTCACAAGCGGAGAGGGCAGAGCCGACTCCACGAATGACCAGTATTGAAAAGAAAGCTCCAGGGGTGAGAGAGAGACACAGACTGGCAGAGTCAGAAGCAGAAGGTTAAAAAAAGAAAAGGGGGAGAAAAAAACCAAAAAAAAAAAAAAAATTCTTTCTGACTGCCTAAGCGGCTCCCTTTCAGGACCTGAGGCTTTCCAGAAAAATGTCTTGTAAAGAGCAGACCATTTCATGCTGCACACTCTTCCATCAGAGGGCAACACCTTGGTACATTGGGCATTCATTTGCAGGCTTTGGGCCGGGCTTGGCTCTCCACTCTGGAGATGAGGAGATGCCTTTTATCCCAGGAAACTGCCATGGTAATCAGAGGGTGTGTTGGTGGCCAGCTCCAGCAGGACCAGAGTCCAGGAGCTTTGCTTGGAATCCAGATGAGTCAGTTTCCTTGGAGGGAGGAGGATGAAGAGAGAAGTCTTGGAGCACTGTCCAGGGTGGGCCAGGGCTGGGTGCAAGACCTGGGCAGAGAGCTACTGTGGTTGGCAGAGACGCTGGCTTTCCCCAAAATGGAGAGGCTTGGTCCTCTACAAAGAGCACCATTTATTCTGCATAGTGCAGGCAGCACTGGCTGTGGGCAACTGAAGACCTGGCTTTGAGCCCCGGCTGACCCAGTGTGACTTTGAGCAAACCATCCCAACCCTCTGAACTTTATTTCCTTTTCCATAAAATGGGGACAATGCCTTGTCTTTATTCTGTGTTGACTGTGTGTTTTCTTGAGCACCGACTCCATGCCTGCTGCTGGAAATAGAAAGACAACAAGATGGCAAGATGCCTGCCCTCAAAGACCAATCCCTCTAGTAGGAGAGGTGGACACTGGACACATAAATTGATCATTAAACTCCAGTGGGATGAGTACAGTGAAACAGGTATGTTCAGGGTGAATAAATAACACAGGGGAAACAGGTATTCTTTCTTTCTGGGGAGATTATCGATGCTGATGTTCAAGTCTTGAAAGTTAACTGAGGAATTGGATAAGCAGATGAGTGGGGAAGAGAAAATGGCATTGTAAGCAGCAGACACCCTTGGTAGCAAAGTATGAGGAGCTCAAAAAAACTGGAATGTGTTTTGTAGAGGTGGAGAACAGAGTACCAGTTGCGCGTGCGTGCGTGCGTGCGTGTGTGTGTGAGATGCAGAGCGGTGACTAGAGGGAAGTAAGTGAGGCATTTGCCTAGGGCCCCAATTTTAATTAGACAACAAAAGAACAACCTCAGTCATCAACATGAAGAAAATGTCCATGCAAGATTTTAAAAACTCAAAATTAATGCAAAAAAATTGATGATGAAAACAGTGACAAAATTTTAAATAGAGGCAGGATTGGGCCACACGCTTGCACAACTCCCCTTAGTTGCCTCACCCTAATCCTGGCTCTGTCAGATCCTCCCACCCTTTATCCAGCCCAAACATGAAGGTTCAATAAACGTGGGTATTTCTGAGCAAGCGTTCCGTGTAACACAGCATCTGTTCTCTCTTTTCAAAGAGCATCTTCCTCTAGTCTATGGGGGACGGTGGGGGTAGAAGGAGGTCAGGGCTTGTTAGTTTTTCTGCTGATTGTCATGCTGTCCCCATTTGACACAGTGCTGTGCTGCTGTTATGGTACCCTCAGAGGAGAGAGAGTCCGGGGGCAGACCCCACTTCCCTTGACTGCTTTAATTCCCCTCAGCACACATACATTGCCAACATAAGGCTGTTGTTTATATAGTGGACGTTGCTGAAAGTATAGAGATAAATAGAAAAAAAAGTAATGTAAGGTAAAGTGTTTCAAACTGAATATGAAATATGAATGTTTCCAGAACTGAAGGGAATCAGGAAAAAAGAAAATAGGATAAACTCTTCCAAGCTGAGCTTCCTTGCCTTAAGGTCT
The DNA here is from genome assembly GCF_009764315.1 of Trachypithecus francoisi. Taxonomy (NCBI): domain Eukaryota; kingdom Metazoa; phylum Chordata; class Mammalia; order Primates; family Cercopithecidae; genus Trachypithecus; species Trachypithecus francoisi. The sequence goes on along the minus strand of NW_022681466.1, from coordinate 41,784,503 downwards.
TTTTCTTTCCTTCTTTCTTTAGACATAGAGTCACCTCAATCCTTTTATCTCTGTTTCTCTTTAGGAAAAACAAAACATTTTGTTTTTCCAAAAAGTGTTTGAGGCCGGGTGTAGTGGCTCACGCCTGTAATCCCAGCATTTTGGCAAGCAAAGGCGGTTGGACCACCTGAGGTCAGGCGTTCGAGACCAGCCTGACCAACATGGAGTATTTTTAGTCTCTACTAAAAATATAAAATTAGCTGGGTGTGGTGGTGCATGCCTGTAATCCCAGCTACTCGGGAGGCTGAGGCAGGAGAATCACTTGAACCTGGGAGGCAGAGGTTGCAGTGAGCCGAGATTGCGCCATTGCACTCCAGCCTGGGCAACAAGAGTGAAACTGTCTCAAAAAAAAAAAAAAAAAAAAGTGTTCAAAGCATGAAACAAAATGTTTGTTTTGTCTGGGAGCTGTTTTGTCACCACCAGTGCAATTCGTGGGATGCAATAATCTCTGAACTACAACCCAACCACCTGAGTTACACAGCCTGCAGTAACACTGTAGGGGTCTTCTGTGGGGCAAGCCAAGGTGGGCATTGGTGCTGCAAGTTTAGTCTCTTTCAAAGTCTTGGCACCAGTGAGACTTTAGACTTGGACAGGATACATATAACTTCCACGGATATCATACAACTCTCAGAGATAGTGGAACCTAAACTCATATGCAGAGTAATAAATATTTTCTTAAAATGACATAATAGGTCAAGGGTTTCCCAGTCCCTAATACAGAAATATAGGCAGAGAAATTTCTATTTTTCTTTTTTATGAATTCTTCTGCTTATGGAACATGTCCACCAGACCTAAGAAATGGGAGTTGTTCCATTACCTTCACAAACAGTCGTGCACTCTTTATGTCCATCCTAGCTACACGGAGGCTAGATAGAAGCTTTGAAATTCCACTTTTTCTCCACTTTAGCTTATACAATTCTTAATCATGCCTGTCAGCACTCTGGAAGTAGAAGGAGGGTAGCAGAATCAAGGTTTGTTTGCCTCAATCCGGAGCATGTCATCAAAAGTAAGGAAAGAGGGGGTTTCTTCCATAAATTATATCAGGCACAGAATTCCTCTGCCACGAATTCTAGGCTTATCATAGGCATTACTGAGTTTTCTTCCTTAAGTAAAAGAGGAGGTGGGAACAAATGGTAAAACTGAAATTTTATGACTCTAAGGCCACTGCAGCTTGAGCCACGTGCCGTTAGTGATAGGGAGAGAAAAAAAGCTTGTATTCTAACAGGCAGTCCAGTGATTGGTCCAGGAGATTTTGCTACTTCTAAATCTACCCACCAAATCCAGTGGTTTAAACTATATGTTGAGGGGATATAGCAAAGTCACCTTATAAGATGAGTGCAATTCATATAATACTGATTATGTGATGATTAAATAATGTCATCTCAAACTTCGCTTCCAGGAATGAAGAACAGGGTAACTTAGACTAATCTCCCAAACTATGTACCATGAGATAAACTGGACAAAGTAGTCTTAAAATCACTCTAAGGCAGGAGAGTATTAACAAGGTTCGGAAGAATTATTGGGCCAAGATCTAGGAGAGGATGGCAACCCAGAGAGATGAGCCTGGGTTTTAGGACTGCTTTCTTCTGTGAGCATTTGGCTATTCTAGAAGAGACACTGAGACACTGAAAGGCTGAACAGTACCTTCTGCAGACTCCCAGTAGTAAGAGAATAAAGTTGTTGTCCAGCATCTTCCAATGTTGGATGGCACCTGGTAAGACTTCTGCACTTAGAAAGATCTATGACAAAGACTACAGTCCAACTTTCAGTAATCTCAATGGAAATGGGATTAAGGCAATGCCATATTGCTGATGTTCCCTACAGAAGCAAATGAAAATTCTTTCTAGAAGATAACCATCATCTTAGTCCACAAATTATTTCCAAAAATCATTTTTCAAATATAAATCCTAGCTCACAGTCATCATCATCATTATGATCATCACCATCATCATCAAATACAAAAAAGACAAGAAAACATGAATGGGAACTAGTAAGATAAAGATAATAGAAACAGATCTACAGGAACTCCAGATATTGAAGTTATTAGACACAGACTTTAAAATAACTATGCTTACTATGATCATGAAGAAGAGATAATTTTTGACAAGTAACTCTAAAATACTTCTTTTAAAAAAGAGAGAAGATAGCATATTTTAAAAGAAACCAAAAAGAAAATATAGAACTAAAATACATAATAACAAAAATTAGAACTCAATGAACAGATTTTTTAATAAAATTAGACAAAACTGAGGAGAGAATTAGTGAAATGGAAGGTAGGTAAAACACAATCACAATGAAGGAGAGAGAAAGAGAGGGAGAGACTAAAGTGATGTTATAAAAACAACTGGAGCCAGGAGTGGTGGCTCACGCCTGTAATCCCAGCACTTTGGGAGGCTAAGGCTGGTGGATCCCCTGAGGTCAGGAATTTGAGACCAGCCTGACCAACATGGAGAAACCCCATCTCTACTAAAAATACAAAATTAGCAGGGTGTGGTGGCACATGCCTGTAATCCCAGCTACTTGGGAGACTGAGGCACTTGAAGCTGGGAGGCAGAGGTTGCAGTGAGCCCAGATTGTGCCAATGCACTTCAGCCTGGGCAACAAGAGCAAAACTTCATCTCAAAAAAAAACAAAAAAGTAAGTTAAATAAAACCATTTTAGACGAACAGAAACTAAGTACTCATCACAAGCACACTTTCACTAAAGGAAATACTGAAGTGTATTTCAGACAGAGGAAAAGTTATCTCAGATAAAAAATAGGAAATGCAAGAAAGAATGAACACCAAAAACATGAAAATATGTGGATAAATCTAAATGGATTGTCTAAAACAGTAATAATAAGGAGATAGATAAACAGCCCCCTGCTGAGAAAAATTGTTCCAGGATAATCACTAGAGAAAGAGCAACAGAGTGTGTAACTTGCAAGTTACTAGATAAATAAAACAGGATGATAAAATATACTTAATCCAAATGAACCCTCACTCTTTCCAAAGGAAAAAAATAAAGACAATAGATTGGTGAAACAATAGGCAGTTCTGAGTAAAATCATAGATGTCAACCCAAATACTTCAGTAATTGCATCAAGTATAAATGGATTAAAATGTGCCAATTAAAAGGCAAAGATTGCCAACCTAGATTATTATTATTATGTATATATATTTTTTGAGACAGAGTCTCACTCTGTTGCCCAGGCTAGAGTGCAGTGGTGCAATCTCGGCTCACTGCAACCTCTGCCTCCCAGGTTCAAGCTATTCTCCTGCCTCAGCCTCCTGAGTAGCTGGGACTACAGGCATCTGCCATCATGCTGGGCTAATTTTTGTATTTTCAGTAGAGATTGGGTTTCACCAATCTCTGGCCTGTTGGCCAGGCTGGTCTTGAACACCTGACGCAGTTGATCCACCTGCCTAGGCCTCCCAAAGTGCTGGAATTACAGGCATGAGCCGCTGTGTCTGGCCACCAACTTAGATTATTTTTTAATAACACCTAACTATTTGACTTTCCCCAGAGATTCATATAAAATATAAGGATATAAAAAATTTCAAAGTAAAAACATGGAACAAGGTTTACTGTGTAAACATAAAACAAAAGAAGGCCTGTATAACTATATTCAATCAGACAATGTAGATTTTAAGGGAAAAAATAATTACTAATGACAAGAAAGTTTAAAATGCAAAAAGTTAAAATTCATAAGCAAGTCAAATAGTAATTCTGAATTGTATGCAGCAAACAAGACCACTTTAAAATATATAAAGCAACAATTTTCAGAAGTATAAGGAGAATGAACAAGTCCACAGTCATAGAGAAATATTTTAATACAGTTCTTAAGTTACTAATAAAGCAAACAGACAAATAATCAGTAAGAATATAGTAGATTGGAATAACATAATTAGCAAACTTGACTTAATTGATATATATAGAATGCTGGAATTAACAACTCCAGATACACATTCTTTTCAAGCATTCCTTAAAAACATGATCTATAAATGAATATATGCTGGATCATAAAGCAAGTATCAACAGATTTCAAATATGAAGTCATGCTTAATAAATTCTTTGAACACAATGCAATTAAGCTAGAAATCAAGAATCAATCAGTAGAAAATTCCCATATGTTTATTAAACAATATACTTCTAAAACATATACATGTAAAAGAATAAATCATAATGGAAATTAGAAAATATTTTTAGCTGAATAATGATGAAATGTGACACATCAAAATTTGTGGGATATAACTAAAGTAATGCTTAGAGTAAGCTACATAGCCTTAGTTTCATACATTAGACTAAAGAAAAAAAGCCTGAAACTTAGCAATGTAAGTACCAAACTTGAGAAGCTAGAAAAAAAGAACAGTAAATTAACCTCCCTCCACCACAAAGTAGAAGGTAATAAGAAATAAAGCTAACAGCAGAAATTAATAGAATAGAAAACAAATAAAAATGTAGAAATTAAATAAAGCCAAAAGCTGATTCTTTAAAATAATTAATAAAACTGATAATTCCCTCATAAGGTTAATCAAATAAAAAGGAAAGAAGACAGAAATAACCATTATCAGGAATTAAGTTTAAAAGGAGATATTACTGTGATTCTTAAAGGCATGAAAATGATAACAAAAGAAGATATTATAAATAACTTTACACTAATACATTTGAAAATTTAAATGTAACAATCATTTAGAAAAATTTAGTTTACCAAAACTGACACTAGAAGAATTGAGAAATGTGAATAGTTCTAAATCTAATAGAAACAATAAATCTGTGATTATAAAGTTTTCCAACATTGAAAGATTCAGGGCCAGATGGCTTCACCAGTAAATCATTTCAAACACTTAAGAAAAAAACACCAATTTTGTATGAACTCTTTGAGAAAATTTTAAAAAATGAAAAGTTTTTCAGTTCAATTTGTGAAGACAGTGTAACCTTGACACCAAAATCTGATGAGGCATTTATAAGAAGGGAAAATTACAGGCTGATGTATCATATAAATAAAGATGCAAATTCTGAACACAAGACTGGAAAACCAAATCCTGAGATATTTTAAAAAGGTAATATACTATAACCAAGTTGAGTTGATTGCAGTAATTCTGGGTAGACTTTTATTTTAGTAATAGACTCAACTTTGCTTAACACTAGAAAATTAACCACTGCAATTCACTGTACTAGCAAAATAAATAAGCAAAATTGCATTACCTCTATAAATGTAGAAAATTTGCTTTATAAAATTTTACAACCATTTATGATCAAAAAATAAAAGTCTTTATAAATTAGGAATAAAAGAGAACTTTCTTAACCTGATAAAGGGTATTTACCCAAAACAACTTACTAGAAGCATTATATTGATAAAGTCTCCCCCTGAGATCAGGAAAGACACATGGTTGCTCACTACAACCACTTCTATTTAGCATTATACTGAAGGACCTCGCCAGTGCAATAAGGCAAGAAAAAGAAAAAAGGTGTAAGAAATATTCACAAACAGCACAATTGTGCTTGTAGAAAATGTAAAAGAATCTCTGATTAACGGAAATAAATAAGATATTTAGAAAATTATTTGAATATAAATTTAATATTAAAAATCGAATGTATTTCTATATACCAGTGACAATTAGAAAATAAAATTTTATTTTTACATACATAAAAAGCCATTAAACATACAGTTAGGCTGAAAACTAGTAAAGCTATTCAGGACCATTATCAGAAAAGTTACAAAAGATTATTGAGGAAAATTGAAGATAATTTTTAAAAATATAAAATTATATTCATGTATTGAAAGATGTTAATTCTCCCTAAACTGATACGTTGATTCAGTGCGATCCCAATCAAAATCTCAACAGATATTTTATGTGTGTGTTGATCCTAAAATTTATACTAAAATGCATATAGCCACGAATAGCCAAGATAATATTGAAAAAGAATAATAAAATAAAAGTACTAGCTGTACTTGATATGAAGATATTAATTGCTATATTTAAGACATTGTAGTAATGGTGACATGTTAGATAAGTGAGCCAAAATAATAAAACGAAGAATTCAGAAACCTACCAATACATATATAAAACCTTTATATATTATAAAGGTGGCACTACAGGACAATGAAAAAAGAAGGATACATCTTTACAATAAATAGTGCTGGGTCAATTGGATATGCATATAGAACAAAATTAATACTGATTCTTTTTTATACCATCTATGAAAATCAATTCTGGGGTAGATTTTAGATGTAAATAGTAAAGCTACTACACAGAAAAACATCTTCACTATCTCAGAGTGAGCAAAGATTTCTTAAACAGATCTCAGAAAGCACTTACCATAAAGTAAAAGTTTAGCAAGTTGGACTACATCGAAATTAGTAACATCCTTTTTTCCACCCCCCCAATGACACCATCATAAAGTGAGAGGGAAAGCCACATGATGGTAGAAGATATTTGCAGTAAATATAACAACAGGGAACTCAGTGTAAAATACATAAAGAACTCTTACAAATCAATAAGACGAAGCCAGAAATCCCAATAGAAACATGGTCAAAAGATATTAGTGGGTAGTTTACACATTGGATATTCAAATGTCCTCTAAACAAGAAAAGGCGATTAATTTCATTAGTCATCAAGAAATGCTAATTATAACCACAGTGACTTACTTTTATACACCCATCACAATGGCTAATATTTAAAAAGCAAAAACAACTAGTACTAATAATTGGTAAGGATGTGAAGTAACTACAACACTCATGAATGGCTTATGGAAGTGTAAATTATTACAATCACTCAGGAAAACTATTTGGCATTCTTTATTGAGGTTGAAGATAGGCTTATCCTATAAGCAATTCTACCAAGTATATGCCTAACAGAAATATATGTACCTGTGTACGATGAGGCTTACACACAAGTGTCCCTAGCAACATTATTCATGTTGGCCAAAAATTGGAGACAAACCACATGTCTATCAACAGCAGAATGAATAATAAATTGTGGAATATTCATATAATGGAATGCTATCTGGCAATGAAATTGAATAAACCAAAGTAAAACAAGAGAGTGGATCTGTCTCATGATGTTGCGCAAAAGACATCAAATGCAAAAACATACATTCCTTTGTATCCTGTATTATTCAATTTATATGCAATTCAAAAAAGCAGGCAAACTATAGTGTTTAGGAATGCACACTTGGGTGATATAGCTATAAAGAAAAGTAAGGAAGTGGTTATAAAATTTACTCATGGTAGGGAGGGAAAGATTAGTAATGGGGAGGGGATATGAGGGATTAGTGATAGGGAGGGGATATCAGAGTGTGTTTTTTGTTCTGGCTACATGGGTTTTCACAATAAATCTGTGGTAATATGCTGAGCCATACATTTTTGCTTCGTACACTTTTTTGTATGGATGTTGTCAATCTTGTGTTTATGTTCAGCCACTCCTGCTGAACTTCTGTGGAAGAGGGATGGGTGCAAATACTATGGAACAGGAAGCAATATGCGAGTTCATTCTAATGCCCCATGAGGGATCCACTCTCAGCCTCTCCAAGGAGGAAGTGACTCTTTTCAGCAAACAAGGCTTGAAACCCTGGCCCATCTCCAGATCTCAGAAGAAAGCAGACTCTTCCAGTCAACAAAACCATCATCATCTGCTTCAATAGCTACCCGCAGGGAGGAGAGGGGAATGAGGAACCCAGGCTGGAGAGACTGACTTTCCTGGTGGTTTCTTATTATAAGCATATATTACAGTCACTGAAAAAAAATTTTTTTGACATGGTCTTGTTCTGTCACCTAGGCTGGATTGCAATGACTTGATCTTAAGCTCACTGCAGCCTCAAACTTCTGGGCTCAATTGATCTTCCCTCCTCAGCCTCCTGAGTAGCTGGGACTATAGGTATGTGCCACTGCACCCAGCTAATTTTTTGTAGAGATGGGATCTTTTCTTGTTTCCCAGGCTCCTCTCAAACTCCTGGCCTCAAGCAATCCTCCTGCCTTGGCCTTCTGAAATGCCGAGATTACAGGAGTGAGCCACTGTATCCAGTCTGAAGAGAGAAAAAGAGACAGAGAGAGATGATGACCATGTTTAAAAAGAATGAGGTGAGCAGGGCACGGTGGCTCATGCCTATAATCCCAGCACTTTGGGAGACTGAGGTGGGAGGGTCAGTTGAGCCCAGGAACTCAGGACCAGCCTGGGCAACATAGTGAGACCTCATCTCTATTTAAAGAAAAAAAAAGAATGAGGCAGAAGACATGAACTGAAATAGAAATATCAGATAGATAGATAGATAGAGAGGTAGATAGCCAAGTTCCAAAAGCAAGTCATAGAATGATATACAAGTATGTATATATAGGATAATCTGAAGATTTAGCAATAAAAATAATATACATATGTATATTACAAATTTTGAAACTCATGTCCAGATGTCCAAAATAACTGACTACTTTGAAATTCAACTTAGTGGTAGGAAATGGAGTCACAGTCAATTATAAGGAAACTCACTCCATAAGATTTTTCCTCTTTTGTTTTTCCCCCAGGTGGCCTCTGACCTTGGAAGGAAGACTGCTCAGTGTCCTGCTGCTAGAAGGGTCTCGTCTGGGAGCTGTGTCTGTCCACACCAGAATCCCCATTGATGGATGCTCCAGTCTGGCCTCCAGGAGAGGCTCACACCACACCTGCGTCACTGGAGGGGTCTCCACTGCTCTCTCTCTCTACCTCCCAGGTCTTCTGAGCCTCCCTTCTAGCTACTGCAGCAGTCCTTTTATTCGCAACAGCAGAGGCACTTGAGGTCGGCTCTCCCTCCAGCTCCCCTCTAGGACCATGGGACACCCAGTGGCACTGCCTCTGGTCCTCCCTAGCCCTGGCAGCCCTTGTGGCTGCCTCTATTGTTTCCACACTGTGGAGACTGAGAGCTCTTCAGTGGCAGCCACTTCCCAGCCAGGGAGCCAGGGAGCCAGGGGCACGTTCCACTGTGCTGGTGGATTTCCAGACATTTCCAAGGGAGGGTTCTTTTGCCACCTTCCTGCTCTTGCAGCTTGCTGGGAGTGAGGGCAGCACGTGAGTAGGGGTCTGTGTAGGGTTCACATCCACCAGCCCCTGACTCTCTGACTCCTCCTCTTCCTCTGCCCAGACAGTGCCTGCTCCTGGCTGGTGGGGAAAAACTCTTCAGCAAGGAAGTTGGTCTCCTGGAATCTGGCTTTTTAATACATAAATGCCAAGATATTTTGATGCCTTTGTTCTCTACATTTGTGGTCACAACTCTCCCTCAGGGCAACAAGAAGTAGGAAGAAAACATGAAGAAGAAAGAAATCGACATTGGTCCCTATTATGTGATATCATCCTGCCACCTGTGTGTGACTGTGGCTGATGGGGGGAAGATCTGGAAGGAAGCCCAGTGACCCACTCTTGGGGGTTTTTATAGGAAGTGAAGTGAGCTGGAGCAAAGTACAGGCAGGGAGAGAAAGAGACTTCGTTTTTTATCTTATATATTAGGTTGGTGCAAAAGTAATTGTGGTTTTGCAATTACTTTTAGTGGCAAAACCGCAATTACTTTTGCACCAATCTAATACTTCTGCAATATCTGAAATGTTTACAGTAAGTTTATAATAACACATTCTTTCAGTAATTTTGAAATTACAGTTTTTTGTTTTAAAAGGAAATAAAATTGATAGTACTCAGAGGCTTCTGTGGCTGAATGCAGAAGCACAGGTTTAACTTAGAGGTGGAGGCTCTGAAGGGCATTTTGGAAATATTAATATTTCTCAACAGAGAAATGGATGTTTTCATTCCCATCAGCGTAGTAGTACCCTTCTTGGAAATTTGTCCTAAGAACTGATCAAAGATGCATACAATAATTAATATAAAAAATTTTCATAGTAACATTTATATTGGCCAAAAATTAGATGCAATAATAGGGAATTTGGGTGAGCTGTGGTATAACCATATTATGAGCTACTACGTGGTCATTAATCTGGTGATATGGGCCAGGTGTGGTGGTTCAAGCCGGTAATCCCACCACTTTGGGAGGCTGGGGCAGGTAGTTCACTTGAGGTCAGCAGTTCTGGGTATCCAGCCTGAGCATCACAGTGAAATCCCATCTCTACTAAAAATACAAAAATTCACCGGATGTGGTGGTGGGTGCCTGTAGTCCCAGCTACTCAGGAGGCTAAGGCACGAGCATCACTTCAGCCTGGAAGGTGGAGGTTGCAGTGAGCCAAGATGGTGCCACTGCACTTCAGCCTGGGCAACAGAGTGAGACTCTATGTCAAAAAATCAAACCCAAAAAAAAAAAAAAAAAAAGAGAGAGAGAGAATAAAATGGTGATATGGAAGAAATGTTAACTGAATAAAGTAAGGTGCAAATTGCATATGATTCAGATTGATTGATGGGTGGATTAATAGATGAATGGATAAATAGATAGGTGTGTATCAGTCAGCATTCTCCAGAGAAACAGAACCAATGGGAAATATAAGTATGTATGTACGTATAAAGGAATTGATATTGCAGTCTTGCAGCAAAATTTCTTCTTTCCTGGGAAACCTCAGTTATGCTCTTAAGGCCTTTCAACTGGTTGGATAAGGGCTGTATTAGTCTGTTCTCACATTGCTATAAAGAAATACCTGAGACTCTTGTAAAGACAAGAGGTTTAACTGGCTCACAGTTCTGCCGGCTGCACAGGAAGCATGACGCTGGCCGTCTGCTTGGCTTCTGGGGAGGCCTGAGGAAACTTACAATCATGATGGAACGTGATGGGGAAACAGGCTCATCTTACAAGGCCACAGCAGGAGGAAGACAGTGAAGGAGGTTGGGGGTAGGATGATACACACTTTTAAGCCACCAGATCTCATGAGAACTCTATCATGAGGCAGCTCGAGGAGGATGGTGCTAAAACATTAGAAACTGCCTCCATGATCCAATTACCCCCCCATCAGGCCCCACCTCCAACACTGGGAATTACAATTTGACATGACATTTGAGTGGAGACACAGATCCAAACCATGTCAGGGGCCAGCCAGATTATGGAGGAGCATCTTTTCTATCCAAACTCAACTGATTGCTGATGTTAACCACATCTGCAAAGTACCTTCACTGCAACATCCAGATCAGTGTTTGATTCAATAGCTGGATACTACAGTGTCTTAAAATGCAGGTTTTATTATTATTCAGGTATGGTATTCAGATCGGGGGCAACTGCTATTGAACCAATAGTTATGCTCACACATCCCATGAGGAGGGGTGGACCATGCCACAGTGGGGGCCACGGGAAGGCACACAGGGGAGCACCAGGATCTGTCAGGAGGCAGAGAGAGTGAGGGGAAAATACAGGCAAGAGCCTTTTTTGTGGCTTCTGCAGGAAGGAATGGGTGAGTCAGGGTAGGCAGGCTTAGGATTGACTCACCTAAATAAGTTCACTGGGCTCTGGGGCAGGGTGGCTGTCCCTAGTTGCTGACAACTGGCTCTGCAGTGACTGGAGAAGGGCAACAGTAAGTAGCCCTGAGTGTAAGAACCCAATTTTATTAGTCCATTGTCACACTGCTTTGGAGAAATACCAGAAATTGGGTAATTTATAAAGAAGAGAGCCCCAGGAGCTTCTGATTCTGCCCTTCCTGAAGTCAAAGATGGGGACCTGTCCCCCAGGCCCCTTATCCCTGACAAAAGCAGCCAGAGACAGCCACTGAAGGGATTCTCACTCTGTGAGCCCCTCCCCTGTCCTCCAGGGCCCTGCCACTCAGGGTGTGGGCCAGGAACCACCTTCATCAGTTCCATCTGGGTGCTGGGAAGCAATGAAGCACGTGGAGCCCCACCCCAGACCTGCAGAATCAGAATGGACATCTTAACAAGATCCCCCAACCAGAATTCAGGTGCACATGGAAGTTTGAGGAGCACCACTCCACAGGAGTAAATAACCCCTTTGCCTCTCTCTGGGAAGAATATATAATCCCTGTCTGGAATAAAACTGCAGTGGAGAGGAAAGTAACCCAAGGCGGCATTAACTGACACAGGACAAGGTGTCTATTCTGCAAAAATTCCTCAATCCTAGTAACTGCTGGTGAGAGTTATTTTATTTTATTTTATTTTACTTTTGAGACGGAGTCTCACTCTGTTGCCCAGGCTGTGCAGTGGCATGATCCCAGCTCACTGTAACCTCCACCTCCCAGGTTCAGGTGATTCTCCTGCCTTAGCCTCCCAAGTAGCTGGGATTACAGACACACACCACCACGCCTGGCTAATTTTTGGACTTTTAGTAGCTATAGGGTTTCACCATGTTGGCAGGGCTGGTTGCAAACATTTGACCTCAAGTGATCCACCCGTCTCAGATTCCCAAAGTGCTGGGACTACAGGCATGAGCCACAACACCCAGCCAAGAGTTCTAATATGATGAGTGTTTCCATTTTGGAGACAAAGAAATTCATCTGGGCTTGTGTAGAGGGAGGTTATGAGATTTAATGAAGCCACACAATCCCTGACAGATATAGGACTGGGACTCAGGTCTCCTGGAAGGTCAGCAGGCCAACTTTCCACCACCTTGGTGACCATTTATCAGCCACCCCAGTGGAAGGATGCTGGATAGGATGGAGAGTCAGGAAACCTCAAATTGGTTTCAGTTTGGTCCAGGCTTGGCTGGATGACCTTGATCAGGTCAATTAACCCCTCTGGGGGTGGGACCACATGACCTAGAAGAACAATTTCTGCCCTGAAATTATGTACCTCTTTCCTCTCTGGAGGAGTTCACTAGAGAATATTTTCTTTGTATATTTCAAAAGGTGATTCAACATATCAAAATGCTGTTTACATCCACCTATTACATAAAACACGGCACTTGGATGTCCCTGGAGGTCAACAGGGAAGGAGAGTTAGACTCAGGTTTCACGTGTCACTAACAGGGAGGTGATTGTTGCTCAGTGCTCAAAGCAAGGTCAAGAAGAAGCCTGTCTCAGAAGAAAAGGATGCTTCCCAGGTGACCACAGGTCTCAGTGAATGCCCGCTGGCAATTAACTACAAAATAAACACTGCAGGTTGGAGGGAAGCCTCCCCTTGCTCACCTCTCCTCTCCTTCCTGTTTTTGTGGCTTTTGTCCCTGTGACTTAAAAAAAAAAATTTTTTTAATGAATAAATTTTATTGCTCTTTTTTTTTCAGGGTCTGGCTCTGTCATCCAGGCTCGAGTGCAATGGTGTGATCATGGCTCACTGCAACATCTGCCTCTTGGGCTTAGATGATCTTCCCACCTTGGCCTCCCGAGTAGCTGGGATTATGGGTGCATCCCACCACGCCTGGCTAATTTTTCTATTCTTTGTAGAGACGAGGTTTCACCATATTCCCCAGGCTGGTCTTGAACTTCTAAGCTCAAGCAATCCTGCCTCCTTAGGCTTCTAAAGTGCTGAGATTACAGGCGTGAACCACCTCGTCCAGTCAGACTTTATTTTTTTTTTTTTTCATTTTAATCCAGATCCTGGCCAAGACTTTCTTTTTTACAGTGGTTTTAGGTTTACAAAAAATAAGTGAAAATAACAGAGTTCCCATATTACACCACCACCAAATTTCTCCTATTATTAACATCTTGTTAATAACACATTACTGTGGTAGATTTGGTACAATTGATAAGACCATATTGATACACTATTGCTAACTAAAGTCTATAACTTCCATGAGGGTTTTTCCTTTTTGTGTTGTATATTCTACAAGTTTTAACAAACATACAATGATATGTATCCATGACAGTCTCATACAGAAGAGTCTTCCTGCCTTAAAAATGCCCTATGCTCCACCTATTCACCCTCTTCCCTCTCCCCGCTGGCAACCACTGACCTTTTTATTGCCCTATAGTTTCGCCTTTTTCCAGATGTCATACAGTTGGATTTGTACAGTACATAGCCTTTTCCGATTGGCTTCTTTCACTTAGCAACATGCATTTCAGTTCTTTCCACATCTTTTTGTGGCTTGTTAGCTCATTTCTTTTTAGCCCTGACCCTGGCCTTTTGATACAGTGCTGAAGGTCCTGCAGGTTGGGCCAGGATCTTCATGGGAGACCCTCCAGGGTCTGGCAGTGCAGTCTCAGAGCAGCGCACACAGCAGAGCCTGCCTCCATCAGCTAAGATGTGCCTACACGTGAGGGACAGAGACAGAAGAAACGGGCCCAGGCTGTTGCCAAAGCCTAAACAAAATGGGTAGAAGGAGCGCCAGGGAGAGCTTGTGAGATGGGCTCTTGGCATCCTCAGATACACACCTCCCTGCAAGTGATGCAAAAGCCATCACCTGAATAGGGGGTGATGACTTGTGACAAGGTGACCCCTCAGCACCTCCATGCTCTGTCCTGCTCCCTTCCTCTAACTGGGGAAAGATAATTCTGGGAGGAGAAAACCCAACTTCCAACTTGCCTTAAATCGCTGTCATCAGTCTGAGCTCACCAGCCCATGAGCCGTAACGGTTGCCCAGGAACTGGCCAGAAAAGCAGATTGGCTGCCTCCCAGCCCCTCCCCTGGTAAGTGGTTTTCCAGAGGAACCAGACAGTATCCTGAACACCCCCAGCATAGGCAGGGCCAGCTTGATCTCATCTGTCTAACTCCCTCCCGGGCCAGGACAAAAGTGTCGCTCTGTGTCTGACACCGAGGCCTGATTTGCTCTCACCCCTGCTGTCCCCGTCAATGACTCCCAACTTTTGAGGCCTCATTCCTGGCTTTAGCCTTTGGCTGCCATTATTTATCACTGCAAAATGAACAGAGGAACATGCTTTTCACTCAAGGACACCACCCTTCGGGAGGAACTTATCCAAAGTTTTGGAAAACTTGGGCAGAATCAAGGTCTCACCTCTTTCATCTTGATGGACTCAAGAAGGTTCAGACTCAAAGAATTTCTCCACAAAGGTGGGGTATAGAGGCAGGAGGAAAACAGGAGACACAGACTACCCCCAAAAGAAGAAAAAGTCCTTTAAACACCATCTGATAGCTCCTCTGCACAGGGTTTGGTGGAGCTGTTTTTAAAGTCTACATTTAACAATCTGGTGTACCCCAGGCCTGTGTATCTCAGTCTTAATGCCTCTGAAGCAAAAACTACAAAGGTCTCTGATGTTTCTTCTTTCAGACTTTTTTTTTTTTCCACGATATGAACTTTTTTTTAAGGCTCCCGCTTCCCAGTGAACTTGCCTCCATCTCTTTTTCTTGCTGAAGCTGCAGATGTACATTGCGGTAGTGTGAAAAAAGCTAATTAAACTGCAGCGGCTCGGCGGGAGGCAGGGAAGGCCCCGCGGAGCACACGGGATGATTGATTTGCACTGTCACACGGCTCTGCTGGGTGTCATAACTTAGTGACAAATCAAGGATTACAGTGGCCCAGAGTAACTCTCTTCCTTTGTTGTTCCATAGACATCAAAGCAGCCAAGCATATTAGTGTTTTTAATAAGTAGTTAAGTCAGGAGTAGCTTACAGTTTCAAATTACTCTGTGTACAATCGAAGGTGTTGGGGGGCAGGGGTAAGGAAAACAACGGCCCAACTGTTGTAGTTAGATTTTTAAAAATTTAATAAAATAAAACAAAATAAAATAAAATGCAGCCCATGCACCAGGAGTAAGTTCTTGGTAGAGGTTGTTGGAGATTTTTGCATTATTTGTGTAAGCCACGTGGAGGCCTGCTGTGGTAAGGCATGCTCTCTGGAAATTAGGTTTTCTAGGGAAAGAAAAAAAATGACTATCAATGCCACAGGTCTGGGGGGTTTCCTAAGCAAACGGCTTCATTTTAATCAGCACAGAAGGAAGCTGGGAGGGCCACAGTGATGTGTTTGAGGATGAATATCCTGTTCCCCAACAATTAGGATCATAAAATGATTGGGGCAACTCACCTTATCTTGAAAGTACACAGATCCTTGAAGACAGCTGCAGCCAAGGTTTGTTTTTCTTGGGATATTTACCTTCCACCACAGAAGAGAGGCCTGAAAATCAGAGCAAGGTGGGAATCTGAAATTTATTCCTGCCTATTATGCAATTATCATCACTGTATTGCTCATGGTTTCTCCCTGGATGGGCTTGAGTCCCTCTGGAAGATGCTGTTGGGGCCAGGGCCGTGATGAGATGCTGGAATGGATGGCCACCTCGCTCTGTGGGTGCCCATTTCTCCTCAGTGAGTTTAAGCTTGGTTAGCCCCGGATGTGGAGAAATACCACTGTAATCCCAAGATGCACCCTGAGATGCACACGTTTCCATTGACTGTGGCACAACCCAGCCCTTTTGAACCCAGCCCACTTGGGAGAGGAGCAAAGGTGACTCAGGACAAGTCTGTCAACCTCCCTGGGCCTTGGTTTCTTCATTCTTCACAATTGGAGATCATCCCTTCTTCCTCACTCACTAGGTTATGAAAATCTAATTAAACAGTGCTGGTGGAAATATTTCACAAATTCCTAAGCATTATGCAAATCAATCAGAAAATGGGAGCACAGGATGAAGTCATCTTCCTATGCCCACGCTTCGTTGGTGTGGGTAGAGGAAGCCTGTCATAGAATCACCCCTGTGGGCACCCATGACAGATTGGAAACTCTAGCATTTCACTGAAATTCACTTTGGTCTATGTTGTGTATAAAATCCATTTGGGGTTAAACAATGGTCTTGATTTTTTAAAAATATCTATGAATCTATGCATTCTTATTTGCATCATTATGAACAAAACCCAAAACAATTTAAAATTGCAGTCATATGTTCAGTTTTCATTATTATGGATCAAATGAGGGAATTGGCCAGTTTTATGTAAAACAGTGAGGGTGAGCGAGGCGGGCTTCCCTACACAGGGAGAAGGAGGCTGATAAAACAACACCCATTGAGGGAGATGAGGCTTTAAGGAACTGATGGTCCTTTAAGCAAATTCATGTTGACTGAGGAGCCAGAGGGGACAGTTCCATCTGAAAACTGGGATCCAGGCCCCAACTAGTTAGTGCCATGGGTAGCCCCAGCATTCCCTGACTCTTTCTCCTTTGGCTTTACCTCAAACACATCACAATTATGTGCATCACACTTTTGCCTACTTAGGAGAGTCCACTATCTAACAGGAGAAGCACCTTTATTCGTTGATGCATCCCACAGCCTGGGCTCCTTCCATGTATGCCAAAGTTCTTTGTTTATGTGGATTCTTTTTTTTTTTTTTTTTTTTTTTTTTTTTTTTTTGAGACGGAGTCTCGCTCTGCCGCCCAGGCTGGAGTGCAGTGGCCGGATCTCAGCTCACTGCAAGCTCCGCCTCCCGGGTTTACGCCATTCTCCTGCCTCAGCCTCCTGAGTAGCTGGGACTACAGGCGCCCGCCACGTCGCCCGGCTAGTTTTTTGTATTTTTTTTTAGTAGAGACGGGGTTTCACCGTGTTAGCCAGGATGGTCTCGATCTCCTGACCTCGTGATCCGCCCATCTCGGCCTCCCAAAGTGCTGGGATTACAGGCTTGAGCCACCGCGCCTGGCCTTATGTGGATTCTTATTGATTAAAATTGCAGACTTACTTTTAAAAAAACTTAATAAATTCATTTGTAATGGTTAGAGAAGCTACTTTTGAACCCACCCTGACCTATGTTCCGCTTTCCTAACTACAGAGAGCTTTCTTCAAATGACAGCTCTTCTGGGGAAAAAATAAAATAAAATAGCTCTGTTTTGTCTGATAAAGTTGAATCTGCTCATAACACTTTGAACCAGGAATTCTGTTCACCAGTGTATGTCCATGTGTACCAGGAGGCAGCACAGGGAATGTTCATTACAGCATCGTATGCAATAGTGAAAATCAGAAACTGCCTATATGCCCATCAGCAGAAGGGAAAAATTGTGGCATTTTAATACAAAGTAAAACTACTGATTAGAGAAAATATCTAATAACTATGAATATGAACATGAGTAAATTTCAAAAACATGAGAAAATGATGAACAAAGAAATGTGTCATAGAAGAAGCAATAGAATATGTGTATGATTTCATGAATACAAAGTGCAAAAATGGTAACAGTACACAAATTGATGACAGATACATATGTAAAGAATGAAACTATGAGAAGGAAGAAGAAAGGAAACATGGAAAGAGGAAGAGAGAAAGCAAGGAAGGAACAAAGAAAGGAAAGGAAAAGAAAGGAAGGAAAGAAAGGAAGGCAGAAAGGCAGAGGGAAGGAAGGGGGGAAGTGTTCTCATTTCTGGGGAGAAGTGGTGTCCTCTCCTAACTCAGAGAATTACTGTGTTAGAATCGAGAGTAAAAATAATGAGGATTTCCTAGGAACTTGGAGTCCTTAGCATTACTACACAACATTTAGATCTATGGTTAGTAGGTAGCAAGAGTTTGCTAGCCAGAATGCTTACATAATTGGCTTATTTTCTTCTGCAGTCCTTTGGAGAAACAAAGGAGGACTAAGGTGGTTCACGCCATGGATGTATTAAAAACAAAGAGCATCTAAAAGACCGTCTAAGGCTAGCAGACGTTCAGGATGGCCTCCCACACTTCCACAATCTCCAACTTGCATCATACACTTTACATATTCAACATGCTGCTCATGAACTCCTCAGATGGGGTGGGGAACATGTGGAGTGTATAAGGACAGGGGAGAATGGGGTCTTAGTTCCGATACAAGAAAGAGGGTGGAGGGAACAATAGGCGGCCCCAGATGGTGAATGGTCTGAGGCTGCCTCTTTGACTGTTAATGTGTGAATGTCAGTGTGAGTCTGTATAAGTGGGAGATGACATACACATGGCATCGGAGCGACTCTCAACATTAAGTACTGTTAGAGATTAGAAAGCTAACAAAGAAGGAAGAGATGTACCAGTTATTCATATTATTCACCTTAAAAGCCGTCTGCTCACAAAGAGAGGGAGAGACCACCCAATCACTTACCAACATATCAGAGTCTATTTTAATCCTCTGCATAGTACTTAACACTTAACAGTATCTCACATTTTATGATCTGTTTGTGTGTTTGTTTACGGCTGGATTCTCCGAACCTCAAACCTCGTTGCCTGCCACTATTCCCACCATCGGGACAGAAGCTTTGTTCTCTTTTTATTCTGTTTTTGAAAAATGTACATATCTTTTTTTCATTTTTAATTTTTGTGGTTATATAGTAGTATATATACGGCCGGGCGCGGTGGCTCAAGCCTGTAATCCCAGCACTTTGGGAGGCCGAGACGGGCGGATCACGAGGTCAGGAGATCGAGACCATCCTGGCTAACATGGTGAAACCCCGTCTCTACTAAAAAATACAAAAAACTAGCCGGGCGAGGTGGCGGGTGCCTGTAGTCCCAGCTACTCGGGAGGCTGAGGCAGGAGAATGGCGGAAACCCGGGAGGCGGAGCTTGCAGTGAGCTGAGATCCGGCCACTGCACTCCAGTCTGGGCGACAGAGCGAGACTCCGTCTCAAAAAAAAAAAAAAAAAAAAAAAAGTAGTATATATATTTACACAGTACATGAGATATTTTGATACAAGTATACAACATGTAATAATCACAACAGGGTAAACAGGGTATCAATCACCTCAAGCATTTATCCGTTTTTTTGTTTGTTTGTTTGTTTGTTTGCTTTTGAGATGAAGTCTCGCTCTGTCACCCAGGCTGGAGTGCAGTGGCGCAATCTCAGCTCACTGCAACCTCTGCTTCCTGGGTTCAAGCGATTCTCCTGTCTCAGCCTCCCAAGTAGCTGGGATTACAGGGGCGGGCCACCACGCCTCACTAATTTTTGTATTTTTAGTCAAGACGGGGTTTCCCCATGTTGGCCAGGCTGATCTCAAACTCCTGACATCAAGTGATCCACCCACCTCAGCTTCCCAAAGTGCTGGAATTATAGGCGTAAGCCACTGTGCCTGGCCACTCTATACTTTTTTAATTGACTATTTTACCAAGCACATGTATTTCCATACTAAAAGTTTACCTTACTTAAAATCTCTTTCTCTGAACTCTCTCTCTCTGTGTGTCTTTTCCTCTGCCTCTGTCTCTGTTTCTTTATGAATTCACCAGAATGAACATTTGAAACTACCTCATTTAAAGTCCTTTGGACCTGACTAATGACATTTCAAGGGTTCACCTTCAAGTCTCTCCTGCATTTTGAATTTAGATAAAATATATGGGTGTTTCTTGGATTTTCTTTTAATCCCCTTCACTATCTTTTTCCCTGGAGGGGAAAGGAGGAATTTCCAGAAGAATCTTGGGACATAATCTGCTAGTCTGCCCACCTCCAGAAGCGAGGGTTGGACTTGTTCTTCTGAGCATTTGTTGGCGTGAACCGCAGCAGCATAAACAAAAGCTTTCTCCTCTCTCTCGCTGATGTCCTGCTGGGTTGGACCTCTGCACCTGAGCACCCCAGCACGAGTCTCCCCAGAGCCGGTCGGCACCCTCCCG
The DNA here is from genome assembly GCF_009764315.1 of Trachypithecus francoisi. Taxonomy (NCBI): domain Eukaryota; kingdom Metazoa; phylum Chordata; class Mammalia; order Primates; family Cercopithecidae; genus Trachypithecus; species Trachypithecus francoisi. The sequence continues at coordinate 41,764,173 of NW_022681466.1, read as the reverse complement.
TCTGCACTGGAAAGAGCTTCACTCTCCCAGAAGGAACCAGGTAGAGGGGACTGTCCATCATCCGTGCCAGTTGGCCAAGTCCCTCCCTCAGCGAAATCAGGAAGCTCATAAAAAGACCTTATCTCTGGGTAAGCCATGACTCTTCAGTTCCCACCCGCCTGGCGCCTGGGAAAGGACAACAAAGGGGTGTTGAGAACAATGACCATCTGTGGAGCCGAGCCTGCACCAGCAGACTCACGGGAACCCCAGGGTCTCAGTGCCTCCCTTCCCCGGCCCGGTGCCCGGCGGGATCGGGTATCCTCCCGGGTAGACAGGTGGCCCTGGTGGCCACGTGTGCTCTCAGGCTTGTGGTGTTACCCACATCCTATCTCAAGGGTTACACCTCTCCTAAAACAGCCTGATGAGTGGCCTAGACTTCTCCTTTTATTTCTTAGAATACTCCTAGTGTCGCAACTGCAGAGTAACTGTGCCATTTCATTTCTTACCACCCCCTTCCTGAACTGGGCTAAAGGCAATGTCTAGTGCAACGTGCCACACCCTGCCCCTCACTTGCCCCCTGCCCAAGTTGAATCCTCTGTCCACCAAGACCACAGCCCTAGGAGTTAGGAAATGGTTCCATTTTCCTCTGCCTTGCCTGAGCCACACAATTACCTGTAAATGCCAAGACATCCAGTCCTCTCTCCCATGAGGCATGGTTTCCCCTGAGCCTTCAGGCATTTAGGTCCCCAAAGTAGGCCTCCAAACTCCCCCATCAGGGCCCTCACCTCCGCTGAGTAACTTCATAATCTTTTCTTTATAATTCCCGCCTGCTGTTTCACTAGCATTTTATTCACCAACCTGAGATATAAATAGATAAGTGTTTTATGGATAAAGAGACTAAGGCACGATTTGTCTAAGGTCATTATGTGTTGCTGACTGACAGAGAACTCAACACCTTTGACAGCTAACCTAAGGCTTTTTCAATTCTATTACCATTTTGGGTACACGTCATTAGATTTCGGTCCTAGTCCGTGTCTCTATTCACATCATAGACTGCTAGGGCTGGGAAAGACTTCAGAGTGTAGCCTTGTCCCCCATCCTCATGGTGAAACTAAGCCCCAGAGAGAGAAGTGGCTCCCCAAGGTTATGTAATGAGTTGGTGGCCAAGTTTGGATGAAGTGGTTGGGCCAGTCCCCAACTCGGCCTCATGTCAGACCTCCAGGCTCCCTGTTGGCAGCATCCAAAGCCCTTTCACCCTGAGCCCTCTCCTCCCCTTCCTCCCTGCCAAGGTCAGCAGGTTTGCCAGGCAGTCCTTGGCCTCCTGACCCACAAGTCCTTCTGCGTGGTGCTTGTTGGTGCTGGTACTCTCTGAAGGGGGCAGGAAGCAGGGAGAAAGTCTGGGGGACTCCTGGGGGCCAGGGGACAGAAGGGGAAGAAAGCGTGAGGTGAGAGAGATAGGAAAAAAGACAAAAAGTGCAGTCATAAGGGACATGAGACCTTGGGAAAACCCCTCACCATTTATGCTGATGATTGGTTCAGTCCAGAAGAACTAATAAAATGAGAAACAAACAAACAAACAAACAACAACAACAACAAAAACGGTGTTGGTTCTGTAACACCACCACAAATTAGAGGTGATGAAGCAGAACGCCGTTCCCTGGGTCTGGTTGCCGTGTGGCTCCATAACTATGCGTCATCAAGCATACCAGACGGACTTGCTGTACTTTAGTAGAACGGTAAAAACACTGTACTTTAGTAGAACGGTAAGCTGTATCCTGCCTGTTCAGTCTTCCAAGCAGGTTGTCTCGGCAACACGGCCATAGCTTCAGGGTTAGAAGGGACTTGAAAGGACAGACCCTTATTTAAAACAAACCTAAGCGAAAAAATGGTGTCCTTGAGTTTTGCCTGTGGCTCCTTCCCTTTCTGGTTTCTGAGAGGTCACACTGAGTAACCAGCGGGGCTGCTTAGGTCACTTATCGGCCCTGAGTTAAGTTCTAGAGAAGCTGGGGTGAAGAGCAAGCTGCTCACTGACCTCTTTCATTCCTGAGCAAGAGGGGTGAGTCACCTTAAAGTGGGGACAGGAGCACCATGCAGCCAGGATGGCAGGGACACTGAGTTCGGAGCATGCAGGGAAAAGGGTATTTTCTAGCTTTTGGCCTGGAGGTTGTAAGTTTAGTGGATTTCCTCACCTTCCTTTGATGGGAGGTGTGAAACTGACATCCCTCCCAATTTGTAGCAGCCCTTCCCAAAAGCTGCCCAAACTATTATGCTTTCCAGTAAACACATGCTTGTTTTGCAAACACAGCTTTAAGACTTATCCTCCAGCCTCCCCTTCTACCAGAACGATGTCCCCAAACTCTCTCATATGGAAATCTGGGAGCCGTCACATAGGCCTAGAAGTTATTTCCCTGGAGAGTAAAAAATCCTATGCAGAAAACACACACACACACCCCTAGAGGGAAATACTCTAAATATTAATGGTGATTTTCTTCCTTTGGTTGGTGGGATAAAGCCTAATTTTTTCCCATTTACTTTTTTCAATTTCTAAATGGGCTATAATGAATATATAATATCTTTATGCTATAAAATATAAACTAAAATTTTTAGCAACACTAATTAGCACTGTCGTCCATGTAACAAGAATACAGTGAGCTATCTCCATGCAGACAGGGTCCCAGAGGGAAAGTTCTTCCCCGAACGAAAGCAGGTCCTGAACTATATCTCCAGTGCTTTCTGTGAAAAGCTCAGTTTAAGGATCCTTAAAGAGGTTTACACCCTTCAAGAGCTTCTCATTCTCTCCTGACCTCACAGAGACAGGGCCATATGGGGAAAGATAAATCTCATTATCCTCCAGCTCAGCTAAGTGGTGAGAAAATATAGACTGGTGCAGGCACCCGTGTTTTACTATGAAGTTTCAAAAACTGCTTCTAAGTCTTTCTCTGGCTTGCTTCTCTCTCCCATCAGGTATAAATATCCTCAGATAATAAATAAATATCTCTTCAGGTAGCTCCAATGCAGTAAACGCTTTTAACCTTTAATGTCCTGCACGAGCTCTGATCTTAACTTCTTTAACACATTAAAAGCTTTAGCTACTTTAAACATAGACTTACCAGGGGATTTCTGGAGCAATTCTATTCCTAGGTATATAATTAAGAGAGCTGGAAACATACATCCACATGAAAGCTTGCATGTGAATATCTATCTGTAGCATTATTTATCAGAGCTGAAATGTGGGAACTACATAAATCTCCACCAACTGTTGAATGAATAAACAAAGCATTGCATATCCTCACAAAGGAACATTATTCAGCCACCAAAACAAATGAAGTACAGTCTGTCCTCCTTATCTGTGGGTTCCACACTTGTGAATTCAGTCAACTGTGGATCAAAAATAGAAAGAAAAAGCAAACAAACAAACAAAAAAAACTCCATGAAGCTCTAAAATGCAAAACTGAATTTGCCATACCCCAAGTACTACACTGAATCCAAGTGAATGAAGTGATGTGTAGCCTTGTTTGGGGGTATTTATAAGTGACCTAGACATACATGAGAGGATGTGCATAGGTTAGATGCAAATATTATGCCATTTTATCTAAGGGACTTGAGCATCTGTGGATTTGGGTTTATGAAGGGAGTCCTGGAACAAATCCTCCTCCTGGATAGCAAGGTACAACTATAATGACACATGTTACAACATGGATGAACCTTGAAAACATTATGCTAAGTAAAAGAAGCCAGACACAAAAGGCCACATCATATATAATTCCATTCATATGAAATGTCCAGAAAAGGGAAATCTATCTACAGAGACAGAAAATAGAGGGATTCCAGGGAGGGATTAAGGGGTTGGGGGAAGTAGGGAGTGATAATTCAAGGGACTGGAAGTTCCTTTCTCATCATTGATGATCATATTCTCAAACTGATTGTGTTGGTTGCACAACTCTGTGAATATACTAAAAACCATTGAGATGTACACTTTCAGTGGGTAAATTGTATGGTAGGTGAATCATAACTTGACTTATTTTTAAAAAGCTTAGCTAGTTTATTCACAAATAAATCACATGCACACACTTGCATGCCAGTTGTGTAGCAGCTCTGAGGCAGGGCAAGAGAGAAAGTCAAGGTTGAGCCCAGCTCCTAGGTGGCCAGATCAACAATCCATGCAGAAAGCAAACATCCGGCTCAGGATCCAGGAGGCCAGAGAGATGTGCCAAGAAGTCAGAGCAGGCATGGGAGGGCTTTGCAGACATCCTGGAAACCCCTAAATCAGGTGCACCAGTAAGGAGTGGGAGAGGAGCAACTGCTCAGAAGAAACCAGAGGTTGCAAGAGGGACTGGATTCTTTTCTCATGAAAAGCAGCGCAGTTCCCTTGAGCCATGCTGGCCCATGTTTTTTCACCTGGACTTGCTTCACCCAGGGGCTTTTTTGCTCTGAGGTCATGCTGTGTGCCCTAGTTTCTTGGTGCCCTGGGTGGGTTCCCTTCTCCCTGGAAGGCCGACACGCAAAGGGGAAGGGGCAGCACTCAGATCACCTGCACAGAGTTTTGTGAGGGTTTGCTTTATGGATGCTGACCCCTGTACTTTGGAATATTTTAGTCCTTGAACTAAATTGCAGTCCAGGAACAAGAATTTCTTTGTACCAGGAGAGGAGCCAATCTTGACATTCCCTATTTTCCATTAGAGAAAACAGGAGACTGATTCAATGTCACTTCCACACACAAAACCTTTGCACAAAAGTTGCTGCTATGGGGCAGAGAAGGCCAAGGTTAGAATCAAGGGGAAAACCACTCACTATGTGCTACGCACTGTGCTTTATAGACATGAACTCATTTGAGCCTCTTAATTATCCTATGAGCTTCAGTTTCCTCCTCTGTACAGTGAAAACCAGGCCTCAACCCTGCAAGTTATTTGAAAGAGTTAAGGGAGGTAATATATGTGAGATTTTACAGCACTCTTAATGCATCAGAAATCTTAGGTCTTATCATTGTACAGGATATTTAGATACTGTAGGCATGCTTTCATTTGATCCTGGCTGGAAGATATATTATCTCCCTCTTAAAGATGAGAAAGCTGAGATCAAGTAACCAATCCATAGGTATACAGAAAACTAAGGAATCACGGAATTAAAACCACTTCCCCTAGTGCCCCTCCCATCACCAAGGGTCTCAAAGTTCACTTACATCTGAACCATGTGGGCACCTGTCAAAAACAGAGGCCGAAGACCTACCCCAGACCTATAGAATTCAAACCCCCAGAGTGGGGCCCAGACACCTGCATTTTTAAATCTTCCTCAGGTGATTCATGTGCATACTATAGTCAGTCTCTGCACTGGCAAGAAGAACTAGGCAAGAGAACACCTGAAGGAAAAATAAAGAAGTAACCAGAAAAACTGAAGTGTAAAGAAGAAGCTAGAAGGTACAGCCTGCTTATATATTACAGCTTTTATGCAGTGTTTACCACATGCAGGGTATGGTTGTAAGTGCTTTGTAAGTCTTATATGAACTTAGTTGAGTCTCTGAGTAGCATAGGTGCTATTATTAGCCCCGTTTGACAGATGAGAAAAATTGAGGTTCAGAGAAGTGATAAGTTATTTGCCCAAAGTCACATAGCCAGTAAAGAAAGACAGGAGAGAATTTTTTTTTTTTTTTTTTTTTTGAGATGGAGTTTCACTCTGTCATCCAGGCTGGAGCGCAATGGTACAATCTTGGCTCACTGCAACCTCTGCCTCCTGGGTTCAAGCCATTCTCCTGCCTCAGCCTCCCAAGTAGCTGGGACTACAGGCATGCGCTACCACTGCTGGCTAGTTTTTGTGTTTTCAGTAGAGACAGGTTTTCACTATGTTGGCCAGGCTGGTCTCGAACTCCCGACCTCAAGTGATCCACCCGCCTCAGCCTCCCAAAGTGCTGGGATTATCCAGCCTTGTGAGCCATTGCGCCCAACCAGCAAGAGAGAATCTTAACCACCTTGATACAGCTGTAGAGAGGAAAGTGAGCCAAGATAATGAGAAAGGAGAAAGGGCAAGAAAGAGGCACCATGGAAAGCTAGCATGAATCAAAGCTGTGTCCAGGTCCCAATCTACGTCTTCAGAAACCCACCTGTGGACTTGGCAAGTTTGAGAATGGGATTTGGGTACCTGTAAAAATATTCATGGTGTGTGGATGGCAAAGCCAGTCCAAATGCTTCCCTGCCACTTGGGGGCGGGGGCACCCCACATTGGCTATAGTGGTTTGAATGGTGACTCCAAACTATATGTCCATGTTCCAACCCTCAGAACCTATGAATGTGACAGTCTATGGGAAATGTGACAGTCTTTGAGAATATAATTAAAGATCTTGATTTTTGAAATTATCCTGGATTATCTGAATGGACTCTAAATCCAATGACAAGTGTCCTCATAAAAGGAGAAGACAGAGGAGGAGAAGGTCATGTGAAGATGGAAGCAGAGACTGGAGTAAGCAGCCACAAGCCAAGAAATGCTGACCACCCCAGAAGCTGGAAGAGAAAAGGAAAGTAAACTCCTCTGGAGCCTCTGGAGGGAGCGTGGCCTTGACAACACCTTGATGTTGAACTTCTGACTTCATGTTGCTTTAAGCCACCAGATTCTGGTCATCTAATACACCATATAGCAGCCCCCAAAAACTACACACTGGGCAATGTTCTATTGATAACTGTTTTGTTTGTTTGTTTGTTTCAGACTGAGTCTTACTCTGTCACCCAGGCTAGAGTGCAGTGGTGCGATCTCAGTTCACTACAACTTAGCCTGTCAGGTTCAAGTGATTTTCTTGCCTCAGCCTCCCAAGTAGCTGGGATTACAGGTGTGTGTCACCACGCCCACCTGGCCTGATAAATGATTTAGTGGACACTGCTGTTTAAGTATGCCTAGCATTTCTTTTTCATTTTCTCTGGTTATAACTCCTCCCTCTCCCTAGACACCTGTTTCCCAAAACCTCTTGCATGTGACTCTGATGGCCCATTCTAGACACAGGAAGTGCCATTCATCCAGAACTGGCCAGTCAGAGAACCCTATCTCTTCAGCTACAGTGATTGGTCCAGGGGTGGCTCATGACCCAGGCTGGGTCAATCAGAGTCTTTCTCTAGATTTTTGTAGAAGTGAGCTGTGAGAATTATACTTCCCTTTCCTTTGGAATTGTTAAGTTGATGAACCACTGAGGGGCATGTTCTTCTGTATGGAGGAAGCCCATCCATGTACAGTAGGCAGGAACGAGGCCAATGTGCAAAGGGAGACAGAAATGAGTGGTGGAGTTAGAGCATGAGGGAATCCTGATAGTATCTAAGTTTCCAGAGCACCTGTAATGTAGTACACACCCATCGTTAAGTGTGAAACAATGTTTTGGCTTAGGCTACCTTAAGTTAGCTTCCTGAACTTGCAACCATCAGAGCTTGGATTAACACAAGGGACTTAAAGCAATTGCTGTTTTCTTCAGGCAGAAGAGAAGCATCTGGGGATAAACTTTACTGCACCATTTGCATTTCATCCATTTCAGAGAAGATCTGAGGAAAAGACGTGGTGAAGAAAAGAAATGAGAGAGAAACATGCTTGAGAAAATCAGTCTCCTTTACCTTGATAGCATCAAGCAGAATGTCCTAAAGACGGAATGGGGACCATTTCCAGGCAGAAGCAGGTTCATTCTCATTTGGCAGAGCACGGAAAAGAGAAGGAAATGAAAAGATTCAGACAGGGAAGCAAGTCAGGGGTGGGCAGAGAGGTCCTGATTCCCCTTTTCATAACCACACGAAGCTACCTCTACATCCAAACGCCAGCCTCAGGATCACAGTGACATCTGAAACTTCATTTAGCCATTTCCTTCCCTTTTCAGGTCTCTTTGGGTTGCTCAGCTCATACGTTGCTAATTTTTCATCTTTTCAAAGCTCTCCATCGCATGTAAAGTCAGATTGCATCCTATTCATCGCTTCTGAATTTGAGGCGGGGGAGTACTGAGGTCAGCAGGCCTTGAATATAGAAAGTAAATGAACAAGCGAAGCCGTGCATGAACATGTGTGTGCATGTGAGCACACACATAGCTTATTATTTCCTGCCTTAATCCACTTTTCAGCTCCACTGTGCAAGATCACAAGAAAGACTTGGGCAGTACCTCTTAGAAAGGTTCCTCACTTCTCCTTCAAGAAGCTTCTTCCTAAAAGTTGCCTTTTGTTATTCACCAGGTCTGCTGTGCAGGCTTCAGCCAAGCTAATTACTGGTCAGTCAGCAGTCGCTTTGAGCTAGTCACACACCAGACGCCCTCCAAGGATCTTGTTTGCTAGGTGACTGTTTTCATACAGTGCCTATTATGTTTTCACATGGCAAAGGGCTCTTTCTCTCTCACTTGAGGCAGAGCAGAGAGGAAGCCCCTCCAATTAAAGCAGCAACAAAGAAATGGAGGAAGGCTGGAGCACATGGTCTTCTGACAAGGCTCAACAGAAAAGGGGCTCACAGAGAAACCAAATTTGGCTGCTATAATCCACTTAAAGGAAAAACTAAATCAAAGGAAGAGAGTGTGTGGAAAAGAGGTGTGAGCCATTGGTTTCCTTCAGGCATAACCACTAGATTTTCAATCTGTTCATGGCCATCTGCACCATCTGCAGAGTTCCCAAGGGAGTTGTATATAGGTTTGGACGTATGGATCCTACTCACCTAAGGTAGCTTAGAGTGGGTGCCAGGAAAAGAGAAAAGTGTCAGAGGTCATTCCTTTTACCAAATCAGGCCTTTACAAGATAAGCAATAGGGAAAAAATAGTGAAGACCAAAAAGTTGATGGCATTCAGTCCCAGGCTGTTAATAAATTCATTATAAATATGACCTTAATTTCTGAACCAAAAGTGAAGACAAATTGTCTTATGACTAGGAGTATACATGAAATCCATGGAATATAATTTTTAAAATTTGACTGCTCCTGAAATTATAGAGTAGTAGTTCTCAACTAGGGGCAGTTTTGGCAATGTCTGGAGACAATTCTGATTGCCGTGATTGGGAGGGTAGGGTGTGTGTGTAGTATTGGAATATCTTGCATAGAAGCCAGAGATACTGCTCAACATCCTCTTGGGCACACAACAGGCTCCAACAACAAAGAATTACTCTGTCTTAATGTCAAATGTGCCACTGTTGAAAAATCCCGGTACAGATTGTATAATTGGCAAATCCATCAGAGTCATCTGATATGGTGTGGCTGTGTCCCCACCCAAATCTCATCTTGAATTGTAGTTCCCATAATTCACATGTGTTGTGGGAGGGACCTGGTGGGAGATAATTGAATCTTGGGGGCGGTTTCCCCCATATTGTTCTTGTGGTACTGAATAAGTCTCATGAGATCTGATGGTTTGTTTTCCCTTTTGCTTGGCTCTCTTTCTCTCTTGCCTGCCACCATGTAACACATGGCTTTTGCCTTCTGCCATGGTTGTGAGGCATCCCCAGCTATGTGCAACTGTGAGTCCATTAAACCTCTTTTTCTTTATAAATTACCCAGTCTTGGATATGTCTTTATCTGCAGTGTGAAATCGGACTAATACACCATACGAGACCATTTTAACCCCTGGGCAGTATCTTCCCTAAATTACGAGTGCATTTCTCACTAAAGACCTTGGATGCCTCCTCTCTGAAGAGTAATATATTTTTCTTACAAACTCTCCTTTTGGAAATGATGAAGCCAGGCACATTTTAATCATGATTTATGTCAACCCCAACTACATCTTATTGAACTGAGATGGACAACTGACCCAGGCTAGGTAACTCAGATTCTTCCACCAACAATTTATATTCACACAGGGAGACAGTCTATTAATTAGGGAAGGATAGGATATGCTGCAGCAGTAAACAACCCTCAGATCTTAGTGGATTAAAAAATAGTTTATTCCTTGCTCACCTGTTTATTCCTGGCATTACATGCAAAGGTAGGTTGCCAAGTGTGGGATGGGGGCGGGAGACTTTCTCTGTTCCACATAATCACTCAGGCCCCAGGATGACAGAAGTTCACCCATCTTACGACACTGTCATCTCTACATGAGGCTTCAGGGTTCACCTTAGCAGAGGAAGAAACCACGGAAGGGGCTCCTGCTGGCTTTAGAAGCTTCGACTGGTAAGTGACACATGCTCCCTCCCTCTCACAGCCCATTGGCCAGAGCTAGTCACATGGCCCCACCTGCTTGCAATGGTGTAGAGATGTGCAGTCTTCCCAAGACCCAGGAGAAGTGAGGAGCCAGTGAGCTGTGAGAAGGTGGGCTGCAAGGCCATGTAGTACCAGGGCTTGAGTGGACATCAGAAGGAGCCAAACCTGAGGTCATAGGAGAGCAGACCTCAGGAGAAAACAGAAGAGGCTGGTCAGAAAAGAGAAAATAAGGCAGGTGTGCAGGGAAAAGCAGAAAGCAGGAGGTTCCTGAGAGATCCAGAAAGTAGATGCTTCAGTCTTGGGCAGCTTTCTGCTCTCCCAGTAGCCTGCTATGCTCTGTTTCATAAGAACTCTAGGTCAGTACACCAATGCCTTGCTCTGAGCCAGCGTGAATAGCTTTCTCTTCCTTGCTACCAAAACAGCTTTGACTCAGCTTTGACTGTAGTACTACAGCTAGTACTACAGCTTTGACTGTAGTACTCATGCTTGCCATTTGTCCTTCTTTAATACGTAATTCCCTGTGAAGATTGTTGGGTTGTGGAAGGAAGCTGGACTCTCAAACTAATGGAACTGCCCAAAGATGATGAAACTCCTGGGGTGAGCTTTTCAGAAGAGCCCAACTTTCCAGCAGCCCCAGCCTAACACAGCCAACTGAGCCCAGGCAGGTAGCGGCCACTGAGGCAATTTAAGAGGCTCAGAAGGACAATCCCTATGTCCCAGTGCCACCCCCACATCCAAAAGATGCTGATGCAGGGCTTCTGGCCTGCTTTGTGCCATGGTTCCCTTCTCAGAAAAATGCTTTTAAATCATTTAAATATTTTTAAATGCAAGAAAATAAAATACATAGGATTACAAAGCAAACCAATTACACTGAAAAACAGTTAAAATATTTTAAAATCGAGACATAGTATTATGAGCACTTGCTGTTATTGCTTTTAGAAACTCTAGTGACAGCTTTATACCTATCATAATTTTAGTAACACTGAGAATAAATAACTTTAAGATATTTGCAACTACTACAACTTCATATGAAAATATTTATTTGTTTTGATGGTAACAAAATCAACAAAATCACAGACACTTTTACTATGTAAATGTTTACTCTGTAAGTGTTTATTATGTAAGTGTTATTTTACTATGTAAAACAGTAAAAACCATTTTACTATGGTTTGTTGCCTGCATCTGTAATGAAAACATGTGTCAAATTTCCATTAGAGGTTTGTGAAAGGAATGATGTATTTTATTGTTTAGTTAAAAAAATACATATTTTGTTGTTAGTGAAAATAAAAACATATTTTCCCAGCCATGTTCATGGACCCCTTGAATTCTATGACCGTTGGTCGTCCATAAACCACAGATTGAGCATCTCTGGCCACAAAGCCCCAGACAGAACTCCAATAGATTAAAACAGCTGGTAAAGAGGAAACAGAAATTATTTATTATTGTAAGGCTAAGCCATAAACAATAAACAATGAGTGATACCTAAGGCAATATTAGTTGATCAGCTTAGCTCTTGTCACCCATTAGAGACTTGAGTATGAACAGAAGAGGTAAGTCTTAACGAGAATTTGGTGTCTGTAGAGGATGCTGAATCAGAAAACATGAGTGTGGGCTCACTGGGGTGGAACAGCCACTGCCTGCAGGACTATCTTCAGGAGCAGGGACACATTGGAAGTGCCACCAGAGCAAAGGAAGAAATATCTGCCACTAGGTTTCAGGCCTGGCCACTTGAAGGAAATGTTCAAAATGTTCTTCAGAAATTAATCTGATAATTGAGAAAAGAGAAAAAGTGTTGGGGGGGGTGGTGGGGACTCAAGGCAGATGGAATGAAATTCATGGGAACCAAGTTTGTAGAGTGGAGGTGGGGAGGCTGGAGTCAAATTCCTCAATCACTGCAACCCAAGCCCTACGTTCTTTCTGTGGCTGAAGGTGCTTGAAAAAACAAAGGTTGTATGTGTTTGAAGAAGAACCGAAAATTTTCTGAACACATTTACAAAAGAAGAAACAATGAACTGGGTTCTAATTTCCCTTTTGCCTCTCTCATCTGCTGGGCCATCTGAGTCAAATTTTTTCACCTCTTTGAGCCTCGGTTTGCTCGTGTATAAAACGGGAGAGTTAGATTAGATAATCTCATGGGCAACCATTTTACAACTTCAAGAACAGCCACCGATACCCTAGCAATGTGATTCCCAATCCTGGCTGCACATGGAACTCTCCTGGGGAGTTTTCTTCAAAAAACAAACAAACAAATACTGACGCTTGGGTCCTGCTTCCAAAATTCTCATTTAATTGGTCTGATGTGGCTTGAGCATGTAGAGTTTTAAAGTTCCCCAAGTGATTCTAACATACAGCCAAGGTTGAAAAGCAGTGTTCCAGCACAAATTTGTTTATTAGGTTGACTCTAGTCACTCGAGAGAGCACTTTGAGCTTGGGTAGAGGACAAAAATCAGACAGCTGGGACAGACCAAAGGTTCAATAGGCTCAGCCACATTGAGACATGGGAGGACCCACAGAAGACAGTGGACATCGTGTAGGGGTGAGCAGGGAATGAGGTAGTTTGGGCCTGGAACGCAAGGAACGAATCTGTCCAATTAGCTGAGTGAACTTGGGCCAGTAACTTCCTCTTTCTGAACCTCCATTTTTTCATTTGTAAAATGAGCCCTGTGTAGAGGAAGGGGAAACCAACATATGTTAAATACTCCCTAGATGGCAGGCCATGCCTGAGGTGCAGTACCTCTGTTACCCAATCTAATTCTCACACTGTATTTGACAGATGAGGAAACTGATGGAGAGGTTAATTAACCTCTTTCCCTATCTCATTGAGTTACTGCAGAGCCAAATGAGAACAAGTGTTGGAAATAGCCTTGCCGCCTTCCACAAATAAAAATACAATATGCTCAATTAGAGTTTTAGATAAACAATAATTTTGTTAGTCTATCTCAAATATTTTGTCTGACAACTCAAGTTGGAAATCATTTTATTTAACCATGAAGTATCATTTAGAGTCTTATTGGGTTATTTGGCTTACTAGTAAGAAATTTTTCTGTATTAGGGATATTAACCTTCTGACATGCGTCCTAAACATTTTTTCTAGTTGTGTTTTATTTTTTACTTTGTTTTCAGTGTTTGTTGTACAGAAGTTTTTAATTTTTATGTTGCCACATATTCCAATCTTTCTCTTTTGGCTTACGGCATTTGTGCCATGCCTACACGTTTCCGTCCAAAGATTATACAAGTATTCATCGGTGCTTTCTTTGAGTACGTTTACGGCTTTAGTTTTTACATCTAAAGCATCTGGAATTTATTGGGGGCGATGATGGCATCTTTCCCCCAAATGGCTAGCCAGTTGTTCCAATAGTGTTCAATAAATTATCTTTTTCCCTCGCTTGTTTGAAAATATCCTTTATCGTAGACTGAATTCTGAGATTTACATGTTGATATTTCTGGAACCTCTAATCTGTTCCACTACTTTGTCTTTTCCTTTCTCAGTGACACTATTAAAATAACTGCAATTGAATAGCATGTTTTATTATCGGGGGTGGGGGTGGCTACTTTTTCCTTGTTTTCCTTCTAAGGATTTCCGGTTTATTCTCACCTTTATATTCTTCCAGATTAATTTTAGAATTATTTTTATCAAGTACCCAAAACACTTGTTGAGGTTTTGATTAATGTTGGGTCGAATTTTCAGAATAGTTGAGAGAGAAAGGACTTCTTAACAATACCGTATGTGCCTATCCAAAAACAAAGGATATCTCACCATTTAGTTTTCTCTTTATGTTAGAAGCATTTTCTTCATGTAAGTTCTGCACAATTCTTATTAAATCTATTCTTAGCGTTTGATATTCCACTGATATATTCTATTTGATTATTAGTTTTGTGCAAGGTGTTTATCTTTTCTTTTTCTCTCTTTCCTTCTTTTCTTTCTCTTTCCCTCCCTCTCTCTCTTTTCTTTCTCTATCCTTCCCTCCCTCCCTTTCTCTCTCTCTCTCCTTTTCTTTCTTCTCTTTCTCTCTTTCTTCCTTTGTTCCTTTCTCTTTCCTCTCCTCCTTTTTTTTTTATAGGTTCTCATTCTGTTGCCCAGGCTGGAGTACAATGGTGTGAAGCTTCAAAATCCTGGGTCCAAGGATTTTCCCGCCTCAGCTTTCAGAGTAGCTGGGACCATAGTCACGTGCCACCGTGCCTGGCTAACGTTTTTATTTTTTTGTAGAGATAGGGTCTTGCTATGTTGCCCAGGCTGGTCTTGAATAGCAATCCTCCCAACTCGGCCTCTCAAAGTGCTGGGATTACAGGTGTGAGCCACCACAGCTGGCATGAGTAGTTTCGTTAATGGGAAGAAGGCAGGAGTAGCAAAGAAGGAAAGAGAGATAAAGGCAAATTTGGTCAACCTCAGAATGTTACCTTATCTTCCCAAGAGATTCTAGGGAAGGTTCAATTCATGATGGTGACACCCCTAAAGGAAAGATGGTATGTTTGAGGACACCATTTTAAAAACTGGAGAGTCAGAAGAATCAGATACAATTCTCCCACATCGTTCTACAATAACAGACTATTTCTCAGCTAAGGAGAGGCTTGGAGGATGAGGACTCAGGCCCTTCCCACAGGAGCCCGCCATCTTTGCCCCGACCACGCCAGGCATGCCATTGGCTCTCAGGGAAAGCCCTGCCCCTTCCCGCTGAGGCTCCACTTCCGGTTCAGAGAAGCCAGTGTTCTCTGGAAATTCTGTCTATCGTTTTTCCTCTCTGGGCTTCTTTCATGATAATTTGCTCCTCTGAAGGGAGTCTGGCATCTGCCTGACAAACACGTTTTGCTGAAAGATTTACATTTTCGATTTCCTCGCCCATTTTCTGACTACATACATAAAAGAGAATTGTAAATGTTTAGAAAAATCAAAGTTCTTCTTAGACACCTGCAGTTCCACCCAGTTAGTTTTCTCGATAATTCATGCCAAGAAAAGGCTGAAGAAATGATGTGGAATAACCTGGCCATTTTCTTGCTGAGGTTTTCCATACTTTATTTCCTCTCATTCTTGGAGTAGCTTCAAATTCTCAGGGCATTTGGGAAGCTTGTCAGATAGAGCTCCCTGCTTTCCTGGGGCTAGAGGTAGTCCTGGGAGCCCCTGGTCACTCCTCATGGCTATAAGTGCCAGGGGAGGAAGGGCAAGGACAGCAGCCACTGCTGAGCCTTGGAACATTGGCCTGGCCCTGGTTAACGGCTGGCGCTCAGCATGTCTACTAGACACTGCCTTTCCCACGCCACAGTGTAGACCCTCTTGCCAGACCCTGCCCCTGTCCGTCCTTCTCTGCCTATTCCTCTTCTTTCTTTCTTTCTTTCTTTCTTTCTTTCTTTCTTCTTTCTTTCTTTCTTTCTTTCTTTCCTTCTTTTCTTTCTTTTCTTTCTTCTCTTTCTTTCTTTCTTTTCTTTCTTTTTCCCTCCCTCTCTTCCTTTCTTTTTTCTTTCTTTCTTTCTTTCTTCCTTTCTTTTTCTTCTTTCTTTTTCCCTCCCTTCTTCGTTTCTTTTCTTTCTTTCTTTTTTCTTTCTCTCTCTCTTTTTCACCCTCCTTTCTTCTTTCTTTTCTTTCTTTCTTCTTTCCTTCCTCACTCCCTCTCTCTTTTCTTTTCTCTTCTCTTCTCCTCTCTTTTCTTCTTTTCTTTCCCGAGTCTTTCTTTGTCACCCAGGCTGGAGTGCAGTGGGTGATCTCGGCTCACTACAATCTCTGCCTCCAGGGTTCAAGCGATTCTCCCACCTAAGCCTCCCAAGTAGCTGGGACGACAGACGCATACCACCACGCCTAATTTTTTTGTATTTTTAGTAGAGACGGGGTTTCACTGTATTGCCCAGGCTGGTCTCAACTCCTGACCGCAAGTGATCCACCCACCTCAGCCTCCCAAAGTGCTGGAATTACAGGCGTGAGCCACCATGCCGGGTCTCTGCATATTCCTTTTCTTTCATTTAGTATCTGTGGGGTGCCAGTGGCTCTGCAGAGGGCATTCAGGGCTGAAGAAGGCTGCAGGCTATTGACAATTAGCAAACATTTGCGTGTTAATAAAACATTTGAGTGTTAATAAATTCACATTCAGAAAAAGCATAAGCTGGATTGTCATTTCCAGTTTTTCAGATGGGCAAACACAAATGCTGAGAATCTCAAGGCTGTCCCTAAGAAGATGTGGAAGGGGAGTGCACTTACTGGTCTCAAGAAGGATCAGTCCTAGACTCATGCTCTTGGCCCATTGCAGGGAATACTTGCTGAGTGAGTCTAGGACTTCTAGGCTGAGTGACATTTATCTGTGGAACACTGGTGACGAAAGCTGATTGCACAACTCTCTACAGGCTCCTTGGACACTGACTTTCAAACCACCCCAACCCAGATTGCTAAGAGAACCGCACTACCACGTTTCAAGTTCACATCACATTGCCTTAAAAACCTCATGCTGTTCCTACGACCACACCTACAACTTTCCCTTGAAAATGGAAAACTCCGTTCCATAAAACAGGTTTCCTCTTTCAGGTGCCCCACAAGGACCCTTCAAGAGAAGTCTGAACTATAATGAATCAAAATTTCCCACATTTCCCACATCTCAGTTATGAAGGAGTGGACCACATTACGATTTACCCAGGGCTTATATCTTTCTATTTCTCACTTTCCATTTAAAGGAAGGACCCTTTGGTCATCTTAATCCTCTGGGCAGAGACAGAAGAAAAGACCCTATTCTCCAATTCTTTTCCCTGTTAGACATAGTTCCTTTGAATGTTACAAAGAAAAGATACAGACCAGAGAAGTACCTTTCCAGGAACTGATTTCAAATGTTGATTCCATATACTCCAAGAGACTGCTGGCATCCACAGCTGCAATCTTCATTGAATAATGCGTCAGGAGACAATTATCAAGAGCTTGAGACCATTTTGATTGCATGGAGAGTTGGGTTGGGCAGTTTGTGCTATACTCAGCAGTATAGTAAGTTTGGACACACCGAAGTTAAAGAAAAGAATGAATTCCAGACAAGGACCCCTCTTCTATCCCTGGGACATTCACAGTGCTCTTCCTTTTTGGCCTACTTATGTACCATTCATGGGTCCTAATTTCGTGCAAGCTTCTTATCCTTCAACCCAGCCTATAAAAAATGAGAGCATCTGGGAATTCCAACGCAGGGTGATAGGGGAAACAATCTCATGGCTCCTCTCCCTCTCTCAGCCTCATAAGTTTTTATTGCTTCACAATTCATGATCTCACTCCTTCCTCCACCTCTCACCACCATCCTTCTGTTCACACAGGTCCTATGGGACAGTTAATCTGGAGGGAGATTCATGTTCCTTTGGAATAGCCACTGGATGAGGATAGGCTCAACCAAAGGCCCAGCTAGGAATATCCCTGCCCCCTTCAACATTCCCTCCATCTGGCTTACTATGGAGCAATTTCAAGGCTTGCCACAGCTAAGGCTTGGGGTGTTTCCTTGACTTCTGCTTCTCATCTGTTGTACATTCCCCAGGAATGAGAGTCAGGTAGCAACAATGCAGTGAGTCTCTGAGACCAAAAGATAATTGGAAAATCCCAGTAAGTCCATTCCCTTTGGCCTTGAGTTCACATATGGTCACCACATTAGAGACCTTGTCCAAAAGACCAGCTTGGGACATGGGGTGGAGGTGATTTCTGTCATTAACACAGCCACATCTTCCCCCAAGTCAATGGGCAATCAATCAGGGCTCTGTGTACTCTGATTCATTGCAGGGCTGACCATGTCACTGGTTTTAACCCAACATGATGTCCTTTCTAGAATGGTCCTCACTCTAGGAGATAAAGTAGCTGTCTTCATGAGTGATTGCTTCCAGACCCAATGAAGAGAAACTCATGTGTTTGAAATGCCTGCCATTCTTCTCCGTTTCACCATAAAGTAGCCAACTTAATTTTGCACAATACTGTTTGATAACAACCATGTGTGTGTCTTCTGTATTTATATACTCAGGAAAGGACCTACTTGGTCAGTGTGAGATGATTTCACAAGAAAAATGGAACCAGATGTGACTCCTTTTTATTTGGCTCTTCAAGCTCAAGAAATCTAATTCCGAGGTCAGCCTTTACGCGGGTTTTCGGTTACCTTGCAGAAGAGGATACTTTTACACTACAGCATTTGCTTTTCCAAGGTCCCTGACAAGCAGAAGTAGGCAAAAGATTTTAGGGAATTTGTTCTCAGCTTAGCACTTTCCAACATTTCCAGGCGTAGAGATTCAGTGGGACAGACTGTTTCCTCTTTTGGAATAATAGAATGTGCCTGTTCAGTAGTAGACATCCCCACCTTTAATTCAACCATTCTTCCAGCTTCCCAGAATGCACAAGCACTTTGGGCCTGGAACCCAAGATCAGATAGTGCTAAAGGGACTCACTCAAAACTCCAAAGCCAGGGAGGTGGACGGGACTGACATCAGAGAAGGGCAGGCTTTTCTCTTTTCATCTTGGTTCTTCTTTTCCTAAACAAACAAACTTTCATCCCAACTTGTGCTGGTAGGCCTGCCATGTACAGTGGTACAGTTTGTGCACTGCACAAAAATGCTTAGCCAAGGGAGAAATCAGGGACTGAAATGCAGTCTGTGCTACACTTATCAAGCCATGTACCCCAGAAAGTGATACATCTGCTTGGGAGAAGAAGCACCCCCCATGAACCCCTCCCCCCAGATATTAACTGCTCACCAAGTTGGCAACCCTGTGCGTGCGTCTTTGCAGCAGTGCACTTTTCTAAGAAGCAGCATGTGCTAGCGGTACTTTGCATACTGGTGACAGCCTGAGATATGAATAAATATGCAAACTGCAGAGGATGTGTCATCATCTACTCCTGTGTATATTAGTACTGTTCAATGAGCCACACTCAACCCCAAGATAAGTCATCTAGAGAGGCTTTAGATGCAGGATAATGCCTACATGGCACTTCTGCCATGACTCCTACAGCAGATGTGACTAATCAGTCCTGGAGTTCTTTCATACTCAGCTCAACTTCGTCACAATGCTTTTCCACTCAGTGGATCACTCTGCTCAATCACTATCAATTGAACAGAGTTGACATTCAAGAGAACACCTATCTGCCATCTGCCCCAGCTAGCTCTTGCCATGATAATGCTGCATAACAAACCACCCCACAACTCAGTGGCTGAAGACAGGAATCATTTATCTTTATTCTCCTATCTCTGTGGGAGTTGTGCTTTGGCTAATCGAGGCTGATAGGCCAAGAGTGCTCTGCTTCGAGTTGCCATCCTCTTCTTGCTGAGTTGGACTTGAGTCTGCTCCATGTGTATCCATTCTGGAGTCTGTGTGAAAGGTCAGCAGCCAGCCAGGGGCCATTCTTCTCGTGGCAAGAGAAGAGGCACAAGAGGGCAAGCCCAGCCACACAAGCACATTTTCAGTCTTTGCTTACGTCGCATCCACTAACGTCACATTGACCAAAGCAAGTGATGCAGCCGAACCCAAAATCAAGGGGTGGAAATGCTGCCCTCTCACTCCAACACAAAGGCCAGGGTGAAGAATTGTGAGAAAGGCCGGGCACGGTGGCTCATGCCTGTAATCTTTGCACTTTGTGAGGGCAAGGCAGGAGGATCATCTGAGCCCAGGAGTTTGAGACCAGCCTGGGCAACATAGTGAGACCCCATCTCTGCAAAAATAAAAAAATTAGCCAGGCATGGTGGCAAAAACCTGTAGTCCCAGCTATTTGGGAGACTGAGGTGGGAGGATTGCTTGAGCCCAGGAAGTCAAGGCTGCAGGGAGCTATGATGGTGCCACTGCACTCCAGCCTGGGTCACAGAGTGAGGTCCTGTCTAAAAAGTAAAAAAAGTTAGAAGACTTGCAGCTGCCACAGCATCTGTGCCATAGGCAAAGGGGCAGGAGACATATCAACCCACATTTGGTGTGATGTTCCCTGCTTGGCTGGTGCTCCTATAAAACTGTCATTAAACCCACCTTCCCTAGACAGCCAATCAACCTCTTGGCCTAGTGAGGGAAATAGCTGGGAAGGCTGAACTTCAGAGCCCAGGATGAGCGATAGAGTGGCTCTTTATATAGTCCAGCTGGTGAACCTGGTGAATAATGAGAATTAAGCTGGATCTGAAACAGGTGTTTGCTCTAGGAAATGGGTCCACGTAAATAACTGAGAGGGCCAGGTGGATTCAGGGTGCTCAAGCTTCAGGGTGTGTGATTTAGAAGAAACAAGAGACTGAAGTAGCAAGAGCAGGAGTGATGGCTGTTTAGGACAGAGCAACCCAGAGCATGGAAATCCCTGCTGGGCCACGCCTGAAGGGCTTTTCATTTTCACTCATCAAAAGGAAAGCATCCCTTCAGGCCACAACATCTCTGATGATGGTGCCCGTCATCAAAGGTTAATCTAGAAAATTACAGAGCCAATGTCCTGCTCTTCAGGACTTCACAATCTGAGACGGAAACACAAGCAGCAACTCTGAGTAAAATATAAACAAAGAACCAAGATGGTGTGAGGCAGACAGGTAGCAAAGGAAGTTCCAACTGTAGAGGAGGAAAAGCAGGGATCGATCCCAGCAGGCCCCTGGGAAGAATGAGCATTCAGAATCTCCTCATGAGAGTGCTGTGCAACCAGAACAAGGATGCGACTTAACAGAGGACAAGGAAGTAGAGGTGAGGGGTGGGGAGAGAGGGCATTTACATGGATCTGGAGTGAAGAGAGTGGAGGAAAGGGGCTGGATCAGGAGCTCAGTTGTGTGCTGCTCAAATGATGGTCAAGAGCTTTGCACCAGCCTGACAAGGAGGCTTTAGAATGGTTGTAAGGGGCCGGGCATGGTGACTCACACCTGCAGAACCAGCACTTTCAGAGGGCGAGGCAGAGGGATTGCTTGAGGCCAGGAGTTCAAGACATGGCAAAACCCTGTCTTTACAAAAAATACAAAAGTCAGTCAGGCATGGTGGCATGGACCTGTAGTCCCAGCTACTTGGGAGGCTGAGATGGGAGGAATCGCTTGAGCCCAGGAAGTCGAGACTTCAGTAAGCCATGATGGCGCCACTGCACTACAGCCTGGGTGCCTTGTCTCAAAATAATATAATAAATAAATAAATAAATAAATAAATAAATAAATAAATAAATGAAGGGCTGTAAGGATTTCCCTCTAAGAAAAGTTTAGCTGCCTCTTTAAAAAAAAAAAAAAAATTACAATGCTGAGTACAAAACAAAAAAGTTGACAGGAAGACTTGTTACCTCCCAACTGGACATCTTAGAAAGGGGAATTAAAAAGGGAGGAGGTCACCAAGTCTGAATAACCCCCACCCACAAGGGCACCAAACCAAATCTAACCCGCCTGTATCCCATCCTAATCATGTGGATCCATCAGGCCAGGCTCTG
This sequence comes from Trachypithecus francoisi, assembly GCF_009764315.1. Lineage (NCBI taxonomy): Eukaryota > Metazoa > Chordata > Mammalia > Primates > Cercopithecidae > Trachypithecus > Trachypithecus francoisi. The sequence continues at coordinate 41,742,733 of NW_022681466.1, read as the reverse complement.
TGGGAAGTACTTTACATATTACCACAAAACTGTGAAGTAAGTACTATTATCTTCCCTTTCTACAGATAAGGAAACTGAGGCTTCCAAAGTCAAGTGGTTAGAGAATGCTAGTGCTAGGAGTTGAACCCAGGCCATCTGAATTTAGAACCCACATCCTTAACCACTGTGTGATACAATTCCTAAGAGGGTTCACTTGCTTAAAAGACACAAGAGACCAGGCCAGGTGCGGTGGCTCACGCCTGTAATCCCAACACTTTGGGAGGCTAAGGCTGGTGGATCACCTGAGATCTGGAGTTCGAGACCAGCCTGGCCAACATGGTGAAACCCTGTCTCTCCTAAAAATCCAAAAAATTAGCTGGGTGTGGTGGCACACACCTATAATCTCAACTACTAGGGAGACTGAGGCAGGAGAATCACTTGAACCCGGGAGGTGGAGGTTGCAGGGAGCCCAGATCGGGCCATTGAACTCCAGCCTGGGCAACAACAGTGAAACTCTGTCTCGGGAAAAAAAAAAAAAAAAAAAAACACGACAGACATTTAATTTACTTTAGCTAGGCCCAGCCAGCAACTGTAGGACGTGTTTGTCAATCAAGTTGCCAAAATATGGCTGTGAAGTTTTCAGCCACCCAGAAAATTGATGTGGCCTCATTTTCCACATTGTTCTGAAAAGCATGCTTCCTAAAACATCCGAGACCCTTGGGAGTGTTCTTTTATCAAATGGGTCCCAGGTTTTTCCCTCTGTGCTGCAAAATCCTGGCATGTTTTCTTTAGGAGAGAAGTAAAGTGTTAGTGACAGGCAAAGAGAGGCTGAGGGAAATATACTCTTCCCTTTCAAGCCAGGTTAACCGAGTCTGGTTTGTAGGCAGGTGAATCATTGATTTTCTTCTCTTCTCCAGAGAGCACTGCCATAGTTACATAGATAAAAGCTGAGGAATAAAGACAGAATTGAATGGTCCAGGTTGAAAGGAAACTTTTGAAACAGGTTAGAAGACTCCAGTCGGGGGTTGGTTTGCAGTGTGAAATGCCTACTATCCAAGCAAGATGCCCAACATTGTTTAGTTGTGGTTGAGAGGGAGGAGGGGTTACATAATTATTGTGCCTTCTGAAAGCTTAAAGGAAACCATTTTCTTTTGTCTTCTTTGTTGTTACTTGCAGCTTGTACCTGCTGTTGTGCAAGTCTGACTTTGAGCCTGGATTTTTCTAAAAGAGTTTAGGGTTTTTGCTTTTATAATGCCAAACTTCACACAACCCACAGTCAACTTTCATTGATGCTGAGGCTTCCATCTTGCAAAGAACAGTCTCAAAATCATCAGAGAGGGACTGGCAATACTAGGACAGGTGGGTGGGAAGGAAGCCACTTTGCCGGGGTGCCTGGTAAAGCATGCCCTGCTCTGGGACCCTGGGAAATATTCTTGGAAAAATTGTCTTCCAGTAGAGATCAGTCAAGATGTTATCACATCTTTCATGGGAGGTAATTTGTCTTTAGTAAAAAGAAGGTAGAGGGAGGTGGTGGGTGGGACTGCAAAATAGGAAACATCAATTCACATCCACATATATTCTTTGAAGGCCAGAAAATGTACTGAATAATGCAAAGAACCAAATACATTTTAGCCACTTTTTACGAGAACCTCAGGAAACAATCTTAGGAAAAGGTAAGAAAACAAATAAGCAAACTGGGTTCTCTTTCCAGGCCAAAGAACCACAGATTTTTTTTTTTTTTTTTTTTTTTGAGATGGAGTCTCACTCTGTCGCCCAGGCTGGAGTGCAGTGGTACAATCTTGGCTCACTGTAGCCTCCACCTCCCAGGTTAAAGTGATTTCTCCTGCCTCAGCCTCCTGAGTAGCTGGGATTACAGGCGCCCACCACCACACCTGGATAATTTTTGTATTTGTAGTAGAGACAGTGTTTCACCATGTTAGCCAGGCTGGTCTTGAACTCCTGACCTCAGGTGATCCACCTGCCTTGGCCTTCCAAAGTGCTGGGATTACAGGCATGAGCCACCGCACCCAACCATGACCACAGATTTTGAATGGAATCAGTTAGGAGAAAGAGAATTCTATGCATAAAAGTTTGTGACAGTTGATGTGAGGGCTACATCCCTGTAGCCCCATGCGCCCTCTGAATTAGCCAGAAAAGTCAAGAGAAAGGTAATTCTGTGGACCCATGATCAAAAGAGCACAGACTAGGAGGTGATTTTCCAACATGAGATGGGGTAAGTTGAGTTGAACCATCTGTGCTTCTCCACTGAGTGTGTCTTGTGACAAACCGCAGATATTTGCAAGGTGGAAGATTAAGGTTAAAGATTTGGTCTGAGCAAAACTATTTGGTCCATCTGGCCCAAGGCAATGCCTTAAGTCTTGGCCACATTAACGCTGTTCTCGCTTGCCAACCAGTTCATGCTCTAGTTTGCTGACTTCCTTTTTCTTCTAGGTTTCTTGACACATGAAAGAATTTTCACCCAGTTCTTCCTCACTAAACTCCATTGTGGTTCTCTTTGGAAAATAATGACTCCCCTTCAGCCCTTACTTAGCTGGAGAGACTCAGAGATTGGGCCAAGTCATCGAGTTCCTTTGGGCTCAGCTTTCAAGACCACTTCACATGTGAAGCCAAGTTTTGAGGGTGAATGAAAATTAGAACAACCTGTGCAGCCAAGTATGTGGGGGTGAGGACTTCGGGACACACAAGAGTCCTCAGAGCCATCTGCCTGGACTGCAGAAGGAAAGCCGTCTGCGCTCTGCAGATGGCAGGCCCACTTCTCATGAGCAGGAATACTGTTTTTGCACTTTTCGCCAGTAGCAAAGGCTGCTAGTAGCCTTTCTTGCCTGCTTTCTCAGGAATGGCACTCTCCCCTAGCTCTTTCAGGTTGGGCATGTGGCCTGATGATTATATTGACCATTCTTTCTTGCAGTGACTAAGCACTAGCCAGTGAGGTACAGGAAGCTGTAAGTGCCGTGCTGGGAACATCCTCAAAGGGAAGGGAGTGTGCTCTTATCCTCCTGCTTTTCTCCTTCCTGCTGGCTGCAATGCAGACGTGATGGCCTGAACTAGAGTAACACTTTCATTCTATGAGGACAAGGGTCTTACCCTAGGTCTTCAGATTTTTTGCTCTTAGGATCCCCTTGTTATGGTCTGAAGGTCTGAATGTCTGTGTCCCCCCAGAATTGCTATGTTGAAATCATGCCCCTCAAAGTGATAGTATTAGGGAGGTGATCTGGTCATGAGGGTGGAGTCCTCATGAATAGAATCCATGGTGCCCTTATTAAAAAGAGCCCAGAGGGCTAGCCCCACCCTTCCATGTGAGGACACAGTGGAAAGTCACCATCTGTCATAGACAGCCAGACTCCAGATTCCTCATGGGAGAAAAAGTAAATGAAACTTCTTCGTAGTTGAAGAGGCTGCTATTTGGGGCCTTTTGTCCTTTGTGGAAAAGCATAATCCTAAGTCATCTGCTCTTTGAGGGGAGAGTTAGTGGAATATACACAGTGTCTCTGGCCCTATTTCTGTGATTTTTTTGTCCCCTAGAGGCTAAAAATAACACATGCATTCTCATGCAATTTGAGCAAATTTTTAAAAGACAAAAATTTTCAGGAAGGCATTCCTTTTACTCTTTTGTCAGCTTTTAAGATAAAATACCTTCTTACACGCATACGTATGTTCACTGCAGCATTATTCACAATAGCAATGACGTGGAATCAACCCAAATGCCCATCAATTATAGACTGGATAAAGAAAATGGGGTACATATACACCATGGAATACTATGCATCCATGGAAAGGAACAAGGTCATGTAATTCGCAGAGACATAGATGGAGCTGGAAGCCATTATCCTCAGCAAGCTAACACAGGAACAGAAAGCCAAACACCAAATCGCCTCACTTATAAATGGGAGCTGAACAATAAGAACACAGGGAGGGGAACAATACACACAGGGGACTGTCAGGGAGTGCGAAGGGAGGGAGAGCATGATGATCAATAGCTAATGCATGCGAGGCTTAATACCTAGGTGATGGGTAGATAGGTGCACCAAACCACTATGGCACACATTTACCTATGTAACAAACCTGCACGTCCTGCACATGTATCCCAGAACTTAAAATAATAAATAAATAAATAATAATAAAAATATCATGTTCACCTTTCCTATATAATGAGGGGAGCCATACATGGAAATTCTGAGTCACGGGGTTCACTTGATGTGCAGTTGCACCACATCATTCTAAATATCATTCCTGAATTTAAAAGCACAAAGCAGGACAGAGTTAGCATTGATTTTCCCCACACTCCTGTGAGATGAGTGTGATTATCCCCATTCTGCAGATGAGGAAGCCAGAACATGAAGGAGCTTGCCAATTATTATTATATCATCCTTGCCATTTTCAAATCATCCCTGTTCATTAATTAGCACATCCTCTCAATAAGCCTGTCAGGTACATAGTGTACTTTGTCCTCACATCCAAGCACTCCTATATCCTTTATGAATCCTGAGCTCATTAATAATCTTCTAACAACCCCTGAAGCTTGTGGAGTATCTGGAAGAAAGACGAGTAGGTATGCAGAGGAAGGAAGCTGCAACCCCCTGGTTGAAAAGGAATGAATGAAGTGGTCAGGTCATGCCTGAAGCAAGATCACAAGATTGTTAAATATCAACCTGTTTTCCAGATCATTAGAATGCCCATCTGGGACTCTCTCCACTCCTACTATGAGCTCCTCTCTCGGAGTCCAATACCAATTATGTTCAGGGTAGGACCTACTGCAGCTAGCTCCCTGTGAGTGTGTCTTAAATACAGATCCATGAAACGTTGCTGCGAGGCCCAGCAAGCCTCCAGCTTCACCTGTATTCTCTTGGAGGCACCCTTATTGAAGAAGTGCTAAGACCATTCAGTGGTCTCTCCCAACTTCTCCCAAGGTATATTTCAGTGGGTTTGAAATAGACTAGGGAAAGGAAAAGCCATCAAGCTATTAATACTTCTCTAATGGCTATGGGTGGTTGAGAGAATGACTGCCAAAAAATCTGGTAGTGGATCCTGCTGTAAAACGTGACATGGTACTTATAGGACGCAACATACTGCCATAAATTGTGCATGCTCCAATGCCATAGGACACTCAATTTAATTTTTTAGTGCGGGGAAGAAGAAATGGAAGTAGGGCAGCCTTCTGAGGATTGGGCATGATATTCCCCAAAGCACTTTATAAGTCTATAAGGAATGAAATAGTCCAGTTACAGATAACATAATTGATCATATTACAAGGGAAAATGAATAAAGTAGGTTACCATAATTTTTCAGAAAAATGAACTTTAAAAAAATACGTGTTGATTTTTTCCCCATATCTCTACTCCACAGATAATTTCAACAAGGCAAGAATGTATTATTGATGAATGAGCGAAGATGAAGACGATATTATGACTTAGGATAACACATAGAATCTACTCATTTTCAGTGTGATAATGCAAATGTTATTATTCTTGCTCATACTTCATCTCTCCTTGCCTTCTTCCTTGCTAAAAATGTATTCATGGGCAAAATAAAAAATACCTATCTCTATCAACATCACAGCTCTTAAGGGCTATAACAAGTCACAATTGGCACAACTCTCAATGATGCATCAGTATTTGTAATTCATGACTGGCTTGGCACTCTTATAGAGATACACTGGAATCCATCCTAATCCATTGATTATTGTAGAGACCAAGATGATAACCTCTTTCATTATTACGATGTCCATCACCAACAGAATTACCCATCCATTGTATTGTGAGTAACAAAGTAACCTGCAACACCTGAAGTAAAAATTGGAGCTGTTGAGAATGCCTCCTCTAGGCCAAGGCACTCAAAGTGTGGTCCACTAACTGATGTTGGCCCATGAACTGATCTGACTTTGCCACCACATCTTAGATGATCCCAAATGATCAGTGGATTTGTGTCATTGAACAGTGTATAGATCATTTCTGAAGCTGTCTGACTTCCTTGGTGAGCCATTTTGGTGACGCTTGACACCAGTTTTATGCAGTAGAACAGCATGTTGGTCTGCAATTGACTGAAAATTAATGCAAACAAAAATAAAATAAACAACCACAGTGAGGTTAAGAAGCACCACGGTAACCCATTTTCGTCATGGAACCAGTATTCTCTGCAGAGGTGAGTATCTTGCTGCTGGACAGAGTTGAATATAAAGATTTGAATTTCTTTCTTTTTGAGACAGAGTCTTGACCTGTCACCCAGACTGGAATTCAGTGACGTGATCTTGGCTCACTGCAACTTCCGCCTCCCAGGTTCAAGCAATTCTCGTGTCTCAGCCTCCTGAAGTAGCTGGGATTACAGGGGTGCACCATCACACCCAGCTAATTTTTGTATTTTTAGTAGTAAAGACAGGGTTTCACCATGTTGGCCAGGCTGGTCTTGAACTCCAAGTGATCCACCCGCCTTGGCCTCCCAAAGTGTTGGGATTACAGGCCTGAACCATGGTGCCCAGCTGAGATCTGAGTTTCTAATAAGTAAACCCCTTGGGGTAAACATGTCCCTCCAAGCTAAGAAGTGGGCATTTCGGAGAGAATGGAGTTCATTTAAAGGGGAAGGATGTAACTCTCTTGTTCTGGAGATTGCCAGGACAGTAAATGGAACATGAATTGAGTCCATTATGTGGATCAAACCCTAAGTCCAACAAATCTAATTTCCCAGGTACATCCAGATCCCCAGCTTTCCAGTTCCTGGAAATTGTAATGCAAGGCTCAAAACCTCTCCGTTTATAAATCTCTTACAGACATAATACTTGATCAGAGAGAAGTTTGAGTCCATTCTTTTGTCATTGAGTGGCTCAAGAATATAACAGGTTTGCTCATCGAGGACAAGTATCAGAAGTGCTCAAGGACGGTGTGGCGATGGTGAGCACAAGCACAGTTCTTCCTGGTCCCCGTCGTAGTCAATGCATTTCCTTGATCATTTCCTAGGTTTACATTTGTGAAGTTGAGTTTGCACCAATATGTTCACTCCGGGTCTTTAGAAACTTCCAGCAGCTGGAGGCATGGTACCCAGTATCATTCTTCTTCACACCACCTGCCAATCCTCTTTGTCATCCCCAGATCCCCAGATCTTCTTTTTTATTTTTTTCTCTCTCTCTCTCTTTTTTTTTTTTTTGAGATGGAGTCTTGCTCTGTTGTCCAAGCTGGAGTGCAGTGGCACAATATTGGCTCACTGCAACCTCTGCCTCCCTGGTTCAAGTGATTCTTCTGTCTCAGCCTCCTGAGTAGCTGGGACTACAGGTGCACACCACCACACTGGCTAATTTTTGTATTTTTAGTATAGACGGGGCTTCACTATGTTGGCCAGGCTGGTTTCGAACTCCTGACCTTCAGGTCATCTGCATGTCTCTGCCTCCCAAAGTGCTGGGATTACAGGCATGAGCCACTGCGCCCAGCCTACCCCCAGATCTTCTAATAGCCAGGTTAGAATCAAACACCCAAGAGAAAAATATTTTAAACCACCATCCAAAAACAGTACGTCAGTAATTAAGAGAAGATTTTAATCCTTAAACAGGCAAACCAACACATGTTAAATGCACAGAGAACCAGACCAAAAAAAAAAAAAGGGGGGGGGTCTGAAAACTTGAAACGTTTCATTTTTTTAAATATGCAGATTTCTAAGAAAATGTTCCTGCTGAGGGTATCTTAAATTTTGGCTTAATATTAATTGACAGTCACATCAGCATGAAAACAGTGATTTGAAGAAAATTTCTTTGGCCAGAGTGTTACATACTGCTTTGTTCTTTCATACTTTTCAGCAATCACGAAAGAACGGTTAAGTATCTCTTAGTGTTGAATCATAACAGAAAGAACTAAAATTCAAGAATGATCTTAACAGGAATAAGTTGGATACAGTTCTGCCTAGAAATGGGCATGACCCAGAAATGGGAGCTCAGATTCCTTCCAAGTTTAAACTCCCAGGATAACTAACTTGAAACTAAGGATAAGTCTATTGATTGATTCAGAGAAGCTTAATTAAAAATGCTTTTCCTAAATGTACTTTGAACTTGAGTTTTTACAGAGCCCTTCTCTTAAATACCTTATCAACAGGCAACCAACGGAGACTTCCCTTCCTTCTTCTTTCCTTCCTTCTTTTCTTTCTCCTTCCTCCCTCTTCTTTCTTTCTTATCTTTTCTTTTCCTTGTTTTTTCTTCCTTCTTTTTGTCCTTTCTTCTTTTTTTTCCTTTTTTCTTCTTTCCTTCACTCTTAATCCTTCTTTCTCTTAATTTACCTTTCTTGCCTTTCTTCTCTTCACCCTGTCCTTTTCATCCTTCTTTCTTTTTTCTGTCTTTCCCTCCCACTTTTTTGTTCCTCTTTTCCTTAACCCTCCCTTCCTTTCTTCCTTCCTTCATTTCTTCCTTCCTTCCTTCTTTCCTTCGCTCTCTTCTCTTCCCCCTCCTTCCTTCCTTCCTTCCCTCCTTTCTTCGTCTCTCTTTGCATTATTCTTTCCTTTTTCTGCTTTAACTCTCTCCTTCATGCTACCTTAGCTTTCTTTGTCAGCTTCCTTTATTTTCTTTCTCTTTGCTTTCTTCTATTACGTCTTTCTCTTTATTCTTTCCTGCTTTTCTTTCATATCCTTTTCCTTTCTCCTTGCTTTTTTTTTTTTTTTTAATTCTAGATGTGTGGGCAAAACACTTTCTCCAAATTGGTTCCATGCAATACTTATTCATTAGCTCCAAGTTGTGAAAACAAAAGCAAAAAGCTTACAATCACTTCTCATTTCCAAGACAATAAAATGTTTTGATATTATAGAACATAACTTAGTAAAATTAGTAAAACCATTGCCCCCCTACTAACGCTTTCCTTTGAAAAGTTGCTCTGTGCAAGTTTCTTTAAAACCTCAGAAGCATTAAGTCCTCATTAATATAAACCCAGTGTATTTATGTTGTCAAAATATGTTTTAGAAAAGCCAAAAGCAACCGTTACACAAGTTGCCTCATTATCAATAATCTAGCATTATGCCTTTTATGTGTCATTTCTTTACACAATATACTATCATTGATGACTTTTAGCAAATACATCATGGCAAAGGATTACTCTCATCAGAGGCAGCCTTTGAAAAGGATATGCTAATTTCTAGGGAGCAAGAAAACATCAAAACAGTGCCAGCAAATAGCCAAGGGACTTTTATGTCTTAATATCCCTCAGAAGTGCTTTATCTCCTGGTGCAACGTGTATGATAGTATAAACAGGAAATGAAACAGCCACAGCGTCAAAGAAGCGCCAGGCCATGGCTGTAATTTCAGATCAGGTTTAATAAAGGTTATCTACAGTAGGCTAATCAAACAAAAGGGTGCATGTTTTAAAGAGCCATTTGATAATTTCCACTTAAGGTGCCCTATCAAAGAGATCCCAACAATGTCTTAAGACTCCCGCTGAGTCCCAGCAGCTCCTTTCCAAAACAACTCCCTTGGATGGCTGCAAGCCTATCTAGATGTCCTAATTTTTAGTTGATTCTGATGTTGAGGTGATCAGCTTATCAGAATTTGACTTCTTGCAGGCCTTGATTTAAAATATATATATATATTTCTATGTATGCATATATATATTATATATATGAACAAAAGAATCAAAACTGGAAAAGAGTTTGAGCACCAAGAGAAGAGTATCTGGAAAGGCACCAAACAATTATATCCAGATTCACAGCTAAGCAAAGGCAAGTATCAGCCTTTTACCTGTCCGTAGAAAAACTTGGTGCCTCCAATACGGCACTGAATTTAAGTCTAGTGCAACATCAACTCATGGCTTTCACCAGAGCCTGAACTTGAGAGCAGCCACAAGAAACAGTCCTTCTTCTACTTATCAGTTAGGTAGAGGAAGTGTCATTAAGTAGTTCAGCCTTCAACGTTCTCATTTAGGTACCAAAAATGTGTCCTGGTATACCCGTGTCAGTGAATGACCAAGAAAGCAAATCCAATCTTCTCTCTGCTCTGTGCTGACCATAAACGCCTTGACAGTCATAAACCTGAGATCTGCAGACCGAGAGCAGAAGGCAGAGGCTTCGACATCGGGCTCAGCTCTGAGCTGGGAGTCACCCTGTGTCTTGGGTGACACGGCACCATACCCGCGTGCCCATGCAACCACGCTGCAGTCCAGCTGGGACTCGGCCCCACTTCCCAGCTGGGCAGAGAACACCCCTAACATTTGCAAATCAAACGCCCCATTCAGCTCCTCCCAGTTGATGACCATGGAGATGCTGGAGGACAGATGGGCCACCTGTCAAAAAATCTCACCAGGGGAGAGACAGTCGGGAGAGAAAAGGTCATCTGCTCAGATGAGGTCCTGGCTCAGCTGGGGTCCAAGTAAGTCATTCTATGGAGTCCTCCCCTCCAGGCATTTCCAAGAAAACTGAGCAGGCTATGGCCAGTCTCTGGGCTTATTCTGTTCCATGGGGGATGTGGGGGGTAGAGTGGGTAGGGGAGTTTCTGGCTGGGGACTCCTACAGTTTTGGGTCCCCCCACCCCCACCAATGTCCCAGCTCTAAGTCTCTCCAGAAAGCAAGGCCTTCCTGCTTTTCCCCAGGCTGTGCCCCCGAGCCCCTCCACAGACCCCAGGGAGGGGCAAAGAGGAGGCCCTCAGGCACATGGCCGGCAGCCCATCCATCTCAGCCCATCAGGCAGGCAAGGCTGAGCTGCATCTCCCCACCCCCTCCCTTCCCCCAGCTGTTGCCATGACAGGCCTCTGTGCAGTGGAGATCCAGGCAGCCCAGACACTGGTGGCCAGGGCATGGAGGGTCAACGCCATGGCTGGGGCAGTGCCATATGCCAAGGCCCGCGGCACTGGGCTCTATCCACCAACAGTCGCTGACTGGGACCCCTCCAGCTCATTGTTGTAGCAGCTGGGGGGCGGGACATTTTAGGCTTTGTTGAGAGATAGTCTGCCTTTTTCATCTCTTCCCTAGACCTCTGGCCCCCAACAGAGGCCTAACTGTGTTCAGCCCAAGCACACCAATGGGCTACGAGCCGGGGCTACGTGAGGGCAATGTTGATGGGGCCAGGGTCACAGAGTGGAGTCAACGGTCCACACCCCCTACTCCCACCCAGGCCCAGAATCTAGCCCCCACAAGCAAAACTCAAGTTTGACACATTCCCACAGCACAAGCGACCCAACCCATCCGAATTCCAAACCTGTACTGTAATTTCTCCACCCTATACTCTGTGTGGAGGAATCTGATAAAACAAAAACTCAATCACTCCCACAAACAATGCCTGCCGCCCCATCCATTCAGGGTAACAGATCAAAGGCACCAAGGACAGATAGAGTCATAAACATCAATCTCAATCCCCCAAGAGCTTTATCCCTGGATCTCCACCCCACCCATTACAAATGTACAAATGTGGTCTGGAGGCTCTGGGATGAGTTTCAGGACAAGTGTCTTCCCTTGCTGTGAAAGCTGGCCATGAGAAAAGTTCCAGGGAAAATAAGCTTGTCAAAATCAATTTTTAAAGGCTTGCTTGTAACTGGAGTGAAGCTTTTAGTTTTTTTCCTTCCTTATAACTTAACTTTTAGCCAATAGGGAAGTTGCCTGGCTAACAGGTAAGTTTGTGTCAGTTGGGGCTACAGGTAACTACCTATTACCATTATTTTTAATTTTATTCAATCATTAAGTATTTCTGGAAGGGTTTCTTTCTCTTTTTTTTTGAGACAAGGTCTCACTCTGTCCCCCAGGATGAAGTGCAATGGCGTGATCTCAGCTCACTGCAGCCTAGACCTCCCGAGCTCAAGCCATCCTCCCGCCTCAGTCCTCCAAGTAGCTGGGACTACAGGCATGAGCCACCTTGTCTGCCTAATTTTTTTTTATTAGACTTTAAGTTCTAGGGTACATGTGTACAATGTGCAGGTTTGTTACATATGTATACATGTGCCATGTTGGTGTGCTGCACCCATTAACTCGTCATTTACATTAGATATATCTCCCAATACTATCCCTCCCCTCTCCCCGCACTGCACGACAGGCCCCGGCGTGTGATGTTCCCCATCCTGTGTCCAAGTGTTCTCATTGTTCAATTCCCACCTGTGAATGAGAACATGCTGTGTTTGGTTTTCTGTCCTTGCAATAGTTTGCAGAGAATGATGGTTTCCAGCTTCATCCATGTCCCTACAAAGGACATGAACTCATCCTTTTTTATGGCTGCATAGTATTCCATGGTGTATATGTGCCATATTTTCTTAATCCAGTCTATCATTGATGGACATTTGGGTTGGTTCCAAGTCTTCACTATTGTGAATGGTGCCACAATAAACACGTGTGCATGTGTCTTTATAGCAGCATGATTTATAATGCTTTGGGTATATACCCACTAATGGGATGGCTGGGTCAAATGGTATTTCTAGCTCTAGATCCTTGAGGAATCGCCACACTGTCTTCCACAATGGTTGAACTAGTTTACAGTCCCACCAACAGTGTAAAAGTGTTCCTATTTCTCCACATCCTCTCCAGCACCTGTTGTTTCCTGACTTTTTAATGATTATCATTCTAACAGGTGTGAGATGGCATCTCATTGTCGTTTTGATTTGCATTTCTCTGATGGATGTTTGGCTAATTTTAAAATATTTTGTAGAGATGTGGTCTCGCCATGTTGTCCAGACTGGTCTCAAACTCCTGAGCTCAAACGGTCCTCCTGCCTTGGCCTCCCAAAAGCACTGAGATTACAGGCATGAGCCACTGAGCCCAGCTAGGGTTTCTTTTTACACAAGCTCAGAAAGACACCTACTAGAGTTCAGACCCCACTCTGTTTTATGTGAATATAATATTCCACACCTCAGAGGGCTGTTACAGCAGTGGGTTACTCTAATTGCTATATTGCCATGACAGTTTTTTTGGGGAGTCCAAGTGACACATGAGAACTTGGATAGACCTGGATTTCAATCCATCACTGCAATTCATTATCTGTGAGAGCCTTGATCTCCTCTTCTATAAACCTCATAAGACTGTTGTAAGGATGAAATTGTCAATAATTATAATGGCAAATTCATTGAATTCTTAGTATGGACTAGGCATGGTACTAGGCACATAAACCTTTCTTATTTAATCTCAACTACACTATGAGATAGGTACTATCATTATTTATATTTCAAAAATGAAACAGGAACAGAGAGGTCAAGCAAGCTGCACAAGATCACACAGTTACCTAATGGTGCAGTTGAGATTTGAACCCAGACAAACATGCATACATATAAAATTACAACATGGAGAACAAGTGAAAAAAAGATAAACCTGTGCTGTCTGATACACGTAGACAGCACAGACAGAACATGTCCACCATCACAGAAGGTTCTATCGGAGGCCAGGCACCGTGGCTCACGCCTGTAAATCCCAGCACTTTGGGAGGCTGAAGCGGGCAGATCACGTGAGGTCAGGAGTTCAAGACCTGCCTGGCCAACTTGGCGAAACCCTGTCTGTACTAAAAATACAAAAATTAGCCGGGTGGGGTGGTGGGCGCCTGTAGTCCCAGCTACTCGGGAGGCTGAGGGAGGAGAATGGCTTGAACCTGGGAGGTGGAGGTTGCAGTGAGCTGAGATAGTGCCACTGCATCCAGCCTGGGTGACAAAGCAAGACTCCATCTAAAAAAAAAAAAAAATTTATATATATATATGTGTGTGTGTGTGTGTGTGTATATATGTTACATGAAACCTCAATGTATCACATAAACAAAAGTGCTACTTCAATTAGCATTTATTTATTTTCTAAAGTCAAATTAGGCCAGGGGCATTGTCTCACGCTTGTAATCCCAACACTTTGGGAGACCAAGGCGGGTGGATCACCTGAGGCCAGCAGTTCAAGACCATCCTGGCCAACATGGTGAAACCCCATCTCTATTAAAAATACAAAACTTAGTTGGGCATGGCGGCATGTGCCTGCAAGCTCAGCTACTCGGGTGGCTGAGGCACGAGAATCGCTTGAACCCAGGAAGCAGGGGGTGCAGTGAGCTGAGATTGTGCCACTGCACTCCAGCCTCCACTGCACTTTAGCCAGAGTGAGACTCTGTCTGAAAAAAGTAATAATTTAAAAATTAAGGTCAAATTAATAACATTTACTAATTACGAAGTCGGTGATAAACATGATTTTTATATATGTTAATTTATATACTACTTATTTTAAAACAATTTTTATTGTGAAATATTACATATGCATATGAAAATGCATAGAAAATAAATGTGGAGTTTAGTGAATAATTACAATGTCGACACCCAGGTAGCTACCCCCATGGGAAGAAATTGAACATTGCCTGAAATTGAGTTTCAATTTCCTTTCCACGGCCCCCATCCCTGCCCCTTTCCAATCACATTCCCTTCCACTCCCCCAGAGTTTTCTGCCATCATGAAGCTATTTCAGTTGATGAAAACAATATTAAATTTAGGGTTATAGATGCAAAATCAGCAAACAGTTTGTGAGTTAAAAATGATTTCTAGGGCTACAGTGGCTCACACTTGTAATCCTAGCACTTTGAGAGGCTGAGGTGGGACGGTCCTTTGAGTTCAGGAGTTCGAGACCAGCCTAGGCAACATAGTGAAACCCCGTCTCTACAAAAAATAACAAAATTATTCAGGTATAGTGGCACACACCTGTAATTCCAGCTACTCAGGAGGCTAAGGTGGGAAGATTGCTTGAGTCTGGGAGGTCAACGCTGCAGTTAGTCCTGATCTCGCCACTGTACTCTAGCCTGGGTGACACAGCAAGATTCTGTCTCAAAAGAAAAAAAAAAAGGTTCTACCTTTTTACGTGGTTTCAAAAAAAAATCAAAAGAACATTTCATGACACATGAAAATATATGAAATTCAAATTACAAGGTCCACAGTCCACAAATAATGCTTTACTGAAACAAAGCCATAATCATTCTTTTACATATTGTATGTAGCTCCTTTTCTGCTGCCAAGGCAGAGTTGAGTAATCGGACAGAAATTGCATGTTCCGCAAAACCGAAAATATTTATCATCTGGCTCTTTACAGAAAGAGTTCACCTACCCCTCTTCTAGATGATAACTCATTCTTAAACCAGCCTCAACATCCAATGTATAAATTATTTCTACATTTTATTTTGGCTATACATTAATAAAAAAACTTTTGATTCACACAGACTAGAGGCTGAGAATGGTTTGTTTGTTACACATCTCACCTTGCAATCTCAGAATACTCTTCAATTTTAAGTGGCTCTGAAGACTCAAAAGAGAAGTAGCTTGAAATTTTATTTTCAAGTTGAAATACATACAATATCTAACCTTGGCTTACATTCTTTATCATACATATAGAAGTGAAAAAGGAAGCATCTTAACCTAGAACAAGTGCGGAAAATATCTGTAATACATATTATCAGGACACATGTTATGTTTACTCATTATCGTGCAACTGACAAGACAATGCCAAGAACATGCGCTGAGCAGATGTGCCTGAGTTCTGTCTGCCTGTGAATGGAGTTGAGCCCATGTCAGCTGTGGCAGTACAAATTTCATGTGAGCAAACCTGCAAAACCTGAACTTAGGAAAAAAGCAATTCATTCTTTCTAATCAATGACACATTGATAAGGATTTAAATAGACCTACAGAGACAATAAGTTAAGAAAGATATTGGTGGTTTCTGATGTGTTACAACTTGGTAGATAACACTCATGTGTAGACCTGTTGTTTTTTGATAACAGTTTTTGAAAGTCTTGATTTTTTAAAATAGAAATTGAATTCAGTGAATGGGGAATCCCCAGTTACTCACGCATGTTCCACCGGCATGTTCCCAGGATGAGAGAAAGAGTTGGGATTTGGTGTTGATGATTCTAAGGTAGTAATTTTCAGAGTCCCAAGATGGAGATGACTCTGCTCTGCATATCAGAATTGGGGAAGGAGATGTTATATTCATAACACAGACCACACAGAGTCAAGTCCAACAAAGCCTTCTTAGGGCTTGTGTTGTAAAAGGTTGATGAGCTCTGCCCTGGGACTGAGCTGAGCTGTCATTAGCATGCTTTGTGGAGAGAAGAATAAATTAGCACATAAGCAGTGGCTCCATCATCTTCCCAGCACCTTCTAAAATGGGCTCCTAACACTCCCTCACTCAACCAACTATCTTTTCTCGGTTTTTTTCTTTCCTGTTCTCCAGCCCCACAACTCCACTGTCATGGACCACAACGTTTCTGACCTCCTGCTGCTCTTTCCTTTTTCAGTGCCAGGCTCAGCTGTACCATGTCATCTGCAGACTGATTCCAGGGGCCCCTACCATCTACCAGGTGATGGCTAACAACTGAAACTGGCCGAAGACCGTCAGTTCTTGCTCTGTCCCACTCCAAAACTACATTTCCGTGGACTGATTCAGTATGCATCCTTGTGCCAGCTTCATACCTTTCGCCATATATAAGACTCATGAATTTTACTCAAAGATTCTTATTATATTATTAATGATTAAAATACTATTAAAGTTATTGGCTTATTTATTTTAAAATATTGTTTAACTTTTTAAATTATTTCAGTATTATTAAAATACTTATTTTAAAAGGAAATGTTCTATTCACCCCTTTGATGGAAAAGAAGCAGGACTGCCATGCATAAAAGATACCTCATAAAAATCAATGCAGTAGGAACAAAGCAACATTAAATTAGATTCTCTGTGGGTCCTATTTCAACTGAGGGTTCTAAGCCTGGATCTTGTTCTCTGCCGTTTAAAGGTAGGGGAGATTAGCAGGTTAGAGGGGTGTTAAAGCCACTCTCATCCCAGACTGAGCCTTTCTTCTTGCCTGAGATCAAGAGGATTTAAAGAAAGTTGCAAGGAGGGGTAACTGTCTTGCTGTGTGATTCGACACTGTTTAGGCTGTATTCCTTTACAATCTAAAATCATCTCTCCTTCCTAGAAATCACACACATCCCATAGATTGGGAAACAACGCACAGGCGTACCTCGGATATTGCGGCTTCAGTTCCAGACCACAGCAATAAAGTGAGTCACATGAAATTTTCGGTTTTCTCAGTGCCTATAAAACTTATGTTTACACCATCCTGTGGTCTATTAAGTGTGCAATATCATTATTTCTGGGGGGAAAAATAAAGGACATAATTAAAAAACACTTTATTGTCTAAAAATACTAACAATTATCTGAGCCTTCAACCCGCCATCATCTTTTTGCCTCGATGTTGATGGCTACTGACTCATCAGGTGGTGGTTGCTGAAGGCTGGAGTGGCTGTGACAATTTCTTATAATAAGACGACAATGAAGTTTGTCACATCAATTGATTCTTTCTTTCACGAACGATTTCTCTGCAGCATAAGATGCTGTTTGATAGCATTTTACCCACTGTAGAACTTCTTTCAAAATTGGAGTCAATCTTCTCAAACCCTGTTGCTGCTTTATCAACCAAGTTTGTGTAATCTTTCAAATCCTTTGTTGTCATGTCAACAATGTTCACAATATCTTCACCAGGAGTAGGTTCCATCTCAAAAAACCACTGTTCTATCAATGGAGCAGAACAGAGAACCCAGAAATAAATCCACATATTTGCAGCCCACTGATTTTGACAGAGATATCAAGAACACACTTTGGGGAAAGGATAACCTCTTCAATAAATGGTGCTGGGAAAACTGGATGACCACACACAAAAGGTGGGAAGTAGACCCCCATCTCACACCATATACAGAAATCAACTCAAAATGGATTAAAGACGTACATGTAAGACCTGAAACTATGAAACTGCTAGAAGAAAACATAAAGGTAATGCTTCAGGACATCTTCTAGACAAAGATTTTATGAGTAAGACTAAAAGCACAGGCAACAAAACCAAAAATAAACAAATGGGACTACATCAACTAAAAGGTTTCTGCATAGCAAAGGAAGCAATCAGCAGAGGGAAGAGACAACACACAAAATTGGAGAAAACATTAGCAAACTATTCATCTGACAAGAGACTAATATCTAGAATATACAAAACAGCAAAAAGGTAAATAATTCAATTTTAAAATGAGCAAAAGGTCTGAATAAACACCTCTCAAAAGACATAAAAATGGTGAACATGTATATAAAAATGCTCAACACTACTAATCATCAGGGACATGCAGATCAAAACCACAGTGAGATATCATCTTACCCCAGTTAGAATGGCTATTATAAATAAGACAAAAAATAATAAATACTGGCAAGGATTCAGAGAAAGGGAAACACTCATGCATTGTTGGTGGAAATGTGAATTGATGTCGTCATTATGGAAAACAGTATGGAGGTTCCTCAAAAAACCAAAGAGAGAACTACGATAAGATCCAGCAATCCCACTACTGGGTATTTATCCAAAGGAAAAAATAAATCAGAATACCAAAGAGTTACCTGCATCCTCATGTTTATTGTGGCACTATTCACAAGAAAGAAGATGTGGAATCAACCTAAATGTCCATCAACAGATGAATGGATAAAGAAAATGTGGTATGTATACACAGTGGAATACTATGCAACCATTAAAAAAGAATGAAATCCTGTCATCCACAGCAACATGGATGAGCCCGGAGGACATTAGGTTAAGTGAAATATGCCAGGCACAGAAAGATAAATACTTCTTGTTGTCTCTCACATGTGGGAGCTAAAAAAAAAAATTGAGCTTACAGGAGTAGAGTAGAATACTGGTTATTAGAGGCTGGGAAGGGTGGGTGAGGGAAGGATAAGGAGAGGCTGGTTAATGGATGCAAAATTACAGCTAGATAGGAGGAATAAGTTCTAATTTTCTAACACAGCGATCACTAGCCTTTCTGGCACCAGGGGCCAGTTTTACGGAAGACAATTTTCCCACTGACCAGATTTGGGGTGGGATGGTTTCAGGATGAAACTGTTTCATTTTAGATGATCAGGCATCAGTTAGATTCTCTTAAGGACTGTGCACCCTAGATCCCTCGAATGTGCAGTTCACAATAGGGTTCAGGCTCCCATAAGAATCTAATGCCACCACTGATCTGAAAGGAGGTGGAGCACAGACTGTAATGCTGGCTGGCCTGCTGCTCACTTCCTGCTGCCTGGTTCCTAACAGGCTGGACCGGTATCAATCCACAGCCCAGGGGTTGGGGACCCCTGTTGTATGGCACTATAGGGTACACATGGTTAAAAATCATTTATTGTATATTTTCAAAATGATATAATTTTTTTCTTATTTTTTTTTGAGACACAGCCATGCTCTGTCGCCCAGGCTGAAGTGCAGCGGCTACAATCTTGGCTCACTGCAACCTCCGCCTCCCAGGTTCAAGTGATTCTTGGGCCTCTGCCCCCTGAGTAGCTGGGACTACAGGCAGCCACCACCATGCCTGGCTAATTTTTGTATTTTTAGTAGAGACGGGGTTTTGCCATGTTGGCCAGGCTGGTCTTGAACTCCTGACCTCAGGTGATCCACCTGACTCAGCTTCCCAAGATGCTGGGATTAGAGCTGTGAGCCACTGCACCCAGCTCAGAAGAGACATTTTAAATGTTCACAATACAAAAAATGATAAATGTTTGAGGTGATGGATATACTACTTACCCTGATTTCATTTTTACATATTGTATACATGTATCAAAATATCAGTCTGTATCCCATAAATATGTACAATTATTCCATGTCAACTAAAAGGAAAAGAAGTTTTATCATGAGATTGCAGCAATTCAGTCACATCTCCAGGCTCCACTTCTAATTCTCTTGCTACTTTTCCTACCTCTGCTGTAACCTTCTCCACTGACATCCTGAATCTCTCAAAGTCATCCATGGGGTTTAGAATCAACTTCTTCCAGACTTCTGTGCATGCTGATGTTTTGACCTCCTCTCATGAATCACGAATGTTCCTAATGACATCTATAATGGTGAAACCTTTCCAATTGACTTTGCCCAAATCCATGAGAGGAATCACTATCTATGGCAGCTACAGCCTTATGAAATGTATTTCTTAAATTATAAGACTTGAAAGTCAGAATGACTCCTTGATCCATGGGCTGCAGAATGGATGTTGTGTTAGCAGACATGAAAACATTAATCTCTTTTCGTATGTCCCTCAGAGCACTTGGGTGATCAGGTGCATTGTCAATGAGCAGTAATATTTTGAAAGGAATCTTTTTTTTTTTTCCTGAGGAGTAGGTCTCAGTAATGAGCCTGAAATATTCAATGACCCATGCCGTAAAGAGAGGTGCTGTCATCCAGGCTTTGTTGTTCCATTTATGGAGCACAGGCAGAGTCAATTCAGCATCATCCTTATGGGGTCCAGGGTGTTCAGAATGGTAAATTCACACTGGCTTGAACTTAAATTCACCAGCTGCTTTAGCCCCGGACAAGAGAGTCAGCCCACTCCTAGGAGTTTTGAAGTCAGGCATTGACTTCTCTCTAGCTATGAAAGTCCTAGATGGCATCTTCTTCCAACAAAAGGCTGTTTCATCTGCATTGAAAATCTGCTATTTGGTGTAGCCAAGTTCATCAATGATCTCAGCTAGATCTTCTGGATAGTTTGCTGCAGCGTCTCCACGACACTTGCTGCTTCACCTTGTATTTTTATGTTCAAGAGATGGCTTCTTTCTTTAAACCTTATGAACCAACCTCTGCTAGCTTCCAACTTTCCTTCTGTAGCTTCCTCCCCTCTCTCAGCCTTCACAGAATTGAAGAGTTAAGGCCTTCCTCTGGATTAGGCTTCAGCTGAAGGAAAGGTTGTGGCTGGTTTGATATTTTAGCCAGACCACTCACACTTTCTGCATATCAGCAATAAGGCTTTCTCACTTTCTTATCATTTGTGTGTTCACTAGAGTAGTACTTTTAATTTCCCTCAAGAACTTTTCCTTTGCATTCACGACTTGGCTAACTGTTTGGCACAATAGGCCTAGATTTCAGCCTATGTCAGGTTTCAACATGTCTTCTTCGTTAAGTTTAATTATTTCTAGCTTTTGATTTAAAGTAAGAGATGTGTGACTCTTCCTTTCATTTGGACACTTAGGGACCATTGTAGGGTTATTAACTGGCCTACTTTCATTATTGTTGTTTCTTAGGGAACAGGGAGGTCCAAGGAGAGGGAGAGAGGTGGAAGAACAGCTGGTCAGTGGAGGTCAGAACACACACCACATTTATTGATTAAGTTTGTTGTCTTATATGGGTCCAGTTCATGGCACCCCAAAACAATTACGATAGAAACATCAAAGATTACTGATCACTGATTACAGATCATAATGAATAAAGTAATAATGAAAAAGTTTAAAAATTGCAAGAATCAGCAAAATGTGACACAGGGACATGAAGTGAGCATATGCTGTTAGAAAAGCAGTGCTGGCCAGGTGCGGTGGCTCACGCCTGTAATCCCAGCACTTTGGGAGGCCAAGGCAGGCAGATCACTTGAGGTCAGGAGTTCAAGACCAGCCTGGCCAACACGGCGAAACCCCATCTCTACTAAAAGTACAAAAAAATTACCCAGGCATGGTCATGCACGCCTATAGTCCCAGGTATTTGGGAGGCTGAGACAGGATAATCGCTTGAACCCAGGAGGCAGAGGTTGCAGTGAACCAAGATAGTACCACCGCACTCCAGCCTGGATGACAGAGGAAGGAAGGAAGGAAGGAAGGAGAGAAGGAAAAGAAAAGAAAAGAAACAAAAGAGGTGCTGATACATTTGCTCTACACAGGGTTGCCACAAACCTTCAATTTGTAAATAACACAGACTATCTGCAACGTGCAATAAAGTGAAGTGTGCCTGTAGTTACGGGCACAGAGGGCAAGGCTCCAGGACTGCTGCTGCCACTCCTGAGCTCTGTGTCCCTGGCAAGTTCTTACAGTTACTGTACCTTCCTGGTCCCTTCTGGACAAGGACAGTAACAGCCTCTACTTCAGAGCGACAGTGCCAGCATTAAATGTGAAGTTTTTAAACACAGCTCCCATCACATAGTATGTGTGCAACAATTGCGTTCATTTATTCAACAAATATTTCTCAGCTACCTGAAATGTGCTGAGCACAGCTCTGGGTATTGGGGATTCTATCGTTAAAAAAAAAAAAAGCCCGAAGAAACTCCCTGTCCTTGGGGAGTCTCATGCTGTTGTTTAACTATGACAGCCACAGATGATCTGATGAAAAGCATTTAGGTTACTCCTGGTCTTCAGAGTGACATCATTTTGGTCTGAAACTTGGGGCAGGCTTAGGATCTGACCACAGTCTAGTGTTCTGTGCAGTTGTCCCTGCATCATCCTCTCCCCCTAATGCTTTTGTCACTGAGCTTACAGGGGTCATCCTTTGTGCATCAACTGAAAGCTTCATGGTAAAGATGCCTGCTCTCAAAAATGAGATCAAAGACTCCAGGTAACCAAGGCAACCTGTGAGAGAGACTCCAGGATGCCGGCCTCCCATTCTGAATCATCTTTGGCTGCAGCTGAGCCGTGTGGCAAACGTTTTCCTGGTGGGGCTGGTGTGCTTGGAAGAACGAGGTCTGTGGAACACACAGAACCTTCCACTTTTCCTCTTGTGAGGAGGGAGGGCCTTACCAATACTGATGATGCCTGAGTTTCAGGACCCCTCACTCACGTGAGCCCCTCTGAGTGCTGGCAGGTGCTAGGAGTTCTCGAATGTTCTAGTGGGGAGGAGAAGCCAGGTGGCGATCAAGACACATTTCTCTGTAAGCATTTCTGATACTTTAGTAAAAATTTGTATTCTTCCTCTTAAAGAGGAGACCCCAAAACTGTGTAAGCTACAGACCCTACAGACCCTAGAAAACCTGAGTTTGGTCCTAACTGGGGGTTTCTAGACTTGCTCTCCGGAGGATGCCAGTCCAGGGAGGAGTAAACCATGAGGCAAGCAGGTTCTAGCCCCAGCTCTTGCCACAGACAAGCTGGGTGAGCGTGGGCAAGCCCCTCTCTGGACAATCACCAGGTAAAGGGGACAGGAAGGCTGGCTTCTCTGAGCCTTCTTGCTCTGTTTGTTGAGTCACTCTTCTCTGCCCCGGCAGGCCCTGGAGCCAGGGGAGCCACAGGCAGAGGGAACACCAAGAGCACAGCTTCCACACCACTGTGAACTGGAGGACGGTGGGGGCTTCTCCCATCCCAATCCCACTATATGAATCACCCCCACCATAGGCGTGACTGAGGAGTTTCTGTGCATGCGTTTTCCACTGCACTGTCTGCACACTGGCAAATAATCTAGATATTAATAACCACTCTGTATTTTATTCATCAGAGTATGAATTGAGATGGGCATCTTTATTTTTTGTTTTATTTTATTTTTATTATTTCATTTATTATTTATTTTATTTTATTTTATTTTATTTTTTCTGAAATGGAGTCTTGCTCTGTCACCCAGGCTGGAGTGTAGTGCCACCATCTCAGCCCTCTGCAAGCTCTGCCTCCCGGGTTCACACCATTCTTCTGCCTCAGCCTCCCAAGTAGCTGGAACTACAGGCACCCACCACCACACCGGGCTAATTTTTTGTGTTTTTAGTAGAGACAGGGTTTCACCATGTTAGCCAGGATGATCTCGATCTCCTGACCTCGTGATCCACCTGCCTCAGCCTCCCAAAGTGCTGGGATTACAGGCATGAGCCACTGTGCCTGGCTGAGATTGGCATCTTTATAATGAGTATGAATTGAAATGTGCATCTTTATAACGAGTATGAGCTGAAATGTGCATCTTTATAACAGGCAGTACATGATTAAAGGTTCCTGATACACACAAGCATGCCCCTGTGTCTGGAACTTTCTTTCGTTTTTTCTTTTTCTTTTCTTTCTTTCTTTCTTTTTTTTTTTTTGAAATGAAGTCTCACTATGTTGGCCAGGCTGCAGTTCAATGGTGCGATCTTGGCTCACTGTAACCTCTGCCTCCTGGGTTCAAGCGATTCTCCTGTCTCAGCCTCCCAGGTAGCTGGGATTATAGGCAGGCACCACCATGCCCGGCTAATTGGATTTTTAGTAGAGATGGGGTTTCACTATGTTGACCAGGCTAGTCTCAAACTTCCAACCTCAAGTGATCCACCCATCTCGGCCTCCCAAAGTGCTGGAATTACAGGCGTGAGCCACCACACCCAGCCTGTGCATGGAACTTTCATGATACATGACATCTCAGCTGAACCAGCCCAAGGTCATTTTGGTTAAGCAACTCAAGGAAATTCCATATAAAGAAGGTGTTGCCGGTCCTGAAGCTTACATGCATGACTTCATTCATTAGTCTGGTATTTAACACAAAAAAAGTTATTTATCTAAATAAATGGATAGATAAATCTTCATGTAGCAGTGAGGATGTTTTTGGCTACAAACTGCAGAAAACTCATATCGAGCTAGCCTGAATACAAAGGGAATTTGTTGGTTCTTATAATGAAAAGCGCAAAGGTCATGTGAGCTTCAGGAGTGGTTTGATCCAGACATTCAAACTATCATAAGGACTCGATTGATTTTTTTTTATGAATGTATTTTCTCTGCCCTTTATAATATATCACTATCTTTGGTTGGGTGCCTGGAGAGGCAGAGTCTGATAGCAGGATTCTCAGAGGCAAGTGGTTTATTTGGGATTCCCATAAAACTCCAGTAGGAAGTGGGGAGATGAGACGGAAACAAGGAAGATGGTGAAAACAAGGTGTGTAGTCAAGCAAGTGGCCACTAAGGGCAACTGGAGCTTAACCCATGGAGCAATGCAAAGAGACAATGTAGAGCATGCATCTTCAAATTACCCTGCCCAAAGAGCAAGGGAGTAGGGCATTTATCTGCCCATCCCAGTCAGTAGTTATTGGTTTAGGGTAGAGTTCCCTTATAGTAACAAAGATTCCAAAGCAGTCAAAGGCCTCACTCCTCACCCCCCACAGCGCTCTCCCAGCTGTCCACACCAAAACTGAGAGCCACTCTGACACACAGATGAATTGCACACCCAATCAATCCTGAACGAACTGTACGGCAAGGGAGGGGACAGGATGTGCTGAATTGCTTAGCGCAGAGTAGTGCTGTCTTTCCCCAACCACTACATGGCTTTCCAGCACAGACCGAGGACTTTAGAAAAGGAGAAGGGAAAAGAGTTTGCAGGCATCTACTGCACAATAATTAAGTAATGGTCTGGACTAATTAACAAACACTAGATTATTAAACTCGAAGGCACCAGAGGTCTCCTGCATGGTCATAGACCAAAATGCTCCAGTGTCAGGCAATAATGCAAACGGTCAAAGTGGGCCAGCGGGAGGCTGCTGTGTTCTGCAGGCGCACACCCAGCCAGAGCAACCAGACCCTGCACTCAGCCCTGGCCAACGGCTGCCACGAGAGAATGTGGGCCCAGGAGTGCCAGATTCTCTGATATTTCAAGAGTAGCCAAAAATCTGGATTTTTAAATGAAATCTCCCCCTCTGAAATGTTGGAAATGAATTCAAAATGTTTTGGATACTTCGTGGGCCAAATGACACACATCTGCGAGCCAGACGCAATCTTGGATTGCCAGTTTACAGGCTCTGATGCGGATCCACCCCTTAATTTTACAGAAGGGAAAACGGAACAGTTCCAGAGACACTCAGTGACTTATCCAAAGTCACGCAGCTAGTCAGTGGCAGAGCTGGGACTAGAACCATTGTTTCGCCATTGTGGTTTGTTATAATCGCTGATCAACTGTGCTTAGGAAAGATCCACTCAGTGCCCAAACTAAGGATGGCAAACTAGAACCCCTGGGGCCAATTCTGGTTGGCAGTCTGTTTTTGTAAATAAAGTTTTATTGGAACACTGCCACACACATTTGTTTACATATTATCCGTGGCTGTTTTCCCAATATGACAGCGGGACTGAGTCACTGGAACAGAGATCACGTGGCCCACAAAGCTTGAAAATATTTACTATCAGACCCTGAACAGAAAAAGTTTGCCAATCCTTGTTCTAGACTCTTGATATTTTTAGATGGCGTAATTTTTGTTTCAACTACTCATGAGATGTCTCAACGGTCTGATGATATTATTTAATAACCCATCTGAATGCTATTTGCAGTGTAGCAGGTCTGGGTTGCAGGTCCCAGGAAGGAACAGTGATTGAGCCAAGCAGCTGAAGCTTATCTCATCCTATGCAAGTTATTCCCATGAGATGATGAAAAGAAAATTACTGTTATCACCACCACCATCAATGATGGCAACAACAAAAACACCTTCTCTCAATAACCCTGAAAGGAAAAAGAAGTAAGAGGCCTAAGAATATAAAGTTTCTTTTCTTTTCTTTCTTTTTTTTTTTTTTTTTTTTAATTGAGACAGAGTTTTGCTCTTGTTGCCCAGGCTGGAGTGCAATGGTGTGTGACCTCGGCTCACTGCAACCTCCGCCTCCCGGGTTCAAGCGATTCTCCTGCCTCAGCCTCCCACATAAAGTTTCTTATAAGTAAATAGAAATTTTAGATAAATAGTAGAATCTGGTGATGGCAGTGAACAGGAAAGACACATGTACACACAACCCTCTGGAAACAAGAAAATGTGATTTGTGAAGCAGTTTCAGAGACTGCTCCAAGCTGCATAAAAATTGCATGCAGCCAATGAATGGGACAGCATTGATGTGGATGAAAAAGTTGCCAAACCAAGTGAGACTCAGCCAGGACTTCCACCTCTTGCAGGAAACATGATCTCAGGAAGGGCTTCTGTTAGGGGCACTTCATCCCCCTGGCTTCAGGCTTCCACCAGGGTGGTGTCCAAGCCTTTCTCCCCACCCACCTCTGCCCTGCTCCTGGGAGCAGGGCTTGCTGGTCTGACTGGTGAGGTTGGCAGGAGAAACCGGGCATACTCAGCTCAGTCCCTCCTGGGCTCACGTTGGCCACAGAGTGGCAGTGCATTCTCAATGCTTCTCTACCACATGGAAGGCTCTCACCCTGGCAGAGGGGACCTTTGCCTCTGCCAGGGTCTGGGTGGGTAGGAATGTCCAGCTCAGGGATGAAATATTAGAAAGCCCATTGGGGCCATATACCTAAGCCATGTCTCCAATCCAGCTTCAATCACTATCTCCAGCCATCTGACTCCTCTCTCTTGATTTGGAACTTGGAAAAAGGAAAGAGGTGTTGTTTATTAGACACGACTGTTTATAAGGTAGCAGTGCTACTATTTCACAGTGCATTCTGTAGGGGAATTATCTGCTATGGCTGAAGTCACGGGAGATTTTTATGTTCCCCACTCAAATGCCATAGGCCCTATTGCTGATCTAGAAGCTCTCGATGCAGGATAAGAAGCCCAGCCCACAATATGTTTATCATCTATCCAATAGTTAGTAGATAATCAATAAGTTAGTTGATGATCAGTTAGTAGATGATCAATGTGTTGTTTAATATATTAAATAAATTATTGAATAAAATATCACAAAATAATTTGGAACATTATAGAGTACAGGTTTTTATATATATATATATATAAATCAAATCAAATGGATATTTATCAGGTATTTGCCATCTGTGATTCGAACTCTGATATACTACTGACACATGCTTTTTCTCATCAAATAAGTATGTAAATAAAAGTTCTTTGGGAGGAAAGGAACAGCTTCTCAGGTCCCATCAACTAAGAAGTAAAATCACGTTGCTTCAAAGGACAGGCTTGTAGATAAACAACTAGAAAATAAAAGATACTTTAAAAAATCTACATGCTCCTGGCCAGGCACAGTGGCTCACGCCTGTAATCCCAGCACTTTGGGAGGCCAAGGCAAGTGGATCTCAAGGTCAGGAGTTCGAGACCAGCCTGGCCAATACGGTGAAACCCTGTCTCTATTAAAAATACAAAAATTAGCTGGGTGTGGTCGCGGGCACCTGTAGTCCCAGCTACTCTGGAGGCTGAGGCAGGAGAATCGCTTGAACCTGGGAGGCAGAGGTTGCGGTGAGCCAAGATCATGCCTCTGCACTCCAGTCTGGGCGACAGAGTGAGACTCCATCTCAAAAAAAAAAAAAAAAATCTACATACTCCTTTGACATCATGCTTTCCCCTGTAACCAAAGGGTCATTCTTCACTTGAAATCAATTCATTAAAGCTCTCAGAATCCACCAGAATGCATGGGAACTGAAGTGAAGCTTGTTCAAAGAGTTATTTCTTCTGGTCTTTCATTCTAAGATTCACTAGAACCAAACAGAGTTAGAAGGCTAATTTGGAAGCACGTGTGTATGTGTGGGTATTTATTTACATCGACATTATCTATATAATACACACACACACACACACACACACACACATATATATATACACATAAATAGCATTTCATTCTAACTTTTCTGAGCATGAATCAACTGACGGCCAGTGACCGGGACCTTTCTGGGTGGCCTAATAGAAGTGAGATGTGTCATGGAGATATGTAAATGAGCAACTAATTGCAGGTATATGAGCTAGTATAATCTATCTGGAGAACAAATTAGCAATTTGGATCAAGTGCTCTCAAGTTCAAAGACTTGGACGCTATAGTAGGAACCTAGGGCTCTATGCTACAGGAAGAATCAGGATGCAGAAAAAGATGTACTTTTTTTTTAATCAGAAAAAGATACAAGACTGTTGGTTGCTGCTTTATTTATAGTAGAGAAAAAAGGTATTCATTTGAATGTCCAACAAGAAGACAACAAGTAATTGCGGGTTTTGCTACTGAAAGTAATGGCAAAAACCACAATTACTTGTGCACCAACCTAATATCCAATCAGTTGCAATTTGTTTATATGGGGAGAAGCAGGGGCAGGTGTCATGATGCCTGACCAGAAAGACAGTGTGGCAGAGTAGTTGAGCGTGTGACCTCTTAATCAGATTGCTGGTGATCCTTCATGTTAACCTAAAGAAGTTAGCTTTTTGCGTTTGGTTTTCCTCATCTGCAAAATGGAGATAATGTTGATAACCAACCTCATAAGGTTTGGTGAGGATTAATTCACTTAGTACGGGCAGTCCTTAGAACAGTCCCTGACGTGTAGTAAGTGATCAGCCATTGTTAGCCACTTTATGAAAACGGGACATTTTGTAGTCACTGGACAGCATGTTTTAGAAAAACCTCTAGTGACACAGGGAATCTCTGTAAGTACATTCATAAACATTGAGGTCTAACATAAGTACATAAATCTTAAGCTTACAGTCAATGAGTTTAGGCACATAGGTAGTCCTATGTAATCTCCACTGCACACCCACCTGAGAGCTAACCACTATTCTGACTTTATCATCATACATTTATTTTGCATATTCTTGAATTTCATGTAGATGGAATCGAACTGTCTGGAGACTTGTGTTTGGCTTCTTTTGCTCAACTTCATGTCTGTGAGATTCGTGTATGTTGTTATGCGTAGCAGAAGTTGATTTTTTTAGTGCTGTATAGTATTTCATTGCATGAATGTATCACATTTTTAAATCTTTTCTACTGCTGTGGGCATTGGGTTACTTCCAATTTTTGGTTATTATGAATAAAGCTGCTATGAACATTTTTGCACACTCTTTGGTGAACATAAGCACTTGGGTATTACTAGGGAATAAATTGTGCCCCCTCATTCATATGTTGAAGTCTTTTTTTTTTCTTTCTTTTTTTTTTTCAGACAGAGTCTCGCTCTGTTACCCAGCCTGGAGTGTAGTGGTGGGATCTCAGCTCACCACAACCTCCACCTCCAGGGTTCAAGCGATTCTCATGCCTCAGCCTCCTGAGTAGGTGGGATTACAGGCGCACACCACTGTGTCTGGCTAATTTTTACATTTTTAGTAGACTTGGCCAGGCTAGTCTCAAACTCCAGAACTCAGAGATCAGCCCACCTCAGCCTCCCAAAGTGCTGGGATTACAGGCAGGAGCCACTGCGCCTGGCCCCATGTGTTGAAGTCTTAACCCCTAGTACCTCAAAATGTGACCATATTTGAAGACAGAGTCTTTACATAAGTAATTAAGTTAAAAATGAGGTGATTGGGGTCAGCCCTAATCCAATATGACTGATATCTTAATAAGAAGAGGTAATTTGAACACACACACGTATAGAAAGAAGACCATGCGAACGCACAGGTAGCGGCCATCCACAAGTCAAGGAGAGAGGCGTGGAAGAGATCCTTCCCTCACATCCCTCAGGAGGAACCAGCCCTGACACCTTAATCTTGGACTTCTAGCCTCCAGAACCATA
This sequence comes from Trachypithecus francoisi, assembly GCF_009764315.1. Classification (NCBI taxonomy): domain Eukaryota; kingdom Metazoa; phylum Chordata; class Mammalia; order Primates; family Cercopithecidae; genus Trachypithecus; species Trachypithecus francoisi. The sequence continues at coordinate 41,712,738 of NW_022681466.1, read as the reverse complement.
AGAAAGTAAGCTTCTGTGTTTTTAAGTCACCCAGTCTGGGCTGGGTGCGGTGGCTCACACCTGTAATCCCAGCACTGTGGGAGGCAGAAGAGGGTGGATCACGAGGTCAGGAGTTCAAGACCAGCCTGACCAATATGGTGAAATCCCGTCTCTACTAAAAAACCAAAAATTAGCTGGGTGTGGTGTTGCATGCCTGTAATCCCAGCTACTCGGGAGGCTGAGGCAGAAGAATCGCTTGAAGCCAGGAGGCAGAGGTTGCAGTGAGCCAAGATCGCACCATTGTACTCCAGCCTGGGCAACAGAGCAAGATTCTGTCTCAAAAAAAAAGTTACCCCGTCTGTAGTACTTTGTGATGGCAGTCCTAGCAAACTAATATAGGCATACACCTAAGAATAAAGTTGCTGAGTCATAGAGTACTTATATCAATCATATAATCATAAGCTCTGGTAGATACCACTGGACAGCACACAAGTTAAATTTAAAAATCAGGGGAAATTATACATGCTTTATGTTTCCAATTGTATGTGCGTATATAGATATAAATACAGACACATATATATCCAGATAGAAATATAGACAAATAGAGATATATGATAGAAAGAATTTATGTGAAAGTTAACTGTAGATTTTTTTTGTCTTTTTAAAATAATTAACATGGCTCACTTATGTAATATAGAAATGTAATAGTTACTACAATTTTAATAGTGGTCATTCTGGGCGATGTGATTATCAGTGTTTGGTAGTTAGTATTACACCAGTTTCTGTAGTTTCAGATTTTTCTGCAGGGGACATAAGTTCCTTTTCTAACCAGAGGAGGGAACTGTTCCTAATAAAGAAAAGAGAAAAGACTGGAAGAAAATATAGTAATGTGTTACTGGCATTGACCTCTGGGTTGTGAAACTTGGGATTATTTTTGCCTGTCCTTCATTTTAATTATCTGCATTTTCCATGTACTATAATGACCATATGTTACTGTTATCAAGGGGGTGGAGAGAAGAAAGGTTTTTCTAGAAAATTAGCAGGAAATAAACTACAAATCTACAATAAACTACAAATAGAAATCGTGGTAATATCGTATTCCAATAATTGTTGACATATGACAATTGTATGATGCATTATTATTTTATTTACTAGTAAGAAGAAAAAACACTTTCAACTGAACTATAACCTTTCATCAGTTATAAGATACATACTGATTTCAGGGATGTTCAATTGTCGGGAAAAAAAAATGCATCTCACCACTGAAGACATTCAGTGAGTAGCATCACACACACTATATAAGAAGCAATGTGATTTCAGAGTCCCAGAGCCTAAACAGTCCTCGCCACACCCAGTAGCAGAAAAGATTGAGGGCTGGGAGAGTCAAAACAGAGCCCAGCAGAAGACTGAAGCTGGAGGAGCTGGGGTCTTGGCTCTGACCACCACTCCCTGATTGCCAAGGGGGGAAGGAGTCACCCACTTGCTGCGTGGTTCCCTCCCTGGAGGACACCCACTGACTGGGCAGAGCACTGTGACGTTTAATTGGCTAATGTCCGGAGAACGCTTTGAAGATGAAAAGTACCAGGTGGGTATCATCACCATACATTTCTTAAGATGATGCATAAGAATAATAATAAAGTTCTCCCCAACTGGGCCTTTCATCCACGGATTTCAAAGCACTTAGCGAACCTTAATTAACTCTCCCAGCACCTCTATGAAGTAAGCATTAATACCCTCTTACATTAGAAGGACAGAAAGAGGAGGTGAGTGACCTGGCCAGGCCCTCAGAGAGTTAGAGACCAGGTGGACAATATGCGTTCATCAGGCAGGCGTGCATTCAGTGTCTCCTCTGTGGCAGATCTCATGCCAAGCGTTGGGGAAACCCCATGGGGTGCCAGAGCTGGTCAGTGCCAGCTTGCAATCTCCAGTTGTCAAATTTTCAAGAATTTTGCAAACCAGTTATGAAACAAAGTCATTATTCAAAGTTAAATTATATGAATGTATAATTAAATAAATTGTATTAGAAACGCAGGTAATGAAAGCTCAAAATGTATCACTCCTAATTATTTTACAACTTTCTATTGTTATCTACACACTCGGGGTTATTCACCTGTAGAACATCTGTGGGGTGGAAATAGTGCAGAAAGCTGTGCTGCTGTGCACCCCTTCCCAGCTCCCGGTTCAGTGACATCCCAGTGGTCCCTTGAAATTGACCACAGTGAGAGTATTTACACCACAGAAATTGGCAGATGCTACAGACCAAGGCTTGATTTACTGTCTTCTGGACTTCTAGACTTTAAAAAGTGATGGAGAAAATGTTAAAAATGCAGGTTAATATTAAAAGTGTGTCATTTCTATAGCCATTACATTGTGAATGGCACACACAAAAGATTGAGGAAAGACTTCCAGGCTTCAAAAGCCATTATCCAATTCAGCAAAGAAATCACTCACAACGTCCTAGACAAAAAATGAGTGAGGTTCCTACGTACATCCTCGTTGTTTCACTTCCATCTTACTCCAGACTGAGGAACACATTCCACCAGTCTCCATCAAGAGAGCCAAAAGACAAGCATGGGCCCTCAGCCAGCAGAGAGGCCAAGATCAGGGACCTGGACAGCAGATGTGTCTGCCCAGTCCCGTTTCCCATCCTGCCACCCCCTGCCCCCCACCACCATGTGACTAGCATAGAAACAACCACTTTATATAACAAAACCCTGCTGCCTTCCTGGCCACATTTGATTGGTCAAAGGCAGGCTCCTGGTCTCTTCTTAAGAACTGTGGGACTGGCACTGAGAAAGACAGCCAAGCCTTCTGGTAGCTGAAGCTGTAAAATATCAATCTACGAAGCTGTGGTAGCCAGGTCACAAGGAATCCACCTTACAGATAAAGCCAAACAGGGGAGAGCAGAAAGAAGGCAGCCAGAGCAGAAAGATTCAGGAGAGAGAGATGATACAGTTTGGCTGTGTCCCTACCCAAATCTCACCTTGAATTGTAATAATCCCCATGTGCCAAAGGCAGGCCCAGGTGGAGATAACTGAACCATGGTGTGTGTGTGGGGGGAGGGGGGTTCCCCCATACTGTTCTCGTGAGAGTGAATAAGGCTCACAAGATCTCATGGTTTTATAAATGGGGGCTCCCCCTCACAAGCTCTGTTGCCTGCTGCCATGTAAGATGCTACTTTGCCCCTCATTTGCCTTCTGCCATGATTGTGAGGCCTCCCCAGCCATGTGTGAGTCCATTAAACTTCTTTCCTTAGTAAATTACCCAGTCTCAGGTCTATCTTTATTAGCAGCAAGAAAATGAACTAATACGAGATATCTTGGCAATGTGTTGGTCCCTGATTCCAGGTGACCCTGAATCCATGTGCTTTCCTGACTCTCTTGCCACTTGGAGTTCAGCTCTTCTTTGGATTCTACATTATGCCCCAGTGATATGGTTTGGCTGTGTTCTCACCCAAATCTTACCTTGAATTGAACATAATTCCCACATGTTGTGAGAGGGACCTGGTGAAAGATAATTGAATCATGGGTGCGGTTTTCCCCATACTATTCTCATGGTAGTGAATAAGTCTCATGAGATCTAACGGTTTTTTAGGGGAAACCCCTTTCACTTGGCTCTTATTCTCTCTTGCCTGCTGCCATGTACAACATGCCTTTCACCTTCTGTCATGATTATAAGGCCCCCTCAGCCACTTGGAACTGTAAGTCCATTAAACCTCTTTTTCTTTATAAATTACCCAGTCTCACGTATGTCTTTATCAGCAGTGTGAAAACAGACTAATATACCCAGTGTTTTTCCAGCAAGTTCCCCTCTTTTGCTAAGCTAGCTGGGTTTCAGTAACTTCAATTAGAATTGTCCTAACTCTGTTGGAGAGGATGTGGAGAAATAGGAACACTTTTACACTGTTGGTGGGATTGTAAACTAGTTCAACCATTATGGAAAACAGTATGGCAATTCCTCAAGGATCTAGAACTAGATGTACCATATGACCCAGCCATCCCACTACTGGGTATATACCCAAAGGATTATAAATTATCTACTACAAAGACACATGCACACGTATGTTTATTGCGGCACTATTCACAATAGCAAAGACTTGGAATCAACCCAAATGTCCATCTGTGACAGACTGGATTAAGAAAATGTGGCACATATACACCATGGAATACTATGCAGCCATAAAAAAGGATGAGTTTGCGTCCTTTGTAGGGACATGGATGCAGCTGGAAACCATCATGCTTAGCAAACTATCACAAGAAGAGAAAACCAAACACCGCATGTTCTCACTCATAGGTGGGAACTGAACAATGAGAACACTTGGACTCGGGAAGGGGAACATCACACACCGGGGCCTATCATGGGGAGGGGGGAGGGGGGAGGGATTGCAATGGGGAGTTATACATGATATAAATGATGAATGGATGGGTGCTGACCAGTTGACGGGTGCAGCACACCAACATGGCACAAGTATACATATGTAACAAACCAGCACGTTATGCACATGTACCCTAGAACTTAAAGTATAATAATTAAAAAAAAAAAGAATTGTCCTAACTCTTATAACTACCAAGGATGCTAAGTTGATTCTTTCAAAAATCTTCATTGGGCTTCTCTCTAAGTTCATGGTGTGGTATAAAGAAATTGTGAGCACTCAATCCCTGAACACCAAAGTTGACCAGCTAGGATATACAGCAGGGGGATATATGCATCCCAAAGACAGACAATTGGATAAAACTCAAGAACAAACCCAAAGCAAAAAAGGTAATTTCACACAACGTCAGAATTAGAAGTGAACTTTAAGGCCACCAAATCCAGTGCCTATCTGACATATGAAATGGCTCTAAATTTCAACGTCCTGAAGGATTTCAATCCATTTTCAGTGTGTTTTTATGACAAAAAGATTCATCTAGGTTGAACCAAAATCTGCTTCCCTGTAACTTTGAACCACTGGTCTTAATTATATGCCTGGGAGCTATACAAAATAGATCAAAGACTTCCTTCACGTGATAGCCCTTGAAATATTTAAAGTCAAAATACTATTATTACTATTTCCATTTATTGAGTAATTACTACATGCCAGTACATGGTTATCATGTTTAATCTTCATCACATGCTGAGAAGTAGATGGCATCTGGAGCCTTATTTTACAAATGAGGACACTGAGACAGAGTTGGGGGTGGGAAGGGAAGGGACTGAGGTCTGATCATTGTCATATGTCACCACCTTCCAGCGAGGCATTCTGAAGACTTCAAGAATTGGACCTTCCAGGTTGTTCTGAGCTTACATATGTCACAATGGGAGGATGGAACATATTTCATAGTTTGTGGGCTTGATTTGTTTCTTTCAGTTGTTTAGATATGTGGTGCATTGGCCTCTATTTGTACTCCCATCCTGAGCCCCACAAATGTTAGCGGGGAGCCTGGTGGGATATCTTCAGGAGGGGCTATCTCTTGGTGAACAGCAGCTACACATTCCTTGCCATCTCAGCCTCCTACTGCTTACTCTTTAGAGTTCTCTTGTCTCCTATTTCCCACAAAGGGAGTTTTGCCTCTTATTCACATTTCCATTTAACTGTCACCACCTTCTGCCCCTTCATTCTTGGGTGCTGAAGGCCAGCTGGGTTGAATTCATTCCCAGGTCAATATGTGGGTAGCATTTCCGTTTTCTATTGCTGCCTAACAAACTATCCCAAAACAGAGTGGCATAAGGCAGCCATTCTATTATCCTGACATTATATGAGCAGCAGTGTGAACATGGCACTGTGAAGCAGGCTGGTCTCTGTTCCACAATGTCTGATGCTTCCGGTGGGAAGACTTGAGGACTAGAGGTGACTGGAATCATCTAAAGATACCATTATTCACACATCTGATAGTTGATACCAGTTCAGTTGAGATCTCAGAGTGGTTGTTGGCCTATGCTGGCCTCTCTATGTGGTCTTTCCATATGAGCTAGTTTGGCTTCCTTACAGCATGGTGGCCAGATTTCAAGAGCCTAAAGAGCAAGCAATCCCGGAGAGCAAGGTGGAATTATGTGATATTTCTCCACTCTAACCCCAGAGGTCACACAGCGTCACTTCTGTCATAGTCTACTGGCAGAGGAAGTGAACAAAGGTTTTCTCAGGCTTAAGGGAGGGGACATGGGCCCCCACACAATGGGAGAATTCTACAGTATAAGAAGAGCATGGCATGGGAGATACTGTTGTGGTCATTTTGGGAAATTTTTATTTTACACAGGGAAGAAAAGAAGAAAGGATGGAAATGATGCTTGAGACCATGCTCTGTATTCGATTCTCTGTACTAACAACTCCATTGACCATGCCACGTGGGGGTCCTTATTCTGAATTTGCAGGTGAGCAGATGAAGGCTCAGAGAAGTTCCAGTTCTTCACTCCTACACTGCTGGTGGGAATGTCAACCAGTACAACCACTATGGAAAATAGTGTGGAGATTCCTTAAAGAATTAAAAGTAGAACTACCGGCCGGGCGCGGTGGCTCAAGCCTGTAATCCCAGCACTTTGGGAGGCCGAGACGGGCGGATCACGAGGTCAGGAGATCGAGACTATCCTGGCTAACATGGTGAAACCCCGTCTCTACTAAAAATACAAAAAACTAGCCGGGCGAGGTGGCGGGCGCCTGTAGTCCCAGCTACTGGGGAGGCTGAGGCAGGAGAATGGCGTGAACCCGGGAGGCGGAGCTTGCAGTGAGCCGAGATTGCGCCACTGCACTCCAGCCTGGGCGACAGAGCGAGACTCCGCCTCAAAAAAAAAAAAAAAAAAAGTAGAACTACCATTTGATCAGCAATCCCACTACTGGGTATCTACCCAGAGGAAAAGAAGTTATTATACAAAAAAGATACTTGTCACGCATGTTTATAGCAGCCTAATTCACAACTGAAAAAATGTGGAACCAACCCAAATGTCCATCAATCAACGAATGGGTAAAGAAACTGTGGTGTGTGTGTGTGCATATATATATATGTGTCTGTGTGTATGTGTGTGTGTGTGTGTATATAAATGCATATATATGGTCTCTGTTCCACAATGTCTGATGCATATATATATGCATATATATACACACACACACATATATAGATATATATACACCCTTTATATACCATTAATTCATTCCTTTTTATGGCTGAGTAGTATTCCATCATATATATACACACACACACACATATGTGTATATATAGTAGTATATATTAGTATATATATACTATTATATATAATATATAATAGTAGTATTTCATCATATATATATACACACACACACATATATATATACGTGATGGAATACTACTCAGCCATAAAAAGGAATGAATTAATGGCATTCGCAGCAACCTGGATGGGATTGGGGACTATTATTCTAAGTGAAGTAATTCAGGAATGGAAAACCAACATTGTGTGTTTTCACTCATAAGTGGAAGCTAAGCTACGAGGATGCAAAGATATAAGAATGACACAATGGACTTTGGGGACTCAGGAGGAAAGGGTGGAAAGGGGGTGAGGGATAAAAGACTACAAATTGGGTTTAGTATACACTGCTCAGGTGATGGGTGCACCAAAATCTCACAAATCACCACTAAAGAACTTACTTATGTAACCAAACACCACCTGTTCCCCCAAAAACCTATAGATATAAAAGAAATAAATTTAAAAAAGAGAAGTTCGGGTTCTTGCCCAAGATCACACAGAAAGTGATAGCATATACCAGTGGTACTCAAACTTTACGGAGTAGCAGAATCAAATGAGGGGCTTATTCCAACACAGATTGTGGGATACCACCCCCAGGGACTTGGAGTCGATCAGTCTGGAGTGGGCCTTGAGAATTTGCATCTCCAACAAGTTCCCACGTGATGCTGATGATCCCAGCCCAGTGACCACAGCTGGAGAACTGCTGGTATACAGTTTTTGAAGCCATATCTGGGTGAACTTCTGCCTCATTATGCTTGTGTTGGAGAGCATTGGTATTCCTCACCCAGGACCAGAGAAACAGAAGGATGACTCACAGCCATCATGTCGTTAATTCTAAGAGAAAACATTATATGTAGCAAGATAGGATTTTCATTATTCCTTAGCCACTTCTCTCTCTCCCTCTTCCACTCACCCTTGGAGTTCTTCAGTAAGACAGCATAAAAGAACACAGATTTTATCAGCATGATAACCTACCAGGGTATTCTCTGAGAGGCCATCAATAATAGCAAAAGCAAGGGGGATCTCATTTGGAGCTTCATTCTGAAAAATCAAAGATGTCCCGTTACACGAATGTTTAAGATTGATATAAGATGTAATGTGGCCATTAGCATTCTTCATGGAATGGGACTCCATGAAGAGAAAAGAGAGGGGTAAAAAAGAAGAGAAAATCTTGAAGAAGAGGAAGGGACATTAAGAAATTGTAAGTGCTTAACATCCATGGTTTCCAGTTCTTGCATAAGTAAGAGCGCATGTCCTGGCCCACTTCCTGTCGGGTGGGGTCAAGTGGCTAGTTCATGCCAACTAAGCCAAGAAGAAGTGATGGGCATTGCTCCCCTGCTGGGGTATTTGATTACCAGTGAGAGACCCTTCTGCACTCTCCTTTTCTGTTAGCATGGTAGCTGGTGATGTTCACGATGATGGCAGCTACATCAGTCTGGGGCAGAACACCTGCCAACTCATGGGGCACAGGTGAAGTGGGTGAGAAACAAACATTTGCATAGTTTAAACTCCTAGATTTGAGGGAGTATTTGTTATGGCAGCGTGGCTAGCCTATTCTAACTGATACAGGAGAAAAGAGAGAGAAGGAACATCCAGGTGTCTCTCCAAGGAGCATTATGAAGACACCAAAGTAAGACTGGTTAAGAAAAGCAAATGAATCCTTTGTATCATTCCCTGGCCTCTGTGAGATTGATGACCTTTTTATAGTAAGACTCGTATGTCTCTTCCAGATTTTACAAGGGCATCTAAGGAAATTTGGATCTGCACTTCCTGTCATTCTCCACCCCATCACTTAGCTCTAACCATGTTAAACCACAGCTAAACCTTCAGAGTACAGATGCCCTCTGAAGTGTAACTTCAATACAACATCCTGTAGCCAGATTCAAGGCTGAAATCCTATGACTCCTGCCCCTCACTGAACCTCAGTTCTGGGTCCTAACAGAGCTTGCTCAGCAACATACTGTTTTCCGCAGGTTGGTGAAGGTGCCAAGGCTTTGTCAATGCTGTGCCTGCAATATTTCTCCCGCCACCTACTTAGTGAGCATCCTTTGGAAGATGCCCAGGGCTGCAGCAGCCGGCATTCATGGCATTCCTGAAAGTATGTCCTGCCAGGCAGGAAAAAGGGGAAGCTTTGTGCTGCTGGGTTCTGAGCTCCCAGAACTGCACCAACGACCAAGGGGCCTGGTTCAGACCATTGTCTTGCTTGATGGACATAGAGGGCCCGAGTTCCAGCAGAAGCAGCTGGGATCCAAGCCTGGATGGCAGAGGGTGGGCCGGAGCTACCCCAATCCCCCCACCTCACCATCTGCCTCTCTGGGTTTCTGTTGCTGTCTGCTTTTTAAAAATAAGTTCAAATGGAAAACAAAGCAAACTTGTGAAAAACAATGTGAAGCACTGAAATAATTTATATTTAGAGTCTGACCCAAAACATGTATCTCCCCCATGTTTAGCATAGTCCTTTGTTTTTCATCAAATTTTGAAAAGGAGAACAACAACAACAACAAATTATGGCATGCCTTTAGTGTACTTGGTGTCACTCTAGGAGTCTCTGTTTGGTCTCCTCACACCCTCATAACATTATCTCCAAACTACTCCATGTTGGGAAGCAGACCCTGAAACGTCCCTGTGAACAGTAGCCACCCCCCAACTGCATTCCCTACATAGTTATTTTCCCCTTCATGATCTGCATCTCACCAAGACAGAAGCCAGAAATTTACTTTCCCATCCTCCTCTGCAGCAGGGGCATGGTCATGTGACTTAGGCTCAGCCAATCAGAAGCACCTTCATGGGGTATGGATTCAGGGGCACCTCCAAGAACTGGGCACAGCACAAGATTCATTTAGTAAAGGATGACTGTGTAATCAAACATCTGGCTTCCAGCGTAGACGTGGAGCTTCCAGAGCAGAGGCTGCAGGGGCAGTTAAGTCCCAGGGTCTGCCTGCATTTCTCAAGTAAAATGACCAGGGTTTTAGGGTCATTTGGACATCGTGTCAGGCTGCAGAGCTTCCAGGCCTGGTTCTCTGGTCTTTGTTAATGTTTTTACGTAAATTTCTTATCTGTTTATACTCTCTAGAGAGAATTCTGTTGTTTGCAACTATGAATGTTGACTAACATGATAGTTAACACAGCACCCCTGTTATCCAAAATGTATGTTCCCTCTTACATAACCGGCCTCATAACAAAGAGAAAGATATTTTCTTAAGGCTCTTCTACCCCTCCGATCTTGGTGTGGTCCAGAGAAGCATCTGGATTAGGAGGCTTCAGAAACTTTATTCATGGCTGATGTGGTTTGGCTATGTCACCACCCAAATCTCATCTTGAATTGTAGCTCTATAATTCCCACCTGTTGTGGGAGGGACCCAGTACCCTCAGATAATCGAATCATGGGGGTGGTTTCCCCCATACTATTCTCGTGGTAGTGAATAAGTCTCACAAGGTCTGTTGGCTTTATAAGGGGGAACCCCTTTCACTTGATTCTCATTCTCTCTCTTGCCTGCCACCACATAAGACGTGCCTTTCACCTTCTGCCATGATGGTGAGGCCTCCCCAACCACGTGGAACTGTGAGTCCATTCACCCTCTTTTTCCTTATACATTACTCAGTCTCAGGTATGTCTTTATCAGCAGCCTAAGAACAGACTAATACAATGAACAGACTAAGTCCTTTATTCAAAAGATAGTCACTGAGTACCTGCTGTGTTTCAGGCAGGACATGATGATATCCAGGATGCTAAGTTGATCCTTTCAAAAATCCGTTTTGGGCTTCTCCCTAAGTTCATGGCGTGGTGTAAAGAAATTGTGGGCACTCAATCCCTGAACACTGAAGTTGACCACCTAAGATACAGAGCAGGGGGTATGGGCATCCCAAAGACAGACAATTGGATAAAACCTGCACTCATGTGGCTCAGGGTGTGGTCAGAGAAACAGACTTTAACCAAAAAGCCACACACACTACTGCAAAGCTGCAGTTGTGACAGAGCTCTGAACCAGAGAAAAACAAAGTAACAGGTGCCTACACATGGGAGACTTCACCTTATGCAGAAGGTAACGAAAGACTCAGTTGAGGATATGGCACTTGTGATGGAAACAATGCTATGTAGTCATCAAACTTCCATTTTCCTCCTGGACACGTAAGAAGACTACATTTCTCAACCTTCCTTACACCTAGCTGGGCCCATGTGACTAAGTTTAGGCCAGTGGAATAAAGGCAGAGTGAGGTAAGTCATTTCTAGGCCTGGCCATCAAATATCCTTCATTCAATCTTCCATAGCCACTCACCACTGCATTCTAATTTCTCTTTGAAATTGGCATTCTCAATTCCAAGATGACAGAGCTATGCAGAGGTATGATCCTGGATCCTTGAGTGATCACTTCAAAGAGACACATCAGCCTTTAATAGTACCAAAAAGGCCAGGCGCAGTGGCTCACACCTGTAATCTCAGCATTTTGGGAGACCGAGGCAGGGGGATCACCCGAGGTCAGGAGTTTGAGACCAACCTGACCAACGTGGAGAAACCCCATCTCTACTAAAAGTACAAAAATTAGCCAGGCATGGTGGCATATGCCTATAATCCCAGCTACCCAGGAGGCTGAGGCAGGAGAATCACTTGAACCTGGGAGGCAGAGGTTGCAGTGAGCTGAGATCATGCCATTACATTCCAGCCTGGGCAACAAGAGTGAAACTCCGTCTCAAAAAAAAAAAAAAGTAGCAAAAATTAGACTAATTGTGTTGAGCCATTGAGCTTTCAAGGGCTATTTGTTACTGCAGCTTAGCTCATCCTACCCTAATACACAGTTGAGCAGAGAGCTGAATAATGAACAGGGTCTAAATAAAGAGAGGAAGTGAAAGCATTTTAGAGAGAGAATGGCCCAATGCAAAGGCTTTGTGGTGGGAGCGAGAAAAGCAAGAAGGAAGAATTGAGAAAGGCCAAGGAAGGTGAACAGAGTGAGAGATGGTGGATTCAAGATAAGGCTGCAGTGGTTGGCAGAGACGAGACTGTGCGGGCCACGTATTGGCCAAGTGAAGGCGTAGCACCTGCAAGATTCATACCTGTTCACATTCCCACTACCCAGAGACTCTGGCTGAGGTCCTGTCTGTTTTCAAGAAAGAGACCCTGGAGCTCTTCACTGTTAGCCTTCCTCGCTCCCAGATGCTGAGAGCCTTGAGAAGACGCTGTACTTTTCCGTTCTACAGTAAGCTGCCCACATCAAAGCCCAAGAAGCCACAGGCATTTGGGGGAGTTGTGGGTCAGATATTTAATTATTCTAATCTAGAAGTCTATTTTCCCCACACTGCCAAGAACAGAAAGTTCATTTTGGAAAAAAGAGGGTAGTTCCTTGGAAGGACTGAATCTCATCTTTGATCTGCAAAGCTCTCAGACCCACCTCAAGATTTCCAAAGCCCAGAAACCCACAGACACTATCCCTCGCCCACAATAATGGACAAAACAAGACGCCGCTAGTGCTTGTGGTAGAGGGAGGTGAGGGAGGTCTTGGATGTATTTCATTTGTATTTATTTCTAAGAAATACCACCTTTAAGATGAGGAGACGTGAGTGGACATACATTTCTAAACAACTTTGTTGATCTGATAAAATCAGATAAAGAAATTACTGTAAAAATATTGCCTCATCTACAAAGCTCAGGACATTTTTTTCCCTTTTGCTTTTTTTTATCTTTGAGAAAGATAATGAAAGAGGAAGCTTGAAACCCCGTTTGCATTGATGTTCGAACATACAACTGCTGGGTTTAAAAACCAGAGGAGATCAAAGGGAATGGGGCCCATTCCGATAAAATTATAGCAGCACTGGCAGAGGGTGTGGGCTCATTTAGGAACTCGGAGGCAAGGAGTTGTTGACGCACCTTCATCAGAGCTGAGGACAGAAAGAAAAATGCCTGAAATTCCAAGGGATTAATTAGGAGTGTAGCTCATAATGTTGCAGCAGCTGCACACACAGTTAGCTGATACGTTTCCCTCGGTGAACACCTCGAGCCCCGGGTATCAGTACCGTTCATAGGAAAAATGGATGGTGGTGACTCCCAGTTCCAAAGGAGAGGTCTTCTGCCCTCAAAATGTAACTGACCTAGGCCCAGTTACATTAAGTCTGGGGTGAGAGATTGGGAAAAACAAATAAATTTGGAAATGCAGTGGCAAGTAAGGAACCAAAAACATTTTGGGTTTATATTATATTAAAATACCAACATTTTGGTATTTCATTAGCCCCATTTTACAGATGAGAAAACAGATTCAGAGAGGCTGAATAATTGTGTATAACTGTGCATAGCCACTTAGCCAGCTTTGACTGAATTCTTACTGCTTTCCACTTAAAATGAGTATTCCAGTGGTTTTCTAGTCCCCTTCAATCACTGGTGGGTGGGGCCTCCATACCCAATACCTGACTATTAGGCTATTGGGCGGGTATAATCAGGTGGGAATGTTTGGGAAAAACCCACCTGGGTGGTCCTTGCAAATGCTATCAACGACTACATAAATCTAGTGCTGCTATTAAGAACTGACTCTCTGTATTAAATAGTAGAGAGGTGAACATTCCACACTGCTGTCCTAATCCTGTACTCCTTAGTCCATGCCAATTTAAAGGGCACAGGAAGTTGAAAAGCCTAGCCAACCATTTTTATCCTAAACCAGTCATTGCAAATGAAAATATGCACTCAGGGATGCAACTTCTGACAATCGGTTGAAGTAGATTCCACAAAAACCAAATGACCTTAGTATTAGCTTAATTCAAGTGTAACCAGGAAGGTGAATTAATTTCAAAAAGAGGGTCAGGCACGGTGGCTCATGCATGTAATCCCAGCTGTTTGGGAAGCCAAGGTGGGAGGATCATTTGAGGCCAGGAGTTCGAGACCAACCTGGACAATATAGCACCATCCCATCTCTACAAATTTTTTTTTTTTTTTAAATAGCCAGACATGGTGGCACACAACTGTAGTCCCAGTTACTTGGGAGGCTGAGGCGGGAGGATCGTTTGAGCCCAGGTTCTCGAGGCTGCAATGAGTTATGATCACGCCAGTGTACTCTAACCTGGGTGACAGCACAAGATCCTGTCTCAAATATACATATATGTACATATATATGCTGAAAACATATTCTAAAACATAACATCCCTGTTTCTTTACCACCTCTTTAATGGAAATAATATTATTAACAACTAGAATTTGCTTAGCTACAAAGGGTACTGTGTGTCTAACATGCCATTTAAATCTTCTAACAACCCATGGAATAAAGTAATTTACTATCCCCATTTTAAAGATGAGGAAACTGAGACTTGGAGGGGTTAAATCATTGTGTATCAATGTGCATAATCAGACAGTGAGTGGGAGGGCCAAGATTTGAATCCCAGTCTATCTGACCACTTTCCCGCCTCCAATGCCCCAGTCAGCACTCTCAGCTGGCTCCCCACCCTGCCTCTCAGGAGGAAGCTCATCAAGTTCCCAGCAATAGAGACTGTAATGATCAAATCAGCAGAGAGTGAGGCAGAATTGACAGATGATTCCAGAGCAGATGATCCCATTTAACCCTTGAAAAGGAAACTGCTCTGAAGAAAAGTAGCAACCCCCGCCCCCCATGCTTTAGTTGGTCAACCTATAGTGGAATGAATTACCGAGGAAAGCAGCATTTCTAACTTAGCTGCAAATAGCAGTCCAAATTTTAAACAAAACGAGGCCCGGCACAGTGGCTTATGCCTTGTAATGCCAGCACTTTGAGAAGCCGAGGCAGGCAGATCGTTTGAGGTCAGGAGTTCAAGACCAGCCTGGCCAACATGGTGAAACACCTTTTTTACGAAAATACAAAAATTAGTGGGCGTGGGGCGTGGGGGCACACACATATAATTACAGCTACTCAGGAGGCTGAGGCAGCAGAATCACTTGAACCCGAGAGGCAGAGGTTGCAGTGAGCCAAGATCGTGCCACTGCCCTCCAGCCTGGGCAACAGAGTGAGACTTTGTCTCAAAAAACAACAACAACAACAACAACAACAACAAAGTTTACCCTCCCAGGGTGTACTTGCTTCTTTGCATCTTGGAAAAGCATTCATAGTAAAACATATTGGGATTTAATGTTACCCAATAATAATGATAGGATAAGGTAATGTAGTTACCATGTATCATGCTCTTGCTAAAAGGCAGGCACAGTGATAGGCATTGGAAATATCTCATGCCATCCAATTCACAATTCCATATGTAGGTACTTCCTTTCATTTCATTTTTCAGATAAGGAAACAAAGCATCCAAGATGTGAAATAATTTGCCAATTTCATACAGCTCCTAAGTGGTAGAGTTGGGATTTGAACCTGCATTGTTCCGAAACTGTTCCTCTCTCCTACGACTACAGGCTGCCATTCCTCTTATGACCTGCTTCTATCCCAATCAGTTTCTCCTGCCCTGTTTTGAGCAAGGCACCACAATCCAGGCTTCCTACCCAAAACCCGAGTCTGTCTTGTCGTCTCCACATTTGGTACCGCCCACTTCTAATCAGTCAACGTATACCATTGACTCTAATTCTATTACCACTCGAAAGTGTCCCCTCCTGTTTGGATCCTTTACCAGAGGACTACAGGAATGGAAAGAAATCACCAGCACCATGAGGGTGTTGGGGATGATAAAAGAGCATTTGTGGCCAGGCGTGGTGGCTCACGCCTGTAGTCCCAGCACTTTGGGAGACTGAGGTGGGTGGATCACTTGAGGTCAGGAGTTCGAGACCAGCCTGGCCAACATGGTGAAACTCCGTCTCTACTAAAAATAAAAAATTAGCTGGGCGTGGTAGCGGGCCCCTGTAGTCCCAGCTACTCGGGAGGCTGAGGCAGGAGAATTACTTGAACCCAGGAGGCGGAGGTTGCAGTGAGCCAAGTCAGGCTGCGCTCCAGCCTGGGCAACAAGAGCGAAATTCCGTCTCAAAAAAAAAAAAGTGCATTTGTACATGAAAACCACTTGAAACATAACTATAGGTTTAACTTTCCCCATTACAGGCAGGAGAGGGAAAAAAAAACACAATAAATTATATTTTGAAAA
Source organism: Trachypithecus francoisi (assembly GCF_009764315.1). Lineage (NCBI taxonomy): Eukaryota > Metazoa > Chordata > Mammalia > Primates > Cercopithecidae > Trachypithecus > Trachypithecus francoisi. Next base: position 41,696,541 of record NW_022681466.1, on the reverse strand, counting down.
TTTTAAGTCTTGCTCCTACTCTCATTGAAACATACTCCTACATCTCTTATGGCTATGAAAATTGATACAACCTTTTTGGAAAATAATTTGGCCATATATATCAAGAGCCATAAAAATGTTCATCCCCTTTGACCCGGTAATCCCACTCCCGGGAATTTATCCGAGGGAAATCATTCAAAATAAGAAGAAGAAAAAAGAGCTAGTTGTGTACAGATGTTTGTTACCTCTTTGTAATCGTAAGAATCTAAAAGCCAAATAAATGTAGAATTATAGTGGAATAATGGAGCCAATTTCAGTGTAGTTAACTCAATGGTATATTAGGCAGTTGCAAAAATAATAAATATGGGCACTAGGTAGAACCTTGGAAAAATACACAGGAAATAATGCTGAATGAAATATGTATGTTCTGTAATTATAACTACATAAAAACATATATTTTTACAGATGAAAAATGAAAGGGGTCATGGAGGAATGTAAACAATGCATATGATTGATTAGTGGGATTACAGACACGGCTTCTTTGATGCTTTAGAGTTGGATGAAAATGTTATAAAGCCTTTTGGAAGCTCCCTAATGAAGGGAGTGGTCGTGACCATGAGAAGGGACCCCAGCCCCAGACCTGGGGAGGGAAGCGGCTTCCTGCTGCTTTCTGTGCTGCATGTAGGGAGGTCGGCCAGCCCTGCAGACAAGACCATGACTGCCCTACGGTAGGCACAGCCGGCAGAACCCTCAGAGGCTTTTCTCATCTTGGGCTGGGATGTTGGTTTAGCAGAGTAGCGGCAGAATCAACTCCTTGTCTCCCTGGCTTCTGGGTCTGTGACAGCAGCCTGAGGCTCTCGTTTTACCAAGGTTGGGTACTGGATACGGACCCTCCCCTTAGGATAAAGCTTGTCCAAGTTCCAAACAGCAAGCAGAAGCACGGTCAGGCCTCCTGGCCAAGGTGAGGAACCCAGATGAAGATCCTGGTAAGGGGTGGTGGAAGATCAGAGAGCTGTGGCAAAGCTCCCGCAGAAAGGATTCAAACCCCACAGGGCCTTGAACCTGGCCTCGCTGCCCATGGCCCCATCAGGAGGTGATCGAGCGGCAATACCAACCTAATGCCCAGCCAATCTGCTCCTCAGCTGAGTTTACTCAGCCGTCCCGCATGGCAGGGCCCTCTTCGCTCTTGTGTGCCTCTCCCTCCTTTTTATCCTTCTCTTTTCAGCCCTCCTTGACCCCAGACCTGTGAATGACACACACCCAAGGACACAGCATAGTCCCTCAGTGCGGCCCAGTGCTGAGCGGTGAGTGACTCATTAGGAGCAGTCCTTGCAGATGCAGTGTTAGATTCATCCACCACGTCCCTGCTGAGCAATTCCAGATCTGGCCATTTGCTGGAGGCATGGGCGAGGCTCTCCCCAGAGCCATCCTGTGAGTAAACACCCCTTCGTCACAAACAGGATGCGTGCCGACACTGGCTTTCATCTGGCTGCACATAGAAGGGATGGAGAATCCAGGCTTTGGCTGATCAAAACAGTGGGCAGGAAGCCAGCAGGGGTTCATTGTCCCTTTCCGCCACCCTGGACTTTGCTCCCACACAGCTGCCTTCGGATTTTTAAACAGCATTTGTTCAGGAGACAGTGTTTTTGCCAAGGCTGGCACTGGACTCAAAGGAGTTGGAAAGTGGGTAGCTCTGAATCACAATGATTCCTCTTAGCCCTTCCCTCTCTTGGCAGGTGTCCTCTGCATCCACAAGAAGATGGACAGATCCCACTTACAGAGAAACTTGTGAAGAAGAGGCCAGAATTAATTAACAAGAAGATGTTGTTATAAACAACATTTGCTTAAGAAACGCACTCATTACTTTCACACCCAAAGGTAAATTAAATCAGGCAAATCCAGAAGAGACTAGGAAAGAAATTGCTTCAAGGATATCAGAAAAATGATGCGTTTCTGCATATCATTTGAAGATCGGTAGGTCCACCTAAGTTCTCAAGGGCATTTAAAACATGAAAACTTGTTTGTTTGTTTGTTTGTTTTGAGATGGAGTCTCGCTCTGTCACCCAGGCTGGAATGCAGTGGCATGGTCTCGGCTCACTGCAAACTCCACCTCCTGGGCTCAAGTGATTCTCCTGCCTCAGCTTCCCAAGTAGCCGGGACTGCAGAGGTGCACCGCCACACTGGGCTAGTTTTTGTATTTTTTGTAGAGATGAGGTTTTACCATATTCGGCCAGGCTGGTCTTGAACTCCTGACCTCAGGTGATCTGCCCGCCTCAGCCTCCCAAACTACAGGGATTACAGGTGTGAGCCAACATGCCCAGCCCCAAAAAGCACTTTTAAATATTCCATTTGAACTCTCCTTATACTTTGCAGCATTTGGTGGTGGTGGTTGTTAATTTAAGGCAGAGTTTCTCAACCTGGGCTTGATTGACATTAGAGGCTGGATCATTCTTTGTTGTGACGGTCCTGTGCTGTCAAGAATGTTTAGCAACATCCCTGGCCTCCCCTCACCAGATCATGGTAACACCTCCTCGGTTGTGATGAGCAAGTATGTCTCTAGACATTCCCAAATGTCCCTTGGGCAGTAAAGCTGCCCCCTCCTTTGAGAACCATTGATTTAGGAGGGAGAAGAAGTTAAGGAGGAGAAAGTTTTCTAATTCAAAGTAAAATTCAACCCAGCTCCTGCACAGATCATCACTTCCTTATAAAGAGGCAGACCTTTATGAATGGGATATTGTGGTGCTTTATATTGGAGCTTGACTATATAGGCAAAGATTCCAATGCTGTAACTTCCAGAGGAAAAGCATTCACTGGAAAAGGCAAAGCTGTTAACATGGGTCGTGTAGGCACATCTGAAATGTCCCTGCTTTTTAAATGACCCCTGTTTGGGCAGGTTTGCTTACAAACTGACACAGCAGACAAAGTAAGGATATTTCTTTTACAAAAAAAGATTCATCTCCTGGATCCTTGAAATGAACCCCCTTAGAACTTTTCCAGTTCTCAGTGTTTGGTGTTACTAACTTGACAGACTGTCTAGGCTGCAGAGAAACTGAGAAGAGTAATAGAAATGAAGAAAGCATTTATAAAATTCTTATTCACGTCAGTTTTGTGTAAAGTGCTATCTCCCTAATGGTTTTACTCCTGCCTTTTTCAGCTAACATCTATTGGCCAAACTGAGGCTCAAAACAAGGGATCAGGTCTCTGAAAGTCTGCTTATTTTACAGGGATTCACCCTTTGAACACTGGCTGGGCCTAACCTAGACACTCGGTAGTAATGATAAAACAGTAAAGTATTAGTCAGCCATGTTCAAGGTGCACATGATCTGTTGGGAGAAGCAGAACATTCACTTTTTAACCAACTATGGAAAACGAGTCAGACAACAAGTGAACTCTCCTTGCATGGATGGCACTGAGCAGAACATTCTTCCAAACAGGTGAAGTAAATCAAAGGAGACTTCCTGGAAGAGGGGCCTTTGAGTCAGGCAGGGATCAGTAGAGAGTCTCTGCATACCCCCACTGGATCCCAGGGAACACTGCTGACCACCAGAGCCTGGATGAGCAGTAACTTCAACCTTCTCACTTTCTCCTGCCCTCTTTCCTGTGCCTGGCAGATCCTTTTTCGGGGACTGCAGTGAGGATAGCCATTTCCTAATCATGTGATCCCATCCTCCTGGCCACAGTTGGTTGGTTCAGGGGTGGGCATCTGACCCAACCTGAAACCATCCAAATTCCCTCCTCTGGCAATTTGGAACATGAACTACAAGCTTACATTTCCTGTGACTCCAAGTCACGTCCTGTTTATCTAACAAACACATATAATGCTTACTATGTACCAGGCACTGTCCTAAGTGGTTCATAAATACAAATTCATTTAATCCTCATAACAGTTCTATGAAGTAGATACCATCACTGTCCCTCATTTTACAGATGGGCACACAGAGGTACAGAGAAGTTAAGTAACTTGCCCAAAGACACACAGCTGGTAAGGGGCAGAGTTACTAACCATGTTGCCTTGGGGAATTAAAAATAAGCATGGGCCAGGAGCAGTGGTTCATGCCTGTAATCCCAGCACTTTGGGATGTCAAGGTGGGTGGATAAGCTAAGGTCAGGAGTTTGAGACCAGCCTGGCCAACATAGTGAATCCCTGTCTCTACTAAAAATACAAAAATTAGTTGGGCATGGTGGCGGGCACTTGTAATCCCAGCTACTCAGGAGGCTGAAGCAGGAGAATCACTTGAACCCAGGAGGCGGAAGTTGTGGTGAGTCAAGATTGCACCACTGCACTCCAGCCCGGACAACAGAGAGAGACTTCTTCTCAAAAAAAAAATAAATAAATATAAGCACATACAAAGCTGGAATCGGCCTTCTTGTCCCATTTCTGTCACTTTCGATTTGCCCTTGAGTAAATTGCTTAGCTTTGCTGCCCACAGTTTCCTCAGCTGTAAAAGACAAGGGTGGATTAGATCAGTGTTTTCCAAGTGTGGTGTAGATACTGGTGGGATGAGAGATTATAATATTTTTTCCATAGCTATATATTTATATTCATGTATATTAGAAAGGACACATAATAGATGATAGATGGATAGATAGATAGATAATTTTACATACATATAGATATCCCCAAGCCTGTGATATCACAAATAGTATTGCTTGAGATGAAACCAGAGTGGGTAGTAACATCATAGTTTAGAAGTGAGTTCAGGAAACACAGGGTCATACAATGGGAAGCATGGCCCTTGACGTTCACATGTGCCTGCACTGCCTGAGTCAACATGGTTTCAGTGGGGATGACTCCATTCCTGCATACCAAGGTGCATTTATGACCCAGGCCAGCCACAGTGATTGTCCGGGGGAAGGACATGTGATCCAAGAGGACAAGTGAGGCCCCCTGGGGAATTTTGCTGGACCAATCAGAAAAGCCCGGTGCTGCCAAGGGCATCTGCCACCACCCAAAGAGGATCGAGGCAAGGCAGAGATACCTTTCAGGACTGGAAGAGGGACAGGAGGGCCTGTGAACACGCCATCTAGCCTCAGAGCCAGTGGAGCTGGTATCACATCTACCCCCAGGGCTTTCCCTTACCTAAGGCCACACAGTTTTCTTTGTGCTTTCCACTGACTGTAGTTTGAATTTGCTTTTTGTCCCTTGCAAATAGTTTTGATGAACACAGGCAGACAATGCAGTCTTAGGACTTAGTGAACAACTGCTACTTTCTAGTACCAGGTGGTGACACCACAGTCTAAAAAGCCACAGTGACTCTGGCAGAGAGAAAGGACAGACATCACAGCTTTCGTGCTGAAAGTGATGACCCTGTCTCAGGCAGCATGGGGGAGAGAAGAGAGGCCAACTTTGACATTGACTATCCTCAGCCTCAGTTTCCTCCTCTGCAGAGTGGGAATAATAGTATCTCCGATGCATGGTCATCCTAGGGCCAAATGGCATAATAGAAGCAAGCTATCTAATGAAGTTTCTTAACTTAACAAAAGGTAGCTATTACCATGTTGTGCCAGGAGTCTTATATAAAGTATTGTATCAAATTCCATGTGATCCTCACCACAATCCTGTACTGTAAAATCACCAGCTTTACTCCAGAGAAACTGGGATTCAGAGAGGTTAGGTGACTTGCTCTCAAGCAAACAGCCAATAAAGAACAGAGCTGTCCTTTAAGCCAGATCTAGCAGACCCCATCCAAGGCTGGGTGGGGGGGAATATTCCAAGGTTTTGGAAGCAAGACTCCAAGGAGCCAGTCATCAGGGGCAAAGGAATGTGAAAGCCACTGGTAGGGGCAAGTGAACCAGACAAGATAGCACAGGAAATTCCCTGAGAGCTCTCCTTACTTCCTGCCCACTTTGGAAAGTTCCTTGGAAAATCCTGGGGCTCAGATTTGGAGGAAAATCAGCTTCATGGAACAAAGGCATAAAATAATCCAGCAAAGCACCCAGTTCTGATGCATCAGGAGGAACTAACATTAATACATGGCCACAGATCCCAGACGTTGTTATGGTTGGATTACATGGACTTGGAAAGTTCAGGCATGAGATGCCTGAATGATAACAATAGAAAACAGATCAAAAGCCCAAAGAAAGAAATCAAGAGAAATGAAAAACAGAAGGAACTGCAGGGGAAGATGAAAGAGGAGAATTATAATTTGACACTGAAGGAGAGCCAGTGTTTAAGGTTTTTCTGGCAGTTGATCCACAGCCAGATGAGACTTTTTGTAGCATTATTGGCAGTATGAAGTTACAATCCTTGCGCTCTTTTGTAGACTTTGGAGACCTTAGGGTTAAAAGAGTTCCCTGAGAATCTCCTAAGTCCATCTCTTCCTTTAAATCATCCTGGAGGTGTTCAGTGCCTGAATCTGCATAGATCTTGTCATATTCAGCTCGTCCATCAACACCAGGGAGAGCAGTAAGGTATAGGAGGAATTGAAGGTAAGATGGTACAACCCCCTGGCCACAATCCCATAAGAGTCTCAGTGCTCCAAGTGTCAGAAAACTCCCAGTTTCTCAGTTCAGATAATAGAGAACCTAATTTACACTGACAAACAAAAGAGGAAATGAATTGACTCAGAAAACTGAACAGTTGAGCGAGGTCTAACTAGCTTCAGGTATGGTTTGATCCAGGAGTTCAAAAGATGTCACAGGGCTCAGTATCTATGTTTCTTTTTTTTGGATCTCAGTATCCATATTTGCTTTTGTCTCAAGCTCCACATGGTGACAAAATGGCAAATTTCATATTTGTATCCTCCCATGTTTGAGTCCAACAGAAAGAGAATATGCCTTTCTCCCAAAAGTCTAAGCACTAGACTCATCAAGACCCATTGGCTCTAATAGGATCATATGCCCATCTCAGTGGCTAGAGGAATATGATGCTCTGATTGGCCAGGCCTGTATCTAGAACCAGTAGCAAAGTCAACTCCATCCCCAGACTGAGAAATGAGGGTGGAAGACAAGTGATTCCTTGAGATAAAGTGAATTGCATCATTAGGAGTTGGTAAATGAATGCGGGAATCAAAAAATAATGGGTCTCCACTATTTCCCATCCCAGCTCTGTCTCCTGCATGTGACACTCTTTTGCCATTTTCTCTCCTCACAAGAAAATAGGAAGTAGCAGCATTATCATCTGGTCCTGAAATATCAATGGCATATACAGTTTCTCCTTGTCAATTAAAAAACTAAAGCCCAAGTCATTTTACATTTGCTTTTCCAAAATGTATTAAATTGGATGTTTTTAAGTCTTTATGTACAATACATAAATAAACAAATAAAAATATACCAGCAGTGGCAGGGCACAGTGGCTCATGCCTGTAATCCCAGCACTTTGGGAGGCCGAGGCAGGTGGATCCCTTGAGCCCAGGGGTTTGAGACCAGCCTGGACAATGTGGTGAAATCCTATCTTTACAAAAGGTAAAAAAAATTAGCTGGGTGCGGTAGCATGCACCTGTAGTCCCAGCCACTTGGGAGGCTGAGGTGGGAGGATTGATGGAGCCTGGGAGGTCGAGGCTGCAGTGAGCCATGATCACCACTCACTGCACTCAAGCCTGGGATATATATCATCCACAGAAGAACCACTCGTTGACATCTACTTATGACCATGCAGTGTCTTAAGCACTAGGGGATACAAAAGGGTTACAAGCCCCCAGTTCCTGTTGCTGAGAAACCCACACACTAATAAGGTTTAGGGAAGCATTGGCCTTAACAGCAAAATATCAACCTGAAGTTTCTCATGAAATTTTTAGTTGTTTAATTAAGTCTCTCAGAAAGCGACCTATCCTGGCACCCTTCCATCCCTCAAATTTTAACCAATGGCTTGACAGTTAATAACACATTTTTGCATTTACTTTGGTATCTGAGAATTCCAATATCTCTAGGAGGGTTGATTCTATTTTTAATTGGCATTTTATGGATGAGGGAGAAAAGTTCAGACAGGTTGAGTGACTTGCCTGGGGTCACATAACTAAAAAGTGATTATACCCAAACTTGACATCCACTCCCTCATTCCTACCTCTAGTCATGTGAACTTACCTGAGGTCAAAAACATTGTTACTAACGCTGGATACAGAGGAAGCCAGAGGTCCACCAAGAGGTTGTCCCAAGACAGAAGAGCCCAGAAGCCATTTGAGGTCCATGCTGTTATCTTGCATTCTGTACTACTCAAGCCACATGGATAAAATTGCAAGCTTTCCTCCATCATTCTCAGCAAGCCAACACAGAAGCGGAAAACCAAACACGGCATATTCTCATTCATAAGTGAGAGGAGAACAATGAGAACACATGGACACAGGGAGGGGAGCATTACACACCAGGGCCTGTCAGGGGGTGGGGGGCAAAGGGAGGGAGAGCATTAGGACAAATACCTAATGCATACGGGGCTTCAAACCTAGATGATGGGTTGATGGGTGCAGCAAACCATGGCACATGTATACCTATGTAACAAATCTGCACGTGTGTCCCAGAACTTAAGGTCAAATTGAAAAAATAATTGTAAGCCTTCCTAAAATGGAACGAGGAAACAACAGCCTTTATTTCTTTGTTTTGTTGGCCTGTCTACTCGATGCCAGGCCCTGGGCTAAGCCCTGAGATTACCCAGACACAATGAGTCCCTGTCCTCCAGGAATACACATTCTTAGGAAATGGAAGAGAAGGACTCTTGACAAAGCCATGTGATGAAGGCAATGGTTAAGAAGTGTCCAGGCAGCTCAGGGAGCTGGGAGGAATATACCTGCCCAGACTGGGAAGGCTGAAGGAAGAGGGAGAAGGTGGGATCTGTCAGGTAGCAGGGTTGGACATGGGAAAGAAGGTTCGTGTGAACTGAAGTGGAGAGTAGGAACAGGGGTCAAGGAGGTGAGGCTGGTGATTCTGGCAATGCTTAAATAGGCACAAAGGAGATGGCCCAACTGACCCCTGAAGACCATCGGCAGCTCCAAAGAGGACAGAGGCTTTTTTTGTTTTGGGTTCCTTCCAGATGCAGTGCAGTAGGTGAGTGGGACGTGGGCACGTGTGCAGGTGGAGAGAGCTGTTAGGAAGCTGTCAAAGTTATCCAGGTGAGAACTAATGGTCACCAAAGCTAAGCAGTGCTGGGGCCATGGGGGAGAAATACTCAGGTTGGAGAGGGATTCCAGGGCAAGTTCAGATAAGGCCAGGAGGGCTGCTATGGGGGAGCAGGAGAGTGGAGAGTCAGAGGTGGCAACCAGGGCCCCGGCACAAGTGACGCGGTTGTGAGAGGGGTGGGGGGCACAAGAGAGGAGGATATGAGATATTTTGTGATGTTTTGAGATTGTGGTGCTCACAGGAAAGAAATGAGACAAGTCCAATGGGCTGTGGAATACAGAGGAGTGGGGCTTCCAACCTGGGCTGGAAAGACAGCTGGGAGTCATCCCAGGATATCCACGGCCACGAATGTGAATGGTGACTAGAGCACTAGATTGAATGCATCACTCAGGGGAGAGTTTATAGAACAAGAAACAGGACAAGTATAAAGTCCCAGAAGACAAATGAAGGGGTATGAAGAAAACCTGGAGAGAGGGGTGACCTAGGAGCCCAAGAAGGAAAAGCTTCTTAAGGAGAGGGTAATAGTCAAAACCTGCAGGAAAATTGGTCAGACAAGGATTAAACAGTTCTTACTGGATTTTGCAATAAAGAAGTCCCTAACTTTGCTGGCAAGCATGTCAGGGAAATGGTGGGACCGGCAGCCAGCACACAGTTGATGGATAGGAAGATGGGAGGTGATGACATGGCCTTGTGGCTGGGGACAACTCTTTCAGGAAGCTTGGCAGGGAAGGGACAGAGAGAGATAGGACCACAGGATGGAGGGAAGGTTTAAGGCTTAGAGGTTTAGGCTGTTGTTATTTTAAGAGAGTAAAAGGCTTGGACATGTTTATAGTATGCCTAAGGACCCTCAGCAGGTGTAGGGGTGGAGGGGGATTGATTCGAGTTTAGAAGGCAGGGTGCATGTCCTCTTCGGAGGCTGGAGGAAAGAAGAGAAGGGAGCGTCAAGATTTAGATAAATGTGTCCATGGGAAGGCAAGATGTCAAGAGAGGTCAGCCTGATAAGCTGGATTTTCTTAAATAATTAGTGGGCAGAAGTGTTTGCCAGAAGTGAGGTGACAAGCATGGGGTGACCAGGCTAGCTCTGAGACAGTGGTAAAGATTCTGAACAGCACTGAAGGGGAACAGGAGAGGCTACTGAGCCATGCCAGGACCATGGAGCTTAAAGGCTCTGAGTTTCCTAGTGGACCAGAGCAGCCCAGTTGTATGATTTTCCAATCTTTTGATTTGGAATTCATGGCAAGATCAGTAGGGACTAGGCTGAAAGATCTTGCTTATGAAGAAAGAATGAGCTAAACCAATAAAGACAATAAAATGAAATTAAAGAGAAATGTTTAATCTACTCGAGGGAACAAACTTCTCAGCATTTTAGCAGGACCTGTCTACGGTCCAAGTGATACGATTATATAAAAAGACACTCATCCATTCAATAAGGTAGGTCTGCAGAATTTCTACTTGACAACACTTCTTAACCTGGATTGCTTTACTAAATGCTTTTGGAAGTAAAACCTTCCCAAATGTACCCTAATTTATACTTTTCAATAATTCAGATGGGGCAATGGGAATGAGTAAAAATGCTGATCTTAAAATTTAATGGAATTTTACATTTAAAAAAAATTAATGCTAAGAACTCAAATACCAGCTACTGGAAAGTTCAAGTCATGTAAGGCATGCAAGCCACACTCTGGATATGTGCTTTAGACTTGGAGCAACATATGTCAATGTCCCCCTCAACCCAAAATAGAGTCACTATAGGGGAGGACTAGGGAGGGTGAGCAAAGGTCCATCCTCCCAGCCCTTAGAAGCACTGTATTGTGTAAGATGAGAATGAGGGTGGGGGTAAGAAAGAGACCCAACCTCCCTGATAGAGACCACTGAAAGGAGCTGTTGTTAATTAGCAGGCACCCTGGTTGGTGACAAAAGCAAGAGCCCATGTTTATTGAGGATTCCCTCTAGTCTGACATTGTGCTAACGACTTTACGTTGGGCTATCTCAGGTGATTCAAATAACAGCTGATGACCTGCTTACCGTTATTATGGTCCTCATCTTGGAGATAAAAAAATGGAGACCTATTGAGGTGAAGAGTATGTCTAAGGGTGCATAGTCAGGACAGGGCAGAGCTAGGACAGAAGCCCAGATTTATCGTATTCAAGGCCAGAGTTCTAAACCACGGTGCCTTACTTTTTCTAACCTTACATGAAGTCACCACTGCCCACATTTCTGGCTGTCTCAGAGAGGCCCAAGCAGCTACAGACAAGCCTATGAGCTTTGAAGCAGGCACTGAGTTCTGAGCATAAATATTAACATAACTGGGTGGGGGCCACTTAGTGATAGCAGCTTTCAATGGAAAAGGTGGTTGCTCTTTTCCAAGCATGATATCTTACAGCTGGGGTGCTGTAAGATGTGAGAGAGAGAGGGAGAGTCAACAAGATTGTGTGCCCAGCACAAGGAAGGCGCTTATGTCATAGAGGTGAGAAAAGAGAAGAAACTTTGGCAGGAGGGGAGGAGGTAAGAAAGATTCCTGGCTACTGAGTTTGAGATAGCAGGTTTCTTCTTTCTACAAACATGTATGCAGTTCCTAACATTTGAGTTCCTAACATTCCTAACTGCAGAAGGAACTTATGCATTTCCTAACAGGTGCCAGATTCTTTTCTAGGCAATGAAATCACTGGACGGTGTTGGGGTGGGGGGGCAGGGGGAATGGAGACTGTGAGGTCCTGTGAGCCCCACCTCTTTGTATCTATGCCCTTATGGGTCCCTTCCCTTGAGTGTGGTCATAACCTGTTAATCACCTCCAGTCTACAGAATGTGGGAAAGGTGAAGAGATGTGCATGACCACGTGTATGTGACTGTGTTACATAAGTTTGCAATGCCCATCTTGTGAAGAGACTTCCTCTTCTTTGCTGCCTTTAAAGAAGTCTGCTGCCAGTTGTGGGCTACCATCTAGAGAAGGCCACATGACAAAGAGCTGAGGGCAGCCTCCGGCCAACAGGTAGCAAAAACAAAACAAAACAAAACAAAACTGAAGGCTTTAACTCAGTAGCCTGCAAGGAACTGAATGTTGCCAAGAAACACATGAGCCTAGAAGTAGATCCTTCCCCAACTGAGCCTCAGATAAGACTGCAGCCCCAGATGACATCTCTATTGCAGCCTTGTGAGAGCCTAAGCAGAGAACCCAGATAAACTGTGCTCAAATTCTTGACCCACAGAAACTTTAAGATAAAGAATGCCTGTTGCTTTAAGCTGCCATGTTTGTGATAATATTGTCATGCACTGATAGACAACTAATATGGGGGCCAAAGGGACCTTCCTAGAAGATGGAATCTTAATGTCTCTCTTTCCCAAACTTTAGCCATTTGGTTCTACCTTTCACAGAAAGATTAGTCTGTCCTCTAGGGTGATTCCTCTTCTCAGATTTTTCAAAACAGCCCAGGTTTTATGTGCTATTGCTATTTTTAAATAAAAGTGATTCCTTCTATATACAATAAAATTTAATAGAAAATACATCATTCATGTTCTAATTTATACACCAGTGTAATACTTTTTGGTGGGAAAAAAACCCTTGCAATTCAGGAAAACAATTTTTATCAGACTATGTTTCTTCATTTGGGGTTTGGAAAATACAGTTTCACCTTTCGTTTTTCTGACACTGGGGAAAGCCACAAATGTGCTAAAGTTGTAGTTTGGGAAACTGAGTTCAGGTAAGAAAGTTTACTGGCTCAAGCATTCTGTCTAAACTACAACCCAGTTCTACGTGATTTCTGAGGAGGGAGAGGCTATTCATGCCAAGTGGCCACAGTCATGCCTAAGTGTACAGGAGGCAATCCTAGTTGGTCAACCCAGAGGGAAAGAGAAAATTCAACAAGTTAGCTAGTAAGAGCTTCCCAAGAAGTTCCTTTTTTTTTTTTTTTCTGAGACAAGAGTCTCACTCTGTTGCCCAGACTGGAGTGCATTAGCTCGATCTCTGCTCACTGCAACCTCTGCCTCCTGTGTTCAAGTGATTCTTATGCCTCAGCCTCCCAAGTAGCTGGGACTACAGGTGCATGCCACCACACCTGACTAATTTTTGTATTTTTTTTTTTTTCTAGTAGAGACAGGGTTTCACCATGTTGCCTAGGCTGGTCTCAAACTCCTGAGCTCAGGCAATTCTGCCCTCCTCAGCCTCTCAAAGTGTTAGGATTATAGGCATGAGCCACAGTGCCTGGCCAGTTACCTTAGGTTTTGAAAGCAGAAGGGATAGGAAAGAGGCTCTGGAAGAAACCAGGGCAATGAGGATGTTGGATTTCAGGAAGTGCTTTGAATGAAAACAGTTAAGGGAAAATGCAGCCAGATGCTTGAATTGAACTATGGGTATAAGAAGGAAACAGTTGAGAGGAGGGTCTGGGGGTCAAAAGGACACAGGGATAGAGGTGCCTGCCTCTGGGACAAAGGAGTAGGTAAAGAGCAGTGCAGGACAGGAAACAAGTAAAGACACAGAGGGCAAAGAAGGAAGAAGACAGTGTTGCCTGATGCAAAAGATTCCCGGAAAGATCAACAAGAATATGCAGAAGCAAATGGAGCACCATAACATAAATGCCACAGAAGCAGGGTTTTGTCTATTTTGGCCATTGCTATATCCTGAGCCTGAACTCTGTCTGCCACAGACACTCAATAAATATGACTGACTGACTGAACAAAGACCGAAAGAAATGAAAGAAAATAAGACAAAGATACCAAAGGTGGGGCAGAAGAGAGGTTTTACTCAGTTCATCCATCCATCCACCTATCAATCCATCCACAAAGAGTTGTTCAGCCTTTTCTTTGGGCCCAACACTATAACCATCAGAAATAAAGCCACAATCAGAACAGCCAAGACACCCTGCTCTTGAGAAGTTCGCATTCTACTTGGGAAAGACAGGTGTCATACAGGCAAGCAAAGAAAATAAATACAAAATTTTTAAAATGCTATGAAACAAATGAATCAGGATTTAGTAGGGGAGAGTAATTGGGTAGGGGGCAATGAGCATGTGGTCAGAGAAGATCTGGCAGAAGAAGAGGCTGCTGTTAGAGCTAGAATAAGATGAGAAGCAGTAGCCAGTCACATGAAGAGAGAGTAGAAGTGCATCCCAGTCGGGGTGAACAGCAAACACGGTCTCTGCTGTGACCTGAATGTTGGGTCCCCCCAGGATTCTATGTTGAGACCTAATCCCCTATGTGACGGTATTTGGAGGTGGGCCTTTGAGAGATAGTTAGGTCGTGAGAGTAGATCCCTTATGAATGGGACTAGTGTCCTTATAAGAAGAGACATGCAAGAGCTGATTTCTTTCTTGGCTGTGTGAGGATGCAACAAGAAGGTGGCTGTCTACACACAAGGAGGAGAATGCTCACCAGATACCAGATCTGCCAATGCCTTGATCTTGGATGTCCCAGCCTCCAGAACTGTGAGAAATAAATGTTTATTATTTATTATTATTAAATAAATGTTTATTTAATTCAGTCTATGGCATTTTCATTATAGCAACCCAAACTAAGACATTCCCAAAGATGGAAATCCATTTAGGCACAGAGAGGGACAGCAAACAGCCCATATGGGTACAGTAGGGTTCAATGGGGAGGGGTCTAAGGTGAAGTCCTAAAGCCAGCAGGAACCAGATGGTGTAAATGGCAAGGAACTTGAGAAGATATCAGAGGTGAATAAATGTCATCTGACTTACTTACTTGAAAGTCACTCTCGTGTCAGGGTTGTGAAGGGGCAAAAATAGAAACGAGGAGACCACATAAGGGGACTGATGAGAGATGACAGTGGCTTCCACCACTGCAAATGGTGGCCCTGGGGAGCAGAGAAGTAGGCAGGCTTATGACCTGCTTACTGTTATTACCGTCCTCATTTTGGAGATGAAAAAATGGAGATTATTGAACGTACCTTGGAAGAGGAGTGGACCCATCTTGCTGAAATGTTGAAACAAACTGGAAAGGAAGAGAATAGATCAAGAATGACTGGCATGTTCCTAGCTAAGAACTGGATGGATGGCAGTGCCATGGCGTGAGATGGGTAAGGGTTGATGGGGACCATGCTGAGGAGGGCGCTCCTTGGGGAGATATGCAGAGTTCCATTTAGGACTGGTTGAGTTGAGATGTCCACTGAACATCTAAATGGAGCTGTCTACCCACTGAATGGATTGGGAGTTACGGGCCCACATGACACCATGCAGAGAGTGTAGAGAGAGAAAGTTATTGATTTTTTTAAAGGCTTTTTAACAAGACAGTTTTTTCCAGGCTGGGTATGGTGGCTCATGCCTATAATCCCAGCACTTTGGGAGGCCAAGGCGGGTGGATCATGAGGTCAAGAGATCAAGGCCAGCCTGGCCAATATGGCGAAACCCCGTCTCTACTGAAAATACAAAAATTAGCTGGGCATGGTGACACGCGCCTGTAGTCCCAGCTACTTGGGAGGCTGAGGCAGGAGAGTCACTTGAGCCCAGGAGGCAGAGGTTGCAGTGAGCTGAGATGGCTCCATTGCACTCCAGCCAGTTGACAGGGCAAGATTCCATCTTAAAGAAAAGACAGTTTTTCCCCCTTTCAAATTAGCTAAAATGAAAAAGAATGGGAAGACTCTGTTTCTCAGTTTTGGCAAAGATGTGGGAAAATGAACACTTTCAAACACAGCTACCGAGTGAGCAACCGAGCAATGTGTATTTAACGCCTTAAAAGTCAAGCACTTAAAAGTCAATATACCCTTAAATCCAGCAATTACAGTTCTAGGGATGTGGTGGGAAGCAGGGATGTGGAATGTGCTCAAGTATGTCTGTATCCATATGTATGCTCATGGTAGCTTTGTTTAAGTACTGAGAAATAGAGTAGTTCGGTACAATGGAGTACCACGTAGCCATTAAAAAATGATGTGGTAAAATTTTACTCTTGTGTCAGAGATAATAACGAAAGATTTTGAAACCGAGCAAAGGAGTATGGGATGTCATTTGCCTGGAATGCTGCATGGCATCTAGTGGGCCCTTTGAGGTAATCTGATTCTATAGGTGTCTCCACCTTGCATTGTCTGTGATGAGGCTATTTTGCAACTCTCTAAGTTGTAACAAAAAAAAAAAAGGCAGTCATGCAAATTAATCTTATTCCTAGAAATACAAATGAATTTTGCCCTAATTGTTGTCCACCCTGCAGAAAATATGATTCCAAATGTAACATTTTATGGCCATTGAGATAGTAACCCATTTTGCATCTGTTAACAAATCATTTTGGATATTCTGACGGCGTATAGGCTACAGTTTCAATGTGTCCCCTCCAAAATTCAAGTGTTTAAAATTAATGGCGAGTATGCTAGCATTAACAGGTAGGAGCCTTTAAGAGGTGATTAGGTCTTGAGGGTGTCTCCCGCGTGAATGAAATTAAGACCCTTATAAAAGAAGCTTTACACAGCAGTCAGCTCTCTTGCCCTCCACTTTCCCCACATGAGGATACAGTGTTCCTTCCCTCCAGAGGATACAGCAACATGATGCCATCTTAGAAACAGAGACCAGGCCCTCACCAGCCTTCACCTTGGACTCCCCAGCCTCTAAAACTGAGAGAAAGTAAATTTCTGTTCTTTATGAATTAACCAGCCTCAGACCAGGCGCGGTGGCTCATGCCTGCCATCCCAGCACTTTGGGAGGCCAAGGTGGGCGGATCACCTGAGGTCAGGAGTTCAAGACCAGCCTAACCAATATGGAGAAACCCCGTCTCTACTAAAAATACAAAATTAGTTGGGCGTGGGCATGCCTGTAATCCCAGCTACTTGGGAGGCTGAGGCAGGAGAACTGCTTGAACCTAGGAGATGGAGGTTGTGGCGAGCCGAGATTGAGCCATTGCACTCCAGCCTGGGCAACAAGAACGAAACTCTGTCTCAAAAAAAAAAAAAAAATTAACCACTCTCAGGTATTTTTTATAACAACACAAACAGACTAAAATGCTATACATATGTCTGTTCTTCAGATTCTCTTTTGAACAGGTTGTAACATATTACTGGGATTCCTAGTTAATGAATGAGCTGAATAAAATCTTTGACATATGTCTATTTTATACCTGCGTGACAGTCACAATTTTACTTTTTGAAAATTATCCTGTAACAGTTGGCACAGAAAGGTGTTTATGCTACAGACCAAGGACTGGCAAACTATGGGCTGCCAGGCAAATCTGGCGTGGCACCTATTTTTGTAAATAAAATTTTATTGGAACACGGACATGTCCATTTGTCTTCATACTGGTTTTGTACTATAGCAGCAAGGTTGAGAAGTTGCAACAGAGGCCTTATGGCCTGCAAAGCAAAAAATATTTACTATCTGGTTCTTTAATGGTAATGTTTACTGACCTCTTCTATAAATGAAAAACTATTACCAAGCAGGATTCCAAAAATGCATTTTATGTGCATATATATATACACACATACACACACACACAGAGTCAAAAGTGTAGGAGGGTATACAGTAAAACGTTTTCTAGGAATCATTGTGGATTTGAACATCTTGCCTTTATACTCCACCCACCAGTCATGACAGAATCCTCTGAATACTAAAGGGAAGTCCAACCTTAGAATTCTCATAAAATGTTTAATATAAAGTTATTCAAAATGATTCATGAAAGCTGCAAGATGGAGTGGACTTGGAATCAGGTAACTAGTTTGTCCAAGCTTGCCCAAGACTTATCCAGTTTTAAAATTAAAAAGTCCCAAGCTCAAAGAACCTCATCACTCCCAGACAAACTGGGGCAACTGATCACTCCAGCAGGAAATCGTATACTACCATGGCTTAGGTCCTAGATCTGCTACTCACCAGCCACTTGACACCATTTACCCTCTCTAAGCTGCACTTACTTCAACTGGAAATATATACTCCCCTGTTCCAATATCACTGTGAGTACGAAGTGAGTTAGCACACGCACATGTGCTCAGTAAACCGTGATGGCAAACAAAAAAGATCATTATCACTTGGTCCCCTACATAAAATGATGCAATGGCTAGACATTGTGTGGCATTATAACATAGATAGGATGAGAGGAAATCATCTAGAAAGTTGTCATGTAATTATAAGGTTACCACATAATATAATTTGTTGTCTAAACCAGGACAGTGTTGAGAGTGGAGGGGGGACCCTATAATTACATTGGCATAACAGGAGCAAAGCAAGCCCCTCCTGAGCAAGCCTGTACATACTGTCAGGGATCACAGGGTAACATGGTATTAAGGCTGGCTTCACGGGTGTCAACCTGTACAGTCACACATGGCCTCACACTCAGAGGGCCGGGTGCTCGGTTCTGGCTCTGATACTTCAGAGCATGAAAAATTGCTCTTGAAATACCATCTTGAAATTCTTAATAATTTTTCAACATGGGGCCCCACGTTTTCATTCTGCGCTACGCCCTGCAAATGATGTAACTGATCCTGCGTAGGGAGGATCCTATTGGGCAGAGAGACGAGATGGCATGACCTCTGAAACCCCTTCCAGGCCTAGGCAGCTAAGCTTCCAAGCCCCCAAGGAGAAAGTTTCAGTTTTAACATCAGCTAGTTCAGATCTCCCGAGGTTAAAAATAACAGCCCATGATGAGGCAAAGGATGGAGGCTGGGGTCCCCAAGCAGCCTCTCTGTCCCACTCAGAGCAGGTGCCAGTCTGCTATGAGGAGCCAGCCAACATGAGCTCAGAGGTGCTGCTCAGGCTCCACCTCACGCCTGTTTGAACTCTGATTTTGTCCATGGCCAACGTTTCTGCAACCTGGCAAAGGCTTGGGCAACTGAGCAGCTGGATGAACCCTAGAGGGCAATGGAGTGTTAGTCATCCTACAAAGTTCAACTTACCCATCTGGCAACCCCAGCCCTGCCAATGGCTGTGAATGCCATTTATGGGGCTTTCAAGGGCAGTAACTGTAGAATCCAGCTCACTGTCTTAACAAACCAGAACAAAGCCGGGTGGCATTGCCAGAGAACTGCAGCTGCTTGCATGGCAACTAAGAAGTAGATTTTAAACTCTGGGGTGAACCCTAGAAAAGATAGCAAGATATAAACCCATAGAAAAACCACTCCAGGCTTATTTTGGAGAAGGGGAGGGGCCGTGGACACTGACCATTTCCAGGTTGCACCTCCCAGAGCCCCAGTCATTCCCATGAGTTACAACAGACTTTCCCAACCCCAGCGCTATTGACTTTTGGGCTGGATCACACTTTGTTGTGGGAGCTGTCCTGTGCACTGAAGAATGTTTAGCACTGTCCCTGCCCTCTGCCCAGAGATGCCAGTACCACCTTCCCCACTCTCCCACACATTTGTGACAATCCAAAACTGTCTCCAGACTTTGTCGCATGTCCCCTGGGGTGCAAAATTGCCTTCAGTTGAGAACCCCTTGTTTACGGCATCAAAGACTATCCACATGAATGGTGATTATGGGAATGAAATGAGTTTACAATGGTTCACCCTCTTAGGACAGTACCTAACAGGTTAAGCACTACATGAGTATTTGTTAAATAAACGAAATGATTGTACCCCGCTACCCCCACCCAGCCCACGTGCCAGCTGGAGCGCCTCACTCACCCTACATAGCAATCATACCATGTACTTCTCTGTGTCTGTACAGCACCTCCACCTCTATTTTTTGCTTTTGCCTCTATTTGTGGCTCGGCCACTTGCTACCAGGGCAAATGTCTTCACTTCTCTGAGTTTCTCAGCTGAAAACTGAGAAAATCTTATCCATCTCATGGAATTGTTTTGATAATTAGATGTGTTCCTGTATGACAGGCACCTGCAAACAGTGGCTGGCACACAGTAGGTGCTCGGGGCCTAATGAAGAGGTATTGTTTTTACCACCCAACATTGCCTGACAGGTGTTTGAAAAAAAAAAAAAAAAAGAATGCACCTACATTGCATGGACACCATGTGTGTGTTTCAGACTAGAAACTTGGCACTGGATTCCAAAGATCAACACGGGATTTTTCTTTCTCTTCCCTCTCTCGCTTATAAGCGAGGACACAGCTGGGTTCTGTGATAAAATGTCCAACTCCACCTGCTCTAGATGTGGCGAGGTAAGTTTGGGCTCCTATAAGTCTGCTCTGTGACACACCTGCTTCTGCAGCTCCTTCCTGGGGTGGGGAGGGGGGTGGGGACACCTGATCATAGGGTGAGCAAGCGGCTCACCAGGACCAAGGGGGTTTCAAGGAGGGGGGACTTTCAGTGCTAAAACCCAGAATGTGCTGGCCCAACCAGGATAAGCTGATCACCTTCCCTAAGAGTTTGGGATTCTATGAGGACTCCTGTCTGGAGTGCAGCCCCACTGCTAGGGCGGTCCTTTATTGTCAGAAACCTTATTCCCGGAAGGAGATATGAAGTGGAAACTGAGTGTCCTCTGCCCTGTGGTGCCCAGCTTCATTCAAGGCAAGCTTGGTCCCCTGGCTTTCATGGGGATGTGAACGCCTTGCCAGGCTCCTCTCTGCTCCTTCCTCACTCCTTAGCACTGGCCTTGACATCCTGTAGCTGAGCCCAGGTCCTGTCCCTGAAGAGCTGCTGCCCCAGCCCCACTGCCAGCACAACCCCTCCCATCCCACCTGTCCCAGGGCCACCTGCGCTCACTTAGGCTCTATCTCTGCTTTGGGGCCACCCTAACACTGGTTCTCTTTTCACCTTAAAAAGAGTTGCTGGAACTGAACCCCAGTGACTTGTCAGCACTCACGCCACTCCTTCCAAACCCTCCAGAAAGCACACCTGTGGATGAGAGGCGCAATTAACGTTATCAGTCATAAAGGATCAGAAGGAAAACCCAGTGGCCGTTGGGAATTGAGAGTGCCATAACCACTTCCAAGCATTTGGGGTTTTGTTTTATTTTCTCTGGCCTGGAGGGGTGTGGAGAGGGGCCATATATAAGACAAAGCCAGTTTTCTCTTTTTGAGACAGAGTCTCATTCTGTCACCCAAGCTGGAGAGCAGTGGCGCAATCTCAGCTCACTGCAACCTCTGCCTCCCGGGTTCAAGCAATTCTCATGCCTCAGCCTTCCGAGTGGCTGGGACTACAGGCACACCCCACCATGTCCGGCTAATTTTTTGTATTTTTAGTAGAGATGGGGTTTCGCCATGTTGGGCAGACTAGACTCGAACTCCTGACCTCAAGTGATCCACCCGCCTCGGCCTCCCAAAGTGCTGGGATTACAGGTGTGAGCCACCGCACCCAGCCCATTTCAAATTTACCACTCCAGACCTTTCTTCTAGAGGGGGAGAACTGGAACCTATGAGAAATCATATGGATCTGAAATTCACCCCTGGAAACTGACCTGGGGTAGGGACACCAGGTGGAACGAACCCCCAAGCAGACCCTACAGAGGCAAGGAAGGAGATTGAGACCTGTCTGTAGAAAGCTGTTATGAGCCTAGAATTTTAACCTATGCTATTGACACCATGCCAAGCACCCAACGAGAAGGAAAGAGAAGAACCTACGCCTCCTCCCCCTTGCTAGTGAGTGAGGTAAAATGATCTGGGGCGGAAAAACAACACAAAACAAAACGAGGTGAGGAACACCAGATGGAGCAGAGAGGCTGCCCAGAAATAGCTGCTTTTGTCAACCTAGATTTGTTTGCAGGTGAGTGCAGTGTTGACAGAAAGCAAGTCTATTTCGAGAGGGGATCTCCTATCAAAGAGCAAGCTCTGGAACTAGTCCCCAAACGCAGACAGATCTACTGACAGAACTACGATCACTCCAACCCCAATCTCCCAAGAGGTTCTGAGGATACAATAGTTCTCAATCCTTAAGTGCACATATTGTTCACGGAGAGTGACTCAGTGGTTGTAATGGCTTATTAGCCTGTTCCTGGAGGTAATTTACATCTCGTTTGAGCCTCTGCTTTTCAGGCATTTTTCTGCAATGGCTCTAGGCTTTTTTTTTTTTTTTTAAAAAGGAACTAAATCCATTTCATACTCATGCATATTCTCCAAAATGCCTTAAATCAGTATCTAAAACTTGAAACTAGTTTTTCCCCCAATGAAGAAATTATCTGGCCCTGTTCTCTCTTACTTGCTGTCCTATGATTGAAAAGCACCTTTTGTGGGGGAATTTTTAAAATAATTGCCACCAAATACTTCAAATGGAATTCAGATTGCCACCTATTTCACATTTCATGCTTTTGTGACATTCTTGTTCAGGAATGAATCTTTTATGAAAGGTCTATTTTAAGTTGCACCTTCCAGAACCTTATTTTTGTCTCTGAAAGGAAGAGGCAGAGCAGAACCTGGATTCTTCCAATTCACTGATTCACTGTGAGCTTAGCATTGGCTCTCCTGGGGGTTGGCAGGGTGGGGGTGATGGGCTCCAAGCAGAGGCAGGGGGCACTGGCTTTGCACTCAGCCTTGCCTTTTTTTTTTTTTTCAATCAGGCTGTCTTATTCAACTGAAAACAACCCCCCAAGGATTTAAGCACGCTTTCTCGTGCTTTCTCCAGCTCCTCCCTGAAGGAAAAACTCACTTGATCTTAAGCACCAACTGCTGTCCAGTCAAATTTCTCACCTCTGCCAGGGAGCCATGCCTTCGAGTTCCCAGCACCTCGTGGCGTCTGCAGGCTGATTGTGGCCTCTCTCAGTGGATCCAGAGTTGTTTTCCCAGGTGTGGGGGAGGGTTTTCCCAGTGGGGGAGGGTTTCCCCTGAGACTTCTCCACCCATTCTTGTCTGTTCATTCCACAGATTGTTTTTACTATCTTCCTTAAGAGAAAGTATCTAAAAACTCGGAAATGAGGCAAAAAGACACCTTCATGCCCTTTCCCCAAAGCCATCCTAGCATTGTGTAATAAGTCCTGTGTTAGATTGGGTTCCCCTGATAAGGACTCTGAGACAGGCAGGTGCAAGAACAGGGTGTGCTGGGGCTGCTCCAGGCAGGAACTCTTGTGGAAAGGGAGGCAGGGGTGAGGAAGAAGCTCACCCACAGCGAGGCTGCTGCTGAGGCCTCAGCCTGTCCCATGGAAAGCTCTGGAGCCCAGGTGGCCATCGATGTTGTTGCAAATTAAGGCAAGAGCACCAGGCTTTGTATCACCTGTTCAAGACCAACCAGGAGTAAGGGAGGGAAGGTGTACACTTGGGGGAGGAAGTCCATCTCAGGTGATTTCCAGGTAAGAACAGAGCTGTAAGCCATCTACCCACATCAGCAGCTGATACTCCCAGCAGCTGAGGGACAGGGCTGAACCCCAAAGAGGGTATCTGGGTAATATCCAAGGGTCCGTCAATGTGAAGGGATGGGCACTTTGACTTAGTATGCATTGTTGATTAAGGCCCAGATTCCAGACACTAACTTAAAGGAAATTGCTAAGTTGCAAATGATGTTTGTCTGGTAGACATGCAAACAATTCCTGTCTGATAGAAAAGATAGCCCCAGGCTGGGCGCGGTGGCTCACCCCTGTAAGCCACTTTGGGAGACGGAGGCAGGCGGATCACCTGAGGCCAGGAGTTCCAGACAAGCCTGGCCAACATTGCGAAACCCGAAACCCCGTCTCTACTGAAAATACAAAAAAATTAGCCGCGCATGGTGGCAGGCACCTGTAATCCTAGCTACTCGGGAGGCTGAGGCAGGAGAATTGCTTGAGCTGGGGAAGCAGAGGCTGCAGTGACCCGAGATCACACCACTGTACTCCAACCTGGGAAACAAGAGTGCAACTCCATCTCAAAAAAAACAAAGCCTCGAAGGTTATGGTTTCATTGTCCTATATATAGGACATAAACCAGTTTTGAATTTGATTTAGCAAAACCATTGTCAGTACTCCCTCTTTCAATAGCTACATCTACATGAGTCTGTCATATACTCCTGGGACCAATGTTACCATCCTGCTGGTTTCCTGCTCCCTTGCCTCACCCTAGTCCTGGCCCCAGCCCCATGTTGCCTATATTTACCTGAGTCATGATTTCAACATCTTTCTTTTTTTTTTGAGACAGGGCCTTGCTCCATTGCCCAGGCTGGAGTGGTGTGATTATAGCTCACTGCAGCCTTGGCCTCCCAGGCTCAAGCAATCCTCCCACCTTAGCTTCCTGAGTAGCTGGGGCCACAGGCACACATCACCACACCTGGCTAAGTTTTTAAAAAGTTTTTAGTAGAGATTGGGCCTTATAATGTTGCCCAGGCTGGTCTCGAACTCCTGCACTCAGGTGATCCTCCCACCTTGGCCTCCCAGAGTGCTGGGATTTCAGGTGTGAGCCACTGCACCCAGACATGTTTTCAACTTTGACATCTCTGAGTGCCTCCTCTAGAAACAGTGTTGATGCAGCCACCCTCCGGTGAGCTCTGGTGATTTGTCAGGGTCTGTACTTCACTCTAGATGTGATCAGAGGTAGACACGTGCCTACTATGATCCAGGCGTTGTCCCAGATGCAAGGATGAAGCCAGGAGGCTCTACAGGTGTGTTGCAGCTGAGACCCTAGGGCCAGTCAAAGCTGGGCTCAAACCTCACTGCTCCCTGTTAGCCATGTGATCCTGAACAAATGATTGAGACTTTCTAAGCCTCAGTTTTCGTATCCTTAACACTAGTAACAATGAGTGCCTTGAAGAACTAACGCCCATAAATGCTTTGTCTAGGGAATACTATATTCAACAAACGGCAGATATTATCAATAACCATTCTCTATTGTGGTAAAATGTGTGACAAAATTCACCATTTTAATCATTTTCAAGTGTACAGTTCAACGGAATTAAGTCCATTCACACTGTGGTACAACCATGACCACCATCCATCTCCAGAATGTATTCACCTTTCCAAACTGATCCTTTGCCCATTGAACACTAACTCTCCATTCCCCTCTCCCTCCAGCCCTGGGTAATCACTATTCTACTCTCTGCCTCTGAATTTGGCTACTCTGGGTACATCTTATAAGTGGAATCATCCACTATTTGTCCTGTTGTCTGTCTTTTTTCACTTAGCATAATATCCTCAACGATGTTGTAGCAGTATCAGAATTTCATTCCTTTTAAGGCTGAAAATATTCCATTGTACACCTATAGATCACTTTGTGTTTATCCATTCCTCCATCAACCAACATTTGGGTGGTTTCTGTCTTTTGGCTATTGTGACTAATGCTACTATGAACACAGGGACACAAATATCTGTTCAAATATCTTCTTTTGATTATTTTTGGCATATATCTAGAAATGAAATAACTGGATTGGATTGTAATTCTATGTTTACTTTTTCGAGAAGCATCCATACTGTTTTCCATAACGACTGCATCATTTCACATTCCTGTTAGTAACGCACAATAATTTTAACTTTCCCACATCCTCATCAACACTTGTTATTTTCTGTTTTTTGTTTTTTGACTTTTTTTTATAACAGGCATCCTAATTGGTGCGAACTGGTATCTCGTCATGGTTTTTATTTGCATTATTTGCATTTCCCTAATGATGAGTGATGCCGAGCATCTTTTCACATGTCTATTAGCCATTTGTAAATCTTCTCTGGAGAAATGTCCACTGCAGTTCTTTGCCCATGACTCTAATTGGGTTGTTTGTATTTTTTTGATGTTGTGGGGTGGGACTACTAGCTCTTCTTAAGAGGAGGAAAGCCATTCTGTGTCCTCCCAACAGACATTCATACACACACTCCAGGTGATGGCCATAGAGTTGAGCCAATGGGACAGATCCCTGAAACACAAAGCAAGGAACTGCTGCAGCAGTGCACAGACTTGCCTGGAAATCAGCCCCACGAGTCAGGGGTACAGGCTGTACTCATAAGCAGGATACTCCAGCCAGCCTCTGAACACACTGGGACATTGGTTTCATGAGTGCAGCACACTCTAACCCAGTGAGATAAGAGACTACAGATGAAGCAACTCAAATACCAAGACAACTTGGCTCAGCACCCACTGGGAGAGGACGTGGTCTTTTCACACCCGCTTCTGTACTGGGCTTGTCAATCTCACCTTGCAGAGAAGCTGAACAAATCCTGGCCTGCCCTTCGCACCCTACCTGATGCCAAGGCGATGAGGTAGCCAGTGACCAGGAATGTCTGAGCTTCAAATAGAAGTACCCTATGCCAAAATCAAGGCTTTCCTTTGGAGTAAGTATAAGCACCCTGATGTCTTCTAAAAGTCTGGTCTGGTTTCTTTGGGCCATGCATCTAGCACAGAGCCTGGAACATTAGAAGGGGTTTAACAAAAGTTGCACAGAACTTTGTGGCCCTGGGTGAAACCTGGGGAGAGCCCACAGAAAAGTGACTCTCCCCCTTTGTAATGAAAATCAAGGCACTTGCCTTCCTGAAAATCCGACATCCTCACAGCCACTGGAAATTGTTTCCATGGCAAAGCAATCAACAACACATTACATTCATATTAATTTGCTAGGGCTGCCATAAGAAAATACCACAGGCAGGGTGGCTGAAACACCAGAAAAAGTTCTGGAGCCTAGAAATCCAAGCGCAAGGTGTCGGCAGGGATAGATGGTTCTGAGGGCTGTGAGGGGAAATCTGTTCCATGCCGCTCACCTGACTTCCGGTGGTTTGTGTTCTTTGGCTTCTACTGCTTCACCTCAATCCTGGCTTCACCTTCACATGGCATTCTCCCTGTGCCTCTATGACTTTCCATAGTCATCTTCCTATATGACACCAGTCATACTGGATGAGTGGCCCGTCCTTCTCCAGTACAGCCTCATCTCAACTTAATCACATCTGCAATTACCCTGTTCCCAAATAAGGTCACTTTCTGCAGGACTAGGGGTTAGGACTTCAACAAATGAATTTTGGGGGACACAATTTAATCCATAAAAGCATCTGAAATCTATTTCAGCCTGTATCAAAACATCTTATGTACCCCTAAATATATACACCTATTATGTACTCACAAAAAAATTTTAATTAGAAGAAAATTTAAAAACAAAATCTATATCTATCACCTCTTTTCATTCTGAAAAGCCACAAAATAGCAATGATAATATTTCTCAATTAATGTTTGCAGAAGGTTTCTTTTCATTTGGGGAATCCCTACCCCCTAGCATAGGCCTTATAGAAAAGGTAACAGCACAGGTTTCAGAGTCAAACAAGTTTTGCCTTGAAGCCCGGCCTTAGCATTTCCTTCCTGGATGACCTAGAACGTGTTACTTAACCTCTCTAATGATCAGACTTCTCATTTATATACAGAAGATAAAAATATTGGGTTGGTGCAAAAGTAATTGCAAAACCCACAATTACTTTTGTGCCAACCTAATAATCAAATTGCAGAGTTGTTGGGGGCAAAGAAGATAAAATATAGCACCTCATCCATAACAAAAGCTTAGATACATCAGTGCGGCAGAACGCTAATTGCCGCCTTTTCTCATAGCAATAGAGACCCCAATTTTTAGTGGCATATGACCACCCAGCTTCTCCATGCTGCTAAGTGTGATCCTGTGGCCAAGTTCGGCCAATGGCATTGGCCGAACTTGGCCACAGTGGCAAATGGCAGCTTCTAGGAATCTTCACTAAGCGAACGCTGTGCACACTCTGACTTTCTTCATTATCTCTTCCACCTGTCTGTTGTTGATGGCCATGATGGCTGGAGCTGGAGCTGCCACCTTAGACAATGAGGTGATATTGGGAATGGAGACATGTATGGTGGACCAACAAGACAGAAGGAATCCAGGTCCATAATGCTTCCTAGAGCAGAGCCCCACACCAATCCTGGACCACCTGCCTCTGAGGTTTTATGGGAGAAAGAAACAAATTGGCATCTTATTTAAGCTGCAGTTACTTGGAGGGGGAACCTCTATTACTTGGCAGCTGAACATAATCCTGACTGATACAGTTGGGTCCTTTCCCTGGCTCATACTAAGTGATCATTAAATGTGTGTTGAATTGGATTGTGCCTGTGGTGTTGCATACAATTTCACAAGTTTCCATGGTTGGCCTTCAGGGTTAGGTGTTCTGACTCTGAAGAGCAGAGGGGTAGGTGCCTCTCCTTCAATCCATGTCCCTGTGCAAGTAGTGGTGAGTTTGTGACTCAGAATACAAACCCCTGTAGCCCCCTGAGCACAATGGAGCCTGTTACTGAAGGCTTGTGAGGTAGTTTGTTCTATTTGCAATAGAATGAGGGTGGGTAAAAGGGATGGAGAGAAAGAAGTAGAAAAAAAGCAAAGCAGTTTTCTGTGCCATTCCGCTTTCTCTCCCAATCTCCCAGGAATAGGGCTACTATTTCTTTTTTTAATATAATGCTTTTTTTTTTTTTTTTTTAGAAATACAGGGTCTCACTAGGTTACCCAGGCTAGATTCAAACTCCCAGGTTCCAGTGATCCTCCTGCCTTAGCCTCTCAAGTAGCTGGGACTACAGGCATGCTCCACCATGCCCGGTGCAGAGTTGCTATTTCTTGAATACAGTTTATATCCATGATTACCAATCCTGCAGGCCAGAGAACATTGCCCCCGTTTTGCACACGGTGTTCTACAGTTTGCTCAAGGCTCACAGCTATGGAACCACAGAGCCAGGATTGGAGTCCACGTCTGCTGGGCTCCAAAACCAGAGCTCTCCTCAAACCCACATATTATACATCTCCCCCAGAACCCTGTCTACCCTGCTGTTTGGAAAAACTTGTAATCCCAGGTCTGCAATCAAGCTGTTCTGAGTTGCTGTCAATGCAGGAGCCCATCACAATCCAGGACACACAAGGTGGCAGACAGGATGGGCTTCTGAATGCTGGGAGATCAAAGTACAAATCCCTGCTCTCCGGCTCAGCATTCATGTGAGCTTTGGGTACATTTCTCGGCCTCTCCATATTCATTTCTTCATCTGCAAGCAGTAAGAACATCCATCTTAAGGGTTTTCCATGAAGGCTAAGTTTTAACCAATGTGATAACTTACATAAAGTGTCTAGCAAAAGAAGGAGCCTGTGTTAGTCCATTCTCACGCTGCTATAAGGACATACCCAAGACTGGGTAATATATGAAGAAAGAGGTTTAATTGACTCACAGTTCCACAGGGCTGGGGGCGCCTCAGGAAACTGACAATCACAGTGGAAGGGGAAGCAAACACTTCCTTCTTCACATGGTGGCATCAAGGAGAAGTGCAGAGCGAAGCAGGGAAAGACCTCTTTTAAACCCATCAGGTCTCGTGAGAACTCACTCACTATCCTGAGAGTGGTATAGGGGAACCACCCCCATGATTCAATTATCTCCCTGTGGTCCCACCATTACAATTCAAGATGAAACTTCAGGTAGGGACACAGCCAAACCACATCAGAGTTCAATAAGCATAAACAGTAACTCTCTTCCCCTTGGTTTGTTCTCGAAATTCTGCCTAGTAAGGAATATGCGGGCACACATGGGTAAAATCTAACTGGTCCCTCCAACCCACCCCCAAGCCCTTTCTGCCTCTTGCATTGCAGCCTGGGAGAGTGGATGGAGATGAGTTAGAGAATTGGAAGACTCATGAGCCAGTCCTGTCTCGGCCACTTGCCCGCTGGGTGACCTTGGGCAGGAAATATAACTTCTCTGGAGACCTGAGATTGCACACTGAAAGAATTTTATTTCATTTTATTATACTTTAAGTTCTAGAGTACATGTGCACAACATGCAGGTTTGTTACATATGTATACATGTGCCATGTTGGTGTGCTGCATCCATCAACAAGTCATCTACATTAGGTATATCTCCTAATGCCATCCCTTCCCCCTCCCCCCACCCCATGACAGGCCCCGGTGTGTGATGTTCCCCTTCCTTTGTCCAAGTGTTCTCATTGTTCAATTCCCACCTATGAGTGAGAACATGCGGTGTTTGGTTTATTGTCCTTGAGATAGTTTGCTGAGAATGATGGTTTCCAGCTTCATCCATGTCCCTACAAAGGACATGAACTCATCCTTTTTTATGGCTGCATAGTATTCCATGGTGTATATGTGCCACATTTTCTTAATCCAGTCTATCATTGATGGACATTTGGGTTGGTTCCAAGTCTTTGCTATTGGGAATAGTGCCGCAATAAACATACACACACTGAAAGAATTTTATAAATGATAAAAGGCTGGTCAAACAAAGATGGCAGCACAGCACTCAGACATAGAGTGGGGATAGAAGCCATCACTCCACGTTTTATTTTTAGAGAACAGCTGGACAAAGGACTCTCCTCCACAAAAGACTAGGGAAAGCAGTTTGGTTAATGGTCCTTCACCCACAGGCCAAAAGGTGGAAGGTCACAGCAAGGCCTTGTCTACCAGGAAGATTCCTGCTGGGAAGCCTGGGGGCTAGCTGCCCTTGCAAGGCCGGAGCAACTGGTTTTCCAACCAAAGAAAGGAGCACTTTGTATTCAGGATTCTAGGGAAGAAGAAAGAGGAGGAGAATGGAGAGACTGAGACTGTCAGAGTCTCCCCTTTGCTTCCTCACTAACCGAGCAGAATCCAGTGGCTTATTTAATGGCGGCCATTATTGCTATTATTAGTTAATACCTACTGAACAGTGTCTAGGGCCCGGCATAGTGCTAGATAAGCACTGTCTCACTGAACCCTCACGACTGCCCAGTGCAAGGTTGATGTATTCATTTGGCTGATCTGGCAACTCCTCATTTGGCTGATCTGGCAACTCAGGTTAGAGGCACTTCCCTGCCTGACTCCAAGTACATGGCAACCTACGTAGGTGCTCATCACCCATATGCCATCCTACGTAGGTGCTCATCACCCATGTGCCATCCTATGTAGGTGCTCACCACCCATGTGCCATCCTATGTAAATGCTCACCACCAGTGTCCATCCTATGTAAGTGCTCACCACCAATGTGCCATCCTATGTAAATGCTTACCCATTACCTGCGTGCCATCCTACATAAGTACTTGCTCATCACCTGCACTCCATCCTATGTGAGTGGTCATCATCTGTGTGCCATCCTATATAAGTGCGGCTCATTATCTGTGTGCCATCCTATGTAAGTGCTCATCGCCCGCATGATGTCCTATATGAGTGCTCATCACCCGCATGACATCTTATGTAAGTCCTCATCACCTGCGTCCCATCCCACATAAGTGCGTACTCATCACCCGCATGTCATTCTATATGAGTACTCGTCACCCACATGACATTTTATATAAGTGCTCATCACCCAAGTGACATCCTACGTAAGTGCTTACTGTAGATCAGGGTGTGCCAGTGAAGCACTGAGGAGATAGAAATGACCCTGACAAGGTGCCTGGGTCATAGTCCACGAAGTGGGCAAAGGCCTAAACAGAAAGAGGGTCGTACATGGGGCTTACAGGACCCCACATCCTATCTCCTCCTCGTTCTTATGCTCAGTTTTGGAACCACCACCCACCAACTACCCCAGGATTCTAGAATCATAGGGTGCAGGGTCTCCTTCTCCTCTCCCCTACACTCAGCCACTTGTCCAGGTCAATCAGTTTGATGCAAGGTCAAGCTGCAGGTGCCAGGCTTAGGAGTGACTGACAGTCTTTATTATTGGGTCCTATCACTGAGCGTCCAAAGGCAACTAGTACCAGTTTTGTTACAAGGAAAGGAACAAGACGGAGAAAAGGAGCTGGGTGCAGTGGTGCATGACTGCAGTCCCAGGCACTGAGGAGACTGAGGCAAGAGGATCACTTAGCCCAGGAGTTCAAACGAGCCTGGGCAACCTGGTGAGAACCTATCTCAAAATCAAACCAAAACAAAACAAAACAAAGATCAAGAAAAAGGCAGGTCATTGCAAAGACAGAGTGATCTTCTTGGGCATCTTCACTTAATTGGTGATTTCTATTTTTTTTTTTTTTGAGACTCCTGTCGCCCAGGCTGGAGTGAGGTGGCCGGATCTCAACTCACTGCAAGCTCCGCCTCCCGGGTTTACGCCATTCTCCTGCCTCAGGCTCCAGGTAGCTGGGACTACAGGCACCCGCCACCACGCCCGGCTAGTTTTTTGTATTTTTTTTAGTAGAGACAGGGTTTCACCGTGTTCGCCAGGATGGTCTCGATCTCCTGACCTCGTGATCCGCCCGTCTCGGCCTCCCAAAATGTTGGGATTACAGGCTTGAGCCACCGCGCCCGGCCCTAATTGGTGATTTCATAGGCTCTCTTTCCATCCTCTCAACAGCTCTGGGATGTGATTGGTGTCCCTATTTCATAGATAAGGAATCTGAGGATCAGAGAGGGAATGAACTTGCCTAGGATCACACAGTGAGGAAGTGGCCAAGCGAGATGTTCCCATTCTAGTTCATTTCCATCTAGATCTACAGAGCAGGGAGAAGGAAACCATTAATTAGGCTTGTACTAAATGCTTGTAAAAGATGCTTCCAAAAAGACTTCTCAGAGGAGGGGCCTCTTGGGCTTAGGGGTAAACAGAATGGATTTGGAAGTCAATCTGCCTGGGTATGAGTCCTATCTCCACACTCACTAGCTTCCAGACCTGTTTCCTCTTGTAAAACAAAGGTGATAATAGCACCCGCTTCTTGGGAATTGTTGTGAAAATTAAATATGCAAATGAAGAGAAAGCACTAGAATAGTGTTTGAAACACAGTAGCCCGGGCATTATCCTACCATTGAAAAATAATAATATTATTCCCACTATATGCCTATTGAAGAAAGATCATAATTTGTTGAGCACCTATTGTGTGCCAGGCACCATGACTGATGGCATTTCTATTATCACTCCTCCACATTATAATACTACAAAGTAGGTATGGTTATTATGCCCAGATAGAGAAAACCAAAACCCAAAAAGAATATGGTAGCCAGCCTCCATGGTGCTCCTCAATGTTCCTTCCCCCTGGTATTCATGTCCTGCTGTGACCTTCTCCCACATCACATAGGGCTGGCTGACCCATGTAACCAACAGGATGTGGTGGAAACAAGGATGCGTGACTTCTGAGACTACATCATAGAAGACATGGAAGCTTCCATCACTTTCTTAGATGGCTATCTTTGGGGAAGCCAGCCACCATGCCATGAGGGCACTCAAGCAGCCCTGTGGAGAGGCTGGCATGATGAGGAACTGAGGACTCTTGTCAATGGCCAACACCAATTTGCCAAGAAAGTGAGCTGCCAGGGTAGCAGATTTTCCAACTTCAGCTGACGTGTTTACCATAGCCTCATGCGAGACCTGTAGCCAGAACCACCCAGGAAAGCCACTCTTAAATTCCTCATCATAGAAACTGTAAGATTAAAAAAAAATAAGCCTCTCTCTCTCTCTTTCTCTCTCTCCCTCTCTTTTTAGTGATGGGGTCTTGCCCTGTTGCCCAGGCTGGAGTGCCGTGGTGCAATCATAGCTCACTGCATCCTCAAACTCCTGGGCTCAAGCAATCCTCCTACCTGAGCATCCTGAGTAGTTTTTTTTTGTTTGTTTTTAAGTCTCTAAGGGTTGGGTAATGTGTTACAGAGAAAATGACAGTGAATACAGAGGATGGACAACAGGCCTGGGAATAATAAGATTGAGATGCAGGTGTGCCTGGCTCAAAGTCCATGCCCATAACCCCCACATCATTAAAAAGAAGGAGAAGGATATTCAGGTTGTGCCATATGCCTTTCTCCCCTAGCCCCTCTAACCAGAGTCCAGCTGGCTGGGGAATAATGGCACACAAAGACCCCATGCTGAAGGCTAGAGCCAGTCCAGACCTGGCTCAAGAGAAGAGGTGGGGCTGCCCAGGGACTGGAGGCAGCCGGCTGTCTGCCCCCTTCCTTGTTTTGGGAGGCCCTGCGGAGAAGAAGGGGTATTCACCTTGTTTGGAAGCTGCCCACTCATGCCAGTGGCCATGGCAACCCTCACCATTCAGAGCTTCTCCTCCAAGCCTGGAACTGCCCAGAGTACCAGCTGCCACCCTCAGATGTACCCACCACGGCCCAGGCAGAGGCTTCCACAGCTGCTGGAGCCTCCCCTAGGAGCTCCAGTGGGGAGAAGCAGGGGTCCTCTCCTACCCCTTAGCCCTGGGGTCTGGAATTCAGCCCTCCCCCACTCTGTTCCCAGTTGCCCTCTCTTCAGCAAGAGGAGCCTGGAAACCACCTCGATCAGGGTCCTCAAACTCCCTCTCCCCTGTGCCGCTCTGAATTCCAGGCTATCACCACGACATAGCCAAAACACCCTGGCTCGCTTTGAAAGTGTCTGGGGAGCTTTTGATCTCCTGAAAAAAAAAAAAAAAGGCATTTATTATCAGAGACTGTTTGGACCAGATTTTAGTGTCCTCAAGAGACAAAGAGAATTCTCTCTGCAGCTGAGGAAGCTTCAAAATAGAAAATCGGAGGGTGGGGTAGGTGACGGCCAAAAAGGAACCATCTATCAACCAGCGGGGAAGTGGGGACCGTAAACCTCTTTGGTGGCTGCAGGTTTCATCACAGCCTGACTTATGCATCTAACTCTGGAGAGGAGGTGAGAATGGGGTGTGCAGAAGTCAGAGGGTCCCGCAGTCTTCCCTCCTTCAGCGTTGGTGGCCACAGTCTGTCTGTGGTCACCTGCTCCCATAGCTCCCCGCTCTGCCTTCCATTTATCGAGACCTTCCCTTTACATTTGCAGAGAGGGAAGAAGCAGAGGTTAGGTTGCTGACATTCTGCACACCCCACCATTCCCCAGAGAAATCCTGGGGTCGATCAATAGAATCCAGCCACCTCTCACTGGTAGAAGGCATGTGTTTTTCCCCCTGGAGGTTTTTAACCTGTTGCTTCATGTAAGCCTCCTATTGTCAAGTAGAGAGAAACTGAGGGGCTTTGGAAGCCAACAGACTTGGGAAATTCTTGGCAAATTCTTAACTCTGTCTCTTTGTGGGTGACCTGGGATATGTTCCCGGTGTCCTCAGCCTCCGAGTGCACTTGGAAAATTAAATGGGATAATCTATGCGGAGTGACCAGTACAAGGCCCAGCATGTTCTAGAAGCTCAAAGGAATGGCTACCATAGGTCAGGGTAAGGACGCTACCACTTTTCACGATGACACAACTGAAGCTCAGAGAGGGTGAGTAACAATCCCAAGGTCACAAAGCATATTGGATGCAGAGCCCAAACCAGGACCTGAGGCTCTAGGTCTCCATCCACCTTGCCATTTGTTTCTCTCACTCAGCTAGACATTTTCATTCCCATCCGTAAAATGGGGATAGGGATAGTACCTATTCGTAGGATAGCTGGAGGGACAGTGTGGGAGGTGGTCAGGCGTGTGGACTCTGGTACCAAGTTCCTAGGTTCAAATCCCAGTTCTCCATCTATGAACTTTGTGACTTTGTGTAAGTTATTGACATCTGGGTGCCTCATCTCTCCCATCTGTAAACTGGAGCTAATATGGATCTAGCTCACAGGCTTGTTGGAGGAATAACTTGGGTTAATAGTCAGTAAAGATCCCTCAATAATCTAAAACCCTGCTGCCTGGGGTTCCCACACCCAGAGGTCTAGGCTAACCAAGCCCAGGGCAGGCTTCTGGGAGATGGTGAAGCTGGCTGCAGACCGTCCTGACCCCACAGAGGGCTTGATGGGATGAGGAGAGGCACTGCCCCAGCAGGACTGGGACTGGGAGGGAAGGTCAAGGGGACTGGAGGCCTCTATCCCATGCCACCTTCGGCCAGTATTACCCGAGAATTGCTCCCTCTCTAGCTGAGTGGAGTGTCAGGCATGCGGGCCAAGTTCTTGGGTAACCCAGTTTTAAGCAATTCTCTAAAGGAGTGTTAAGCCCCAGAGGAATGCATGTCGGCTGTGTTGGTACAGCTTCTGGGTTTGATCTCTGTTTTAAAGACATTCATTAATCAGCCTCCACTCTATTTTTAGACAACTCATGCCTAGCCATCCACCAGACTCTGGCCCCTCTCTGAGACTGGACTTTGTGTTCTGATTTAAAAAAGAAAAAATGTGAGAGAGAGAACTGAAGCAATTTTCTTAATGCTCCTTTAGGAAGGGAGTAATACAGAAATCACTTCTCAGCACATCAGCAGTTTGCTCAATTTACACCAAATTGCTGTCCTGATGATGCTGTGTTCATTCCTCTATATTTGGGATGTTTTGCCTGTTTTGTGACTGTTTCTTTAGGAGTCAGCTTCCTCTACCAGACTGAGAATAAGCAGAGAGTCTGTCTCTCTTGCTGTTGACATGGTTTCTTTATTAGTGTCCCCAGCATCTAACACAGTGTCTGGCACCAAGGATCTCCATGAATATTTGTCAGGTGGATGCCCATTCTTCCTGTCCCCATCCCTTCTTTCTCTTCAGCAAGACATACAGCACCTTGAGGGTGGTCTCTGAGGGACAGAGATTTTTCCAGCCCAGCTAACTCTCTTTCCTCTACTTCTCATACTGAAATCCCCTTTCCACTAGGATTTCCACTAGGGACCCACTTTCTGTGGTTCAGACAAGGTGAACCTTGTTCACGGGGTCAGACATATGACCCAGACCTGGCCACAGTTCCCAATCTCCGTGAACACAGTTGGTTCAGACATGGACCCATGAGCTAAGAAAAGCTGATGAGAGCACCCACAGGAGAGTAAGGTATAGCACAGTTTGGGATCTAGATCTGTGCTGTCTAATACAGTAGCCAGTAGCCATGTGTAGCCATTTAGATCTAAATTTGAATTAATGAAAACTAAAAATTAACTAAAATAAAATAAAAAATTCAGCTCCTCAATCACATTATTCATATTTCAAGTGTTTTAATAGCCATGCCTGGCTAGTGGTTACTGCACCATACAGCACAGATATAGGAGAGTTCTATTATCATAGAAAGTTCTGTTGGACAGCACAGACACTGCCATTTTGGAACCGAGTCCCAAAAGATTTCTTGATCTGTCTATCTTTCTATCTTCCTTCCTTCCTTCCTTCCTTCCTTCCTTCCTTCCTTCCTTCCATCCTTCCCTCCTTCCTTCCTCCCTCCCTCCCTCTTCTCTCTCCTTCTCCTTCCCCTTCCTCTTCCTCCTCTTTTCTTCTTCTTCTTCTTCTTCTTCTTCTTCTTCTTCTTCTTCTCTTCTTCTTCTTCTTCTCCTTTTTATATTAAGTTTGTTTGAGTTGGCTTTCTATTATATAGAACCCTAACAGTCTTGACCAAGATAGACAGGACTAATTATAGTTCATCAAGCACTCGTAGATGCTAAAGTTCATCTAGATGAGATCATTTAACACCCACAGAGTCATTCAGTTTCCAGACAAGCCCTTATCAGTGGATCACAGAATACCAGTTTATCTTCTCAACTTTGACCAGGCAAATATCTCACCCTTTCTTCCAGATATTGATGATTCCAGATAGATGATAGATAGATAGATAGATAGATAGATAGATAGATAGGGCATTACTCACTCACCTGGCACAGTAATCTTACACCTTTCTTCATTTAATTACCTCCATTCTGATCTGATATTCAAGTTGTTCCTATTTGCACAATGAAAACCTCCTGCCTTTGAGAAGCAAGGATCTGAGGCTTAATTGGACCCCCTTAAATTTGAGGGCTACCTCAAATTTAAATTAAGGAACTTGGGTCAGTAAGAAAGAGAATTCTCACAAAAATCCTAGAACAACTTCAAACTCAGTCTTTCCAAAGGTTAAATGTGATGCAGAAAATGATAGGAAGACCAGAAATCAAGACATTATTCTCTTGCATCTTCTGTAGCACCTGATTATTAATGTGACTCTATCCCCACTACTAACTGCTAAACTCTCAACTTCTATACCTTCAGCTCAAATCTTAAAAGACAGAGACTCTGAGGAACCTAATTTGCCCTTATCCCTGTTAAGAAAGTTCCAGACCAGACCTCCCCATAGACTACCAGCCAGCCAATGAACTGGTTGCTCTTGGGTCAGGTGCTTTCCTCTGGTCCAATCAGCTGAGGTGGAAGGGGTCACACGATATCAGAACAATGACAGGTCTGATCTCTCAGCAGAGATGGTGCATGGAGCAGTGGTTCTAAATATACAGTGTTAAAAAAGTATCAGTGGGATCAAGGTTAAATATACCAACTGTAAGGCCAGACTGGGCTCAAATGTAGTTCTTCTGTTCATTAACTGTGACCTTGGGCCAGTTATTTCAACTCTTATTTCTAAAATGGGGGTAATAATACTTATCTCACTAGATTGGTTAGCAGAGAGCCTGTTGGCAGCAAGCACGCATACTCTGTTAGCTATGTTTTTATTTATTTGTTGAATTTATTATTTTTTGCATTATATTATTAGCCTCTTCTGGATACCAAGGAAGTTGTCCATAGAGGGAAAAAATTATACCAAGAAGCAAGAGAGCCTGTTTTCTGACCCCCTCTCAGTCACTTGGTAATTACTGTTCCTCAGTCTTCACATCTGAGGGTATAACAATTTTTCCTGACTGAAGACAGAAGGGGTACACCAGATGGTTTCACCAAGATCCATCAAATTCTAGTCAAAGATTCTTGTACTTTAATTAAGCCCATTCCTTCTGTTTGATCTCCTAAGGGCAGAGAATAACCATGTAAGCTCTGGTCATTTTAAAAAATCATTATTCCTGCTCTAATCATATCAAGCCATTCATTCACTGGTCATCCTGGGAAGGTCAACAGCAATCTCCAAAGAGTCTGGTACCATGCCCTGCTCACAAGTCACTGCTATAAGACTGACATTTATCAAAATGTCTGCCCATCTCCGCAGAGACGCTCCTAATGTGACTTGTTTCTGCTTCATGACAATGACCTTGGTTACAACCAGTTGGTCCAGGAATAGGCACCTGGCCCAGTCTGGGCCAATCTGGCTCCCTCTCTTGGGAATGGTGACCAAAAGAGTCTGTCTCAGCAGAAACTGGAAATGTAACATAAACAGTCATAAGCCAGGGGCCCGCCGGGAGTGCCGTGGGGGCTAAAGAACAGAAAAGCCTAGTCTACAAAGAAAGAAGAGAATGAAATTGATGTCCAAGAAAACTGGATTCAAGACACCAGAGAGAAAACGAGCCAACCCCTTCACACTTCCAGGCCCTTTCTGAGGCATGACAATGTGGCAGAATGTGTTTTCCAGAATGGTTACAATACTTTTCATCCCACACGCTGTTCCAGAACCTTGCCACTGCATCAAAAGATGGTGTCTATATTCCTTCCCCCTGAAACGGTGAGCCTCTGTGACTGCCCACAGTTCTAGGATGTGGCAGAAGTGATGCTGTGTGATTGCTGAGTCTAGATCATAAAAGGCAACACAGCTCGCACACAGCTCTATCTCTTTGGACACTCATCCTTGGAACACAGCCACCATGCTCTGAGGAAGCACAGGTCACATGGAGCGTCCCATGGGGAGACAAATGGAGGCCCCCAGCCGTCAGCGCTGGCTGAGCAACCAGCTGACAGCCAGCACCAACCTGACACCAGATGAGTGCGCCATCTTGAAAGCAGATCCTCCAGTCCCTGTGAAACCAGCCCAGGTGACACCACGAGAAGCAGAGGTGAGACTTCCCCACTGAGCTCCACGTAAATGGCAGACTAAGGAGCAATATATGATTGTCATTTAAAACTGCTAAATTTGAGGTTGGTTTGTTAAGCAGCAATAGATCACTAGAACAATGATGTCTCTGTCTTCAATTTACAAAAGACAGTCCTATATCCTTAGAGCAAAGCCCCCATTCTGGCTTAAGCTAGTTCACATGGATTTATTTGACCTGCAACTAAAGAATGAAAGCTATTGAAGGCTTCTTTTCCCACTTTAAACAGAAGTGAGAGGAGGGAAAAGAAATTAAGGCTCTCTTTCTACTCTGTACCCCACCACATGCATTCAGGTAAGAGTCCTTAGTCCTTTCCACATGTATGTGTATATTTGCATAGCTGGAACCTTAAACTTTTTTACCCCCTTAAGGATTAGTTATGAGGTTTTGCTCACTTCACCCCAAAGGCGACTGTCAGTCACAGAGTGGTAACAAAACCAAAAGACTGTTTCCGTTAAGAACAATGATCCTGACCGGGCACGGTGGCTCACACCTGTAATCCCAGCACTTTGGGAGACTGAGGCGGGTGGCTCACTTGAGGTCAGGAGTTCAAGACCAGTCTGGCCAACATGATGAAACCCATCTCTACTAAAAATACACAAAATTAGCAAGGCTTGGTGGCGGGCGCCTGTAATCTCAGCTACTCGGGAGGCTGAGGTGGGAGAATCGCTTGAACCTGGAAGGCAAAGGTTTCAGTGAGCCAAGATCGTGCCATTGCACTCCAATCTGAGTGACAAGAGTGAGACTCCATCTCAGAAAAAAAAAAAAAAAAAAAAAAAGCTGGGCATGGTGGCTCATGCCTATAATCCTAGCACTATGGGAGGCTGAGGCAGGTGGATTACCTGAGGTCCAGAGTTTAAGACCAGCGTGGTCAATATGGTGAAACCTGTCTCTACTAAAAATACAAAAATTAGCGAGGTGCAGTCATGCGCCTGCAATCCCAGCTATTCTGGAGGCTGAGGCAAGAGAATCACTTGAGCTCGGGAGACAGAGGTTGCGGTGAGCCAAGATCACACCATCGAACTCTAGCCTGGGCTACAGAGCAAGACTTCATCTCAGGAAAAAAGAACAGTGATCCTTCCTGGCACAGGCTGCTCTGCCCAGCCACCATCACATAACATATATCACATAACACAGATCACATAACATGTATCACATAACAGACATTACATAACTTTGTCATATAACACATCACATAACACTTAACATAGCACTGCATCATAGAACATACATCAGGTAACACTGCATCATATACAGCACATAATATCACATAGCATAACATACACACCATATAACACTGCATCATGTAACATGCATGATAAAATACCACATCACATACCTTACATCATCATATAACACACATCACATAACACTGCATCATATATCATATAACACTGTAACATATAACATATCACATAGCATGCATCACATCATATATCATATAATACTGCAACATATACATCACATAATATCACATCACATACCACACATCATCACATTACATACATTACATAACACAGCATCATATATATCACATAACACTGCAACATATACCACATACTATACATCACATAACATATATCAGATAACACAGTATCCCATAACATTTATCACATAATTGCAATATATGTATTACATAATGTATAACACATAACATATGTCACATCACATATACCACATAACATCATATCACCAAATGTACATGCTTCAGTAACTCATTATCTTGTGCAGAAGAAAAAACAAAGACACAGAGTCTGGGTGTCCTGGATGCTACCCCCTTAAAGTCAGAGTCTGAGCCACTGCCAGGGACACTCAGGACTCCTGGGTACCTTTAGGTTGAGCCGAGCCTTCAGCCACAGAGTCTAAGGATCCACCATCAGGAAAGAGGTGAGAAGAAACTGGAAACAATTGTGGCCCATCAAGAAGTTTCAGCCAATCAGGATGTACCCACCATACATGGTTACCACAAATCCCATCACAACAAAAACTCTGTGTCATATAAACATTTCCAAGCCCTGACAAGAACCAATATACTGAGTTCCAGGGAAATCAATACATTTCAACAGAGTCTTCGTATATATGGCAATGAGATTTGACCCCGTGTCATCTCCAGCGTTGAAGAAATGTTGGAAATGAGTTCCAGGGAAATCAATACATTGCAATAGCCTTGGCATATATGGCAATGAGACTTGACCCAGTATCATCTCCAAGGCTGAAGAAATGGCAGAGCAAAAAGCCATTGCTATGCCACTCTCCTGATCTGGCTGTGGAGTAAGGACTAAAATTAAGGCCAATAGTATATGCTGCCTTGATATCTGGTGAGACTGGGAGGATGTTGCGTGGCCGAACCACAAGTTCCTCTCCCCACTCCTATGGGAAAGATCCCCTAGCCAAGCAATCCTCTTTGGCAAAGGCACCAGGTGCAGTTCTTGCTTATCCTTGAGTAGTAGGTTTCAGTTCTCTGCCAATCATGGACTTATTCAAACAAGTCAATCACATCCCCTCATGGAAATCAGGGGGCACCTCGCCCTCTTGGTACCACAAAGCCTGCCTCCCACAGCCCTGTTTGTTCCTTCTGTGCCTGCCTCAGCATAACCCCTGCACTCAGCTGCTATTGGGCTCATCTGCACAGTGTCAGGTGCTATGTATTTGGCCATCGCAGTAACTCTAGTGTGGGAGTCCCCTTCTCACCCATTGGGTGAATGGGAGGCAATTAAACCACTGATCTTTCACAAGGTTCTGGTGCTTCCCATCCAGGAGCCTTGGTGGTGTTGAGCATCAGGATTCACTGGCTCTGCAGTCCATTTATTCAACAACAGTTAATGCATGGGTTTTGGGGCCAGGCACTGGCCTCCAGGGTCGTATGCCCAGTTGCTGAGACCTTGTCCCTGACCCATTGTGGACATTAGTCAGCAACATTTACTGACGACACACACCCAATTCCCAATCATTGGGAAGCAATTGGCCC
The DNA here is from genome assembly GCF_009764315.1 of Trachypithecus francoisi. Lineage (NCBI taxonomy): Eukaryota > Metazoa > Chordata > Mammalia > Primates > Cercopithecidae > Trachypithecus > Trachypithecus francoisi. Next base: position 41,654,277 of record NW_022681466.1, on the reverse strand, counting down.
AACAAACCAAATCCCACTATGGGATGTGTATGACATGGGGCTGCAGTAAGGTCCTTGGTGTCCTATTTAAGCTTCTACATATTCTAATCCTGGCTCTTTCTTCCCCTCTAGAAGGCTGGAAACTTTTCAAAGAAGAAGAGGGTGTTACTCTGACCGTATTAGCCATGAGCAGCCACAGTGAAAGAATTAATGAATTAGTTGCCTTTGCTTGTCTTGGCCCTGGACTTCAGATGTCCTTCAGGAGCAATGGAGGGATCCAAAAGCCAACACTGGAAGATGTGGATGGTGCTTCCAGCTCAAGGATGTGGCCTCCAGCAAGTCCCTGAACATCTTTAAGCCCTCACCTGTCAGACAGGGTTGATGATTAATTTTTTTTTTTTTAGATGGAGTCTCACTCTGCCTCCTAGGCTGGAGTACAGTGGTGTGACCCAGGCTCACTGCAACCTCCGCCTCCCAGGTTCAAGCAATTCTCCTGCTTCAGCGCCAACCCCCCGACCCACCCCACCAAGTAGCTGGGATTACAGGCATGTGCTACCACGCCTGGCTAATTTTTGTATTTTTTTAAGTAAAAACAAGTTTTCGCCATGTTGGCCAGGCTGGCCTTGAACTCCTGACCTCAAGCGATCCACCCACCTTGGCCTCCCAAAGTGCTGGGATTACAGGCATGAGCCACCAAGCCTGGTCAATGATTACATTTTCCTGCCTAACTCCCTGGGCTGCTGGGATAGCAGATGAGAATGGGTGAGGGGCTCTTTGGAGAGTGAAGGTGGTGCTGTCCAACAGCTATGTCAGACTACTGTGGTCTGAGTGTTTGTGTCCCACTACCCTGAAACAGATACGTTGAAATCCCAAGCCGCGATGTGATGGTATTCACCTTTGGGAAGTGATTAGTTATGAGGGTTCTGCTTCATGGGATTAGTGCCCTTTTGAAACAGGCCCAAGACGGCCGGGTGTGGTGGCTCATGCCTATAATCCCAGCACTTTGGGAGGCAAAGCGGGGGCGGGTTTCACCTGGGGTCAGGAGTTCGAGACCAGCCTGACCAACATGGAGAAACCACATCTCTACTAAAAATACAAAATTAGCTGGGCGTGGTAGCACATGCCTGTAATCCCAGCTTGGGAGGCTGAGGCAAGAGAATCACCTGAACCCAGGAGGCGCAGGTTGCGGTGAGCTGAGACTGTGCCACTGCACTCCAGCCTGGGCAACAAGAGTGAAACTCTGTCTCAAGAAGAAAGAAAATGAAAAAGAAAGAGGCCCAAGAGAGTTCATTCACCCCTTTCATCACATGAGGACATAGCAAAATGATGGGCTATGAATCAGGAAGCGGCCCTCACCAGACACCAAATCTGCTTTGTCTTGATGTTGGGCTTCTCAGCCTCCAGCACTGCGAGAAATAAATGTCTGATGTTTATAAGTCACCCAGTTTATGGTATTTTGTTATAGTGACCCGAATGGTCTAAGATAGTCACCCAGTAGAAGGCAGCCCCTGTGTGTGGGCAGGTCCCACACAAAGGCAAGCCCAGCCCCAAGGTCGCCACCAACAAACCCAAGAGCCATTTTTCCATGGGGTCTGAAAACTACACCATTAGATGCTGCTTAGTTTAGGACTTTATATTGGGTTGAATTATGACCCCCAAAAAGTATATCTGAGTCCTAACCCCTGGTCCCCGTGAATATGACCTTATTTGAAGAGTCTTTGCAGCTGCTATTAAGTTACGGATCTCAAGATGAGATCATCCTGGAGCAACCAGGTAACCCTAAATCCAATGATGAGTGTTTTTTGTTTTGTTTTGTTTTTGTTTTTGTTTTTGTTTTTTTGAGACAGAGTCTTGCTCTGTTGCCCAAGCTGGAGTGCAGTGGTGCAATCTCAGCTCACTGCAACCTCTGTCTCTCAGGTTCAAGTGATTCTCCTGACTCAGCCTCCCAAGTAACTGGGATTACAGGTGTGTGACACCACACCCAGCTATTTTTTGTATTTTTAGTAGAGACGGGGTTTCACCATGTTAGCCAAGCTGGTCTTGAACTCCTGACCTCATGATCTGCCCACCTCGGCCTCCCAAAGTGCCAGGATTACAGGCGTGAGCCACCACGCCCAGCCTATAAATGCATTTTATAAGTTCAAATTGGCATTTACTTGTTATGGAAGATATTCATTGAGAATAGTTAGTGATATGGTTCGGCTATGTCCCCGCCCAAATCTCACCCTGAATTGTAACAATCCCCACATGTCAAGGACTGGACCAGGTGGAGATAATTGAATCATGGGAGCAGGTTTTCTGTGCAATTCTCATGACAGTGAATAAGACTTATTAGATCTGATGGTTTTCTAAAGGGAAGTTCCACTGCACATGCTCTCTTGCCTGCTGCCTTTTAAGACATGCCTTTGCTTCTCCTTCTGCCATGATTATGAAGTCTCCTCAGCCATGTGGAACTGTGAGTCCATTAAACCTCTTTCCTTTATAAATTACCCAGTCTCCAATATGTCTTTTTTTAGCAGCATGAGAACAGACTAATACAGTTAGGCTATCAAATAAATGCACAAATCTGGAATATGGACTATAGATACAGTGAACATATTGCCCGAACCTGCATGATATTAATTAAATGGGATGACAGGAACTGTCTGCAGATGACCAGGATCAAATGACCCTACTTATTAATGACGTTTGTCTTCCATCAGACCCCAGGGCCCGTTAAATTCAAGTCAAACATTTTCTAGTTTCCCAGGCACGTCTGTGGAATCCAGTTTGAAAAACAGCGTCTTAAGCTACTCTTGGCCTGCCGATGAGATGTTATCACATCACACGATACCCCCAGCAGATGTGAAGATTAGAACCCTGGGCCAGGAATGTCTGAGGAGGGAGGCTGGGGGTAGGTGAGATGGCAGAGGAAGGAATGGGAAGAAAAGGAAAAGAGGAAGAATCTGAAAGGTCTGCCGGGGATGGGTTTTGGAGTTCAGGGTAAGAAAGAGGAAAGACTTCAACCAGGAGAGATGTGGAGAGGACACCACCTCCCAAATCTGTGCTGTTCATGAGGGTACCTGACAGTAACCTTGTTGATCCCCCAGGGCAAGCAAACATCTGAGGCTCAGTGAACCTGGAGGGAGAGCAAGCTGGTGAGGTTCTGCACATCAGGTGTGTTTTAGGAATTATTTGCCAGGCTTTGAGAGACTGTTCTCCAGGCTTATCAACTGTGTTCAGCTTCCATGGTGTATTAAACAAACGGGGTGGTTTAAAACAACAAAAAGAGTGTTCTTTCACAGTTCTGGAGGCTAAAAGTCTGAAGTCAAGGTGTTGGCAGGACACCCTTCCTCTGAAGGCTCCAGGGAAGAGTCCTCCTTGTCTCTTCCAGATTCTGGGAGCTCCAGGCTGTCCTTGGCATTCCTTGGTGTGTAGCTCATCACCCCAATCTCTGCCTCTGTCTTCACACAGCCTTCGCCCATCTGTGTGTCTCTGCATGCACTCCTATTCCTATAGTATAAAGACTACAGTCATTAGATTTAAGGGCCCACCCTAATCCAGTATGACCTTATCCTAAGTAATTACATCTGCCAAGACCCTATTTCCAAATAAAGTCACATTCAGAGGTTCTAGATGGACATGAATTTTGGTGGGGGGCAGACACTATTAAACTCACTATGCATTGCATTCATTGGTATTGTAGATCAATACCTTACTGGTTTATCCAGTACTGACTCCAGCTAAGGAGAAGGCAAGCTTTCTATAAGCAGTCTGCTGCTTCTAGTTCCCCCAGAATATTCTCCCTTCAATCCATCTTCTGAACTCGCCGTCTTCCTTCTTTACAGGTCCCCCTTGTCCTACATTCCCTATGTTGCCAAATAGAGCAACCACATGCTCAGGAACTACTCATGCTAAAAACTTGCAGGTCAGTCTCAACAGCTCACGCCCGCTCACTTCCCCCACCACTGATCCTAAAACTCACACAAATCCCTGGGTGTTTATTCCCATTTCTGACATTCCCCTCCTCTCTCATTTCTGCTTTATGTCTTTATCGCTGTTCACCTGGACTGCCATGAAAACGCCTTGTCCCCGTCCAGTCAGCACTTCACCGATCTCAAATGCAAGACTAGCCATGCACTCCACAAGCCCCTTTAGGAATCACTTGAAAGTAATAAACCCTCTCCTTCAGAACAATTTACATAAGCACCTACTGCACACCACACTGAGTAGCAACGAGTACATGCATAATCATGACTCCTTCCATCATAGTAATTGCACCCATTATTATATCATCTTATTTAATCCTTCCAGCAACCCTACAAGACTGGCGTTATCATGCCCACTTGATGGGTTAAAGAAATAACGACAACAAAACGGTTTGGGCAGTGAAAGTAAACTGTCCAAGGCCACACCACTAGTAAGTACCTTCAGAGCCAAGATTTATACCCAGATCTACCTGTGTCTATATTTTTGGCTCTTAAACGAATATTAACGCCCCACCCCTCTTGTCATCAAAGCAGACGAGATGTCCCCTCCTTGGTTACCCATAGCAAGGACTTCTTTCAAGCACTGTTAACGTTTCAATCCTAGTTCCTTGTTCACAGATTTGTCTTTGGTGTTTTTGAGTTCCCAGGACTTGGGCAATGCCTGGCACAGACTAGGTGCTTAACAAATGTTTTAGTCATGGAGTTTTTCTTGTGCCCCACTGAACTGGGCCCCCATCTCTCAACTCAGTCTGAAATTAATTGTACTTTCTTTTTAAGTCAGCAAGAGACCCCTTGAGATGAGCTACACTAGCCTGGGGTGGCAGCCAGGCACAACACCTGGTCGCTGGCCAGGGAGGGAGGCTCTCTAGCTCAACAGGTGGCCCCCAGCCCAGATCCTCAAGGAGCCCCACCCTCTAGGAGACCATGGCTGGGAGGCCCATCTGGCTCAGGCTGCGCCTGAGTGCTGAAGATCTTTGTGTCTCCAAGCTGAGAACTGGGTCCCTGCTCCTTGCCAACCATTCACAGGGGAGAAATGATTAAAACGCTGGAGAGACTGACTCATGGGGAAATATGAAAAAAGCACAACAGTCCCCAAATATGTTTAGCTTGGCCCCATCACAAAGGGGGGATGTGATAAGGGCTCCAAGCTAAAGGGAGGCAAAGTAAAGGCAGGAGAATCGTGCAGAGCCAGCTGGCTGGGAGAGACCCAAGGGAAAATGAAAATAAGGCAGAGGGGAATGAAATGGGGCATCGAGTTGGAGGAAAAAGAGTTTCTGGAGCTCAAGGGCATCTTTCCATAAGGAGATCAGAGTTGGGGACCGCTGCCAGAGATTTTAAACAACCCGCTCCACACTGGCCAGGCATTGCCTCCTACTCTGTGCCAGGCATTGCCCAAGTGCTGGGAACTCAAAGACAATGAAGACAAATATGTGAACAAGGAATTAGGATTGAAATCTTTGGCCAGGTGTGATGGCTCATGCCTGTAATCCCAGCACTTTGGGAGGCCGAGGCGGGCAGATCACTGAGCTCAGGAGTTCGAGACCAGCCTGACCAACATGGTGAAATCCCAGCTCTACTAAAAAATATAAAAAATTACCCAGGGGTGGTGGCAGGGCCCTGTAATCCCAGCTACTCCGGAGGCTGAGGCAGGCGAATTGCTTGAACCTGGGAGGCAGAGGTTGCGGTGAGCTGAGATCACATCACTGCACTCCCGCCTGGGCGACAAGAGCAAAACTCCACCTCAAAAAAAAAAAAAAAAGTTTCTGGAGCTCAAAGGCATCTTTCCATAGGGAGGTCAGAGTCAGGGACCACTGCCAGAGATTTTAAACAACCCCCTCCACACTGGTCACTCCCGGCGTTGGCAGCAGGAGACTAAAGTCTCATTCATTCCTTCAGCAAACACTTCCATGCCCACCCCAGGCCAAGCACAGTGCCAGGCTTGAGGTTGCTGAGTGACCAAAACAGTGCCTCTACTCTCAGACAGCTTATATTCTACCAGGAAGAAGCAGTCCCTGAGGCCTCTGCCTTAGCCGTGCCATCTGCCTAGAACGTTCTTCCACCGGGTATTCGTATGGCCACCCCCTCATCTTGGTCAAGTTTTATTCAGGAAGCCCCTACTCCATGGGGCCGACCCTATTTATTATAGAAACTGTCTTAGTCTGTTCAGGCTGCTAGAACAAAATGCCTTAGACTGGGTCGTTTATAAACCACAGAAATGTATTGCTCACAGTTCTGAGGGCCGGAAAGACCAAGGTCAAGGGGCCAGCAGGTGCCATGTCTGGTGAGGAGCTTGCTTTCTGCTTCAAAGATGGCACCTTGCGGCTGTGCCTCACATGGCAGAAGGAGTTGGGGAGCTCCTTCCAGCCTGTCTTATAAGGGCACTGAATTAGTCTGTTTTGCATTGCTATAAAGAAATACCTGAGACTGAATAATTTATAAAGAAAAGTTTAATTGGCTTACGGTTCTGCAGGCTGTACAGAAAGCACGGCCCCAGCATCTGCCTCTGGTGAGGCCTCAGGGAAGTCGAGGCAGAGCCAGTGCATTCCATGGTGAGAGAGGGAGAGAGAGGGAGGGAGACAGGAGAGGAGGTGGGGAGGGAGGGGGAGAAAGAGAGGGAAAGAGTGAGGGAGGGAGGGATGGAGAGGGAGAGAGAGGGAGAGTGAGAGGGAGGGAGAGAGAGAAGGAGGGAGGGGGAGAGAGAGAGAGGGAGGGAGAGTGAGAAAGAGAGAAAGGGAGGGAGAGGAAGGGGGAGTGAGGGGGAGGGAGAGAGAGGGAGAGTGAGAGGGAGGGAGAGTGAGAAAGAGAGAAAGGGAGGAGAGGAAGAGAGGAGGGAGAGAGAGGAAGAGATGGAGGGAGGGAGAGGGGGGAGGGAGAGGAAGGGGGAGTGAGGGGGAGGGAGAGGGAAAGAGATAGAGGGAGAGGGAGAGAGACAGGGAGAGAGAGGGAAGGAAAAGGAGAGGGAAAGAGAGAGGGAGGGAGACAGGAGAGGAGGTGGGGAGGGAGGGGGAGAGAGAGAGAGGGAGAAGGAGAGAGGGGGCGGGGAAGAGGGGGAGGGAGAGAGAGAGGGAGAGAGAAAGACAGGGAGAGAGAGAAGGAGGGAGGGGGAGAAAGAGAGGGAAAGAGTGAGGGAGGGAGGGATGGAGAGGGAGAGAGAGAGGGAGAGGAAGAGAGAGGAAGGAGGTGCCACACTCTTTTAAACCACCAGATCTCATGTGAACTCAGAGGGGGAACTCATTCATTATCACAAGGGCAGCACCATGCCATTCAGGAGGGATCCACCCCCATGATCCGAACACCTCCCACGAGGCCCACCTCCAACATTGGAGGTCCCATTGCAACATGAGATTTGGAGGGAAAAAAACATCCAAACCATATCAGGCACTGATCCCATTCTGGAGGGTGGGACTCTCACCACTTAGTCACTTCCCAAAGGCCCCACTTCTTCATACTATCACACTGGGCATTAGGTTCCAACATATGAATTTGTGGCGGGGGACGCCAATATTCAGACCACAGCAGTCACCTTATTACTGACCACCTTATTCAACAGGGTCACCCACACAAAGTTCCACCACGCCCACTCCTCTATGCGGCTCCACTTGTTCTGTGTTCTAGGGGATTTCGCATGCTTCAACACACTATGTAATTGCTCTTATTTTGTTTGTCATCTATTTCTTCCCACCTTGGGAAGACCCACAGGGCCTCAACTGAGGGCTGCAGAAGTTACCTAAGGAACAAACACAGTTATCCTGTCTCAGAACTCGTCCCCTCCTCACTGTCTCTGTTACCTGCAGTCAGGCCATCTGCAGAGCTGGCAAGCAATGGGACAGACATGGAACTGATGCTGGCATTGTCTCTCTGGTTTTGGGTCTGAACCAGCGCTCCCGTGTGAGAGTCAAAACACCTCTTCACATCTCTTGCCTCCGTCCTCACCTCCTTTGGGCCTCTTTTCTTCCAGCTGTCTGCGAGCCAGGCTGAGCTCCCCACAAATGTAAAGCAATAATAAGTAATCATCAGGCTAATGAGGCTGAGGGTGATTGTGCAGGAACTCCCTGCCACATGACAAACAGCCGGCTGCTGATTTATCATGGGACAGACGTAAATACTTGCCTCTCCCCTGAGCAGGAACATATGTTCTTAGTCATATAGTAGCTGCTGAAAACACCCCATTGGGGTTGTTCACCCTCTACTGAGATGAGATGGAGGCAGAGGGGCCCAAGCTTTGCCAGGAATGAGTGGTGGTTAAAAGGGTAAGGTTCTTTCTCTTTCTTCAACCTGGCCACCGATGAAACAAACTCAAATAACCAGTGGGTCTAGCATAGGAGTGAAGCATCAGTTCTAGGCCCAAAAGCTCAGGATGCTTAAACTCCAGCTGCCACCCAGTAGGGCGTGACCTCCGTTAAGTTGCTTAACAATGATGAGCCTCAGTTTTCTCCTCTGAAAATAGGTTAATAATAGTATCTTCCCTCATTCGGTTGTTGTGAAGATCAAGAATGAATGTCAACTGTCTAGCACAGAGTAAAACCTTAATAAATGGATGGCCAGGCACGGTGGCCCACACCTGTAATCCCAGCACTCTGGGACGATGAGGTGGGTGGATCACCTGAGGTCAGGAGTTCAAGACCAGCCTGGCCAACATGGTGAAATCCTGTCTCTACTAAAAATACAAAAATTAGCTGGGCATGGTGGTGCACACCTGTAATCCCAGCTACTCAGGAGGCTGAGGCAGGAGAATTGCTCCAACCCAGGAGGCAGAGGTTGCAGTGAGCCAAGATCATACCACTGCACTCCAGCCTGGGTGACAGAGTGAGGCTCTGTCATAAATAAATAAATAAACAAACAAACAAATAAATAAATAAATGGAGCACAGTCAGTGTCAACATGCTATATTGTTAGTCAACATGATTCTTGCTCTTATCCTGGAAGACCCCTTGCTCTCCCGTGGGTGCCTGGTTATGCTCACTCCATCCCATCTTTGTCCTCACCCAGAGCCCCTCTCCTCTTCCCTCTTCCTGTCCAAATTCTAACCATCCCTCCCAATGCCTGCTCCATTTTTTCCAGCCATTCCTGATTCCTCCTCGCCTTGATCTTGTACTGGAAATAGTAAGTGGCTTTTACACTTTTTTTTAAGCCATAGATCCCTTTGTTACAAGGAAATCATACCCAGAAATAAACACAAATAAGACCAAAAAGGCAGAGCTGTGAAAGAAAGGAGAAGTGAGAACTGAGTCTCTACCATCCACGGACTTACCTTAGGGTTTGGAAGATGAGCCCCTCCCCCATGGACGTAGAGGGAATCAGATCATCAGATCACGGTGTCACCATGTTCTGCCTTGGACTTTGAGTCAGGCAGCTGCCATCTTCAGTCCATAGTGCACAGTTCTGCCCCTTCACCCTGCTTTATTCCCTTGTCCATTTTTCTGTCTCCTCCAATAAGCTTCTGGGGCAAGAACCATGCCTCCTTCATGTCTGCCTACTTATATCCCAAAACTCAGACAGGGCTCTGTACCCTGGCAGGCACCCAACATACATCTGTTAACATGAAATGAGATACATCCAGACAGTTTATAAATACACCTAAGCAAAGCCTCTCCTCATTACAGATGGGGTAAACTGAGGCAGGACAACCCAGGTATTTATCAAGAGTCAGTCCTGGAATAGGAGCCCCCAGATGCCTAGCTCCAGCCTCACCTACTAGCCTCGGAGGCTCCCAAATGCAAGTGACTTGCTGTTCATATTCCCTGGCATCCAGCAACCCAAGAATTTTGCTTTTGCTATCAGGAGGATGGAAGGATAGGAGCTTAGGGTAAGTAAGACAAAAGCTCTCTGGGAAAGAACTGCTGCTGTCTGAGCAAGAGAGACAGGGGAGAGAACCCAAGAAGTTTAAGACAAGAATGAAACATGTATCTTGTTAAATACTAAGTTCTACTGTCTGGGCCAGGGGTTTTGAGGCCACAAGGACTTCCCAGAGCAGATGGAAGTAGGAGGGAAGCCAGGAGTGTGTATAAGGGAAAAGGCCCCAGTGGGGAGGGTTCCAGACAGCCTCCTCCCATACCCTAGCTTTCTTCTGAGCAGCTCTGCCTTCATCAGTCTTACTTGTGTTTATTTCTGGGTATGATTTCCTTGTAACAAAGGGATCTGTGGCTTACAAAAATGTTTAAAAACCACTTACTATTTCCAGTACAAGATCAAGGCTAGGAGAAATCAAGAATGGCTGGAAAAGATGGGGCAGGCATTGGGAGGGATGGTTAGAATTTGGAGAGGAAAAGGAGAGGGGCTCTGGGTGAGGACAAAGATGGGATGGAGTGAGCATGACCAGGTGCCCACAGGACAGCAAGGGGTCTTCCAGGGTAAGAGCAAGAATCATGTTGACTACCAATGGAGAATGGAGAGGGTTGGGTATGAGAGGGGGTGGGATGAGGGAAAGTATAAGGGTGGACCTTCACTCTGTTCTCCTGCTTCAAATGCCTTCTTAGACAATGGCTCCCAATGGGCCTTGTAGATCCAACTAACAAAGCCCTATTCCCTTCTCCATCAGACATCCCTAGTTGCCTCTGAACCACTACCAGTCAATCAAATATAGGAGGATGCCTTTCTCATGACCCTTTGTCATGAGGTTGCCAGAGTCACCCCTGTCAACTACCTCACGTGATCACCTGTCAGCTGTGTGAACCTTGATCAGGTGACTTAACCTCTCTGAACCTCAGGTCCTCATGCGCCAAATGGGATGACACTGTTGTGAGAATTATACATGAGATAATTTATAATCACACATACCGAGGTTCCTGGCCCTTGAGGAATTCTCAATAAATACAAGGTAGTTGGCTCTGGAAGACTTTGGGAAACCAAGCTCAGGTTGTGGTTGATTATGGGTTACCATGGAAACCAGATCTAAAGGCTGGAGAATAGACAGGCCTAGTGTGTCCAGAGCACCTAGGCCTGATTCACTTTATGATCTATTTTCTTGAGTCCTTAAATGCACCTTGGAGTTCACACAGGCATAAAGGAATGGCTCAATGCATTGTCCTCAGCCCCTGAGCAAGGCAGTAAGCCCAGTTCCACACAGGGGCAATTCCTGAATACACATTCACTGCGTGAAGAAAGTACCAAGGACCTAGCTCTGTAACGCGTGTAGACAGGAGTGATTGATGAGTTTAACTTCATGCATCTCATTGCAGCCTAAAATGATGTGACAAGTCCCGGCGCGGTGGCTCACGCCTATAATCCCAGCACTTTGGGAGGCCAAAGTGGGTGGATCACTTGAGGTCAGGAGTTCGAGACTAGCCCGGCCAACATGGTGAAACCCCGTCTCTACTAATAATACAAAAAAATTAACTAGGCATGGTGGTGCACACCTGTAATCTCAGCTACTCAGGAGGCTGAGGCAGGAGAATCACTTGAACCCAGGAGGCAGAAGTTGCAGTGAGCCGAGATCACATCATTGCACTCCAGCCTGGGTGACAACAGTGAAACTCCATCTCAAAAAAAAAAAAAAAAGAGGATGTGACAAAAAGTTAGGTGAACTTGCTGGTCTCATTCTATCTGAGTTGGTGCCTCTCAGGGTTCTTTGTTTAATTTGACTTGTGCTGGGGTTGATGGAAGATATGCATCAGTAACAGGTGCTTTTCATTGGATACTTTGATACTCATCACCAGCCAGCAGATTCCAAGGTTGAACCGCTGCTGGGATGTCTGTTCTTAAGTGTTGAACTGATGGCTGCTCTCTCCCTGGTAATAGGGTATCTGCCACATCGGTAGCTATCAGTGGGAGGCACTCAAATGGAACCCCCATAACTACCACTTCTAGCTCTATGAACTTGGCACTGGTCACTTAATCCTCTGAGCCTGCGTTTCCCGCTCTGAAAAATAGGTATGGCACTGACACAAGCTGCCCTGCCTGCCACTGGTTTGCTGGAATGAAATCAAAGGTATAGAAATGGACTTTGGGAGGTGGAGGCAGGTGGATCACCTGAGGTCAGGAATTCAAGACCAGGCTAGCCAACATGGTGAAACCCCATTTCTACTAAAAATACAAAAATTAGCTGGGCACGGTAGTGTACACCTGTACTCAGGAGGCTGTAGCAGGAGGATCACTTGAACCCGGAAAGAAGAGCCTGTTCCCCAAGCCCTTCCATTTCTATACTTTTTTTTTCAAGCCAGAGTCTGTCGCCACTGCACTCCAGCCTGGGCGACACAGTGAGACTCTGGTTCACACACACAAAAAAAGCATAGAAATGGAAGGGCTTGGGGAACAGGCTCTGTCTCAAGCCATCGTTACCAGATGGTCAGCTGATCCCACATGACTTATTGTGTAAACACAGTAAGTATGTTCCTGAGAATTAAGGGGTTGTGGGGAAGAATGCATCTTTCTGATATTCTAAAAGCCACTCTCTAGAGAGATTAGTTATAAATACAACACAGAGGCCTTAATACAAGTGTAATATACTTGACCTGTTCGTCACATGGTGCTGGCAAATTGCTTAATGTCTCCAGACCTCAGTTTCCCCATGTGCAAAATAAAGGGACTTGGGTGGATGGTTTGCTCCTTGGTTCCAACTTTCTGTGACTATTGATAGGCATTAGATTTTGAGAGACATGAACCATAATGTCTACAATTCCACCACAGTTTGAGCACAACTGAATTATCTCAGCAAGCACATGCCTGCCTTTGGATAGGTTTCATCTCATACTTCCTCACAACAAATTAAAAGAGACGCTCAGGGAAGTTCAATTTCCAAGGTCACATAGCTAATAAATGACTTGGACCAGGACTTGAACCTGGACCTGCTTGTCCCAAAACCTATGTATCTTCCAAGATACAGTGCTTTTGCCAAGTGATAGAGATTTTCCAGATTTACAATGAGATATTTTTATGTTGTTTTGTAGGAAACCAGATATACATAATAATATATAAAATTAGATATATTTATATAATTATATATCAAATTACATATACATATATTATATGTAAAATTACATATAATATATTTATAACTATATGTAATATATAATATATGACATATAGTGTATAATATATAATATATAATATATATTTTCTATGTTATATTTTATATGTTATATATGGTTTTTTTTTTTTTTTTTTTGAGACAGAGTCTTGCTCTGTCACCCAGGCTGGAGTGCAGTGGCGCGATCTCGGCTCACTGTAAGCTCCACCTCCTGGGTTAACGCCATTCTCCTGCCTCAGCCTCCCGAGTAGCTGGGACTACAGGTGCCCACCACCACACCTGGCTAATTTTTTTTTTTTCTATTTTTAATAGAGACAGGGTTTCACCGTGTTAGCCAGGATGGTCTCAATCTCCTGACCTCTTGATCCGCTGCCTCGGCCTCCCAAAGTGCTGGGATTACAGGCGTGAGCCACCGCGCCCGGCCTATATATGTATTTTTGAAACCCTTTAGAAGGTCAAGACTCTTCAGAAGGTCAAGGTCATTTAGCTGGGTGAACGATTAATTCCCGCAAGCAACAACACCCTGTGTATAAACTGCACCCAGAATGCAGCCCTTTCAAGATGGAGAAGGAGGGGCCTCAGGGAGGGCAGAACGCCCAGCGCACCTGCCAGGTCTGTGAAAGATGGGAGAGGTTGAAGAAGAAAGAGTAGGAAAAGGCTTTCTTCCCCCCTCAAGTTAGAAAGCAGGCAGAGCAAGAGAGAGAGATCAAAAACCACGAAAGGTCCCTCATGTCAACCTCTCCCTGTTTTAATTAAGCAGAGAGTCCACACCCCCACCCCCACTCCCTCAAAAATGCTTTGCACTCAGCAAGAGCTGCTTCACAGCAGGTTGCAGTTAAGCCTTCAAACAACCAGCAGCCTCAGGAAATGCCAGCAGCCCACAGGTGCGGGGCGAGGCGGGGCCCCTCCCGTTCTCCGCACCCAGGCGGAGCAGTCACAAGACGGACTAAGGAGCCGCAAGAGCGTTCCCTGAACCCTTCTCCACGGGGCCGTGATTCTCGGCAGCGAGCCTCCAACTGTGGCAACCCTCGGTAAGACAGGCATCTTCCGTGGGGACCCAGCCAACACCTACAGACATCCACACATACTAAGCTCAGAAAAACTCACAAAACAATTCTTGCCGCTATTATGTGCAATGCATTCATATTTCCTTTTTTCTTTTTTTTTTTTAATGCTGGCTGCAGCTTTCTATATAGCGTCACGATTCACTGAGTGTTTCCAAACTCATTTTGAAAATGCAGTCTGCTGGAGGGAGGCATTAATGTCCTCCAAGTTAGGCAGAGACTGACCTGCTCTCCCTCCTTGCCTCATTAGCTCTACCCAGCCCAGGTCCCTGCTCAGGCAAACTTGCAGCTCTGGAATGTCTTTAACTCCTCCACACCTCCAGGCCAGGGCCATACTCCTTGCTCAGCCCAATGCCCATTCTCCTGTCCCTCTCTTCTTCCTACAGTTCAGACCACCTCTATGTCTCTGAATTTTTTTTTAAATTTTATTTGTTTTTTCTTCTTCCTTTTTTTTGTTTGTTTGTTTGTTTCTGCTAGAGGTTTTTATTTTGTTTTGTTTTAGATAAGAGTCTCACTCTGTCACCCAGGCTGGAGTGCAGTGGCACGATCTTGGCTCCCTGCAACCTCCACCTCCCAGGTTCAAGCAATTCTCCTGCCTCAGCCTCCCAAGTAGCTGGGATTACAGGCACACGCCACACCTGGCTAAGTTTTGTATTTTTAGAGACAGGGTTTCAACATGTTGGCCAGGCTGGTCTCGAACTCCTGACCTGAAGTGATCCGCCTGTCTCGGCCTCCCAAAGTGCTGGATTACAGGCGTGAGCCATGGCGCCCGGCCTCCTCCCTGAATTTCTCATGTGTAACTGTTGCGGATTGCAAGCCCCTCTGTTCTCCACTGATCACTCTAGGTGTGGCTGTTCTGTGGGGAACAGGTTACGAGTCCTCCAGGGTCTGTTTATTCTGTGGCCGAAGTCCCACTAATCAAAGTTTTTCCATCAACATTTCTAAATGGAAGAGAAGGCAGAAAGTGGGGTGAGGGTGGGAGGGGCGCAGGAGGAGGGAGGACTGGGACCTCCTCCAGAGACCCCATTCCTAAAGAAGGAAAATTGCAATTATTGTCAACTTTGTGTGGGGGGCCTTCCATGCTTAGCAGGAAGAGGACAATGGTTTTCAGACCCAGCGTTGATGGCAACACCTGCCTTCCAGGTGGGAGACAGGATTCCTCTCAGAGACAAGATGCTGAAGAAGATGCTGAGAGACGCCCTGGGGGACCTCCTCAGAAGAGAAAAGCAAGCCCCACTGGACCTTCCAGAAAGGCAGGAATGAGGGGAAGGCAAGGGTTAGCAGCCAACCACTGGGAAAACACCGTGCAGGGTGGGCCCCTGGGGAGCAGGGGGAGCTCCAGCGATGTTGAGGAGGGCATGGCGGGTGCATTGGGGGCTTCGTCTATTCCATCAAGCCCACCCAGAAAGGGAGGCTCTGTGTCCCACTGGCCAGGTTCAATCCTGGGACCCTGGACTACTTACCAAACCCTTCTGTGTTTCTGCTTCCTGGCAGTCACATGGGTCCTGCCTCTTAGGGTTCTGTGAGGACCCAATGGGTTAATACAAATAACACACTTAGAGCATGGCCAGATACAGGAAAAGTGTTCTGTCCACTTTAATTCATCATCACATCCACTCTGCAAGGTACTTTTTTTTGAGACGGAGTCTCTGTCATCTAGGCTGGAGTGCAGTGGTGCGATCTCGGTCACTGCAATCTCTGCCTTATAGGTTCAAGTGATTCTCCTGCCTCAGCCTCCCATGTAGCTGGGACTACAGGCGTGTGCCACCATGACCAATTAATTTTTGTATTTTTCGTGGAGATGGGCTTCCACTATATTGACCAGGCTGGTCTCGAACTTCTGACCTCAAGTGATCTGCCCACCTCGGTCTCCCAAAATGCTAGGATTACAGGTGTGAGCCACTGCGCCTGGCCCAAGGTGAATATTATCCCCATTTTGTAGATGAGGAAACTGAGGTTCAGAGGGCCCCAGAAGAAATGGCCTCACAGAATCCACTACACAAAGAATGTTTATTGAGCAACTGTCACGGGAAAGGCAGGAAATTCAGAGGAGGTTAATAGGCCATTCTGTCCCAAAGAGGTTTGTGTTTCTAGTGGGGTGATGATTGCAAACTCCAGTACAGTTTCTCTGCTTTCAAAGGGCAGAGAGATCCCAGGAGAAGGAAGGTGGCAGAGGAAGGGGATTTGGGCTGGTTAGAGGAAGCTTCGCTAGAGGAACTAAGCTCCAGGATAATCAGGGTTTGTGATGGGGTGGGGAGAGAACACCAGCAACTCAGAGGCAGGAGAGGCTTTCATAGTATTTGTATCCTCTCTCCTCAGGCTCTGCATTGGCTGGTCCTGATTACAGAAAAAAAAATTGCTCTGCTTCAGAGTGGGTCAAGAGACCCACTGATGAAAAGCCTCAAATGTATGAATACATATGGGCACCAAGAAGGGAACAGACACGGGCCTGTTGAGGGTAGAGAATGGAAGGAAAGTAAGGAATTAAAACCACTGTGCTTATTACCTGGGTGGCAAAATAATCTGCACACCAAACCCCTGTGACATGCAACTTACCTGCACCTGTCCCTGTACCCCGAATCTAAAGTAAAAATTTAAAAAAAAAAAAAAAAAGCCGGGCGCGGTGGCTCAAGCCTGTAATCCCAGCACTTTGGGAGGCCGAGACGGGCGGATCACGAGGTCAGGAGATCGAGACCATCCTGGCTAATACGGCGAAACCCCGTCTCTACTAAAAAATACAAAAAACTAGCCGGGCGACGAGGCGGGCGCCTGTAGTCCCAGCTACTCGGGAGGCTGAGACAGGAGAATGGCGTGAACCCGGGAGGCGGAGCTTGCAGTGAGCTGAGAGCCGGCCACTGCACTCCAGCCTGGGCGGCAGAGCAAGACTCCGTCTCAAAAAAAAAATAAAAATAAAAAAAATAAATAAATAAAAAATAAAAAGAAAAGAAAGTTGAAATGACTAATAACAACAACAAAAAAAATGATTTTTAGAGATGGGGTCTTGCTATGTTGCTCAGGCTGGTCTTAAACTCCTGGGCTCAGGTGATCCTCCCTCCTTGGCCTCCCAAAGTGCTGGAATTATTTTTAATGATGTTGGTTCATACTTTCTTTGTTATACGTATGGAGATTCTCACCCACTGTTACCAGTTAGCTTTCCCAAACTGTGCTTTAACTGCTGACTTTGTAATAAAAAGCAGTATCTTCAAAAAAAATAAATAAAATGAACAATTTGAAAACACAAACAAAGAAGGCCTCACTGTAGGTTTTCGATCTCCAAGCGAGGCTGTATACACTCAGCCGGGGAGGAAAGGATCCATGATCATTGTTAGAGGTAAACATGGAAAAGATAGCACAGTGACAAGCCAGTGGCCCTCAACCTTGGTGGCATATTAGAATACCCTGGAAAGTCCCACCCCAATTAAGTCTGAATCTCTGAAGGTGGGGCCGAGGCATCAGTAGGTTTTAAAGCTCCTGGGGGCTGCTGTGCAAAGGCAGACTTGAAGCTCTGTTCCTTCATTTCAAAAAGAAAGAAAGAAAATGGAAGTGGCCAGAGCTTCTCTCCAGGCGAAGAACAGAAAGCAGAAAAGAACTGGCTTCTTTTTGTGATCTTGGTCCAAACCTCTTTTTCTCTCACTGAAGGATTCTCCCAGCAACCTCCAAGCAACCAGCCAAGAGATGCTGCCCTGAATTTTTGGTCCTCAGTTATAGAACAAAGAAGTCTTTGAGGTTTAACAAGAGGCTGCTCAGCTCTCTGGCCCCTGGGCTACTAAGATCGAGATTGGGAGCCTGGGCCGCCACATGTGTGAGGGAGGGAGCCTCGGAGCAGGGCTGCCAGCTGGTACCCTCCAAAGGCAGCACCTTACCTCCTGCCCACCCTCCTCCCAACCCTCAGGAGGGTGCTTGCAGTGAGATGAGCTGCCACAGGGAATAAAAACCAGCAGCACCCCCTCAGCATCCCTCCACTGTGTCAGGATTACAGTGTGCCCCAGCCCCCAGCCCAGCCCTCTCTCCCCTGGAGGGAAACCAGCTTAAATTTGACTGGTTATCAGGAATCCCTCATCTGGTCAGTGCCAAGATATCCCCAGCCTCCTGCTCCCAAACCCGGCTCCTCGGGAAGTGCTCCTCCAAGCAGGTGGAAACATAGCTTGCCTGAAGTGGTGGTGAATCTCCTCGTGGTGAGGGTTGGGAGGATAGGTGGTACTTGGACTAGACTTGGGAGTATGGGAGTGGGAAGGGCAGTGGAAGGGGGATTTTGTTCCATCTTTTTTTTGAGATGGAGTCTTGCTCTGTTGCCCAGGCTAGAGTGCAGCAGCGTTCTGGGCTTACTGCAAGCTCTGCCTCCTGGGTTCACGCCATTCTCCTGCCTCAGCCGCCCTAGTAGCTGGGACTACAGGCGCCCACCACCATGCCCAGCTAATTTTTTGTATTTTTAGTAGAGACGGGGTTTCACCGTGTTAGCCATGATGGTCTCAATCTCCTGACCTCGTGATCCGCCCGCCTCGGCCTCCCAAAGTTCTGGGATTACAGGTGTGAGCCACCACGCCCAGCCTGTCCCATCTCTTCTTGTTGTTGTTGTTGCTTTCTCCAGTCTCAGAGGTAGGAGATGTTGGGCAGCATTCAAGAAAAAGTTCACCTCTCCAAGCCTTAGCGTAGGCAACTGGCCACCAACCCTGCTCACTCCGGCGGTTTGAATGGCTTGCTCCTGACTGTGCCCTCTGCATTTGCCTTCATCTACCTCCATTCTTCTTTAGGGTCAACATGCCAGGACCCTATATCTTCCCCCACATCACTTGTTCACAGGGGCTCCTTCTCCTGGAGTTCTGTCTAAGGGCTTCCCAGACCTGAGTCTCATGGACATGTCCACTCTTCTTGTCCAACATCTCAGGAGCCTTGAATACTGCTGACCACTGTGGTTGTAGGATGGTGGTAGGGTGGTGTAGGGTGGTGGGAGGGTGGTTGTAGGGTGGTGGGAGTGTGGTGGAGGGTGGTGGTAGGGTGGTGTAGGGTGGTGGTAGGGTGGTGTAGGCTGGTGGGAGTGTGGTGGAGGGTGGTGGTAGGGTGGTGTAGGGTGGTGGGAGGGTGGTTGTAGGGTGGTGGGAGGGTGGTGGAGGGTGGTGGGAGGGTGGTTGTAGGTGGTAAGGTGGTGGGAGGGTGGTGGAGGGTGGTGGTAGGGTGTGTAGGGTGGTGGTAGGGTGGTGTAGGGTGGTGGTAGAGGGTGGTGGGAGGGTGGTGGTAGGGTGGTGTAGGGTGGTGGGAGGGTGGTTGTAGGGTGGTGGGAGGTGGTGGAGGGTGGTGGAGGGTGGTTGTAGGGTGGTAAGGTGGTGGGAGGTGGTGGAGGGTGGTGGTAGGGTGGTGTAGGGTGTGGTAGGGTGGTGTAGGGTGGTGGGAGGGTGGTTGTAGGGTGGTGAGAGGGTGGTGGAGGGTGGTGGGAGGGTGGTTGTAGGGTGGTAAGGTGGTGGGAGGGTGGTAAGGTGGTGGTAGAGGGTGGTGGAAGGATAGTGGTAAGGTGGTGTAGGGTGGTGGGAGGGTGGTGGTAGAGGGTGTGGAAGAATAGTGGTAGGGTGGTGTAGGGTGCAGGTAAGGTGGTGTAGGGTGGTGGAAGGGTGGTGGTAGAGAGTGTGGAAGAATAGTGGTAGGGTGGTGGTAGGGTGGAGGTAGGGTGGTGTAGGGTGGTAGGGCAGTGGTAGAGGGTGGTGGAAGGATAGTGGTAGGGTGTTGTAGGGTGGAGGTAGGGTGGTTGTAGGGTGGTAGGGTGGTGGTAGAGGGTGGTGGGAGGATAGTGGTAGGGTGTTGTAGGGTGGTGGTAGGGTGGTGGTAGAGGGTGTGGAAGAATAGTGGTAGGGTGGTATAGGGTGGTGGTAGGGTGAAAATAAAGTTACATGTATGTATTGAGGTCTGGCACACAGTGTTCAAAACATGTTAGCTCTCTCTCCCCTGCGTACTTTCAAGAGTGTATGGTGTTCAGTGTACCCTGGGCCCTGGCTCTGTGTCATTCTGCAATGACTGAGGAAGGCTGGAAACAAGGAGAACAAACCCACTTCTGGTTACTGGTTTGAGGCCTGGTAACAGTGGCCACCCTCGACCTTCCTGGGCTGCCGTCTTTGAAGACCACCATCCCTAAGGTGAGCAGAGATGGTTCAGAGATTTTTCCTTTGTCTTTCTGCAGAGGAAGTACAACCAGAAGTTGGGATGAGTTGGCCTGGAGATGGAAGAGATTGGAGATACCCCACTTTTCCCGGTGACTGCTTTGATAAGCAGACAGTCTTCCTTTCTCTTTCCTTTGAAGATTTTGGTCCAGTTTGCAAAGGAGCTAGTATCTCAGTTGTTTTAAGAATGTATAGTCCTGGAGGAAGACACCAACTGAGAAAATGGAGCACCTAGAAAAAGGCAGATAAGGGAATAAAAGAAATGACTAAATTTTCTAGCCATTTATAGTTTTAGCCATTTAAATTTTTTAAATTATGATAAACAGAAGAAAATAGTTATGAGCTTAAGTAGGGAAGTACTTCTAAGCACACACATATTAAGAACATATAATGGAAAGAATGATATATTTGAATACATTTTTAAAATGTATTTCTCTATGTTAAAAAAAATTTTTTTTTTTTTTTTTTTGTGAGATGGAGTCTCGCTCTGTCACCCAGGCTGCAGTGCAGTAGTGCAATCTCAGCTCGCTGCAACCTCCACTCCCTGAGTTCTGGCAATTCTCTTGTCTCAGCCTCCCCATTAGCTGGGATTACAGGTGCCCACTACCACAACTGGCTAATTTTCCTATTTTTAGTAGAGACAGGGTTTCACCATGTTGGCCAGGCTGGTCTCGAACTCCTGACCTAAAGTGATTCACCTGCCTCAGTCTCCCAAAGTGGTGGCAGACATAAGCCACTGTGCCCAGCTAAAAAACAATTTCTATAGATAAAAAGAAACTATATATCATTGTATAGGTTAGAAAACAAAGTATTTGAAATATATATAACAAAATTAATATCTTTAATATGTAAACAGCTTTTACAAATTAATGAGAAAAAGAAAATCCCAGCTAAAAAGTTCAATGGACATAAATATGCAATTTACAAATAAAGACATACAGATGTAAAAAGTATATCCTGGCCGGGCGCGGTGGCTCACGCCTGTAATCCCAGCACTTTGGGAGGCCGAGGCGGGCGGATCACAAGGTCAGGAGATTGAGATCATCCTGGCTAACACGGTGAAACCCCAACTCTACTAAAAATAGAAAAATTAGCTGGACGTGATGGTGGGCGCCTGTAGTCCCAGCTAATCGGGAGGCTGAGTCAGGAGAATGGCGTGAACCCGGGAGGTGGAGCTTGCAGTGAGCCGAGATCATGCCACTGCACTCCTGCCTGGGTCACAGAACCAGACTCCGTCTCAAAAAAAAAAAAAAAAAAAAATATATATATATATATATGTATATCCTTTGAGTAATAAATACAAAGTAAAATAACAGTGAAATTCCTTTTTTTCCCCACTTAGCTTATTGTCAATGATTAAAAATAAATGCTTAATGTTGGTAAGATTATGGGAAACAGAAACTCTGATTCAAAGCTACTGAAAATATAAAGTGATATAACATTTCTGGGGGCAGTTTGCCAGTATGAATTAAAACTTTTATATGATTTACTCACATTCGCTTTTAGGAATGTCTCTTAAGAAAATAACTAGAAGTGGCTGGGTGTGGTGGCTCACGCCTGTAATCCCAGCACTTTGGGAGGCCAAGGCAGGTGGATCATGAGGTCAGGAGATCAAGACCATCCTGGCCAACATGGTGAAACCCCATCTTTACTAAAAATATAAAACTTAGCCAGGCATGGTGGCGCGTGCCTGTAATCCCAGCTACTCGGGAGGCGGAGGCAGGAGAATCCCTTGAACCAGGGAGTCAGAGGTTGCAGTGAGCCGAGATTGCACCACAGCACTCTAGCCTGGTGACAGAGCGAGACTCTGTCTCAAAAAAATAAATAAATAAATAGAATATACACAGATTTGCATATAAAGATGTTAGTCAAAGAATTCTTCATAATAATTTTTAAATTAAGAACAACCTAGGCCAGGTGCAGTGGCTCACATCTGTAATCCAAGCACTTTGGGAGGCTGAGGAGGGTGGATCATGAGGTCAGGAGTTCCAAACCAGCCTGACCAACATGGTGAAACTCCATCTCTACTAAAATTACAAAAATCAGCTGGGTGTAGTGGTGCACGCCTATAATCCCAGCTACTCAGGAGGCTGATGCAGGAGAATCGCTTGAACCTGGAAGGCAGAGGTTCCAGTGAGCCAAGATTGCATCACTGCACTCCAGCCTGGACAACACAGCAAGACTTCATCTCCAAAAAAAAAAAAAAAAAAACTAAATGCTGAGGCAGGACAATCACTTGAACCTGGGAGGCAGAGATTACAGTAAGCCAAGATGGTGCCACTGCACTCCAGCCTGGGTGACAGAGCAAGACTCTGTCTCAAAAAAAATAAAATAAAAAGGAAAAAAAAGAACAACTTAAATGTCTGCAAATAGATACTTGGTTTAATATACTTTGGCATAAATATATTGGATAGAATGCTGTGCAGCAATAAAAATCATAATTTCACCAGGTGCAGTGGCTCACACCTGTAATCCCAACACTTGGGGAGGCTGAGGCGGGCAGATGACTAGGTCAGGAATTCGAGACCAGCCTGGTCAATATGGCGAAACCCCGTCTCTACTGAAAAATACAAAAATTAGTTGGGCACAGTGGGAGGTGCCTGTAATCCCAGCTACGCGGGAGGCTGAGGCAGGAGAATCGCTTGAACCTGGGAGGCAGAGCTTGTGGTGAGCCAAGATCAAGCCACTGCACTCCAGCCTGGATGACAGAGTGAGATTCCGTCTCAAAATATACATATATATATATATACACACACACATATATATATATATAAAATTCAAAGAATATGAATATACAGAAATATTCACAATATAATATATTGGAAGGAAGCTGGGAAGCTAAGGAAATGTGGTTTACAAAACACAGGCTGAAGGAAATGGCCAAGAGAGTCCTTGAGTGCTCTGTGTAGATCTTTTGTCCAGTCTTTGGCAGGAAAGGTAGGGCTCTACGATTGACAGCTCACCAGAGTCACCTGGAGTGCGGCAAGGAGGCTTCCCCAGGAAGGGAGCACAGGATAGACAAATATATAGGTCATCTGTGCAATTGAGAAAGATGATTGTGGTGGTAGCAGTGGTGGTGATGGAGGTTGGGGCAGGGGGAGATTAGGGTGGCATCTCTGATTCTGGAATTCTCAATGATCGTCGAAGTATGTGCTTTACAGTTACCTACGAAGCAGGGTCCTAAAAAATAATTTTGCTATATTTCCCAAAAGCTTTGAAATAGGGAAAAATCCAAAACTGCTAATTTCCTTATATTTATTTTGTTGTTTAGCAGTCTATTTGTTTGCAGCAGAGTCTCAGTCTGACCTCCAAGCCCATCCAGAGGGCCCGGGCGACTGCAGGAGGGCCGTCGCTCCTGCCCGCGGAGCTGGAGCGGGGACCAAAGACAGAGACTGGGGCATCCACCAGGAGAGTCCCAAGGCTCCCAGACGGGAGCTCCATACAAACCCTGGAGGGCAAAGCGGGGAGAGGGAGCGAAGGTGAAGAGCCCAGGAGCCTGGAGAGCGGGGATCCTTTGTCTGAGGAAGCTCCAAGGAAACGGAGGGGACTCCCTGAAGTAGATTCCTTCTGTCTTCAGGGTGGCTTTTTATGCTAAGTCCCACCTGGGATGCTGGTGTGCTGAAGCATTTAGGGAGCTGGCCCGGCAGAGGGGATGCAGGGAAAGCCTGGGGGTGGAGGCCGGGAGAACCACAGACCCCACCATCTGAGAGCTTGACACCAACAACAAGCCTGTGGCCAAAGCACTGCGGGTACTGGGTTTTGTACCAGGAGTTTCTGGCCGTATAACAACCCACCCTTGTGGGAACTAATCCATCCCCTTAAGAACGAATCCAGTCGCACCAGAGCAAGAGCTCACTCGCTACCAGGAGAACAGCATCAAGTCATTCATGAGAGACTCACCCCATGACCCTGCCAGACCCACCTCCAACACCACCACATTGGAGATCAAATTTCAACATGAGTTTTGGCGGGGACAAACAAACCATATCCAAACCATAGCAAACTCCGTCGCTGAATGCCAGAAACTGAAAGCCTAAGCATGGCCCTATACTGTCTAGGCTCCTGCTCTGCCACGGACCAGATTCAGCCGCATGGCAAGGTCCCCAGCTGGTTCATGAGCACATTTCAGAAGCACTGAGGATCGTGTTAAACTGCAGGTCTTGATTCAGTATGTCCGGAGGAGGGACTGAGATTGTGTTGCTAAACAGATCCTAGATGACCCTGATGTTGCTGGTCCATGGATCACACTTTGGGGGAAAAAGGGGGTCTACTGTCTCTGTTCTATGCCCCACCCCCCATTTTGATGCAGGCTGCCCCCATCCCTCTCACCTGCACCACCACCTGGCTCCACCCTCTAAGTGGAACCACTCCCTCTCTCCAGGCTCAGAGCCTCTCCACCGCCTCCCTCACCCACTTTCACTGACAGGTTCTCAAAAGGCTCATGACAGTCAGGCGTGGTGGCTCACACCTGTAATCCTAGCACTTTGGGAGGCTGAGGCAGGCTGATTACTTGAGCCCTGGAGTTTGAGGCCAGCCTGGGCAGCATAGCAAGACCCTATCTCTACAAAATAATACAAAAATTAGTCGGGCATGGTGGCACATGCCTGTAGTCCCAGCTTCTAGGGAGGCTGAGGTGGGAGGATCATCTGAACTCAGGAAGTTGAGGCTGCAATGAGCCGTGACTGCACCACTGCACTCCAGCCTAGGTGTCAGAGACCCTGTCTCAAAAAAGAAGAAAGAAAAAAAAAAAGGCTCATGACACTATCTGCTTCGTTTTCCTTACCATTTCCTTCCTACGAAAGCCTAGCAATTAGCCTCTGCCTCAGACCTCTGTGTGTGTGTGTGTGTGTGTGTGTGTGTGTCTCTCTCTCTGCGGAACAGATTTTCAAAAGTCACCAACAACCTCTTAAAAACCCTGCTTATTGCTGGGTGCAGTGGTGCACGCCTGTAATCCCAGCACTTTGAGAGGCCGAGGCAGATGAATCACCTGAGGTCAGGAGTTCGAGACTAGCCTGACTAACACGGCGAAACCCTGTCTCTACTAAATACGAAAAAATAAATAACTGGGTGTGGTGGTGCATGCCTATAATCCGAGCTACTTGGGAGGCTGAGACAGGAGAATTGTTTGTATCTGGGAGGCGGAGGTTGCAGTGAGCGAGATCACGCCTTTGCACTCCAGCCTGGGCAACAAGAGCAAAACTCCGTCTCAAAAAAAAAAGGAAAAAAATCCTGCTTATTGGTCTTTTCTTAGTCCTCTCTCTCTAAGAAAGGAGACTTCTGTCCCATTAAATGCTATTGACCAAAACCCATACAGTTTAGCATAGAATTTTTGCCCTGGTTTGTCCTGATTTCTCCCTACCTCTCAGGCCTATCCCCTTTATTCCAGTTCTTCATTCTACTCCCTGAAATTGTATTTCTACCTCCAAGTTCAGACGGCATGCAGAACCAAATCTGCAGCTCCAACTATTCTCTGAATCTCAAACCATGCATTTCTGATTCCTGAAACTCAAGGTCTCAAAGGACACTGATTATTTTTCCATTTAATTCAGTGGAATGCAATAAACATGTTACTAGGTATTGTGCTGTGAAAACAAGGTGATGGAGCCTTCCTCCAAGGGGTTCCTAGGAACAAACCTTCCTGATACCAGTGGTATGCTGGTAAACCAGCTCTCTTAAAGAAAACAACAAAAAAAAGCCCCAATGTATGACATTTACCAGTCTCCACCATGGCTTATTTAAAACTTCAGCCATAACATTACTGAACACAGACAAGAGATGCACAGAATTGGCTCTCCAGAGCCAGAATGAGTCAGCTTCAGCACAGCACTGTTGGCCCTCACACAGCTACCAGTTATTATCCCAGTCATCCACCCTCAAATCTTAGAACCAAAGCATCCTTGATACTATGCTGTCCCATTCACCCTCACATCTAATAAATCAGCAACTGTGGTGACTTTTACAGCAAGGCCCTAAAACTCTTTGAAGGTAAATTATGATAAATTAGAAAAGAAAAGAGAATAAATGGCAAATGGAAAAAAGTAGCAAGATGGTAGGGACTTAAACCCAATCGTGTTGATAATTACATGACATGTAAATGGTCCAAACACT
Organism: Trachypithecus francoisi; assembly: GCF_009764315.1. NCBI lineage: Eukaryota > Metazoa > Chordata > Mammalia > Primates > Cercopithecidae > Trachypithecus > Trachypithecus francoisi. Next base: position 41,628,047 of record NW_022681466.1, on the reverse strand, counting down.
CTAATTAAAAGACAGAGACCTAGATTTCTTCCCCCTGGAAAAAAACAGCAAGAGCCAAATTTTTGTTGTCTACAAAGACACACCCTACATAGTAAGGCACAGATAAGTAAAAAGTATGGAAAAAGATATGACATGCATAAGAAAGCTGCCAGTTGAACAAACTTAACTTCAGAACAAGGAAGATAAGAGACAAAGAGGGATACTTCTTTATTTCTTTCTCTTTCCTTTTTTTTTTTTTTTTTTTGAGATAGGGTCATCCTCTGTCACCCAGGCTGGGGTGCAGTGGTGCAATCACAGTTCACTGCAGCCTCGGCCTCCTTGGCTTAAGCATTTCTCCCACCTCAGCCCCCCGAGTAGCTGGGATTATAGGAACGTGTCACCATGTCTGGCTAATTTTTGTATAATTTTGTAATTTTGCATAATTTGGGGGGTTTGGTATAGTTTTATAATTTTTTGTAGAGAGAGAGTTTTGCCATGTTGCCTAGGTTGATCTTGACCTCCTAGGCTCAAGCAATACACCCACCTCAGCCTCCCAAAGTTCTGGGATTACAAGTGTGAGCCACCACGCCCAGCAGATATTTCTTAATGATTTAAGAGTTAATTCATATGTATATCTATTATATATCCATTAGAAGATTAAAAAAATAAAACTTCAAGAAAATATATCAATCAGAAATGTATATGCACATAAAGACAGAGCTTCAAAATACATAAAGTATCAACTGACAGAATTTCAAGGTGAAATGAAGAAATCTTCAAATCTACCTAGAGATTTTTTTTTTTTTTTTTGAGACAGAGTCTCGCTCTGTCACCCAGGCTGGAGTGCAGTGGCCTGATCTCGGCTCACTGCAAGCTCTGCCTCTTGGGTTCAAGCGATTCTCCCACCTCAGCCCCCCGAGTAGCTGGGATTATAGGAACGTGTCACCATGTCTGGCTAATTTTTGTATAATTTTGTAATTTTGCATAATTTGGGGGGTTTGGTATAGTTTTATAATTTTTTGTAGAGAGAGAGTTTTGCCATGTTGCCTAGGTTGATCTTGACCTCCTAGGCTCAAGCAATACACCCACCTCAGCCTCCCAAAGTTCTGGGATTACAAGTGTGAGCCACCACGCCCAGCAGATATTTCTTAATGATTTAAGAGTTAATTCATATGTATATCTATTATATATCCATTAGAAGATTAAAAAAATAAAACTTCAAGAAAATATATCAATCAGAAATGTATATGCACATAAAGACAGAGCTTCAAAATACATAAAGTATCAACTGACAGAATTTCAAGGTGAAATGAAGAAATCTTCAAATCTACCTAGAGATTTTTTTTTTTTTTTTTTTGAGACAGAGTCTCGCTCTGTCACCCAGGCTGGAGTGCAGTGGCCTGATCTCGGCTCACTGCAAGCTCTGCCTCTTGGGTTCAAGCGATTCTCCTGCCTCAGCCTCCCGAGTAGCTGGGATTACAGGCATTTGTCACCATGTCTGGCTAATGTTTGTATAATTTTGTAATTTTGCATAATTTGGGGGGGGGTTGTATAGTTTTATAATTTTTTGTAGAGAGAGGGTTTCACCACGTTGCCCAGGTTGATCTTGGCCTCCCAGTCTCAAGCAATATACCCACTTCAGCCACCCAAAGTTCTGAAATTACAGGTGTGAGCCACCACACCCAGCAGATATTTCTTAATAATTTAAGAGTTAGTTCATATGTACATCTATTATACATCCATTAGAAGATTTTAAAAAATAAAACTTCAAGAAGATATATCAATCAGAAATGTATATGCACATAAAGACCGAGCTTCAAAATGCATAAAGTATCAACTGACAGAATTTAAAGGCGAAATGAAGAAATCTTCTAATCTACCTAGTGGGTTGTTTTGTTTTGTTTTGTTTTGTTTTGTTTTGAGACGCAGTCTTGCTCTGTCACTCAGGCTGGAGTGCAGTGGCGCAATCTCGGCTCACTGCAAGCTCCGCCTCCCGGGTTCATGCCATTCTCCTGCCTCAGCCTCCCCAGTAGCTGGGACTACAGGCGCCCGCCACCACGCCCGGCTAATTTTTTGTATTTTTAGTAGAGACGGGGTTTCACCATGTTAGCCAGGATGGTCTCGATCTCCTGACCTCGTGATCCACCCACCTTGGCCTCCCAAAGTGCTGGGATTACAGGCATGAGCCACCGTGCCTGGCCCCATCTAGAGATTTTAAACTTCTTCTCAGAACTGATAGAGCAAACAGAGAGAAAATCAGTAAAGACATAGAAGACTTCAACCACCTTGTTAACCTAACTGGCCTAATTGACATGAATAGAACACTCCATTGAGCATCAGAAGACATGTTCTTTTCAAATGCACATGGAACATTCAAGATAGACAGTTTGCTATACCATAAAACAACTTCCAATATATATAAGAGTTGAGATCATAGATTATATTTGCTGACTACAAAAAAAAGTTAAAATTTAAAAAAGAGAAAAATATGTTTGAAAAACCCTGAAATAATGGGAAACTAAACAAAATACATTTAAATAGCAGCACATGCATCATAAAAGAACTCACATGGGAAATTAGAAAATATTTTGAACTAAGTGATAATGAAAATACAACATATCAAAATTTGGAGGATGCATCTAAATCAGTGCTTAGATGGAGCTACACAACTTTCAATGCTTATAAGAAGAAAGATCTAAACATTTAAAGCCAGGCGTGGTGGCTCACACGTGTAATCCCAACACTTTGAAAGACTGAGGCAGGCGGATCATCTGAGGTCAGGAGTTTGAGACCAGCCTGGCCGACATGGAGAAATCTTGTCTCTACTAAAAATGCAAAAATTAGCCAAGCATGGTGGCACATGTCTGTAATCTCAGCTACTTGGGAAGCTGAGGCAGGAGAATGGCTTGGAGGCGGAGGTTGCAGTGAGCTGATATTGCACCACTGCACTCCAGCCTGGGTGACAGACAGAGACTGCATCTCAAAAACAAAACAAAACAAAACCAAAAAAACTACATTTAAGCTAGTAAATAGTAAGAAACTACTAGTAAAAGAAGACCAAATTAAATCCAAAGTAAGCAAAAGGAAGAAAACAATAAAAATAAGAGCAGAAGCTGGGCGCAGTGGCTCACGCCTGTAATCCCAGCACTTTGGGAGGCTGAGGCAGGCAGATGACCTGAGGTCAGGAGTTCGAGACCAGCCTGGCTAACATGGTGAAACCCTGTTTCTACTAAAAATAAAAAAAAATTAGCCAGGCGTGGTGGTGCACACCTGTAATCCCAGCTACTCAGGAGGCTGAGGCAGGAGAATCATTTGAACCCAGGAGGTGGAGGTTGCAGTGTGCAAACATTGCGCTATTGTACTCCACCTTGGGCAACAAGAGCAAAATGCCATCTCAAAAAAATAAATAAAAATAAGAGCAGAAATCAAAGAAATAAAACACAGACTTATAGTTTAAAAACTCAATGGAACCCAAAGCTAATTCTTAGAAAATATCAATAAAATTATAAGCCTCTAGCTAGACTAGCCAAGGGAAAAAAAGAGAGAGAGAGAGAACACACAAATTATCACTATAAGGAATGAAAGAGAGACTTCATTAGAAATCCTACATATAATGAAAGGATAATAAGCAAATAGCACAAACAACTTTATGTCGATAAAGTCAACAATTTAGATAAAAGGGACAAATTACATGAAGGACAAAAATCACCAAATCTAGCTTAATAAGAAATAAGAAGTCAGAAACAGGTCTAATCTATTAAAGAAATTGATTTTCTAATTAAAAGTTTTCCCTGAAAGAAAACTCCAGGCCAGGTGGCTACACTGGCAAATTCAATCAAACATTTATGGACATCTAATGTCGGCTTCTCTCAAAATCTTTCAGAAAACAGAAGCGAGATCTCTTCTCAACTCATTCTATGAGGTCAGCATAACATGGTACCAAAACTGGACAGCTATTACAAGAAAACTACAGACCAATATTTCTCAAGAACATGAACACGAAATTCCTTAACAAAGTATTGGCAATTTGAACTAAGAATAAATTAAAAGAGATAATACATCATGACAAAGTGGGGTTCATCCCAGGAACACAGGATGATTTAACATTTAAAAATCAACTAATGTAAATCATCCTATTAACAATAAAGGAGAAAAACCATGTGGTCAATTTGACAGATATATAAAAAGGATTTGATAAAGTACAACTTGCATTCATAATAAAAATTCTCAGAAAGCTAGAACTAGATAGGCACATCTTCAACTTAACCTAGAGTATCCACAAAAAACCATCAGCAGCAAACTTTATGATGAATGATTGAATACTTTTCACCTGAGATCTGAAATGAGCAAGGGTATCTAATCTCATAACTTTTATTTAACATTTATAGCTGGTTCTCGTTTGTGCAGAAAATGATTTTAGACATAGCCAATCTTTATAAAACTTAACAACCTAACAGAAATAAGTGAATTCAGCAAGGTTATATGACACAAGGTCAAAATAAATCAGTTATATTTCTATATGCTTGCACAGAACAATTGAAAAATAACATTCAAAATACCATTTATAATAGCATCTAAAAATCCATAAATACCTAGGGATAAATTTAACAAACTATATCCAAAATATATAGATGAATATAATTTTGGTAAACAAAAACAATTACTGAGAGAAATTAAAGAAGACCTAACCAAATGGTAAGATATGTTGTGTTCAAGGGTTGGAAGACTTGGTGTATTAGTCCATTCTCACACTGCTATAAAGACACTACCTGAGACTGAGGAATCTATAAACAGAAGAGATTTAATTGACTCTCAGTTCCACATGGCTGGAGAGAGAGACCTCAGGAAACTTAAATCATGGCAATAGGCAAAGAGGAAACAAGGCATGTCTTACATGGCGGCAGGAGAGAGGGAGAGAGAAAGTGTCATGCTTTTAAACCATCAGATCTTGTGAGAACTCACTATCAGGAGAACTGTATGGGAGAAATCCACCCCCATGATCCAATCACTTTCCACCAGGTCCCTCCCTTGACATGTGGGGATTACAATTTGAGATGAGATTTGGGTGGAGACACAGAGCCAAACTATATCACCTGGTGTTGTCAATATGTTAGTTTTGCCCAAATTGATTTGTAGATTCAGCTCAGTCCCAATCAAAATCCTAGAAGGGTTTTTTTTTTGGTAGAAATAGACAAGGTGATGATTACATTTATATGGAAATACAAAGGACATAAACTGACATCCCAGAATTTTCAAGTTTTTTTAAAAGAATAAAGTTGAATGACTTACATCTAAACTGATTTCAAAACTTATTATGAAGCTAGTAATCAAGACAATGTGCTATTGGCATAAAGACAGATCAATATATAAATGGAACAGACCAGAGAATCCAGAAAAAGATTCCACACATATATGGTCAATTGATTTTTAATGAGAGTGCTAAAATAATTTGACAGAAAGAATAGCCTTTTCAAAAATGCTGCTGGAAAAATTGAGCATACACACGAGAAAAAAATGAACCCTGAATCTTACCTCACATTGTAGGCAAAAATTAACCTAACATCGAGCATAGAGCTAAACTTTGTAAAAGCTAAAATCACAAAGGATTCTGGAGGAAAAATAGGCAAACATATTTTTGATCTTGGCACAGGCAAAGATTTTTTAGAAAGGATACAGAAAGCACTATGAAAAGGAGAAAAATGGGTGGATAAATCAGACTTCATCAAAATTAAAAATATCCACTCTTTGAAGACATCATTAAAGAATTGTAAAAGAAAGCCACGGACTGGTAAAAAATAAATAAATAAATAAATTTGAAATAAAAATATCTGACGAAAGACTTGTACCAAGATATACAAAGAACTCTTATACCTCAAAAATAAAACAAAGACCTAATTTTTAAAATAAGCAAAAGATGTGGTCAGACATTTCCCAAAAGAAGACATATTAACAACCAACAGCACACAAAAAGGTGATCAATGTCATTAGTCATCGTAGAACTGCAATGAGATGTACTACACTATGTAGACACCAGAATGTTTAAAATTAAAAAGATTTATCAAACGTTAGAGCAGATATGGGACAACTGGGAATCTCATACATTTGCACATACTGTTAGTGGAAATATAAAATGATACAATCACTTTGGAAAACAGTTTGACAGTTTCTTATAAAGTTAGACATATACTTAAGCACAAACCAATGATTTCACTCTTAGGAGAAGTGAAAACATATGGCCATCCAGACTTGTAAACAGATGCTCATTGGGCATTTACTGAGCTTTTTTTTTTTTTTTTTTTTTTTTAAGACTGGGGCTCACCCTGTCCCCAAGGCTGGAATGCAATGGCACAATCTCCACTCTGCTCACTGCAGCCTCAACTTCCCCAGGCCCAAGTTTTTCTCCCACCTCAGCCTCCCAAGGAGCTGGGACTACAGGCATGGACCACACCACACTTAGCTAACTTTTGTAGTTTTTGCCATGTTACCCAGACTGGTCTTGAACTCCTGAGCTCAAGTGATCCACCCACCTCAGCCTACCAAAGTGCTAGGACTACAAGTGTGAGCCACCACACCTGACCCCACTGAACATCTCAATGGATGAATAAGTCTGAAGGAGCAGACTTACTCGTAATATCCCCAAATTTGAAACAACCCAAATGTCCATTAACAGGTAAACATGTTATGGTATATTCATGCAAGGGAGTAATAATCAGCAATGAAAAGAAACAAACTATTTATGTATACAATAAATCCCAAAACTATGCTGAGCAAAAGAAGCCAGACATGAGGCCGGGCGTGATGGCTTATGCCTGTAATCCCAACACTTTGGGAGGCCGAGGCAGGCAGATCACGAGGTCAGGAGTTTGAGACCAGCCTGACTAACTTGTTGAAACCCCGTCTCTACTAGAGTTACAAAAAATTAGCTGGGCTTCGTGGCACGCACCTGCAGTCCCAGCTACTCAGGAGGCTGAGGCAGGAGAATCGCTTGAACCCGGGAGGCGGAGGTTGCAGTGAGCCGAGATCACGCCTTTGCACTCCAGCCTGGGCAACAGGGCAAGACTCCGTCCCCCTAAAAAAAAAGAAAAAGAAAAAGGAGAAGCCAGACATGAAAGAGTAGGTGCCATATGATCCATTCATAGGAAATTCTAGACTTCTTAACAGCGGATGATTTTGGCCTCCAAGGGACATTTGGAAATGTCTAGAAATATTTTTGGTTGTCACAAGTTGGGATAAGCTACTGACATCTGGTGAGTGGAGGCCAGGGATGCTGCTAAACATCCTTTAATGCACAAGACAGACCCCCACAGCAAAGAATTATCCAAATTATCCACTACTGAACCAAAATGTCAACACTGGCAAGGCTGAGAAACCCCGGACAAAACTAATCTATAGTGACAGAAAACAGGTTGGTGATTGCCACTGGCTGGGGGTGGTAAAGTGAGGGTTGATCACAAAAGGGCATGTGAGTGGAGAAAATGTTTTAGGTCTTGATTGTGGTAAAAGGGAAGCATTTCATTTTATACAAATTATACCTTGGAAAAATTGACTTTTAGAAAAACGACTCTGAATGCTACTTTAAAATACTTTTTTTTTTTTTTTTTTGTCATTGCCATCCATCAGTTAACTACCCTGTAAATTACCCTGAGCAAATCTCTCAGTAGTGAAGCTATTTTCTTTACTGGATGAGACCTTAGGTACAGAAATTGGGAAACCCCACACATCCCACAAAATTGAATCCATGTTTTCTAATTGGAATTTGAGGAGAGTGGAACCAACAGAGTAGCAAGAACAAAGAAACCTCCCCGTCAACCAATAGTATTATATAGTATCATATTATTATATACATACACATGTGTGTGTATGGAGACACACATAGCCATTGGCACATGTGCTATTTGCATGGTGCCTGGTACAAAGAAAGGATAAAACCAGTGTTAATAACCTTTGCCTCAGTAACACATTCTTTATGCTTTTATTTCTACATCCATTGACGCTTTAATAAAGCCAAAAGGCTGGACACAGTGGCTCACACCTGAAAACCCAGCACTTTGGGAGGCCGAGGTGGGCAGATCACCTGAGGTCAGGAGTTCAAAACCAGCCTGACCAACATGGTGAAACCAGGTCTCCACTAAAAATACAAAAATTAGCCGGGTGTGGTGGCATGTACCTGTAATCCCAGCTACTTGGGAGGCTAAGGCAGGAGAATCAGGAGGTGGAGGTTGCAGTGAGCTGAGATCGTGCCACTGCACTCCATTCTAGGCAACAGAGTGAGACTCTGTCTCAAAAATAAATAAATAAATAATAAAGCCAAAAGACTCTTTCGCCTTTTAGCGAAGGTGCAGTCTTTTGGAATGAGGGCACTGTGAAGAGAAGGCAGCTTCTACAGGAATCCTCGCAAAAACTCACCAGTTTTGGAGCCCTTCTCAGTGGTGAGCTGGAGTGAGCTCACACTGGCTTCTGAAAGCTGATCAAGGGTTTCTCTTACAAACTCCGGGTTTAGCAACCTCAGGTTGGCAGTTGGAAATCAACCACGGTGGAAGTCTTTACACCATGGAAATTGGCAAATGTGACACATCAGGGCTTGTTCCCCTGGAGAGCCAGGCGTTCAGTGCTTGCCGGCACATCACTGCCGCTGACTCAGAAAGAAGTGAAATTCATACGGAAGAGAGAATGCACATGGGTGTGAACCTGAACATTGTGGTTTGAAATGTGTGAGTTTTTTTTCCCCTTATGTCATAAAGACAGTTGGAATTGCCCTGACGATCCATCTTCCCATGAAAAAAAAAACCAAAAAGCCAAGGGGGTGTGGGTGGGGAGCCTGGATAGGTTCCATACAGTATTTTAATAAAAAATTGTAATGTAGCCTGGGGGCTTCTGGGTAAACAAAATGTTTAGTTTAAAAACCTGTTCTTTGCATTAGAATAAAAGTGAATGAGAGTATAGAGTTGGGTGAGATCTTAGCCATGTTCTCAAAGGAAGGACACAGAAGCCCTAATTCAGGGAGGGCTTGGCCACAGTCCCTGTGTGATGTGCTTCAGATATGCGTCATCCTGCAACAAGCTGGAGAAGACAGAGGCGTTTTGCTTAAGGTCCCCAAGGTGAGTGCCAGGCAGGGCTGAGGCATCCTGCCCAGCGCCTCTTGCCCCTGACTTCCTGGCTGCTTCTCCAAGCTAGCAAGGTCAGGGTGGATGGAGAGAAACGTTCCCCAGAGGCCAGAGTTGCCCATGAGAAGTGGCTCTGCCCTGAACTGTCTCTCATTTTCTCGGGTCCAGGCTGGCCTGTGAGGCAAAGTTGACTTCTTCCTGATGTGAGGAACAAGGAGATCAACCAGATATCCAAGTGTGGCTCAGCTTTTGCTGAGGCTTGGGAGGGAGGTGGGTTGAGGGTTCCTCTATGGATTTTATTTAAACCTTTTTTTTTTTTTTTTTTGAGATGCAGTTTCACTCTGTCACCTGGACTGGAGTGCAGTGGTGCAATCTCGGCTCACTGCAACCTCTGCCTCCCAGGTTCAAGCAACTCTCCCACCTCAGCCTCCCAAGTAGCTTGGATTACAGGCGCACACCACCATGCCTGGCTAATTTTTATATTTTTAGTAGAGATGGGGTTTCGCCATGTTGGCCAGGCTGGTCTCGAACTCCTGACCTCAAGTGTTCTGCCCAACTCGGCCTCCCAAAGTGGTGGGATTACAGGCGTGAGCCACTGCGCCCAACTAAACCATCTTTCAAATGGGATTTTAGGAACAGTGTTGGGTCACTACAAGATACCAGCCCATGTCCCTGGGCTTGGAAATCAGGCCTGGAAAGTTGAAGGCCTTCTCTGAGCCTCATCTGAGGGTGTATGCAGGAGAGCCTAGGGTGCTTCCATTCCCCGGGGCCAACAAGTAAGAGCAGAGAAAAGTGGAGAACCCCAGAGCCAGCAGTCCCTCTGGGCAAGCCAGAGCTGGGCCCAGAATCAGCCCACAGCCTTTGTCTCCAAAGAACCTGGAGGTGGGAGCATCACCAGCTCAGTCCCCAGCCTCCCAGCACAACAGCCAACAGCAGGGCAGGGCAACCTGCTCTCCTGGGTGGGGCTAAGGAAGGAGACCTCTCTCTCTACAGCCTCCTCCCTCTGATAGTGGGACTTTTAAAACTTGATCAAAAAATGAAATAATAAATTAAAAAAGAAAAGAAAAGAAAGCAAACAAGCACAAAAGAGCAGGCGGGGAAAACCCTAGGTAGGAATCAATGAAGCCTTTAAACCTTCTTCCCTGCAAAAGTCTGCATTTCTCTGTTGTCTTTGGGAACCCGCTGAATGGCTGGGAAACTGTTTTTAATAAACAAGAGTTCAAACGCTGAGTCTCCATAGCCAACAGTCACGCCTTAAACGCTAAACTTTACATGAAAACTCTCCCAGTCCCTTTGAACTCTCCTTCCCTCTCCGACAGAGCATTCCAGTGTTTATGCATTTTTCGAGATTGCTGGCAGGATTGCGAGGCGCTTTGAATACTTTCCCTCTCTTTAGCAATCTCCTGCCTTCAGAACCCATTAATGCCCCACTCAGCAACATCAAGGTAATGCTTTGAAGTCCCTTCTGGCTACAGGCCTCTCACACTCTTTGGTTACTGTGCAATCAAATAATTAAATGGATTCTCAGGGAAAAAAAAAAATCATTCTTTTCCTTGGTAATTAAACACTCCAGGTTGGACAGGAGCGCTGTGTTGCCAAGGGAGTGAGAATCTATAAAGACTCCAAGCCCAGAAGTCTATGCTGGTGGCCCCCAGGGGAGAAAAATAATAACAAGAAAGTCAGCTCAATCCTCACTTCCCTTCTTGGCTGGCAGCAACCCTGGCCCACCCCAGGCTCTCCTGTCTCAGGGCCTCCCTTCCTAGGGCTGGGGATGGGGGTGGTGGGGGCATCTTTTGGCCAAAATAAGCTTGTCAGAGGCTGTGGCTGCTGGAGGTCAAGGAGCAGGTTCTACTCCCGTCCCAGGGGGATTATGCCCCTAAGGAGGCAGAAGGGGGGCAGGAAGAGGAGGGCAGAGGGTGGAGGGAGGGAGGGTAAAAGGAGCAGGGGGGAGAAGAAGGAAGGGGAAAGAATGAGGAAGAGAGATGAGGAAGGCAGAGAATGGGTGAAAGGGGGAGGCAGGGAAAGGGAAGAAGAAAGGAGCAGGGGAGAGGGGCGGGGAGAGGGTGAGGGAGAGGTAGGGGTGAGGGAGGGTGAGGGAGAGGGGAGGGAGAGGGTGAGGAGAGGTGAGGGAGAGGGTGAGGGAGAGGTAGGGGTGAGGGAGAGGGTGAGGGAGAGGTAGGGGTGAGGGAGAGGGTGAGGGAGAGGTAGGGGTGAGGGAGAGGGTGAGGGAGAGGTAGGGGTGAGGGAGAGGGTGAGGGAGAGGTAGGTGAGGGAGAGGGTGAGGGAGAGGTAGGTGTGAGGGAGAGGGTGAGGGAGGGTAGGGTGAGGGAGAGGGTGAGGGGAGGGTAGGGGTGAGGGAGGGGTGAGGGAGAGGTCGGGGTGAGGGAGAGGGTGAGGGCGAGGTAGGGGGAGGGAGAGGGTGAGGGAGAGGTAGAGGGGGTGAGGGAGAGGGTGAGGGAGAGGTAGGGGTGAGGCGAGAGGGGGAGGAGAGGTAGGGGTGAGGGAGAGGGTGAGGGAGAGGTAGGGGGTGAGGGAGAGGGTGAGGGGGAGAGGTAGGGGGTGAGGGAGAGGGTGAGGGAGAGGTAGGGGTGAGGGAGAGGTGAGGGAGAGGTAGGGGTGAGGAGAGAGGGTGAGGGAGAGTCGGGTGAGGGAGGGTAGGGGTGAGGGAGAGGTAGGGGAGGAGGGGAAAATGGGGGAGGAGGAGCAGGGGAAGAGAGGGTGAGGGAGAGGTAGGGTGAGGGAGAGGTAGGGGAGGAGGGGAAAAATGGTGGGAGGAGGAGCAGGGAGCGGGTGAGAGGGAGAGGTAGGGGTGGGGAGAGGTAGGGGTGAGGGAGAGGTAGGGGAGGAGGGGAAATGGGGGGAGGAGGAGCAGGGAGAGGGTGAGGGAGAGGTAGGGGAGGAGGGGCAGGAGAGGGGAGGGAGAGGTGGGGGAGGAGGAGCAGGGAGAGGGGAGGGAGAGGTAGGGGAGGAGGAGCAGGGAGAGGGTGAGGGAGAGAGTAGGGGAGGGAGGAGCAGGGAGAGGGGTGAGGGAGAGAGGTAGGGGAGGAGGAGCAGGGAGAGGGTGAGGGAGAGGTAGGGGGAGGAGAGCAGGGAGAGGGTGAGGGAGAGGTAGGGGAGGAGGGGGAAAATGGGGGAGGAGGAGCAGGGAGAGGGTGGAGGGAGAGGTAGGGCGAGGAGAGGAGCAGGGAGAGGTGAGGGAGAGGGTAGGGGAGGAGGAGCCGGAGAGGGTGAGGGAGAGGTAGGGGAGGAGGAGGAGCGGGGAGGGGGTGAGGGAGAGGTAGGGGAGGAGGAGCAGGAGAGAGGGTGTGAGGGGAGGTAGGGGAGGAGGAGCAGGAAGAGGGTGAGGAGGAGGTAGGGGAGGAGGGCAGGGAGGGTGAGGGAGAGGTAGGGGAGGAGGAGCAGGAGAGGGGTGAGGGAGAGGTAGGGGAGGAGGAGCAGGGAGAGGGTGAGGGAGAGGTAGGGGAGGAGGGGCAGGGAGAGGGTGAGGGAGAGGTAGGGGAGGAGGAGCAGGGAGAGGTGAGGGAAGAGGTAGGGGAGGAGGGGAGGGGAAAATGGAGGGAGGAGGAGCAGGGGAGAGGGGTGAGGGAGAGGTAGGGGAGGAGGAGCAGGGGAGAGGGTGAGGGAGAGTAGGGAGGAGGGGGGAAAATGGGGGGGAGGCAGGGAGAGGGGTGAGGGAGAGGTAGGGGAGGAGGAGCAGGGAGAGGGGGGAGGGAGAGGTAGGGGAGGAGGAGCAGGGAGAGGGTGAGGGAGAGGTAGGGGAGGAGGGGGAAAATGGGGGAGGAGGAGCAGGGAGAGGGGTGAGGGAGAGGTAGAGGAGGAGGAGCAGGGAGAGGGGTGAGGAGAGGTAGGGGAGGAGGAGCAGGGGAGGGGTGAGGGAGAGGTAGGGGAGGAGGAGCAGGGAGAGGGTGAGGGAGAGAGGTAGGGGAGGAGGAGCAGGGAGAGGGTGAGGGAGAGGTAGGGGAGGAGGAGCAGGGCGAGGGTGAGGGAGAGGTAGGGGGAGGAGGAGAGGGCGAGGTGAGGGAGAGGTAGGGGAGGAGGAGCAGGGGAGAGGGGGAGCGAGAGGTAGGGGAGGAGGAGCAGGGAGAGGGTGAGGGGAGAGGTAGGCGGAGGAGAGAGCAGTGAGAGGGTGAGGGGAGAGGTAGGGGGAGGAGCAGGAGCAGGGAGAGGGTGAGGAGAGGAGGGGGAGGAGGAGGGGAAGGGACGAGGGTGAGGGAGAGGTAGGGGAGAGGAGCAGGGAGAGGGTGAGGGAGAGGTAGGGGAGGAGGGGGAAAAATGGGGGAGGAGGAGCAGGGAGAGAGGGGTGAGGAGAGAGGTAGAGGAGAGGAGCAGGGAGAGGGGGAGGGAGAGGTAGGGGAGGAGGAGCAGGGAGAGGGGGTGGGGAGAGAGGTAGGGGGAGGAGGAGCAGGGAGAGGGGTGAGGGAGAGGTAGGGGGGAGGAGCAGGGAGGAGGGGTGAGGGAGAGGTAGGGAGGGGAGCAGGGAGCGGGGTGAGGGAGAGGTGGGAGGAGGGGGGGAAGGGGGAGGGGAGCAGGAGAGGGAGAGGGTGAGGAGAGGTAGGGGAGGAGGAGCAGGGAGAGGGGGAGGGAGAGGTAGGGGGAGGAGGGCAGGGGAGAGGGGTGAGGGAGAGGTAGGGGAGGAGGGGGAAAATGGGGGGAGGAGGAGCAGGAGAGGGGTGGGAGGAGGTAGGGGAGGAGGGGGAAAAGGGGGAGGAGGAGCAGGGAGAGGGGTGAGGGAGAGGTAGGGGCGGAGGGGGCAAATGGGGGAGGAGGGCAGGTGAGGGGGTGAGGGAGCGGTAGGGGAGGGGGGGGGGAAAATGGGGGAGGAGGAGCAGGGAGAGGGGTGAGGGAGAGGTAGGGGAGGAGGGGGGAAAATGGGGGAGGAGGGAGCAGGGAGAGGGGTGAGGGAGAGGTAGGGGAGGAGGGGGAAAAGGGGGGGGGGAGGAGCAGGGAGAGGGGTGAGGGAGAGGTAGGGGAGGAGGGAAAAGGGGGGAGGAGGAGCAGGGAGAGGGGTGAGGGAGAGGTAGGGGGGAGGGGGGAAAATGGGGGAGAGAGGGCAGGGAGAGGGGTGAGGGAGAGGTAGGGGAGGAGGGAAAAATGGGAGGAGGAGCGAGGAGCAGGGAGAGGGGTGAGGGAGAGGTAGGGGGAGGGAGAGGTAGGGGAGGAGGGGAAAATGGGGCAGGAGGGGAAGTGAAAAACTGTGTCGATGGCAGCTGCGGCTCTTGGTTTCTTGCCTCTCTGTCTTCCACGTCTCCACCGGGGATTGCTTCTCCCAGAACAGATCTGACTCCCATTCTTCGTCTGGGAAAGTCCAGGGCACCCCTCACCACCTGCTTTGCCCTTATAGCCTCAACTCTCACCTCTTTCCCACCTTCTTGCCTTTGCCCAAACTGCTCTCTCTACCTGAATTACCCTTCCACTCTCCTTCTGACCACCCCCAGGACCCCCAAAGTCTCAGCTCAGCAGTGACCTTCCTCTGGGGAGGCCCCTGGGTGTTCAGACAAATTTTATTCAAGCAACACCCCCCCCACTCTCCGCTGGAGATGGAGTCTCTGTCCTCCAGGCTGGAGTGTAGTGGCTCCATCTCAGCTTACTGCAACCTCCGCCTCCCAGGTTCAAGAGATTCTCCTGCCTCAGGCTGGGGTTACAGGCGCCCACCACCACACTCGACTAATTTTCTGTATTTTTAGTAGAGACAAGGTTTCACCATGTTGGCCACGCTGGTCTCCAACTCCTGACCTCAAGTGATCCACCTGCCTCAGCCTCCCAAAGTGCTGGGATACAGGCGTGAACCACTGCGCCAACCAACTTTTTTTTTTTTTTTTTTTTTTTGAGACAAGGTCTCGCTAGACTCCTAGACTCTAGAGACTAGAGTCAATAACTCCCAGATTCAAGTGATCCACCCACCTCAGCCTCCCAAAGTATTGGGATTACAGGCATGAGCCACCATGCCAGGCTATTCAAGCAACTTCTCCGGTGAATCATAATCTCTCAATCAGGTGGTCCTCTGGGTTTTCATAGTCTGTTTCCCCACCCCTCCACCCCCTCCACAGGCCATAATAGTCCTCAGCAGGTGCTGGTGATACTGGCAATGACAGTGATGTGCACACAACCGCCAAAGAGGCTTAGGTCCAAGAAGCACTTTTAAAAATGGCCACCGTCTACCCCATGCTTTGTTTGTGAGCATCTCTGTGACAGGAACTTGAAGCATCTCTTCATCACTCCCGTCTTGTATCCCAAAGTGGCCAATTTCCCCTCTCTAACCGTCTCTCCCTATGTGGTGTATGCACCTGAATGTCCAGGAACTTGGGCTCCGTGACATCCAAACTGGCCTTGAGAATAGATTCCCCCCAACCCCTAGGACAGGAGCCATATTATTAGTCAGAATTATTTGGGTTGGCCATGACAAAAACCCAAGACAAATTGACTGAAGAGAAAAAAAAAATAGATGACAGGATTTATTGACTCCCAAGGCTGGGCTTTCAGAGCAGTTGAATCTAAGGACCCAAGTGAAGTCATAGGACTTAATGGATCTTTTTCTGTACCCCCACCCTGCCACTTTGTGGCTCTGATTTCCACCTTGGTGGCTTCAATCCCAGATAGGAGCTCTTCATACCATGGCCCCCAGAAGCCCAAGGATTTGGTTATCCCATTTCAGAAACTTCAACAGGGAGAGAGCACGTCATTCTCTGAATTCGTGGCACAAATCCCAGGTGTGACTCTCATTGGAACAACTTAAGTCACATGTCCCTCCCTGGACCAATCACAGTAGCCAAAATGATGGGCTCTACTAATTGGCCAGATCATATGAGCATCTTTGCAACTGAAGGGTGTTCCCCAAAGGAATACCGAGATGTTAACATCAGGAGGTGAAAACACGGATGTTGGGCCAGCTAAAACAACAGATAACCACTGCAAGAACAAATCTTACTGGTGCCATTTATGGAGATTCTTAGAGGAAGGTGGCTGGGAAGACGTTGTGTGTTAGGGACGAAAGGGTGAAGACAAAGGTAGGATCAGAAACAAGATCTCATCAGATCTTGTACAAAGGTGGAAGGTGTGGAGCAATGGAATCAGGCAAGTAGTAGACAAGCCAAGCAGGTGACCAAGGAGCAGGACCTCTCATTAGGTAAGGGGGTAGGGCAAGGCAGGCAGGAACTCGAAGCCAAATTCTGTCCCAGTCCAGAAGTCAATGATACAATTCCTGGGGAGTCAGTAGCCTATCCTGGGCTCAGCCTACCACCTGCCTCCAAGTGGAAGAGGCTATGCTATGCGTCTTGTTAGAAAAAGTCAAGGCATCAAAGCAGTTTTAGATGGGGATGGAGGTGGTTTGCAGAAATGTCCACAAACTCTGCTTGAAGCAACGAAAGTCTTCACACATGGAGAGATTCATCCTGAAAAATTATGAGATGCTCAGAAGGCTTTACTTGGTCAAGAGAAGATGTCATCTATGGAAAGGAAATACACCAAAATATTATCAGATGGTATCTCTGGATAGTGGGGATTACAGTTGAATTTCTTTGTCTTTTTCATAATTCTATGTGTTTTCCAAATTTTCTACCATGACTATTTATTTTTGTGGTCAGGAAAAATATAAATCAAAGGGGGGAAAACATCCCTCATCTGTTTCTATCAGATGCTATATAAGTCAATCTTTCACGCTAATAATCCACTTTTCCATTTATTTTATTTTCTCGCCATGTCTCTGCTTGTCACCCTGGGTATCCCTCAGTCTGGATAATTGGCCTCTGGCTGCCTGGAAGCAGCGGCTGAAGCAGTCCTATTCCCTAAAGTGAGGTGGGGAGGGGGCCCTGCTTCTCCCAGCCGAGGCTGGGCCAGGAAACCCTAGCAATGGTTCCCACTGAGCCTGGCTGCTGCTGATGAAATAGGACTCAGATGTCCAGCAGCTGTGACC
Source organism: Trachypithecus francoisi (assembly GCF_009764315.1). Classification (NCBI taxonomy): domain Eukaryota; kingdom Metazoa; phylum Chordata; class Mammalia; order Primates; family Cercopithecidae; genus Trachypithecus; species Trachypithecus francoisi. The sequence goes on along the minus strand of NW_022681466.1, from coordinate 41,611,055 downwards.
CTCCCCAAGCTTGGATCCCTCCCCAAGCTTGGATCCCTCCCCCTCCTCTCACCTCCCGGGCTTCTTCAGGCAAGATGAATGAACAACAAAGGCCTTGTGGCCATCTCAGCCATGCCAAGAAATGGGTGTCATCTGGAGGACGTGTCAGCCCAAACCTTTTATGTTGACAAACCATGTAGATCAGAAGACTAATTGCTTCTTGCTGTCTTTAGCCCGCCAAGGGCTCAACAATGATCCACAAATCATTTATACAATTGATAATCACAAATGACTTTACACTAGTGGAATTAGACACCCACGCACCCATTGACTGATTGGGGATAGAATTTGAGACATAATTTACAAATGAAGGTCCCAGCCAGCACAGGAAACCCTCCCAAGAGTCAATAAGACCACTCCCACCCCCAAGCCACCCAGTAGTTAATTCCTTCCCTTGGAAAAAATATATGGTGGAATGACACTCACCGACCTGTGCCAGACTCAGAATCCTAGAGAAAAAGATTTGGACAGCTAGTGGAAGACACAGCCTCCAGGCCCGTGGCAGTCCGAAAGCCACGGAAGATCCAATGCTTTACATTATCTCCCTGGAAATCTTTGGAGACAGAGATTTCATAGTTTCTCCCAATGACCTACTGCAGTTTTATATCCTGGTAACAGATGGTTTTTGGAGGAATCATTGCATCTCCTGCTTTTCTTCTTCTTCCTTTTTTTTTTTTTTTGAGATGGAGTCTCGCTCTGTTGCCCAGGCTGGAGTGCAGTGGCGCGATCTCGGCTCGCTGCAAGCTCCGCCCAATTTTTTAAATTTTTAATAGAGACGGTGTTTCACCGTGTTAGCCAGGATGGTCTCAATCTCCTGACCTTGTGATCCGCCTGCCTCAGCCTCCCAAAGTGCTGGGATTACAGGCGTGAGCCACCGCACCTGGCACATCTCCTGCTTTTCATCCTGTTTTGCCTTCCATGAGCATAGAGGGAAAGGCTCAGATCCTATCTTCATCTTCAGCTGGGCAAAGACAGGCAACTTGGATTTTCCAGTTTGGCCCAGGCTGGGTAGAAATGAAAACCAGAGCTGTGTGTAGTAGTCAGGAGAGAGCACGTCCAAGAAAATCTGGCTTAGCCAGCTCAGGTTTGCGAAGGGAGGTAGGCAGGTGAAATGTAGTTACTGAGACGATTTGCAGGGAGGAGTGCCGATGTCTTGCACGTGGTAGTGAAAGTTTCTACTAGAAGTGATGCTTCAAGTTTTGTGTTTTGAAAATCTGTCCTTTGCTTTTTCTGTTAGGATGGAGAAAATGACAGCCGTGACAATTTGTTCAGTCCAGAGACAGACAGCACTCTAGGTCATTGCTACAGGTTGAATTGTGTCCACCCAAAAAGATATGGTGAGGTCCTAACTACCAGTACCTCAGAATGTGGCCTGATTTGGAAATAAGGTCTTTGCAGATGTAATCAGGTTAAGATGAGGCCAGGCGTGGTGGCTCACACCTGTAATCCCAGCACTTGGAGAGGCCAAGGCGGGTGGACTACCTGAGGTCACGAGTTCGAGACCAGCCTGGCCAACATGGTGAAATCCCATCTCTAAAATACAAATGATTTTGTACTAAAAATACAAAATCAGCCAGGCGTGGTGGCGCATGACTGTAATCCCAGCTACTCAGAAGGCTGAGGCAGGAGAATCACTTGAACCCAGGAGGCAGAGGTTGCAGTGAGCCAAGGCCGCACCATTGCACTCCAGCCTGGGCAACGAGAGTGAAACTCTGTCTCAAAAAAATAAAAAAGAAGAAGCCAGGTGCATTGGCTCACACCTGTAATCCCAGCACTTTGGGAGGCTGAGGTAGGTCGATTGCCTGAGGTCAGGAGTTTGAGACCAGCCTGGTCAACATGGTGAAACCCTGTCCCTACTAAAAATACAAAAAATTAGCTGGGCATGGTGGCAGGCACCTGTAATCCCAACTACTAGGGAGGCTGAGGCAGGAGAATCTCTTGAACCTGGGAGGCAGAGGTTGCAGTGAGCCGAGATCATGCCATTGCACTCCAGCCTAGGCAAAAGAGCAAAACTCTGTCTCAAAAAAAAAAAGGGGGTGGGGGTGGGGGGGAGGGAAATTTGATTTGGACACAAACATGTCCAGAGAGACAACTGTGTGGAGGGATGCAGTGAAGACGGGAGTTGTGCTGCCACAAGCCAAAGAATGTGTGGGGCTACCAGAAGCTGAAAGAAGTAAGGAAGGCTCCTCCACCAGGTTTCAGAGGGACCGTGGCCCTGTTGATACCTTGACCTCAGACTTCCAGCCTCCAGAACTGTGAAACAATACATTTCTGTTGTTCTAAGCCTTCCCATTTGTGGTACTTTGTTACAGCAGCCCTAGGGAACTAATACAGTATTTTAAACAGAAAGTAAATTAATACAGAAAATCTGGCACTTTGAATTTTGTTTAAAGAGTTGACAGAGGCCAGGCACGATGGCTCACGCCTGTAATCCCAGCACTTTGGGAGGCCGAGGCGGGCGGATCACGAGGTCAGGAGATCGAGACCATCCTGGCTAACATGGTGACACCCCATCTCTACTAAAAATACAAAAAATTAGCCGGACGTGGTGGCGGGCAACTGTAGTCCCGGCTACTCGGGAGGCTGAGGCAGGAGAATAGCATGAACCCGGGAGGTGGAGCTTGCAGTGAGCCAAGATCCCACCACTGCACTCCAGCCTGGGCGACAGAGCGAGACTCTGTCTCAAAAAACAAACAAGCAAACAAACAAAATATATTTACTCCCCGTCTCATAGATAAATAAGTATGCAATTAAATAATCAAAATTTCATTACAAATTAGAACCTGCAGGGAAATAATGAAGGAAGTTCTGCAATGGAGAGGATCAGACAGCCACACACATGGATCCCATGGTCAGAGAAGACCTCTGACGTTTGAGACAATACCCGAAGGCTAAAAGGAGACAAACGTAGGAAAGGGTGAAGGAGGGTGTGTGCCCAGCAGAGGGGCTCATACATAAAGTTCCTGCGCAGCAGGTCACGTTAGGGCAGCGGTCCCCAACCTTTTTGGCACCAGGGACTGGTTTCGTGGAAGACAATTTTTCCATGGACGAGGGCAGTGTGGGAGAGATGGTTGCAGGATGAAACTGTTCCACCTCAGATCATCAAAGCATTAGATTCTCATAAGGAGCACACAACCTAGATCCCTCGCATGCGCAGTTCACACACAGTTTGCACTCCTGTGGCGATCTAATGTCACCGCTGATCTGACAGGAGGCAGAGCTCAGACAGTCCTGCTCCCTCACCCACCGCTCACCTCCTTCTGTGTGGCCTGGTTCCTAACAGGCCACAGACCAGTACAGGTCTGCAGCCCAGAGGCTGGGGACTCCGGTTTAGGGGAACTAGAAGGTGAGCGTGGAGGGAGCACAAAGGATTTTTTTCAAAACTAGGCATTGGACGAGGTAGAGGAGGCCCTGTTCAGGGGCCGTGGTTCTACCTGGGGCAGACCCTTCTAAAACAGTCCCTACACACTCGTCTCCTAAGCTGCCAGACCTAAGGTCCTGTGCCGATTCTCCCTGTTTGGGCCCAGAGACTGTGCCAAGCAGGCGGCCTGCTCCCTGGGATAATTCTGGTAATAGCCAACGTTTATCAAAATGCCTTTTTTTTTTCTTTTTCTTTTTTTTTTTTTTGAGACGGAGTCTCGCTCTGTCGCCCGGGCTGGAGTGCAGTGGCCGGATCTCAGCTCACTGCAAGCTCCGCCTCCCGGGTTCACGCCATTCTCCTGCCTCAGCCTCCCGAGTAGCTGGGACTACAGGCGCCCGCCACCTCGCCCAGCTAGTTTTTTTGTATTTTTTAGTAGAGACGGGGTTTCACCGTGTTAACCACGATGGTCTCCATCTCCTAACCTCGTGATCCGCCAGTCTCGGCCTCCCAAAGTGCTGGGATTACAGGCTTGAGCCACCGCGCCCGGCCTTTTTTTTTTTTCCCAAAAATTAGCCAGGTGTGCACCTGTAGTCCCAGCTACTCAGGAGGCTGAGGTGAGTTGGGAAGATCGCTTGAGCACAGGAGGTTGAGGCTGCAGTAAGCCATGATCGTGCCACTGCACTCCAGCCTGGGAGACAGAGTAAGACTCTCTCAAAAAAAAAAAAGCCTTTTTTTTTTTTGGCTGGTGGTGGTGGTTTTTGTTTGTTTTTAAACCAAGTCACCATACCCACTTCCTGAGACAAATCATGGAGTAGCGTCCACTCATATCAGATTTCTAAGAAATATGGTTGATAAAGTGAGGTAATAACCACTAAGAAGGATGTAAAGCATTCTTTTCAAGCTTCTGTGTAATTTGGGGTGTTCCTATACAACTACATTATCTACTAAAAGTAAAAAAAAGTGGGGGGACACTTTTCTAAACCCTAAAACAAAAACAACTTTACCTGATTATTCAAGTAGACAGTAATATTTTCTCAGGGGTAATTGCCAATTTCCTTCTTTTTGACAGCATGATGATGGCCCCAAAATTTTCTAGAGTGGAGAGAATAAAATGGGATTTTCCCCCCAAAATCCAACATTTCAGGCCCTTCCATACAAACTGCCTTCCTGGCTGCGAGCCCATAGAGAATTTCCAAGTACTGTAAGGCCTTGGGCTTGATAAAGAAAAATTTACAGATGCTTTGCGGCCAAAGGCTGCCTCGAGCAGCAGCAAGTCTGTTTCCACATAAGGCAAGCCACAAACCCACTCTCCCATTACCTTGGGCAAGACAGCAGATGGCAGCCTCCAGGTGGTACAGCAGGAAGACTGCAAGGTGGATTGCACACGAGGAGCAAATTCTAACAAGTGGTGAGATCCTCACCCATGTCACCATCATAGCCACTCTAAACAGAGGACTCACATATTATCCTCATTGAACTAACGAGGAAACCGTGGCTCCCTACGTGGCCCAGCTCCGAGTGGACTCAAACCCAGGTCTGCCCGACCCACAGCCTGCTCTTGACCTCTGATCATCTGGTTAAGAATTAATCAGATAAATAAGGCGGGAACATAGAGAAAAGCCCAGGAAGTGAAGACGAAGTTATGTGACTTGAAGCTAGAGACGAAAAAGAGGAAGATCAGAGGGGGATTAAGGCAACAGGACGCTGGTGTGCACATGAGTCCCCTGGAGAGGCGGGAAACACGCAGATCCCGTCTATCCCATGGAATGGGGTGAGCCTCTGCCTCTCTCAGGCTCCCACGAGTCCGCTTCATGATCTTCAGACCACACTAGCGAGAGCCTGCGGGGAGGGACGGAAGGGTTTCTGGAAGAGTTGCGTCTTAAATGATTTGGGGACAAAGAAGAGAGAAGTTGACAGCCCAAGCCATGGGTTTTAGCATTTTCTTTGGAGGCACAAATCCCTTTAAGAATCTAATAAAAAATACAGATCCTTGCCTCAGAGGAAGGCATGAGCAGGTGACACTGTGAACCGTTTCAAGGGCGCTCAACTCCTGGAAGCACATCCACACCGGATTAGGAGGCCGTAAGTGTTAACATGAGAGAAGCACAAAAATGGGCCCCTCTTAGAAGAAGCAGAAATACACAGTTCCAAAATATGTAAGAGCTCCTACAACTCAATAACAAGAAATCTAACAGCCCAATCTTTTTTTTTTTTGGAGATGGCATCTTGCTGTGTTGCCCAGTCTGGTCTTGAACTCCTGGGCTCAAGCGATCCTCCCACTTTGACCCCCAAAGTGCTAGGATAACCCAAATTTTAAATGAGTTAAAGACTTTAATAGACATGTCTTGGCTGGGGTCAGTGGCTCACACCTGTAATCCTAGCACTTTGGGAGGTTGAGGCAGGGGAATCACCTGAGGTCAGGAGTTCAAGACCAGCCTGGCCAACATGGTGAAACCCAGTCTCTACTAAAATACAAAAATTAGCCGGACGTGATGGTGGGTGCTTGTAATCCCAGCTACTCAGGAGGCTGAGACAGGAGAATCACTTGAACCTGGGAGACAGTGGTTGCAGTGAGCCAAGATCACACCACTGGACTCCAGCCTGGGTGGCTGAGCGAGACTCAATGCCAAAAAAAAAAAAAAAAAAAAAAAAGGCCGGGCGTGGTGGCTCAAGCCTGTAATCCCAGCACTTTGGGAGGCCGAGACGGGTGGATCACGAGGTCAGGAGATCGAGACCATCCTGGCTAACACAGTGAAACCCCGTTTCTACTAAAAAATACAAAAATCTAGCTGGGCGAGGTGGCGGGCGCCTATAGTCCCAGCTACTCTGGAGGCTGAGGCAGGAGAATGGCGTAAACCCGGGAGGCGGAGCTTGCAGTGAGCTGAGATCCGGCCACTGCACTCCAGCCTGGGCGACAGAGCGAGACTCCGTCTCAAAAAAAAAAAATAGATATTTCTCCAAAGACATACAAATGGCCAACATGTATATGAAAAGATGCTCAGTGTCACTAACCATCAGGGAAATGCAAATCAAAATCATGATGAGGTACCATCTCATACCTATTAGGATGGCTGTTATCACAAAAAACAAGACGAGTGTTGATGAGGATGTGGAGAGATTGGAACTTTTGTATACTGTTGGTGGGAATGCAAAGTGCTGCAACCACTATGGAAAACACTACAGAGATTTCTTAAAACATTTAAAATAGAACAGCCATATGATTCAGCAATTCGACTTCTGGGTATTTATCAAAAATCACTGAACTCAAGGTCTTGCCGGGCATGGTGGCTCACACCTGTAATCCCAGCACTTTGGGAGGCTGAGGCAAGTGGAATATTTGAGGCCAGGAGTTCAAGACCAGCCTGGCCAACATGGCAAAAACCCCATCTCTACTAAAAATACCAAAAAAAGACGGGCATGGTGGCCGGTGCCTGTAATCCCAGCTACTTGGGAGGCTCAGGCAGGAGAATCACTTGAATCCAGGAAGTGGAGGTTGCAGTCCATTGCACTCCAGCCTGGGCAACAGAGTGAGACTCCATCTCAAAAAAAAAAAAAAAAAAAAAGGGGAAAGAGATCAAGGTCTTAAAGAGATATTAGCACTTCCATGGTTATTGCAGCATTATTCACAATAGCCAAGATGTGGAAATGACCTAAGTGTCCATCAATGGATAAATGGATAAAGAAAATGTAATATAAATACACAGTGGAATACTATTCAGCCTTAAAAAAAAAAAAAAAAAGATGAAAATCCTGTCATTTGTGACAACATAGATTAACCTACAGCACATTGTGCTAAGTGAAATAAGCCAGGCACGGGTTGACAAATACTGCAGGATTCCAGTTATACAGGTATCTAATTCGACTTCACAGAATTAGAGAGCCAAATGCTGGTTGTCAGGGGCTGCAGTGAGGGGGCAATGAGTTGCTGGTCATTGTGCATAAAGTCTCAATTATGCAAGATAAATAAGTTCCAGAAATCTTCTGTGCAACACTGTCCCTATGGCTAACAATACTGTATTATATACTTAAAAGTTTAAGAGGGGCTGGGTGCGGTGGCTCACTCCTGTAATCCCAGCACTTTGGGAGACCAAGGAGGGCAGATCACTTGAGTTCAGGAGGTCAAGACCAGCCTGGCCAACATGGTGAAACCCTGTCTCTACTAAAAATACAAAAACTAGCCGATGTGGTGGCGCATGCCTGTAATCCCAGCTACTGGGGAGGCTGAGGCACGAGAATCGCTTGAACCCGGGAAGCGGAGTTTGCAGTGAGCTGAGATTGCGCCACTGCATTCCAGCCTGGGCAACAGGGCAAGACTCTGTCTCCAAAAAAAAAAAAAAAAAAAAAGATTTAAAAATGAAAACAGGGGCTGGTTGTTGTGGCTCATGTCTGCAATCCCAGCATTTTGGGAGGCCAAGGCGGACGGATTGCTGAGTTTGAGACCAGCCTGGGCAACACAGCAAAACCTCATCTCTACTAGAAAAAAATACAAAAATTAGCCAGGCATAGTGGTGGGTGCCAGCTAATCAGGAGGCTGAGGCCTGAGAATAGCTTGAATCCAGGAGGTGGAGGTTGCAGTGAGCCGAGATTGTGCCATTGCACTCCAGCCTGGATGACAGAGCAAGACTCTGTTTAAAAAAAAAACAAAAACACTGAAAACAGGAGGTAGAAACATGAGTGATCAACTAGTCCAGTTCTCTCTCACAAATGCACCTTAGAAGTACCCAGGAACCCGCACACGGCCCCCAGAGGGTGGTGGTGCTGGGCCTTCAGTCCAGTTTGTCTGAGGCCCAAGCCCCAACCTCATCATTCTCCTCGATCAAGAGGCCTGTAGAGATGAAAAGCCATCCACAAACCCCAATCCTCACCACACACAATAGGTTGCATCCCTTTACCCTTTTGTCTTGGAAAGAAGCTTATAATTCTGAAAGTGGGTGGACACCCTGGTGTGAGCCCCCATTCCAGCCAGGAGGGGAGGACACAGCAACCTTCATGGTTAGGGGCAAGTTCAAGGAATCAGAGAGCTCCTCCAGCCTCTCGCCAGATGCCCTCACACCCTCGCCTTCTCGGAGGGTAACTCAGGACTCTCCCAGCAGCCTTGACAACTCCTACTCCTGCCACCACGCCGAGGCTACTGGGTTCGAGTCCATCCCTACCCCGCATGGCCAGAACCCTGGCCTTTCTCTATGCTGCCGGCCTGACGCCAGTTGGCAGCAGGAAGAACAAGCCAACCAGATCCACTGCAGACCACTGAGTTCGTTTCATGACAACTCAGCACACAAGAAGTCCAACTGCAGTTACAGATCCTCTCTTTTTAAAAAGGGTTCTTCCTAGGACTCCACTAAAAAGACCTGCTTTCCCAGATCTGAAGAATGGCCTGGCATGCCAAGTGCTCAGGGTACAGGGAGAGCATGTTTGTTGAGAGGGCAACTGCCTGCTGAGGTCCTCGGCCACATAAGCACACCTATCCACTGAGTGGTGCAGAAGCTGCTCGTGTCGCCTCCTCCTGCACCGCCTGCTTGCTATATTCCTGACACCTGACCAGCCCTGGGCCTGATGGCCCACGATAAAATAGTCAGATAGGATTAATAGTCAGCCTTGTTGATCAGCTCCCAGAATGGGGAGGGTGCCTGGCTAGCTTTGATCTCTAAGTCCACTGGCCCCACGTGGACGTTCCAGGTCTATGAAACCATCTGCTGAACGGCTTTCATGTCGGAGACACCTATTGAAATGCCAAGTACTCCTGGGAGGGCCTCCTCTCATCCCCTAGTTCCCTGCACCTACCTGGCTGGACTGGAGACAATCTGCCCAGGAGGAAGAGGCTGAATGGAGGTGTTAGAGAGAAGAGGACTCCCAAAGGAGATGTTGTCTACAGCCTGCTCCAAGGCAACAAAAGCCTCAGCCAGTAGCCAAGTGATTTGAAGAAATGGTTTTACAAAACCTCAAGGTGGGTCCAGATCAGGTCAGGGCTCGAGGTCAGAGACGGGCTTGGGTAAGGTGGGAAATCAAGCACAGACGCCTACACATGGAAGGGCCCCTTGGCCCTGTTCCCACCCCGGGGATTCAAACACAAGGCCAATGTTTTGAAAAATATAAAATTTTAATAAAGGCTACATCTCTTAATTACAATAATTATTGTACCAAGTCGTTTTCCTTAAATGAACTCTTTATAATGCATAATTTACAGTATAAGTAGAACAAAATGGCATGACAAAAGTCATTGAGTACAAGACTTGTAATAAAAAGGCATAAAATATATTTATACATAAACCCCTTTCAAAAAACAAGGGAAAGCTTGAGCCCTCAATATAGGGCGACACACGGAGCGGGTGACCGTGCAGGTACAGGTACTGTACTGATTTAAAGTCAAGCACTAGAGATAGTGGATTAATACTCTTTTGCCGTACACTATATACAGATGTATAGTACAAGTAACAATGGCAAACAGAATGTACAGATTAACTTAACACAAAAACCCGAACATCAAAATGAAGGTGTCTGGAGGAAAGGTGCTGCTGGGTCTCCCTACAACTGTTCATTTTCTTTGCGGGGTACGGGGTAGTTCCTGAATGGCTGTGGTCCAATGACTAATGTAAAACAAAAACAGAAACAAAAAAAAACAAGGAACTGTCGTTTCCACAAAGCACAGCGGCAGTGATTCTAGCAGGCCTCAGCCATGGGGCCCTGGGCCTGGGGAGGCTACATGAGGTGGAGCCTCAGTCACAGGATCAACCTGGGGCCCCAAGGAGCGGGGTTCCCTGCCTCTCCCTCTGCATCCCATCCAACACAACCCCCAAAATGTTGATGATGATGCAACATGGTCAACCCTCAAGACCTTTAAGACAAAACAGAGCAGCATAGGAAAAAAAAAAAAAAAATGCACCAATTTCTGCGTGTGTCAATGGTAGGGCACCATTTTAAAAAGTCTGTCTTCACTTGGAGGGACGTAGTGCAAAGCATAATTCCTCTGTTAGTGAAGAAACCATGAACGCACTCCAAGCTCAACTCCTAAGTTTAGTCAGAACAATTAAAACTTCCTCTCTCCCCCTTCCAAGTTTAAAGCAGCATATCCATAAACTGGGGATGGGGGAAATCAACTGTTCTATAAATATCAGTAAGGATTCCCATTCAGGTAAGCTATACAGTTTCTCTTAGTTTATGGATTTCAGATCCCTAGGAAGTCATATATTATGTATGGCAGTCTCTCAAATACAGGCAGCATCTTCAATAGCCAAGAGTGGTCATGTTTTTAATAAATAGTTCAGGCTTTTCTCATCTCAGTCAGTACCCAGCTCATGAATCATGAAAATCAACCTCCCCCCGCCCTCCCGAAGGCCCACTGGCCTATTCTTCCTTAGACTTTGTCTTCTTCATTGGTTTAATTTTCCTTCAAAATGTTTTGTCGCAGTTGCTCATGGCCAAGCCAGTTCACAAGAGCTTCGGGCTCCAACAGTTCACCAAAGCCAGACCCCCAAGGCTCAATCGATCCGCTCCACTTTGCCCAGAATCCGGCCTTCATACATCGGGAGCACCGTCTCATCCTCCCAGATCTCCTCAAACACCGCTCCACAGGCAAACTCGTCGCTTGCCTTTTTGAAGTAATACCTTAAAAGGAAAACCAGAAAAGCTTCTTGGTAAACTGCATTTTCCACATTGTTGAAAAGAAAAGCATGCCAACATGGAGGCCTGAGGTATCCTAGGAATTTGCTATGGCAGGTGTGCATATACACTGTTGCCCATATCTGCTTTAAGATGGCAACTGGGACTTGGCCACACCACAAGAAGCAGGTGGGCCGAGATGACGAAGGCCGGGCACCCACTGAGCAGCAGCCTGGGCTGGACCTGCCACCTGCAATCTTCAGCCCAGCACCTCTGCTATCTCCTAACACACATACACTGTGAAAAACAGACCTGCTTTTCCCCCACGACCTCCTTCAGCAGCGGGGTGGAGGAGGGAAGGGAAGGACAAATGCCTGCAGTTAATTTGCAGCAGCAGCCAAGCAGGTCCTTCAAAGAGACTCCGGACTATCTCTAGGTTCAGCCACATCCTGAACCCACCAGCTGGAGAGCCAGGACCTGCAGGAGTCTGTGAACCCACCACCTGGAGAGGCGGAAGCTGCCGAAGTCTGTGAAAGGCTGAATTCCAGATGCTTTAGCAGTCCGGAGGCCTCTCGGCCTTCCCCTCCTCCAGGGCCCAAGTGCAACACTCCTGGATGGCCCTGGCACAGCCACACAGGAGGCAAGCCACCCCAGCGCAGCTTCCCAGGGCCGAACAGACGGCACAGGCCCCATGATGCCCTCCCCTCTTCTCCCCATTTCCAGGCCTCTTCTCCCATCCCACCCCTCCAGGGTCAAACACCAAAGGCCCTTCTATTATGCCCGTTGATTAAAGGCTCCTTTTATCCCTCCCCAGCATTCTTTCTTCTGAGGCTGTTTAATTGTACAGATGCAAATGCCTGGCCTCTCTCAGGAGCGCCACATTCGGAAACAACTGCTGTCCTCTTGGGCCAGGCCCACCCCCAAGCCCCTTCTGAGGAAATTAAGCGAGGGCCTCTTCCTTCCCTGTCCCCAGCCAAGGGAGACCCCTCAGAGGGATTAAACTTGCCCCTGCAAGCTGTCATTTCCAGCCCATAAAGGCCACTCACAGAGGGAAGGTCACAGTCCCCTGGGGGGATGGGAGAACCTTTCAAACATTTAATTGTGTCTCAGGGTTATGGTTGGGCTTTGTTTTTGTCTTTTCCCTTTAAAAAAAAAAAAAAAAAATAACTCCCCTTGGTTAGAGCTCAATTTTTTTCCTCTTTAATAAAGGCAAGCCAAATACTTTCGTAGGAGATAAGGCTAAACACAGTGAACAGCTGGGTTTAGTCAAGGTTCTTTGTTTTTAGCATTCCTGACCCAGCTAATGCACTGGGGTGAACAACGGCATGGCTCTGACTGGGCAGCACTGAAGACACTTCATGTTAAGGGGTCAAAATTCTTGGGGGAGCATGAGAGGAGACAGGGAGAAAATGGGGAGGGGCTCTGTGCACAGGAGACCTGGGATAGTGGGGGGAAAAGTCACTTTTCCACGTAAGAGGCTCAAACCTCCACGCCACCCTCCGTCAGACCCCTTTGGCCCCAGCTCCCCCAGCTCCGACCCCTCTGGGGTTTACCAAGTTGGGCTTTCACAGCATGTCTGAGCAAACACGCAGTGACCTTTTACATAATTGCAACCTCCTCCAGAGAGGAGAGAGGCCACATTCTCTGGGCCCCACCCCCAGGACTTCAAACACACTGCACTGCCCTCATTTTCTCCAAGAAACAGGCTTTTCCACTGCAACATGCTTTATGTGGCAAACTTTGCTTTCTTCTGACATCTGGCACCAATAGCGTCTGGCGCGTCTGAAGGGACTGTTTGCTTTTTGAACCCCTGCCATGTTGAGATTACTCAACGCATCCCAGGTCCCCCTACCTCCCACCCTTGCTCCACGGCCCCAACCTCACTGGGTCTTTTTTTATTTTTTTGAAGGGGGATGTATTTGTACAAATTGAGATGTTGGAGCACCAGCCCTGCTGGGAGGGTGAGGCATGACACCCTGTGTCCCTGTCCCACCCCAGGAGGGCACTGAGTCCAGCTCAGGCCCTGCAGAGATAAGGCGGCTGGGAGGGCCTTCCCACAGCCTGATGCACTCAGGAAAGAACTGGAGAGGATCGGAGGGTTGACCATTTGTGCAAGTCTTTGTGCATTAAAGGGGGGGCCAGAGCTTCAAAGCCAGGCTTATTAACTGTGCCTCAGGGAGAAAAAAAAAATCAGAGCCAGATGTGGCCAGAGCAGCTGAGGGAGGCACCTTCCCCGCAAGCTTATGCCAGCGCCACATGGCTCTTCTCCGAGGTCACCTACAGTTCCACTCAAAGTCCAGCCGAGACAAAGCCAAGATCAAAATGAATCCCCAGAGGGGCACACTTGTGTCATTAGTTTCACCTTGTGTCTTTTCAAGATAAAAGCAGAAGCAGCAGCAGCCAGGCCTGTTCCCCCATCCCTTTGATACCTTTTCACAATTGTCTCCACCCAGGTGTAAAAGGGAATATCCAGGCCCAGCAACACGCCCTGCTGGCCAGTCACCTCCAGGGGCTCAGTCCAACCTCCATCCCCTCCCCCCACAAAGAGGGGCTCACCTTGAGCCCCCGCCCGAACTAACTCCCAGATGAAGGTGGCTGGTAAAACTACACAGGGCCTGCTCTAGAGGGGAGGGTGTCTCAGAGCCCTGCAGGTGGACTCATTCCCATCCAGGAGCCCATATGCCCGCCTGGCAGGTCACCAAGTGCTATTCAGAGTTTTCCACTCACACCCCTGGCCCTGGTGGCAGCAATGGGTTCACACCTGGGCATAGACTGTGGTCCTGTACAGGGTCCATGGCACACAGCTGAGGAGTTGGAACTCTCTCGGGTGTAGACCCCAGAGTGAGCCCCTGCTTAAACCAGGGTGCCCCTATCTCACCCTTGTGCCAGCCTGGAGCCCTAAACCTGAGACAGAACTGGAGCAGAAGCCACAGGTTCTCTTGGGCTGCAGGCCATGGAGAAGGGCAAGGGAGGACTCGGGATGAACGGAGGCAGTCATCACCTGCTGTTAGGAGGAAGTGGTCAAGAGAAGGAATGGCCTACGGCTGGCCCTCATGCTCCTCAGCTCTTGAACCCTCTCAAGGGCCCTAAAAGGTCAGCATGGACCTGCTCAAGGGCACCTCCGTCCACTCTGCAGACAAGGTGAGGACACCAGCAAGTTCCCTTCCTGAAGCCCCTGCAGGGGAGAAGGCAACAAAGCGCAGGCCCGGGCAGGAGGAGTGGACCGCCCTGTTCACCCTGTGCCCACTCACAGGTCCAGCCCCTTCTTTGTTATGGACAAAGGCGCATCCCTGCTTCTAATGGCCCATAAAACCCAGGGAGGCTCTTCAGGTGGAAAGGCAGACTGAGAAAAACATGGAGGACCTTTCCTCGGCATGATTCCTGACTATTTGGAGCCTTCAATGTGAGGGTCTCTCCTAAACTCAAGGCAGGAGGGTGGCGCTTCCAGACCCTCCCCCCAATCAGCCTGCCTGTCCCTCTTTTTTGTCCCTGCTCCCCGCTCGCCCACAAGCCCTTCGATTGCAGGTAAAGCCTCTGCAGTGCGGCCTGAGCCCCACTCTCCTCCTGTCAGAGCAAGCGGCTGCTCCTTTTCTCCTCAGTCTGGTTCACCTGGTGGAAAGAGCCTGGCCAGGTCCCCCAGAGAACCCTCCATGCAGCGTCCCTCTTGTGGCTGCTGCTTCGTTGTTCTGCTAGTGGTGAGGGGAGAGAAGAAATGAGAAGGAGCCTCCCCCAGTGCCTGCTGAGCCCCCTTCCACCCTGCCCCGCCCAGGTCTGCTCAGCCAGGGGAGCTGCTCCAGGCTCTGGCTCTTGGTTCTGAGCAAACAAACTGAAAGCAGAAAAAAGCCACAGGACTCTTACCTATAATTTCCCTTTTTGCTGAGCTGCTCTTTAAAGTGGCCCAGGGTCAAGCTCTGAGCCTTCAGCATCCTCCGGTATGGAATTTCTTCCCCACAGAAAAAGTAAGTGACAACCAACTCACTGGCCTGGAGCGCATGGACACCTGCCAGTTTCTTTGGCTCTTTGTGACTGAAAATAAGATGGAATGGAACAAGTTCAGCATTTTAAAGCAGACACACATCTAAAGCAAACACACACGTGCGCACATGTGCGTAAGTGACAGGGTATCCAAACACTAGGGTTGCAGTTAAAAGTGGGGGCTGGGGCAGAGCCCCACATCCCAGAGGCAGGCAGCTCTGGGGAACACACAGTCCAAGCCCACATGCTCTGCATGGAGCATGCGGAAAAGGATGATTTCCTTGTGGTTGTACGAACTGGTATCGCTTTCCCCACTGCCACCAAATGAAGGTACACAGCTGCCTCGTTCAGGTTACCATAAATGGGGTGCTTCCCCAAGAAGATGAGAGAAGAGAAAATTATCAGAGAGATGCCGGGTCTCACCTGGACTGGTGAGTGCTAAAGAGACAAACCCAGAGCAGGACACCTTTGGGATTGCATAAACTCAGAACGCCTGAAGCCCACCCCTTATTCCAGCAGAATGAGAACAACTAACCCCCGGGGGGTAGCCCACAGTCATATCCATGTCCCCATTTATTCTGAGATTTTGTAGAGTAGCCTGAAAAAAAAGCTGCTAGGCTGGGCGTGGTGGCTCACGCCTGTAATCCCAGTACTTTGGGAGGCTGAGGTGGGCAGATCACTTGAGGCCAGGAGTTCGAGACCAGCCTAGCCAACATGGTGAAACCCTATCTCTACTAAAAAAAAAAAAAAAAAAAAAATGAGCTGGGCATGGTGGTGGGCGACTGCAATCCCAGCTACTCGGGACACTGAGGCAGGAGAATGGCATGAACCCGGGAGATGGAGCTCGCACTGAGCCGAGATCGCGCCACTGCACTCCAGCATGGGCGACAGAGCGAGACTCTGTCTCCAAAAAAAGAAAAAAAAGCGGCTGGCCCAGACCCAGACGGCTGGCCCACTTAGGGTCAACCAACTGAAACAATGAAAGGATCCAGGGTAGTGACCTACTGAGGACTTCAAACACTGCTCACTGCTCACTGCTCAGGATGAAGACACCGAAAGAAAACTTTCTCCGGACCATTTCAGATCTCTTTAGCAGATTTCTTTTTAATTGCACCACCCAGTAACTAAACTGAGCAGGCTTCTCAATCTACTTTGAATGAGACTAAATTTACAGAAAGAATCGCTGCCCAATTTGGGGGAAGATATTCTGTCTTCTCCACGCAAAAACACAAGGATGGTCCCCTCCATCTCTGCCACAGTGGAGAATGACCCTTCTGCTCAGGGGTGACAAATGTTTTCAGTACTACTAACTTGCAAGTTGAATGGGGGCAACTTTTCCAGCTGAATTTGAGGTCCCTTCTACCGTTCTAATGGCTTCGTGTCCCAGCTTTTGATTTGTGTACGACCAAAAAAACTTTCGCTATGATGCATTTGTCAGTAGGACACGATGGCCACATCTGTGTTTACTGTTCCTCATCACTAGCACTAAAATCAAGGTGATTTTAAACACCAAAAAAAGTTTCCCGAAAATGAAACTCCAGATAGCGAATACGCTGAAACATAAACCACTCGGCAGATCTCAGTAATGCCAGGTAAAGACACTCACTCTTCTGGAGCCAGGCTTGTATTGGAGAAGGGCGTGGCTCCCGCCTGAACAGTGGCCGAGTGATTCCTGTCCCTCTGCTGACTGGCCACACAGCACCTAAGGACACAGCCAGGGCGAGGGATTTAGAGGTGCACTGTTGTCCCCAGAGCAATTGAGGAGCAGACAGAAAATTACTCTTTGGCCTCCTGAAGAGACATGAACCCGACTTCCATCCCTATGGAAACCCAACCAAGACCCTGGGTTAACAGTGACTGAAGAGGCCGGGAAGACATCTTGGAACAGCCGTTCTAAGCCCCTCTGGGGGCCCAGGATGGGACACTCTTAGCCCTAGCAAAGGGCTGAGGACTCTTGTTCCTCCATCTCATAGCTTCTTATACGCTCAACTAACCAGCCTTAAACAATCAAGACATTTGTAAGAAATGGCATTTGTAAGGAATGACTGAAATTCATTCTCCCAATTCTAGGCATGACTTGCCTCACAGATCCTGGCTTAACTCTGGTAGAATGAACATAACTGAAGGGAACCATTTCTAGAAGCTGGAAAGGAGAAGCTTACTCATCCATAAGCAATTCTTCCTCTTATGGGAGGGTTTGAGACCCAGGCAGAGAGGCCCTCCCCATTAGCCACAGACCAGGTCACCACCCAAACCTAATCCCTGCCCCAACCTAGGATCCCTCACTTTCACTCACCGCTGCTTTGGGGGCTTCGACACCTCAGCCAGCCTGCGACAGGCCTCCTCCAGCTGAGCCAGAGTGTTGGGTGGTGTCAGGGGAGGCATAGCAGGGTCCTGGGTGAACAGGTGGGCACGGGGGGTGGTACGGGGGTGCGCGCTGTTGCCCCCCCACAGATGGTGCCGGCTGGCTCGTTCGCCTGGAGACGAGCGGGCAGACTCCAAGGGGTAGGCCTTTTTTGTGCTTTGGGCACTAAACAAGGAATGAGCAGAGAGAAAACAGAAGGAAAGAAACCGGGTTAGAAGAACTGGAAAATGTGACTTCAATAGAAACTTGTCTATTCTGCTCAGAGGGAGAGAGAAGAAAAAAATAACTACCATAACACGAACAGGGGTCAGTGCCAAAACATGACATTTTTGTGGTCTGCTCAGTCCAACGTTTAATATTAAGATGGCAGGAGCAAATAGTCACATTTGTATTCGGCGGACTGCAAAAACAGCCATTCCCACAATACCTCCGTACTGAGTGCCCATGACCCTCGCGGCCGCGGCGGAGGCAAGCGGTGTTTACCTATGGGGCTTGGGCTTGCTCTGCCGCTCACTCTCCAGCATCCACTGCCAGACATCCTGCGACCTGTCTCCTTCCTCCCGGGGAAGTTGCATGGCCCCAGCTCCGCCGGGGGCCCCTCCTTCCCTGGCGGGCAGGGCCAGGCCCGGCTCCGTGCCTTTCCCATTGCGTTTGGGCAAGGTACTGCCTCTGCTGCCGCTGTGGGGAACCAAGAACCACACCCAACCCAGAGACCTGGTTAAATCTCCGGGACTCCTAGAATCAGACAATTCAGCAAGTGGCGGGGTGGTGACACGAAAATCCCATGCACCTGCTCCCCACACCCTCACCCGGCCGTGCCCTCTGCCGCCCTCTTAGAAACTAAACACCTGCGATGCGGCTCCCACCTCACACCTGCCCATGGACCTGGCTGGTCCGTCCGGCACTTACCCAAACTGCTCGCCGGGCGTGGTTTCCAAGGCCTTGGGGTGGCTTCTGCATTTCGAGTAGCAGTAATACTCGGGACCCCCAGGGCAGAAGCAGTGCACCCGCTGCGTGGCCTCCGCCTCGATCTCCTCCTTGGTCTTGGGGACGGCGTGGTGGTGGATGTAGTGGTGGTGGACATGCTTCGTCGTCTGCTTGGTCACAAAGCCCTTGCCCCCGAGGAGGGGACAAGCGCCCGGCGAGGCGGCCGCAGGAGGCAGCTTGCCACCGGGCGGGAGCAGGGAGTGGTACTGCGAATGGTGGTGGTGGTGGTGGTCCGGAGAGCGGGAGCGGGGGCTATAGCGGCCTACGCCCGGGGACTGGCAGCCAGGGGTCTTGAGGACCCTGGACAGGTGATCGTCCAGTATCGTCTGGGGGTCTTCCTCATAGCTGCCGGAGGGCAGTAGGGAGAGGGGGTGCTGCGTGGGCGCCCCCTCCCGAGAACTGAGTGTGAGCTCGGAGCCCTCCTTCTCTTCATCCTGAAAGGGAAGACGTCAGAAGGGGAAGTGACCCAGGAAGCAGGGAGGCCCGAGGCCCTGGGCTTGCAACATAAGGCCCCCTTCGCAGGAGCACATACACCCATGTGCACGCCCACAGCCACGCCTATGCGCGCGCACACACAGGCCCACCTATAAAAGCACATATCCACACGCATGCGCACACCCACACGCAACACACGTACATGCGCACGCAGCACACACGCATGCACACACCCACAAGCAGCCCACACGCATGCGCATGCTCATACATGCGCGTGCGCGCACGCCGTGGACGGAAGCAGGGAGAGGGCCTAGGCCGCATTACCTCTCGAATCTGCTGCAGGCGCTCCTCCAGGCTGTGGCGGCTCTCCAACTCCAGCTTCAGCTTCTCCAGCCTCGAGATCAGCTCAGCTGCAAAGGTGGCGGGTTCCACGGGGGTCATCTCCTTGGGCAGGCGGTGGGTTCTCTACAGGAAGTGGAAAGAAAAGGGAGGAGGCACGTTCAGCAGGCCGGACGAGCGGTGGCTTGGCCGGAGCTTCCCGCACCGGTCGCTGCATACCGCAAACCCATGTTCGGGTGGAGAGTGGATGGCAAGGCGGCCTGGGCTGCTCGGGACTTTTATGCGCTAACGCCATGGCCTCATGGAGAGCCATGGTCCCCACCAGCGTTTGCCTTGGGCAGGAGCAGTTGGTCGCACTCTGAGAGGCCCTGCTTGTTCTCTCTGTAGTACAACCAGCCCATCAGTAGCTACTCTGAAGTAGAAAATCTTCAAAGACTGTTGTCAAACATCAAAAAAAAAAAAAAAAAAAAAAAAGGCAGCCCTCTGAGGTAGGGAGGGGAGAGACCAACTCAAGGAATAAAAAGTAGAATCTAAACAGAAAGGGAGTTGAAAATTTAAAAAAATAAGATTGGAAAGGAGGTGGGAGGGAGGAAAGCGGGGGGGAAAGGGAGTCAAACGGCCTGGATCAGAGAAGAAGTGGTAATTTATTTCCTGGCCGCACACTGCGCACCTTTGAGGTGGTGTTGTCTCAACACTGTCCTCGATCTCCCTCGTTTTTCTCCTTCCCTCCTCCCCCTCTCTTTGTACAGAAAATGAAGAAAGCTGCTGCAGGCTAGTAGCAGAACACTGCTGAGCTTGGCTGCCTGAAGCTGATCTATCAAGGGAAAAGGGAACATCTCCAAATCAAGTGCAGAATATAAAAAGGCACTGAGTACGCCTGCCAAAAGCAGCAAACAGAGAGAACCCCTGCTGCCCAGCTTTCTGTCCTTTTCCTGTCATCTCGCTCCCCCCACCCAACCCCCCACCTCTCCAGTTGTTCTACCTCCTTCTTCCTAATCTCCCTCTTCCTTGGCTCCTTTGGGGTGGGGCGGGGGGAGCAGAAAGCTAACTTGCAAAGGCTAGCATCTCCCCCAGCTGAAAAAGATGGGCCTTGCCACGGCAACCACTTAGCTGCAGAAACTGAGAGGGAGAGAAAGGCTCCTGTGTAGGTGGCCACTCTCACACAGGCTGGCTCCTTGCAGCCCCCGATCAAAGCGCTGCCTGATGGAGAAGGTCGATTTGCACACCCCAGGACAAAATCATCTCATTTACAAGCTTGGGCGATAGAACTTTTCTTTGTTAACACACATATTCCCCAGTCAAAAAAACAATAACAGTATGTCATCAATACTTACTATCTGTGGAGGAGGGAGAATGCTAGAGGTCCTCAGAAAAGCAATTTTAATATGCTAATTTTAAAACAAGGTAAGTGTGCCCTTGTCCGTGTGAGGGGCTTTCAGAGAAGAGCTACAGTTTGTGCACTAATGCAACATGGGTTTAGCAATTCAATGTGTTAATTTTTTAAACACAACATAACCAGACAGACCAATTGGATTCTCTGAAGCTGGCAGGAAGGATTCATAAACACCTGCTGTGAGCTGGGTGCTTTCTTCCCCTCCTTAAAGAAGAGTGTCACTGCAACCTGGATCTGAGGCTCTGGTAAACAGCACAGCCCTAAAATGGGAATGTAGATGGGGAAGTTCTCTTGAGTACAGCCATGTGCTGGCTGCTTTAGCAGGCATGGAAATAAAAGGAGAGGTCCCAGAAAAGCCCTTCATCCACCATCTCAGTCACAGGAAGAAGCTGCTCAGGAGATCCTCACTTCTAAACACTTTGTTCATTCTGCATTTGATAGGCACAGACTCACCAGCAGGTACCAAGCCAAGTTCTGGAGTTGGAAAAGAACAGCTACCCTCCAGGGCTTTAGAAGCCAGGAGGAGAAATGGTCAATCAATACATAAATGAATGACTAAAATCACTGACTAAAATAACTTGGAGTCCTGTGGTTGACACAAGTAGAATGTCCCAGTGAGGAGGGCAGGAGAATGTCCCAAGGAGGCAGAGGTTCCTTATTCTCTCAAATGTTTACTAAGCGCCTATTATGTGTCTGTCCCAAGGGGGCAGAGGTTCCTTATTCATTCACTCAAATGTTTACTGAGCACCTATTATGTGTCTGTCCCAAGGGGGCAGAGGTTCCTTATTCATTCACTCAAATGTTTACTGAGCACTTGTTATGTGTCAGTTAGTGTTATAGTCTCTGTGCATACAGAGGTTAACAGAATAGATAAAACTCCTCCCCTCCCCCCAGAGGGCTTCCATTCTAGTGGAAATACAGTGAGCTCACCAAGCTGTAGTGAAGCATGGATCATCTAGCATTTCTTGGTTTCTGGGAAATAAGTGCTTCAGTTTCTTTCTCATAGGGAATTTTTTTTTTTTTTTTAATTCAGAAAATGCAAAGGTTCAAAAATAGGTCATCAAACCTCTGACATAGTTTGGATGTTTGTCCCCTCCAGATCTCATGTTGAAATATGATCCCCAATGGTGGAAGTGGGTCTAGTGGGAGGTGTTTGGGTGCTTGGTGCCCTCCCTGCAGCAATGAGCAAGTTTTCCCTGTTAGTTCATATGAGATCTGGTTGTTTGAAAGAACATGGCACTGCCCACCTGCCCCCCCAACCCCAGCTTGCTGCTGCTTCCCTGTTACACAGTGGCTCCCCTTCCCCTTGCATTATGATTGAAAGCTCCCTGAAACCTTCACCAGAAGCAGATGTTGGCACCATGCTTCTTGTACAGCCTGCATATCTGTGAACCAAATAAGCCTCTTTTTTTTTTTTTTTTTTTTGAGACTGAGTCTCGCTCTGTCACCCAGGCTGGCGTGCAGCGGCGTGATCTCAGCTCACAACCTCCACCTCCCAGGTTCAAGTGATTCCTCTGCCTTAGCCTCCCAAGTAGCTGGGACTACAGGCGCGCATCACCACACCCAGCTAATTTTGGTATTTTTAGTGGAGGTGGGGTTTCACCATGTTGGCCAGGCTGGTCTCAAACTCCTGACCTAGGGTGATCTGCCCACCTCAGACTCCCAAAGTGCTGAGATTATAGGCATGAGCCACTGCACCCAGCCATAAACCTCTTTTCTTTATAAATTACTCAACCTCAGGTATTCCTTTATAGCGAAACTGATCGATAACCTCATAATCACATTACTGTGCTCACCATCACAACCCAAAAAACATGTAATGCCTATTGTCCAGTTCTTCTTTTTTCTCCCTTTGTTCTAGGGGACCTTAGGGACTGCTCTTTTCTACCGTCCCTATACCTCCCAACTTCCACCTCCCATTCCTTTTCTTTAGGACTCAACATGGCAGAAAACAGCTGTCTCCTCACTCCAGACTGTACTCACCGGGAAATGAGGTAGAGACACTTGACCATTGGCCTTCACACTGCGATGCATTTCTCTCTGGAGCTGTTTCTTACTTCCCACACGATAAGGAGGAATTCCATCTCTAAGGGAAAGAAAAAGAATCCACAGGCTTACAAGGATGTTTAGGCCGGGCGCGGTGGCTCAAGCCTGTAATCCCAGCACTTTGGGAGGCCGAGACGGGCGGATCACGAGGTCAGGAGATCGAGACCATCCTAGCTAATACAGTGAAACCCCGTCTCTACTAAAAAATACAAAAAACTAGCCGGGTGACGAGGCGGGCGCCTGTAGTCCCAGCTACTCGGGAGGCTGAGACAGGAGAATGGCGTGAACCCGGGAGGCGGAGCTTGCAGTGAGCTGAGATCCGGCCACTGCACTCCAGCCTGGGCGGCAGAGCAAGACTCCGTCTCAAAAAAAAAAACAAGGATGTTTTCAGCACATGGGCTACTCTCATATGCCATCCTGAGATCCCGCCGACAGGGTCACATGCTTCCATAGGAGTGTCACATGTCTCCAGATACCATCGGTGTTCCCACAGGGAAGGATCCACCCAAGATCAAATTTAAATCCTGCCCATCAATCATCTATGGAAACTTGGCTCCCTCGGATGCAGGAGCATCGACTTGGAAAGAACCTGGAAAGGTCATCTCTTGGGCTGTTGTCTTAGAACTGGGTTACACTCCAGCCAGCCTAGGCAGAGCAAAGGCTCCCCTATTTTATAGGTGCCCCAAGTAGGAGATTCTCAGGCCCCATTGATCCTCCCACTTGTTCCCACTGCTTCAAACCAGGAACCAGTACCTTAGGGAGAGGGCCAGGGCAGAAAGTTGTAGGGATAAGGACCAAACCTACAGAGGGCTAAATCAGGCATTAGTGAAGTATGCATAACTCTCCAAGTCAACTTCCCAGTCATTTCCAAATGTATTATTTTTATAAACCAGTACAGGGTGATAATAAAAAGAATACATAACATTTTGGCCCCTTCTCTCAGCTCCAAACCCTGCCACCCCCCAACCAACGAGTTTTCAAAGATGCATGACCAATGTGGGCATGAAAAGAAAAGCCCCTACTATGTGGTGGTCTGTGCAATCCATTTAAAGATTAGCACCTACTATGTGCCAGATCTTCTCCTAGGCACTAGGCAAGAGAGCAGTAGACAAAGTGGATACATAATTCAAACAACTGCTCTCTTGAAGTCTATATTCTAATGGGGAGGCACAGGCAATGAACAAAAGAAAAAATAGTATGTTAGTGATATGTACTATGAGTAAATACACAGCAGGGAAAGGAGAATCACTGGCGGGTGGGTAAGCTGCAAATTTAAATTGGATGTGGGTGTCAATGAAGTCCTCATTGAGAAAGGGACCTTTGGGCAAAGACCTGCAGAAGTATGGGCCCCTATCCATTATATTTTTAAAAACAATAACAAGTAGAAGAATTTTTTAAAAGCGTCCACTCCAGCTACTGTTCACTACAACCATGACCTGGAGTTGCCATGATTTTTTCCAGAAAGAATTTCCTTCTTAAAAGCAGAATGGTCAAGGTGTGACTACTTTCCCATTGATGTCCCTTCAGGAGGCCACTTATTTACAAAAGCCTCAGGGTGCAAACATTTTCATAATGAATCATACTTGGAGGCTGTAAATATTGAAACTGGGTGTTTGGCTACTTCCCTTTCCCCAATGTTTGGTTCATCATAGAGTGGAAGAAAAATACTTTAGGATAATTAGCAATGTCTAAAAATACCCAGGAGGCAGCCAGGAGTAACTGGTCAACCTCTAGCTCCGTATCTCAAATGCCCTAGAATTCTAAGTAGCTGCATTTTCAGGAAGTCTGCTGACCTAGGTCAAAAAATGGGGCCACACAAGGGACAATGAAGATTCCAATAGCTCAACAAACCAATGTATGTTAACCAAAGCCTGGCTAAGGAGTGCATAAAGGATAATTGCATTGAGGGGAGTAGGGAAGAGAGAGAAGAGAGATCAGTAGCCACAGCAACAGCTTACCCACAAATATGAGTACTGCCCCAAAGAAAGGTGAGTATGGAGCAGAGACAGAGCACTGTGGGAAAGATTAGCAGCAGCTGGTTGACCAGTGCTGGAGAAACACATCTCCCAGTCAGCCTCCTACTCATGAGGCTCGGAACTTGACCAAGCCCACCTAAAGATTATTTATCAAAACTCTGTTTCTTCACCTTGGGTAGTTTAGCAGGCACA
This sequence comes from Trachypithecus francoisi, assembly GCF_009764315.1. Taxonomy (NCBI): domain Eukaryota; kingdom Metazoa; phylum Chordata; class Mammalia; order Primates; family Cercopithecidae; genus Trachypithecus; species Trachypithecus francoisi. The sequence continues at coordinate 41,586,351 of NW_022681466.1, read as the reverse complement.
GTTGAAAATGGGACTTCGCGGCCGGGCGCGGTGGCTCAAGCCTGTAATCCCAGCACTTTGGGAGGCCGAGACGGGCGGATCACGAGGTCAGGAGATCGAGACCATCCTGGCTAACACAGTGAAACCCCGTCTCTACTAAAAATACAAAAACTAGCCGGGCGAGGTGGCGGGCGCCTGTAGTCCCAGCTACTCGGGAGGCTGAGGCAGGAGAATGGCGTAAACCCGGGAGGCGGAGCTTGCAGTGAGCTGAGATCCGGCCACTGCACTCCAGTCCGGGCGACAGAGCGAGACTCCGCCTCAAAAAAAAAAAAAAAAAAAAAAAAGAAAATGGGACTTCAAGCATGCCTGGCTTGACCAGAAACCAAATCGCACCCAAGACAACTGATCCCAACCTGAGAATGCCAGCTCCTACATACTGAGTCCCTACTGTAGGTCAGACATCGGACATATAATCAGACTTCATTCTCATAAGAACCTTAATGAGCCACATTTTACAGATGACCAGAAATGCTCAATAGCTCACCTAGTGTTATAGTCAATAGTAGATTGAGAACTCATACCCAAGCCACTGCTGGACTCCAGAACAAGCATCTGTTAACAACCTACACTTGGTCCTCATTTCAGTAAGATGCCTTTCCCAGCCCCAAACAGCAGTCAAGCTTCCTGATGGTCTGAATGTGGAGGTGCCATTTCCTAAGCCCCATGCAGTCACCTTTCAGAAGGGATGAGGAGGAAATTTGTGGAATGTTCTGGAAAGTCCTCCCCAACCCCATAGTACTCACTAGCTATGGGCTTGCCAGGTGGTTCCCAAGCCATGCTGAATATCCCCATCTCTCACCTAAAACACCTTGTATGGTGGGGGTGGCGGTATCCCACAGATTGGGTTCATGCTGGTCTAACCAAATTCTGCTGCCCTAGAGCTATAAGACAGTCTACCCTCTCTCTTCCGGGGACTTAAGACAGTGGATGACTCTGCTCCAGGCCTCTTCCTGACAGTCTTGGGGGCAGGAGTCAAGCACTCCACGGACCCCACCATGACAAGTGACATAAGGCTTCAAGAGTCCTAGAAGAGTCCCCCTTTTACCCCCTCCAAGACTCTGACGTTTCCACTGGTAGCTTTCACTCTTTTCTCCTTTTCCTTCTCCCAGATGAAAGTCAATGGTAGGGCTTTTACGCCTCTTTTTCTTCTTCCATATAATAAGGTTAAAAAAAAAAAAAAAGCCAGGATGGGGGTAGGGATGGGGAGGGGAGTAGATAACTGCAATATTGAAGGCAAAAGGAACAAATTATTTCACAGGCACCTCATACTGCCCCCATCACCACCACCACACACATTCCATTACCCAGGGCAGGTGAAGGACTAAACTGCTGGAAAGGCAACTTGTAACCAGAGCAGAAAAGGAAGATGTCAGCCCATAGAGGCTCAGAAATGCTAACAGGCGCCTTCAAGGAAATGTGGCTTTAATTCCCTTCAGCCAAGAATCTTCTTCCAAAACAGCCTCTCATTCCAAAAGGGGGCCTCTCTTCTTTTATTCAAGCTCTAAAAGTCTATGATCAGTTTCCTGGCTGCTCAAGCCTGTGGGCTGGAGAGCACCAGAGTTTCGGTCCCTATACAGTCTCCTTTAATTATAAACATTTTAGTTAACGAGCCTGCTGCTAGGCCCAGCTGTTTCTGGGGAGCACAGTTTTGAAGTGTGGACTCCACTTAGCTGCCATTTGAGTCGAGCCAATTAGCTTAGCCTTTTGACTTCACCATGCCCGACCTACCCTGAATGTCATTTTCTGGCGACTTTGAAATAGCAGACTCATGAACACATGCGTCCACTCGCATCTTCATTTGGCAACCACTCTGAAGGCAGCCTCTGATCACAGCCACATCAAAAGCCTGGTTTGTAGGAAAAGGTTAATATTTGAAGTTCACTCAGATGCATTTCCTGGTGTCCAAAGTAAACCCCCCATAAATAAGATATAAAGAAATACAAATAAATAACTCGCGACATTCCCTGTGTGGAACACCAAAAAATCATCTTGTGCTGACTTGGGGACACTCAGAGCTAAAGCAACATACAAACGTAGCTGATCCTGATTATAAAAGCAGCTCCTAGCAGAAAGGGACAAAGGCCTCCACGCCACTGACTTAGCTTTCATGCTTCCTGGCAACCTCTAACCATGGCTACACTTGGGCGGCAAAGAGTCTGCAGCTTCTGATGTTTTCTGCCCCTTCACTACATCTTTCTAAGCCTGATGCCCTGGAATGGCCCCACAAGCCTTCTGCCTCCAGTGCTGCAAGAATTTTGGTGGGAGTCTGGCAGTTAAAAAACTTTTTTTTTTGACAGGTCGTGGTGGCTCATGCCTGTGATCCCACCACTTTGGGAGGCTGAGGTGGGCAGATCAGGAGGTCAAGAGATGGAGACCATCCTGGCCAACATGGTGAAGCCCCGTCTCTACTGAAAATAGAAAAAGTAGCTGGGCGTGGTGGCGCACGCCTGTAGTCCCAGCTACTCGGGAGGCTGAGGCAGGAGAATCGCTTGAACCCAGGAGGCAGAGATTCCAATGAACCAACATTGTGCCACTGCACTCCAGTCTGGCGACAGAGCGAGACTCCGTCTTGAAAAAAAAATTAAGCCATTTCTTCCGAGAATGCAGGTTTCAGAGTAACAGGCTCATAAAACAGCCTTCTCAGAGGCCCAGATCCCCAGCCATCTTTAACAGGGCTTTTTACTTAGCAGGAAAACAGAAGTCAGCAGTAGGCTTTGGAAGAAGGCAATGATTTCTTTAAAGCCCCTGCCTGCTCTGCACACTCAGGCCCCGGCGTGTGGCTCCCTGGAGTAACCAAGTGCAGGCCAGCACTGCCCCAACTTCTACGCAGGCCTCTTGCAAAGGCCCCCGGGACTTAATTGGTTCTGTCGCAAATGAGACGATTGCTTTCCTGGGCTTGTGTCTAATGAACTCCAACCTTCTGGAGTCTATTGAAGGCTGCCTGTGACCCCCTCTCTCCCCCTCCCCCCTCCCCAGCCCTGTTCCCTCCCCAGCTCCCAGCAGGGCAGCCAGCCCCCCTCCCCAGCCCCTCACAGCCTGCACTGGCCATTGTGACGGGGAGAAACAGCCAGGGCTCTTTCAATGCTTTATGGGGCGCTCCTATTCACTTGTTCAAGGAAATTTCAAAGGGGCCTGCTACCCTCTTATCCCCTCTAAGCTTCCCGGGATGAACAATGGGCTGAAAGCGATTCAGTTCAGCTTTTCATCCCCCACACACTTTATTTCTTGCCCGGCGCTCTCATCTGCACGAGGCCCACAATTGGCAGAGCTCTGAAGAGGGGGTCTGATCCCAGCCCTGGGAATCCCGGGTGACCGCCCAGCACTGGGCAGGATCACACACACCCAGGGCCAGTCGGCCAGAGAACACGTTGCATCGCCAAGTCTGCTTGCAGCAGAGTGGGGAGGGCCCCAGAGACCCCCATGCCTGGCACCCAATGGCAGCTTGAGTCAGTGCCAACAAGTCTGGAGACCCTTCTGATGTTTTCTAGTGAGCCCCACTAGAGGCAGCGTGAGACAATGCCCAAGAGACAGTGATCCCACATGGATGCCAAATGCACTCCCAATTAGTATAAATGCCCAGGTGGGCACAACTGTGACAGTTAATCAGATAACCTGCGCACTTGGTTGGCAGAGAGCACAGAGTCACGCAACACCACCAGGATGAACAGAGCCAACACCATGGGCCCACGGGTCTCCAGGCCTTGCAGGCACTTCCTCCTGGCTTACTGGTTTACTCATTATCCATCCAAGGCAGCTTTGCCACAGGATAGGCTTATTAACACTAACAGGTTCTGCCACCAGGGACCTAAAGGTATCTACTATGCCCCCAAAGAGAAAGCTGCTATGTGAGGGACTTGCCCTCTTCTATCTCTGTATCAAAGTGGACCTCACACACACTAACCCTTGCCACCTAGAATAGGGACGGGCAAAGGTAACCTTTCTGATCCCTGAAAAGTGGCTCCCCCACGCTTGGAATCCAAAGTGCTTCAACTAAAGGGAGAAGGGTGAGAGCTGTAAAGTCACCTCTAAATAAAAGAAAGTTTTTCTTCTGGGAAGAGGATAAAAGAAGAGGAAGTAAATGGGGAGGCTGCAGGGAAGAACTTAGAACCTGCTCCCTTCTACCCCTCCCCGAACCAGTCTTCCTAAAAAGCAGTCTTGATTACTAAGAAATATAAATAAAAGAAACCCAAAGTGGCTCAAAGGTCTCATGACCAACTGGTCCTATTCACAGATCTCATGTTGAGAATGCTCGTGCCTGGGGGAAGGGCAGAGCGGGCAAAGTGCAGGGCCTGTGTGTGGCCTGGACCTGAGGTCTGTCTCAGAGGTGCATGGCTGTGGAAGCACCAGACCTTATTTCCTCATCTGTAAAATCCCAAGTATCTGCCTGCCTACCTTTCTGATTGGGTCTTGCTAGGATCAAACAGAAATAAGTATGGGACTACACCCAAATTATCTCATCATGAACCCAGAATAACACCTCAATGATGGGGACTGACATGCAGCCAAGGACCAGGAAGCAAGCCAAAAATAGTCTCTAAGAAAACTAAACAGAAGTCTTATCATCTTACGTAAACTGCATTTGACTTAGGAGATTCACTCAATGTCTTCAATCAATTTCAACTTACTCTTATTTTACACATAATGCTAAGATTCCCACACAATGCACAAATTAATATATGCTACAGGAGGAATGCTTGCTAGAAGCAAGCACACAGACAGCAAAACACCACAGCAGGGAGAATGAAAAAAGAAAAGAGAAACTTTTCAAAGGGGAAAGGGTCAGACAACCGTATGCACCCTCATTGACTATGAGAGAACCACTACAACAAAGTACACAAACAGATCTTGATATTATTTGGATAACTGACAGATAAATTATGCCCTGTCTAATACTATTCAATAATGACAGAGCAAATGTATTCTAAGAAATATGTCCACCAAAAAATTATCAAAGCATAATTTTTTCAAGTATGGATACTGAAAGTTCAGTCAATATGGAAAACTGACTTCTGTGAAACTTCTCCTATCTCCATACTGGATGAAAGGTGTGTACTTTCCTGTTTCCATATTGGATGGAAGATGTGTATTAATGCCAAAATGCTATTTTTATTAAAATTGAACCTTGCATCTTAAGGATCTCTCTCCCTTTACTAACAAGGGAATTTGAGGTAACACAATAAAAGCCACTAGCAAAATAAATAGTAGGTTCCCAAACTCACCTCATCAACTTTCCCTCCAATTGGTCCCATGCCACCCACAGGCCAGGCAACAGGACATTGGCCAATGAAAACCAGATAGTTTCAAACAAACTGGAAGAATAGATGGTCTAGTTTTAGGAAGCTAAAAGGAACAAACTCTAAATATTTAAAGTGTGCCAGAACTTACACGGTTCAGTGGGTTTGCCTTTCAAAATTGTTCCCTTAGCAGGCGAAATTCTGACTCCAAAACATTGAAAAGCTTTCAAAGACCATTTCTGGAACAATGAATCTCAACTGGGTGTTGGGTGCGAAACCTTTGGGGAATTTCAGCCATCACCCCATCCCCAGGCTCCACTATGGGTCTCCTGAACCAAAACCTCAAAGGATGGCAGGAGACGGGGATACCCAGGCCACAGCTACACATCCCTCCTCATGAGACTCACTGAGGATCACTGCTGTCCATCCACAGAGATTGCCATGACTTGACTTCAGATGACCTAAAATTCAAAACGTTACCTTGACTAAGGGCCTTCTGATCTCATCAGACCAAGCCAATATCTTGGGTTACTTTCAAAAATCAAAGGCTGTCTGCCAAAGATCCAAGATCAGACACGACTTTGGAGACAGCCCCTACTTAGGGTCCTCAGTATCTAACACTCCACACACACTTACTGAATAAACGATGTCCATTTAAAAACATAACAGCACGGAACGTTACACACTGTGGCTCTTTAGAGATTTCTGGCTTTCTCACCCCCACTTGCAATGCCTTTTCCTCCAAAAACAATGAATACCTAAACACAGACCCTGCTAATGCCACCTTGTCTCTCAGCTGTTGGCTCTGCAGAAAGGATACCTGGGTTTCTGGACCAGCCAAGCAACTGTTCCCACAGGGACAACCAGAAGAAGGTTTTTTAAACTCAAGGAATCTATAAATATTCATTCATCCTAATCTTCTACTGTCCTTTAGTTTTCTTCTGTTACAATATCCTCCCAACTTTCAAAGCTCTAAGCTTTACCCTACCCAGATGACCATGTCATCCTCCTTAACCAGCACCATACCCTTGTCATACTCCCCTCCCACCAAACCGATGTCCATACACGCACAGGTGGGGTCTGCAAAGCCAGGTGAGGATGACAGATGATGCTGGCTAAGTGCCCAGGTGGTTTCCACTCCCAAACAAGCCCACAGAGGGGCAGCCACGATACTCACACACTGCTGTCCGTCATGGACATGGAATCATCCGTCAGCGCATCGCTGGATATCTCACTGTCGTTGGCGCTGGTGGCTGGCGCAAAGACATAGCCAGAACCTACATGATAAGGATGAACAGGATCGCTCCTCTTGAAGGACCTATGGGCAAAGTACAACAGTGGTTCAGTCACTGACCCTCACCAGAAACCCAGGTCATCAAGTGACCCCAGGACAATCCAGCACACCATCCCACAATCTGCTCAACGCCAACCTGCTGCCCGGGTCCAGCTGCTCACCTGGGCAGAAAGCAGAGGCCACAAAAGGGAGGCCTCCTGAGCCACCAGCTCATCACCCTGGGGAGAAAGCAAGCTGGTTCCTCTGCCCCCAGTGGTGGGTCTGCCAGGGCAGAGGGTATTCCAGAGGCAGCCCAGGGGATCCTGTGAAGTTCTAAATGCACTTAGAGACAGGAAGGAACTGGACTCTGCTTTAGGAGAGGAGACCATGGAATGGAACAGGGGAACAAGTCAGTGGAGATGGAATATCTTTCTCCACTCCACCTCCCTATCCAATCCTGCACCAAAGAATACAATTTCAGGGCCCCAAGACATCTTAAATATCCACACTCCTTGTCTGGGGTCTGTTAGCCCAGTCCAGAGATGCAAACAGCTAGAGGCCAGTGTGGTCTTCTCACTTCGACCCTGGGCCCACGGTGAGCTGGACAGATGGGACAGCAAAGTTCAAGACAACGTTCAGGACTCCAATCCCACCTGCGAGCTCTGCCATGAGCTGCTGCCATGCCCCTTCCCCCATCCCCGGCTTCCGCTCCCCAGGGCTGGCTAGTGCAGCAGGATTGAAATGAGCAACATAGCTGTTTGAAGGGAAGGCCCAGGCCCCTCCTCCGGTGTCTCCAGCGCTTTTGTTTCAATGGCCTCTGGCTCCTCATTTCACCCTCTTGATCTCCTTCCAGAACAACCAGTGTGCACGTCTCCTGCTGGGCTGCATTCCTCTTGTGTCACCAGTGAGGGGCTTAAGTAGGGGGGAGGGGCAGATAGGTCGGCAGGCTGCAGTAAGGGACCACGTTAAGGCCTGAAGTCGCAGGAGGCCTGTTTACAAAGACCCTGGCATCCTCCGCTGGTCCCACCAAGTCTATGCCAGCAACAAAGAAATCAAGTGAGGGAGAAAAGAAAGGCTCAGAAAAGAGAAAATATTCTATTAGTCCACAGCAGCTGGTCTGTCAAGATGGCCATGGGGTTGGCAAATGAAAAGGACCCAGAAAGGTGACAGTCAGCTGTCTGCACATGTTCACCAAGCACCTACTCACTTGCTACGTGCTGAACTCTGGTCTCCTGGCACTCAGGGCCTGGTGGGGGTATGTCAGCATACTGTGGGGGTGTCATGAGGGAGGTACGCTTAGTGTTATTACAGGCCCACGAGGAGGGGAGAAGGAGCACTGGACTGTGCCCATTCTACAGATGAGGCCCTTGGAATCGAGAATTCCAGCAGCCTGCCCAGATCACACAGCTGGAGCCAGTGGGCATGGATTGAGTCACCTGGCTTTCCATCAGACTGCCTCCCAATACAAAGACTAGACTCAACATGTTTCCAGGTTCTCATAGAATAAAAAGCAGGAAAGGAGTGGCTTAGTATAGGTAACCCAGATGATGGATAGAACGTTTCTAGGAGGGACGGCTGGGGACGGCTCCCTGGGACAGATGGGACTAATGGGACTCCCTGGGATAGATGGGACTCATGGATGAGCAGGAATTTCAGGAGATGACACCCAGGACTAGGTAAAGGGAAAGGCAGTGAAAAGCTCTCCCTAGACTACGGAGAGAGAGGGGTCTAATTAGCCAGGCTAAGAAGCTGGCAAAGACATGGAAGTAGGTCTTCAGTGCAAGGTCAGAGTCCTGTCTTAACTGGATGGGGAGGGGCCAGGGGACAGCAGGGGCGCCAGGGGACTGGCAGGGAGAAAGCACATAGGATCCAAGGTATTTTACCAGGCTGGACTGAAAGGAGGGGTGGGTGCAGGCAGGGAGCCCTGGGGGGAAGCCACCGCCACAATTTAGTGTGAGGGTCTGTCTCAGCAGGGGATGGTGGGATGGAAAAGAAGGTGGGAGAGGCAGTCCCTGCCTTTAAGGAGTTTGCACTAGGTGGAGTCACCAAACAAACACAAAAAGTTACAGGGCCATAAACTTTTTAAGCCAGAAGGGACCCCTGTAATCATCACAACCACCCAAGGAGGTAACTGAGCACCACGTGGACCAAAGGCCTTGTCAGACTTGGCCAGAGGAGCTGGACCACAGCTGTGCCCTTGATCCTGTCCAACTGCACCACGTCAGATCTTAGAAATATGCTGTAGGCAAAGAACTGACCAGAAGGTGCAGACCAGCAGCGCTGCACATGAACCCCTCAGCACTGACCAAGTGACTTGTGACTGTCACGTGGACACTCTGACCCTGTTCTCATATCTGTAGAGGGCAGGAAGTCTCACGACATCCTAGGACTTTTTGGTGAAGATGAAATGAGAATGGTAAGATCTTCCAGGCCTTCCTCCAGTTCCATGTGTCCTCACTCCGGAATTCCCCAACACCAAGGGCAGAGAGGAGTGGTGAGGGTGAAAAGAACAGTTCATTCTTCTGGAGAAAAGAAGGTTGATTCAGTGAAAAAGGCCTCATAGTTGAGAAGGAGGGCTCTCTGTTCAGCATCCCCACTAAAGGAAGAACAAGGGGAAATGGGCTTCAAAAGTTAGAAAGAAAAAAAATACTTCTAAATGGTCAGAGGAAATCCATAAAGTAGGTAGGGACAGGCTGTGAAATCACCCAAGTCTTTAAAACAGGCCAAAGTGCCTGGCCATCTGGGTGTGTAAGTGAGGCCTCAAAGCAGGATGCACAAGATGACTTCCTTGGGGCTTTTTCCTCTGGTTAGGAATCCAGTGATGAGGCCATGCTGTAAACTCTCAGTAGGGACCAGAAGTCAGAGGCTGGGCACTGCTGCCTACTTGGCTGCAGTGCTCACTGCTGGGCTGAGTCACAACCTCTCCAGACGTGGGCACCCACCTGAAGAGCAGGCAGTTGGATCTTGGCCCTCTGCACCAAGTTCTTAGGTCTCCAAATGAACCAACAAAGGCACAGTAATTTGGGGAAAATCACAGGAAAATTCCAAAAAAAAACCAAGTGCCAACAAAAACAGAGAGCTCCAGCCGGACGTGGTGGCCTATGCCTGTAATCCCAGCACTTCGGGAGGCCAAGATGGGTGGATCACCTGAGGTCAGGAGTTCGAGACCAGCCTGACCAACATGGAGAAACCCCATCTCTACTAAAAATACAAAATTAGCCGGGTGTGGTGGCTCATGCCTGTAATCCCAGCTACTCGAGAGGCTGAGGGAGGAGAATTGCTTGAACCTGGGAGGCGGAGGTTGTGGTGAGCAGAGATCACCCCATTGCGCTCCAACCTAGGCAACAAGACTGAAACTCCATCTCAAAAAAAAAACAAAAACAAAAACAAAAAACACACACAAAAACAAAACCAGAGAGCTCCTATTTTCTCAAATACCCTAATTTCGTTCATCATCTTTATCATGATTTATAATGATTGGACACTGGTGTTTCCATGTTGAACACCTGTCCTGTGAAACCAGACTGTAAGCTCCATGAGGGACAGCCCTGTCCTCACACGAATCTCCGATGCTGAAAGTAGCAAATGGCACATGGCAGGGACTCAAAACCTTGTTGACTCTCCTTAAAGGACCTACGACCATCGGATGGGTCGCTGGAAAAGTTTTTTAGTTTAACAGGCATGGTGCAGCACCGAAGAAGCCAAAACAGCCTTAAATAGCATTCAAACACTCTTTCTTCCATGCCTTCAGTCCTGCTATCTTGGTGGTATTAACACATCAACCATGTCTCCAGTGTAAGAGCTATACTTCAGCCTCTGTGGGGAGAAAATGACTCAATAGAAAATTCCTTCCTCCCAGCAAAAGAGACACCTAACTCAAACCCTATGTGTGCTCACACAGCTTTGCACTCGTTTAACACATGGATCCCAAAATAAACTTGTCTCCCTTCACTTCCAAAATAGAGGACTACTGTGTGACCAGTAATTAAAAATGGAATATACTGCTCTTAACTCAGTTGACTGCAATAAAGTACTTGGATTTTCCTACAATCATAACAAGACGGGACAGAGAAATGAGGTAGGGTTGTGGGGAGAGGCAGAGACTCAGTTTTTCAGAACTCAGACCTTTGTCAAAAGTGCCACATAATTTTAAGAAAACGGAGTGGGGCTGTTTTCTTGTGATTACTTTAAAAAAAAAAAGGTGGGGGAAGAAACTTAACCACGCTACGGTAATTGTACCCAGATGCTTTATTTCTTCAAGACTGTTGTGCTTCCAGTTGCTGCGAGGATTTTAAATTCCTACACAGAGTAGAGGCCTATGGTGCAGATTTTGCAACAGCCTCACATCCACAGACCTGGTCTGCAACCTCAAGTAAGCAGGGGGTTTTCAGCCTGCAGGTGGCAGAAACCCCTGGAACCTTCAGGGAAAGGAGGTGCCAGCTGCTTTCTGTTTTCCCCTATCCTGTTCTTACCTCCTCTTAATGAGATGCTGTGGCCGTGCCCTGCCCCATATACCAAAGGGGAGCCTCCACATAGGGAACACAGAACTAACCTGACAGAACTGACCATAAGGCGTCCTCCTCCTCTTCCTCTTCCTCCTCACCTTCCCTTCTCAAAACAATGCAACTTCAAAAGTATATGCTTCTAAGTCTGTGCATTCAGGGCTTTCCAAGAGCCCTCTGAAAATTTACTCACAAGGTCACTGTCCAAAAGGCAATACCCTCTTCAACAAGTGTTTTCTAAGGCAAGATCAAGGGACACTCGGCAAGGGGCCAGGACTCCAACAGCACTGGGCAACGGGGCCTTTTGAAAACAGGCAAACTTTTACAAGTGGATCTTAGCAAACTGCCCTCACCAGAGCTTCCATCCTCTAATTGCGGACTACTGCTTCCAGCATATCTTTCCTATGGCATCATTTTCTTTGATAATTGAAGCCAAGCTTGATTCCAATGGCTCCGCACAAAAACGGGCCTCATCAGCGAGTCCTTTCAGAGAACTGGAAGCAGCACTCGGAGCCAGCAGAGGGCCATCTGCTGGGCCCGACTTCTTTTAAGGGAGGCCAGAGCAGAGGGCCCAATGGGAGGTAGATGAGCCCCACCTTGGGCAGGACACACAAGGGCCCGTGCAGAAAGGCGAGGGCACAGGGAGGGCTCTGTGCACCCAGCACCGTCTTCTCCTCCCTAAAATAAATGCTGGGCCCAGTGCCTAATTCCACAACCCCCCTTCGCACACACCTCAACACTGTGCGTGTGTCTGTGTGCCGGGGTTTTACACGTGCTGCTACCAACAAGTTGCTTTTGCTCTAAGTTATTTATAGCCATCGTCAAAAGCCCAGTCAACCCCCTCAACCACTCAGACCAGAGTCCTGCCCTCTGAGGATAATTCCTGCTCTTCCGCCCCAACTATTTATATTAAACCTGACACCAAATCAGTAAGGACACAAACAAGTCATTAAAAATGAGGCTCCTTTGAGTGCCCAAGGTAAACACAGGGCTTGCAAGCCTGGCCAGTGCTCCGGGCATCCAGCTGCCAAGACCGCTCCGCAGCAGCTGATGAAGCAAGACCCTCCTCAGCAGGACTGACGTTTCTGTTTCATTCGTTTTACTAACTTATTAAGCCCATCCCAGACGCCAGGTACTCTGCAGAATGAGCGAGTGTGCGAGGGAGGGAAGGGGGGCACTTAAATCTTAGATGGGATCTCTACATTCCAAGAACTAGCTGGAAAACCAAACTTCAGTTCAACAAGAAAGTTGAGGCATGGGGGACGGGGGCCATTCTAAAACCTTACAATGGAAAATGGGCTAAGCCAAGAGCCACCCTTTAAAAGTGACATCTTAACCTGGTTGCCCTTTTGACATTATCATTACTAATTATAACACTTTGCGGCTGTTCAAAACGTTTCTCTCTACAAAAGGCTTTCATGTTTATTATTTTGGTCCTAATAACAATCCTATGACACAGACAGAAGGAATGGTGCCCACCCATTTTACAGATGGACACATGCGGTTCAGAAAGGCTTCAACACCCAGGTAGTAAGTGGTGGACAGGGCTGGAACGCAAGCCTTGGAATAACTCAGGAGACCTTTTGATATACTGTGCACACACTCGAATGTCCTGCACGTTAAAATGATGTTAGATCATCTGGCTATGTCTTAAATTCTCTTTAAATATGCCCAGTTAAGACACATGAGCTTCAGAGAGTCCATGAAGATGCTTCATCTCAAACCAACAGTGGAAGAAAGCACACATGAATCTAGTATGGAAACAGGTCAACGACAAGCTGTCACCTCTTTATCAATAATGTCCACAGTTCACAGCCAAGAAGGCAGCCCTGGAAAACAGGAGCTTCTGCCCCTGCCTTCTGGATCTCAAAAGCTCCAGGAGTCGAATCCTGGTAATATCCCAGATGAGGCAAGCCCAGGCTGGGTCTCAATTGCCCACCCACAAAGGGGAGGGTTCACAGCAGAGCCCTGCCTGGGGAGGCCATCCAAAACCACACACTGTGCTATTTACAAAGGTGACACTCCGGTCCCGACAGTGGGAGACACAGAAGCCTCAGTCAGGAGTCCCCTGGAGAAGGCGCCTTTACCACGGCCCTTACGTAGTCTCAGCTTTGGCTGCCAGACTAGAGGGCAAGGAGGCCAGCGCCAGAGGCTTACCCAAATGTTTTCATAATGGTGCCGGCAGGCATAGCAGGTGCCCAGCGACTGACCCACTGCAGAGGCCAGACCCAGGGTCTTCCTCCCAGACAACCTGACTCCATAAGCATGAAGACGGTGAAACACCTCCCTGGAACCTGTGCTTCCTTGCAAAAGTCAACCTGGTTCCACTTAGGTGTAGACCAGATGTCTGAGTAAAACTGGTTCCCAAGCCACAAGCGCGCCCCCTGGTGGTTGGAGAACAAGCCCTTCCCCTCCTGGCCAACAGTCAACTCCGCCACCCCTAAAATCATGGCCCGCTAGGCTCAGACCTGGCCACCGGAGAGGCTCAGGATCAACCATCTGGTGCCCACCTCTCTTCCTGCTGCTGAGCACTAGAGACCACACCCTACAGAGAAAGGGAAATCCAGAGGCAGCTATCAGATCGCATCCTGAGCCCCTAACACACAGAGAAATCCACACAGGCAGCAAGATACACCATTCAGAGAGCAGTCAAGTGCAGCCCCATTCCCTGCCTGTCATCAACCACACCCCAGAATTAAGAGGCTCATTCTCTTTTGGGATATTTGGAAGTTGGGAGGAGGGGAGAAAACAGAAAAACTCATTCTAACAAGAGGTCTGAAGTTGCCTCCAAAGGTCAAGAATCTTAAGACTTGGCCATTCTGCAAAGAACTATTTGTCTTTGAAGCCTCAAAGAGAAAGTACTCCAGGGCCCCAGTACTCCGGGCCAAGATCTCTTCTCCATCAGCACTAACAAAATAATCAACTGAAGTCTGACCCTCGGACTCATGAGCATTGAAAACCTGGATTAATATGCCAGCAGGCTCTAAAGCTAAGGGTCCTTCATTCGGGAAAGTCACAGGACCTTCCCTAGTTAGAGGCCTTTCTTGCTGGGTAAATATCTAGTTCTACAAAGAGAACCACAAACTCAGTTAAGCCAATTGCTGGCTCTTAACAGAAAAGTTCAAAAAAAATAAATAAAAAATCCCACTTACCCCTCAATGGGTGCACACATTATTTCCTGTGCCTCCACCACAACCCAGCTGCCTCCCTAGCCACATTAATTCCACCCCCTACTGATCAGTGGTGAAGTGACCCCTTCCAAAACCAGCGCTTAGTGGATCTGGTGACTCAGAGGCATCAAAAGCTGCTGTCCTCTCTCTCTCTCTCTCTCTCTCAGCCCCTTCTGAGACACTAGCCCAGGATAATAAGTAACCCACATTAGTGAATACTCCTTGCCACTGTTTGATGTCAGCACTGAAGACTGCAGGTATTTAGCCGTATGTTCATCACTTTCCCCCTCTTTAAACAACAAAAAGCAAGATCAAAAAGGGTTCATGGCCAGCAGTCCTAACTCTCAACAGACCTGTCAGTCTCTGCAGCGCACCCATCCATCCATCCACCATACCTAAAACATCTGCAAAGTCCACAGCATCAGCCCACCCACCCTCGTCCAAGTCTCACCTGTATCCACTGTCAACAGTTTCCGTGGACCTCACACTCGCCGTCGCCCTCAGAGTTTTGCTGGACAAGCCAACCACAGTTGGCGAAAGTTTGCACTTGAAGTCGGCACAAGTCCACTCCTCTTCTTCATTCAAGGTGGGGAGATAGCCACACACGACCTTTAGGCTCCCGAGTCCCCCATTACTCATGTAAGCTGTGTTTTCTCCCCCACTCCTCACATATTCGAGGTATATATCAGAAGTCAAAAACATCTGGTAGGCATTTTCCTCCATCACCGACTGGATCTCGGTCTGTGCCTGGTCAAACATGATGGAATCAATCTGCTGCTTCTTGATGCCATCTCTTATGTACGTCTTGGTGGCAGGCTTCAGCTGCTTGGAGACAATGCTGTTGTTCTCAATGTACCTTTTGTAGATCGCTTTGGCTACTCGTAAAGTTTTGGCATCCTTCAGGTTCATCTGCCTGAAGCCATTGCAGGCAAACCAGAAGTCTAAGGTATCCACGCATTTCTCCCTCTCCAGGAAAGTCCGGAACAGGTAAGCACCGTCTTGATCGCCCAACAAGGAGTGTAAGGACTTGGTCCACCGGGTCAGAGGGGAATCCGGAGATGCCCGCCCCTCCGGCTCCCCCAACCCGTCTTCGTTCCGCCTGGTGTTGGAAGAGACAGGCACAGGTTTGGTGACCTGGCCCTTGCCCACCCCTAGCTGACACGGTGGGGTCTCCCCTTCTTCGCCTGGCACTGGGGGCCGCGGGGCATCCTCACGGAAGCTGCTGCTGGGGTCCGGGAGGCGAGTCACCAACATAGCGCTACTCATGGTGAGGGAGCTCTTCCTACAGAGTTTGGGAATTTTTTTTCTTCCTCTTCCAGTTCCTCTCAGCAATCGGCGTGGTCTCTCTGTCTCTCTCAAGTCAGCAGGGGCTCATCTGAGCCTCCTCTCTGGAAAGAAAAGGAAGGGGGGAGGTGGGGAGAGAGAAAAGGGTATTGATCTAATCAAAACCAGATCTACCCAACATCAAAGCAAGAAAGTAAACAGGCTTTTCAACTCCTCAAATACAAATCAAGCAACCCAGCTATCTGCGAGGTGCTCATCTAAAGTATCAGGCACTGCTTTTCAAAGGCGAAATCTGAGCTCCCTGCACACTTTTCGGGGTTGGGGGTGGGAGGAAGCTGTTGGGAGAGGCGGGGAAGGTGAGAGGAGGGCAAGTGCTGGGAGCGGCAGGGGGACACCGGAGGTGTATGTAAGACACAACCTTCCAAAAACCCACTCAGCCAGGGCGCACACAGGGCAGGTCAGCCCGCGCCTCGCTTCCCCTCCTTTCCCCTCCCCCGATACCATCAACTCCAAAAAGGCGCACTCCCAGCCGCTAGGCTGTGTGCAGGTGAAACCAATTTCGGTAAATTTTCCCCACTCGGCTCTGCACAGATAACTCGAGCTCCAAACGTGCCCTTCCCCGGCATCTGGTTCCCATTCTCCCCACCCACCCCCTCCCTCTGCGCTCCCTCTTCCCACTCCTTAAAAATTCAGAAGATCCTCGCCCGAGAGAAGCCCGCCCAGCATAGGCGGATTGGGCTCCTGGACTCCCAGATTCAGCACGCAAACGCCCCCTCCCCAACTCAGATGTGAGTGTTCGCTGCGCGCCCCCTACCCCCGCCAAGAATCCAGCTCAGTCAACACCTCTGTCTTCCCTGACCTCCCCCAAACCAGAAACCAACTCACTCAGTGGAAACTTTGATCTTCAAACTTTGAGAGAGAGCTGAGAAGCCTCGGACTCGGAACCGTCGCCCCCGTGCCCCCAGCCCACCTCCCGGAGCCGCGAAACCTACAAAACTGGATCACCAGCCGTCTCACGCCACTACTGCCTGTGCCAAGAATCCCAAACTCTACTGATTTCAAGCCTGTCTTTTTTCCAAAAGAAAAAAGTCATATCTAACCAATAAACAAGCTGCTTTCCCTAGCACGGAAAGGATCAAACTAGGAAGGGTAGGGGCGGACCGGGGGACGGGGTGCAACCCCGGGCAAGGAGCCAGGGACCCCGGGTCTGGGATGGGTGCACGCTGACCCCGACCGAAGCTTCGAGCCGCGGGGCTGGGTGGCGCGGCCCACGGAGTAGTGGGGCTGCCGTTAGCACCGCGCTACCCGGGCGGCGGGGAGGTGGGGCGGCCCCGTTACCTGGAAGACGAAGGCCGCCGAGGCCGGGCTCTCATGTCCTCCGAGCCCCTCCGGCCCGGTCCCCCGGCCCAAAAGCAACTGAACGCCTCCAGAGCCCCGGCGGGTACACCTCGAGGCCGGAGCCCTGGGACGCGCCAGCAGCGTCCCGTGCCCGGGCGGGGGGTCGGTCCCCAGCGCCGCCGCTCGCAGAGGCGCCCGCAGAAAAAGCACAGAAAGCAGCAGCCTAGTACAGAAATGGCGACGCGCGAAGTCTCTGCCTCTCCGCAAAAATGGGCCGGGGCGGCCACGGGCGCGGGGGCCGGGCAGGGAAAAGGGACGCGGGCGCCCCGGACTTGGGCCGGTCCTGCGCGCAGACTGAGCCTCCGCCAGCGCTGTGGGCCCCTTAGCGCGGACCCGCGGCAGGGAGGGGAGAAGGGGAGGGGGGAGAGAAGTAGGAGGAGAGGATGGGGCGGAGGAGAGGCGGGGGAGGGCAAGCGGGGGGCGCCGCTACCCTTTCATCCCACCTCTCAAAGGCACTCCCGCGCGCACTCACACCCCGACTCACATCCATAACCGCGACAGCGACGCGACCCCCGGGGGGTATCTGCCCGCTCTCCGCCCCCGCCACTGCAGCCACTCGGAGAAGTCTCCTCTCCCGGCCCCCCGCCAACCCAGTCCCCGCGCTGGGGAGGGGGCTCCGGCGCAGGGCGCGCGGGGCTGCCCGGCCAAGTCCCCCGGGAAGGCTGGGCGCTGGGGTCCGCCGCTCCTCTCAGCGCCTGCCTCTAGCGCGCCCCGAAATAGCCGGCCTGCCAACTTCAAAGGGCCGCCCAGCACATCAAAGCCCGCGGGCCGCCCGGCTGCCTCGGCCTCGGCACTCACCATTGATCCCCGCGCGCGATCCGCGGCGAGACCTCGCAGGCGCCCCTGGCAGGGGCCCGGCCCAGGCCCCCGGCTCGGCTAGCGGCGGCAGCCCCGGGCCCCCCCGGGCCGGCTGCGGCGTCGGGGAACATGGGGAGTCGCGCGGCGGGGGAGGGGGTGCGGGAAACAACAATCCCGGGATCAGAGCGAGAGCCACCGGCCGGGGAGGGGGAGCGGCGCGCCCCACCGCCCCTTTTATGCAAAAGATCCGAGCGGGCCTCCGCCCCCGCCGCGGCCGTCCCCGGCCCCTGCGGCCCCCGCCCGGCCCGGCTTTCAACGCAGGTCCTGTTTCCAGCAGTCACTCGGCGCACCAAATGTCCTCCGGGCGCTTCCAACAAAAACTGCGCTGTGGATTTAACTGTGCACTTCAAAGGCGCGAGCCGAGCGCACGGTCCTGAAAGGGAGGTACGCGCCGGCCGCGCCCCGGGCCGCCCCCCACAGCCCAGCCGCTGCTCCTCAGGGCCGCCCCGCCCGCGCCCCCCTCCAGGCCCGGCCTCCGTCTGGCCGGGCCCCCTCCCGCCCCCAGCGCCCACGCCGCGGCTCGGCGCGACCTCGCCCCCTGTCCGAGGGGGGCTTTCTTTGAAGCGGCTCAGCTGGGGCCGAGCCTCCACCCCCCACCTTTTACAGCAGGGCCTTCGGCGGGCGCCTCGGCCGCCGGGCGGCCCCGAAATCCATCGCTCTGAGGGGTTATTTTTATTTCCCGGCTCTCAGGCTGTTACTGAGTTGCCAGGACCTTATCAAAGCGCTGCCGGCTCCAGCCGACTCCCCCGGGCCCGGCTCGCGGAGCCAGTGATCCCGCCGCGCCAATCACAGCCGCGCTCGGCCGGCCCGCGCCGCCCGCCTTAAAGGGACAGCGCCCCGCTCCCGCCCCGCCCCGCCCCGGCCCGCCCCCGCCGCACGCTCCGCTCCCGCGTTAACCCTTCCCCGGCTTCTCCTCCGCCCCCTGCCAGCCCCCCGCGGCCCGGAGGGCGTTCTCAGCCCGAGTTCTGATTTCTTCTTTCAAGTTCTCCGGCTCTTTGCTCCCGCCTCCACCCACTGCCTGCCCTCGCTCTCCCCCGCTCTGGAATGCAACAGTTTCTTGTAGCATTATAGCCATCGCAAGAACTGCAAGCAAGCAGATTTTTTTTTTTCTTCTATCATCAAACACTTTTCTACTTCTATTCAAGTTTCCCTGGGAATTTGGGCTTGGAGGACTTTATAAAGGGAGTTCTGGCCCTGGGGTTGGCTGGCCCGCTGTCATAGGGCGGACTCGGGCCCAGCCGCTGGAAGCGTGTGCAGGCCTGTGCGCGCTTGTGCACGTGCATCTATCTGAGTTCGGGTAAATATAGGACTGCAGTTGGTGGATGAATTGCGTTTGTGCATGTGTGAAGGTGGGGTGTGAATCCGCCAGTATAGGCCTGAGTGCTAACACCAGTTAGGAGGCATACCTCAGTGCCCTGAAGACGTAAGTCCAGCTTCCAAACCTGCTGGCCATAAGACCCTCATAGCGGCACACATTGGCCATCTCTGCCAAACAACTGCATACCCGTTACTCTTCCGAAGTCCCCTCTTCTGCCATATGTTACATATTAAGCCGATATGGAATATCTTTTTTCCCACTCCAAACGACAAGACATGCCGTTTTAATGTATCGAAAACGCCTCATCCCATTGTCACCTTTGAATTTCTCCCACATTTTCCCAAAAACGTTTATAAGGCACACACAACCTTCTCCCTTAAAATGAGAAAGTATGTCACAAACCCAGAGCATTATGTACTGATTCATCTGCTGCTATAGAATGATTCCTTAAGAGCGAATAATTAACTTTTCTTCCTTTTAAAAAACATAAAGGGCTGGGCACGGTGGCTCACGCCTGTAATCCCAACATTTTGGGAGGCCCAGGCTGGAGGATCACCTGAGGTCAGGAGTTCGAGACCAGCCCGGCCAACATGGTGAAACCCCGTCTCTACTAAAAATACAAAGATCAGCCGGGTGTGGTGGCGCGTGCCTGTAATCCCAGCTACTTGGGAGGCTGAGGCAGGATAATCACTTGATCCTAGGAGGTGGGGGGTTGCAGTGAGCCAAGATGGGCCACTGCACGGCAGCCTGGGTGACAAAGCGAGACTCCCCATTAAGAAAAAAACAAAAACAAATAAACAAAAAACCCAAAACCCATAAAGGTGTGAACCAAAGAGATCCAAGAAGTGAAAGGCAGAGTCCCGGCCTCAGAGCTGTGCAAGGCTCTTACTCTCCAACTTAATGGATGACAAGCCCTTTTAAATGCGAGATGGCCTGTCATTAGGCCTTCAGAACTTTAAAACATGCAAGAATTGTGGCTCTATCTAGGTATTCATAGAAAAAGAGAAGGAAGAGGCTGGGCATGGTGGCTCACGTCTGTAATCCCAGCACTTTGGGAGGCCAAGGTGGGTGGGTCACCTGAGGTCAGGCATTCGAGACTAGCCTGGCCAACATAGTGAAACCCTGTCCCTACTAAAAATACAAAAATTAGCCAGGCGTGGTGGTGGGCGCCTGTAGTCACAGCTGCTTGGGAGGCTGAGTCAGGAGAATCGTTTAAACCCAGGAGGTTAAGGTTGCAGTCAGCCTGGGCGACAGAGCGAGACTCCATCTCAAAAAAAAAAAAAAAAAAAAGGAAAGAAAGAAAAAGAGGAGAAGGATCCACCACCCGTTATCTGCTGGAAAGGGGCAGGCGGCAGGACTGTGCACCATCTGCCCTCAGCCGAAGGGGCTGTGACAAGGGACTAGAAAGCTCTTACAGCCATGCCGCTGGACTCTGGCTCATCGGTGCCATGACAGGTGGCAGCTCCTCCCCAAAACCTGCCTCTCAGTGCCCATGGTCTGCCCCTCCAGGCTCTCAACCCCAGGCAGCCAGGTTGGCATAAAGGCAGCAGTACTAGCTCTGAAATGTGGCCGTCAAGCCAGCCAGGAAGGCCAGGGAAAGAGTGTGGCCCGATGACTCATCTTTGCTTAGGACAACTGCTGGTGTGAGGAAACCAGTAGGCTCTAAAAGCCCCAGCCTGCTGGTATTCTGAGGGGTCAGTGGTCCATGGCCCCTCTTAGCCACCAGCTCTGAGCTGGCCAGGGCCACGAACACAGCCACCCCCTTTGGCCACCCCAGGAGTGCCAAGAGTAAAACTGTCACTGGGTTCCAGGGAGTCTTTAGGCCACAGAGGGTGTTATTACTGGAACAGAAGTGTAGACAGGGGTATGGATTGCCATAGAAGTGTCTACCATGTAAACAACAGTAAAGGTACACACACAGACACACACACACACACACACAAAATGTGGGGGGTGGGGGAGAGATAGAAAAATCAAAACATCTAAAATCAAAATAAACAATGTTCAGAAAAAAAGAGGTTTTCAAAAAGGAAGTGGAAACTTGGTCTTCATGGGTGGTTTTCCTCTCCTCCCAGTTGTCACCACTGACCGTCACTGCCTCCCCCAACCAGTCCTAATCACTGTAGGCTCAACTTTAACCAAAGGACTACCTCATTATCCCACCGCTGCGACCGCGACAAGAGGGGACTGGGACTGGGGACCCAGGAGCAAAGCCTGGTTTGGTGTGCATCTTCTCAGTCAATAGTGACGCCTCTGAGGGCCGGGCACGGTGTCTCACACTTGTAATCCCAGCACTTTGGGAGGCCAAGGCAGGCGGATCACTTGAGGTCAGGAGTTCGAGACCAGCCTGACCAACATGGAGAAACTCTGTCTCTACTAAAAATACAAAATTAGCCAGGCATGGTAGCACATGCCTGTAATCCCAGCTACTTGAGAGGCTGAGGCAGGAGAATCGCTTGAACCCAGGAGACAGAGGTAGTGGTGAGCCAAGATCGTGCCATTGCACTCCAGCCTGGGCAATGAGCAAACTCGGTCTCAAAAAATAAAAAATAAATTAAAATAAATAGAAAAACAACTCGTCTAAGAGCATGGTTTCCAGAACAGGTGCTGGGGTCGCCTTAGGGCAATGACTCCTTCCACCATCACCCGTGGCCTGTCGCCTTTCCTGCAGCTTTATCTCTGGTGGGACAGTTCCCTTCCAGCAGGAGGCCAGGCCAAGTGCTGGAAAGCCCTCTCTCTAGCCTCTGAGTCTCTGACTACTTGTTGATAATATTTCTAGAGGAGAATCCAAAGTCCTATGCTTATACCAGCCCCTTTCTCAAGATAGCACATTTTCCATTTTCCCCTTCTCCCTGGCAGCAGCGCTATCATGTGACTTGTTGTAATCCTGCACGGTTGCCTGGAAACTGGAAAGCAAGGTGATGGATTTCTGCACATGCTCACTCACCCCCCGCTCCACCTTTAAAGAAAAACCCTGCAGAGGATAAACAGTCCACTTTGCCTAAGTGCAGACAAGTTTAATAAAGCAGAGAGTGATTCTTTGCTGGAATTATATACTGGGCTGAAATCCTAGAATCCCAGAAAACAAGGACTAAGGGCTCCCTGGGAGGCATCTGGCCAGATCTCTGACCTTTAGTCAGCTTCACAAAAACCACTGTGGAGGGGAAGTCACACCAGCTGGGACTTCAGAGGAGCTGAGACCCAGGACATTGCTCTCTCAGATTCAGTAACTTTGTCTTTTATTCCTTTGTAAAAGTGCTGCCTTAGACAATGTACCTTTGTTTGGGTAGGAAGGTGAAGAGAGACACAGGTAACCTTTCCTAAGACTGAAGGTTACCTAACCACGCTCTTTCCATTTGTTCACCTGTAGACTGGAGGAAACCTCCCCTGCAAAGGCTGTTGTGAGCCTGAGCAATACGATAAATGCCTGGCACAGAGCTGGACACACAATAGAAGAGATGTTCAGAACATGGTGGTTATTTTTGCAGAGTAACTCTGTTCCCTCAATAGTCTGTTACCTATTCTGGGAAGAAACTCCCCATCTCCAAAGCAAAGATATCTTCCATTGGGAGCGACAACCTGGGAGAGTGTGACCCCAGGAGGCTGACCACAGGGGGCCCAAGGGAGACAAAGGAGGCTGTGCCCTGCTACCGTCTTTCAAGGACAGTCCTATGCAGAAAGAAATAAGCCCAGGGGCCATTCAAGTGTTATCTAGTCCAACCCTTCATTTAAGAAACCAGACAAATTGGCTGGGTGTGGTGGCTGACGCCTGTAATCCCAGCACTTTGGGAGGCTGAGGTGGGCGGATCACCTGAGGTTACGAGTTTGAGACCAGCCTGTCCAACATGGTGAAACCCTGTCTCTACTAAAAATACAAAAATTAGCTGAGCATGGTGGTGCACGCCTGTAATCCCAGCTACTTGGGAGGCTGAGGCATGAGCATCGCCTGAACCCGGGAGGCAGAGGTTGCAGTGAGCGGAGATCGTGCCACTGCACTTCAGCCTGGGCAACAAGAGCGAAACTCTGTCGAAAGAAAGAAAGAGCAGAAAGAGAAGAAAGAGAGAGAGAAAGAGAGAAAGAGAGGAAGAGAGGAAGGAAAGAAGGAAAGAAGGAAAGAAGAAAGAAAGAAAGAAAGAAAGAAAGAGAAAGAAAGAAAGAGAAAGAGAGAGAGGAAGAGAGAGAGAGAGAGAGAAAGAAAGGAGGGAAGGAGGGAAGGAGGGAAGGAAGGAAGGAAGGAAGGAAGGAAATAAATAAATCAGACAAATTAAGCAAAGAGAAAGTGAGATTTCTCCAGGATCACTTTGCCCGTATCAGAGATGAGCTGGAATTTCTGAGGGGTCCTGACTCCTGGCCCAGCCTCTTTTTCCTCCACACCGTAATGAGGAGACGCAGGGTGGGGCTGGCTGAGATGGAGGGGGTGGGACAATTTGGAGGTCTTGACTTTTACAACAGGACTGATACATACAATCTGGGATACTTTCCTAAAAGAATCAACAGGGCTTCTGCCTGCAATCCCGCTGAAGCACGCTTCATCCAGCCCCTACCTGTAGGTAGGTTGCCTTGACTCTGCCAGCTGGGCTACCTGATCTGGGTAGTGCCTGATCTCTGCCTGATCTGGGACAGTGCGACCCACGTCTTTTAGAGTGGCAGCCGTTTACGTGGGCATCTCCGTGAAGTTGATCCACCTAAAGGGGAATGGACCTCCTTCCTCTCCCCTTTGCAGAGGAGGGATTGGGAATGCCAAGGTGGAGATTTTGAAGCAACAAGGGGAAAAGTAAGGTTCCCTAAGAAATCCCATCTTCAAGGCCAGACACAGTGACTATCGCCTGTAATCCCAGCACTGTGGGAGCCCAAGGTGGGCGGATCACCTGAGGTCAGGAGTTTGAGACCAGCCTGGCCAACATGGCAAAACCCCATCTCTACTGAAAATACAAAAATTAGCCTGATGTGGTGGTGGGCACCTGTAATCTCAGCTACCCAGGAGGCTGAGACAGGAGAATCGTTTGAACCCGAGAGGCGAAGGTTGCAATGAGCCGAGATCGTGCCACCGCACTCCAGCCTGGGCGACAAAGTGAGACTCTGCCTCAAAAAAAAAGAAAAGAAATCTCTTCTTCAGAAGTGTTGGGGGAATTTATTTGTTGATAAAACATCTTTTTTTTTATATATGAAATTTAAAACACAGCTAAACAGTAATTTAAAACTTCCTAATTGCGTTGCCTTTCAAGTGCTTTTATTATGGATTATAGATAGAGCTGCAAAGTGCCAATTTTTTTCAGCATCTCGCCCTTCCTGGTCTTCAAGTTTGGCTTTTAGGAATTGGCTTGAACTTGTAACCAGAAGAGAGCACTGATATGCCTATATTAAAACAAATCCAGAAAGAGGTTTTGTTTTCTTTTTTCTTTCTTCTTATTATTTTATTTTACTTATTTATTTTATTATTTTTTTTTGAGATGGAGTCTCATTCTGTCGCCCAGGCTGGAGTGCAGTGGCATGATCTCAGTTCACTGCAACCTCTGCCTCCCGGGTTCAAGCAATTCTCCTTTCTCAGCCTCCCAAGTAGCTGGGATTACAGACGCTCATCACCACGCCTGGCTAATTTTTTTTTTTTGTATTTTCAGTAGAGATGGAGTTTCCCCATGTTGACCTTGTGATTCCCCCATCCTGACCTTGTGATCCTCCTGCCTTGGCCTCCTAAAATGCTGACATTATAGGTGTGAGCCACCACTCCCGGCCCAGAGGTTCTGTTTTCTTAAGTGATCTTCTCCACTGAGAGACACCAAAACAAAGGGTGAGGTGGGGGGAGAAAACAGCCCCCCAAGGTCATTTTTAGAAAAGGAACTGAAAAATAGAAAGGAATCCCCCTAAACTCATCATGCCAACCTGCGACACATGAAGCTTTGCCGATCCATATGTCTGTGTTCCTAAGCCATCCCCCGTAGACGTTTTCCTCACCTCCTGATATCTTACTTTGCTCATTTTAAACAACTTCTGGAAAGCAAAGTTTAGCTGAGCTTGAAACAAGTTGCCTTATTCTCCACCGGGCGGGCGTGGTGGCTCAAGCCTGTAATCCCAGCACTTTGGGAGGCTGAGGCGGGCGGATCACGAGGTCATCGAGACCATCCTGGCTAACACAGTGAAACCCTGTCTCCACTAAAAAAAATACAAAAAATAAGCCAGGCATGGTGGCACGCGCCTGTAATCCCAGCTACTTAGAAGGGTGAGAAAGGAGAATAGTTTGAACCTGGGAGGTGGAGGTTGCAGTGAGCTGAGATTGTGCCACTGCACTCCAGCCTGGGGGACAGAGTGAGACTCCGTCTCAAAAAAAAAAAAAAAAGAAAGAAAGGAAAAAAAGAAACCTGGGCCACATCTAGACTCTGCCCTCTCCCTTAAACGCCTCCATTCATTCACCTAGCCCTGTTGATTCTGCCTCTAAAGAATCTCCTAGCATTATCCCCTGCTCCGCAAATCCACAACCACTATCGTAGCTCTTGCCAGGAACAGCCAAATGTTCTAATGATGCTTCACACCTACAGTTTATAGCCCCAACCCCTGACTCTCCGTACATAGTGCTGCACTGGTAAACATTGTGAGTGCAAAGCCAACCATGTCATTCCCCTGCTTCAGATCCTCCCCGGCTGCACATAACCTTCAGGATAAGGTCCAGAACCCTTTGTGTGGTGCACAGGTAGACAGCCCAGGCCCAGGCCCTTTTCCGGCTCTATTTCTTTCTCTTTTTCTTTTTTCCTTTGTTGTTGTTTTTTTTTTTTTTTTGGTTTTTTTGTTTGTTTGTTTGTTTTTTGAGATGGAGGAGTCTCGCTCTTGTTGCCCAGGCTGGAATGCAGTGGCCCAATCTTGGCTCACTGGAACCTCCACCTCCCGGATTGAAGTGATTCTCTTGCCTCAGCCTCTAGAGTAGCTGGGACTACAGGCGCATGCCACCATGCCTGGCTACTTTTCATATTTTTAGTAGAGATGGGGATTCACCGTGTTGGCTAGGCTGGTCTTGATCTCCTGACTTCAGGCGATCTGCCCGCCTCAGCCTCCCAAAGTTTAGGGATTACAGGCGTGAGCCACCATGCCCAGCCCTCCAGCTCTATTTCTTGCTGACACCCCCTTGTCCCTACCATATGCATGATGGCTTGCCTCTCCTTTTCCTCCCTGGCCGACTGCCCTCCCTCTGCCACTTATTCAGTCCTCTCCCACCTCATCCCTGGAGACCAGGCTAGAGCCCGTCCTCCTACTGTGGCATCTGGGGCTCACCTCTAGCAAAACACTGTGGTTCATCTACTTCTCTGTCCCACCCACTCAACCATGAACTCTCTGAGGACAGGGACCGTGTTTTGTGATACTTGCATTCCTTGAACTAGACTGTGGGAAGAAGGGACCTGGGAGATATTTAACAGCTGATGAAACCTGTACACCGGCCAATCAGAACTGATACCAGCCTAGGATCTGGAACAGGGTCTTGGAAACCCTCTGCCAGAGTCAAGCCAGTAGTCACTGTGTCATAAGGAGCTGTGGGTGGCATCCTCTAAATTGGGCCCTGATGATCCCTGCTTCCTGGTTCTACACTCTGCGTACTTCCCTCCCCTTGAGCATGGATGGCATTTGACTCTCTTCTAACAAATAAAATGTGGCTGATGCAACAGCACATCCCCCACATTAGGCTATCTAAAGGCTGCGATTTCTTCCTTAGGTGCTTTCCCTAGAATCTTGAGGCATCCCTGTTGAGGGACCCGTGTGACGAGGGACAAGCCCTGCCACCAACCAAGTGATCTCAGAAGCCGAACGCCACCCAGGCAAGCCTTGACATGATGCAGGTCCAGCTGCTAGCTTGCTGGTAGCCTCAAGGAGGAGGCACCCGGTTAAGCCATATCCAGATTCTGGACCCACAGATGAAGATGTATCCTATGGGGAGGGGAGTGGCGAAAACCGACCTGCTGATAAGACTTCGCCCTGTGAGTTAACATTCCTAATGGTAAGAACCCAGTTGCAAGACATACAGGTTGTGAATCTTTTCTATAATTATTTTTTATGTTTTCTTTTATTGAGACAGAGTCTCGCTGTGTTGCCCAGGCTGGAGAGCAATTACGTGATCTCGACTCAGTGCAACCTCTGCCACCCAGGTTCAGGCGAATCTCCTGCCTCAGCCTCCCAAGTAGCTGGGACTACAGGTGTGCGCCACCATGCCTGGCTAATTTTTGTAGTTCTAGTAGAGACAGGGTTTCACCATGTTGGCCAGGCTGGCCTTGAACTCTTTACCTTGAGTGATCGGCCAGCCTCGGCCTCCCGAAGTGCTGGGATTACAGGCGTGAGGCACTGTGCCCGGCCCTTTTCTGTACTTTATGAAATGATAGCACGTTGATGGTCGATGACGACAAGCATAAGCTACTGGCAGTCATTATCACATATTTGGGCCAAGCGCAGTGGCTCGCGCTTGTAATCCCAGCACTTTGAGAGGCCAAGGCAGGTGGATCACCTGAGGTCAGAAGTTCGAGACTAGCCTGGCCAACATGGCAAAACCCCATCTCTGCTAAAAATGCAAAATAATTAGCTGGGAATGGTGGCAGGCGCCTGTAATCCCAGCTACTCGGCAGGACGAGGCAGGAGAATAGCTTGAACCCAGGAGGCAGAGGTTGCAGTGAGCCGAGATGGTGCCACTGCACTCCAGCCTGGACGAGAAGAGCCAGACTCCGTCTAATAAATAAATAAAAATAAATAAATATCACATATTTGAAGTTCTTCAAAGGTTTCTGGAAATTTCTATTGAAATGTATCAAAATTCTCCTAATAGATTAAGAAATATCGAATTATTTTGAGATGTTACTGAGTTACAGGATAGAGACATTTGGTCACACTCAAAAACAGTATTTGCTTTGCTGCCACTTTTTTCTTTTTCTTTTTCTTTTTCTTTTTTTTTTTTTTTAAGACGGAGTCTCGCTCTGTTCCCCAGGCTGGAGTGCAGTGGCGTGATCTCAGCTCACTGCAAGCTCTGCCTCCCGGGATCATGCCATTCTCCTGCCTCAGCCTCCTGAGTAGCTGGGACTACAGGCACCTGCCACGGCGCCCGGCTAATTTTTTTTTTTTTTTTTGTATTTTTAGTAGAGACGAGGTTTCACCTTGGTCTCGATCTCCTGACCTTGTGATCCGCCCGCCTCGGCCTCCCAAAGTGCTGGGATTACAGGCGTGAGCTACCGCGCCCAGCCATGCTGCCACCTTTTTCTTCCCCAATGGAAAGAACCCATTGGTCTAGGAGGTAAATGTGAATGGTCCTTGCTAACTATTGCATTCAGATTAGAGGAGAGGAAATGAATCTTCCCTATGGAGTGACTAGGAACCTGGGAAAAAAGAGGCTAAATAAGAGTATCATGTGACTTAAATGTGGTGGCAAAATTGGCTGGGACGTGGGCTAATTCTATGCATGATGATGGTTTTTAGAAAGCAGACCTCGGAGTCCTTGTCACTGAATTTGGATGGGAAGTGGTGGGTGCGGGGGGCGGGGATTGGCGGAGAGGATTCCTGAATGTTTTGGCTCAGAAAGACTTTGAAGAAATCTTGGTATTTGATGACCCTTTTAATGACAGTGTGCCCTGGTAGTATGTTCTCTAAACAAACAAGGAGAAATGGTCTACAGATCAATATGGTTGAACGTTAATAGCTTCCTTAGCAAAAACATTACTATCACAAACAATAAAATGTGTAGATTGGCCAGGCGCGGTGGCTCACGCCTGTAATCCCAGCACTTTGGGAGGCCGAGGCGGCGGATCACGAGGTCAGGAGATAGAGACCATGCTGGCTAACACGGTGAAACTAGAGACCATCCTGGCTAACACGGTGAAACCCTGTCTCTACTAAAAATACAAAAAATTAGCCAGGCATGGTGGCATGTGCCTGTAGTCCCAGCTAGTCGGGAGACTGAGGCAGGAGAATCACTTGAACCTGGGAGATGGAGGTTGCAGTGAGCCAAGAATGTTCCACTGCACTCCAACCTGGGAGACAGAGCGAGACTCCGACTCAAAAAAAAAAAAAAAAAAAAGTGTAGATTGAGCCTCACCTCCTGGTAGTCATGCTCTTTTGGTAAATACTTTTGCTGATAACTTTTGAGCATAGAAAAAGATACAATAATTACTGAAACTAGAAAATCTATCTTGATAGCCTCAATGAATCACCCAAACACCTAAGGGATGTTGGGGGAAAAAAAAACTGGTCAGGTGCAGTGGTGCATGCCTGTAATCCCAGCACTTTGGGAGGCTGAGGCAGGGTGGATCGCTCCTGTTGCCCAGGAGACCAGCCTGGGCAACATGGTGAAACCCTGTCTCTATAAAAATACAAAAATACAAAAATTAGCTGAGGGTGGCAGGGGGAGGGAGAGCATCAGGATAAATAGCTAATGCTGGGCTTAATACCTCGGTGATTGGTTGACAGGTGCAGCAAACCATCATGGTACACTTGTACCTATGTAACAAACCTGCACATCCTGCACATGTATCCTGGAACTTAAAAATTAGTCAGGTATGGTGGTGCACACCTATAATCCCAGCTATTGGGGTCAGGAGGCTGAGGTGGGAGGATCGCTTGAGTCCAGGAGTTTGAGGCCGCAGTGAGCCGAGATCACACCACTGCACTCCACCGCACTCCAGCCTAGGAGACAGAGTGAGATCTTGTCTCCCGGAAAAATACAAAAGTAAAGAAAAGAAAAGAAAGAAAGAACAACTTCAGTGAAAAACAAGTATTGAGCTAGCCCAGCTTTTCAGATAAGGAAGACTGGAGCAAGACATCCCACCAGCGTCAGCAGGTCAAGCAGAGTGAGGTTAGGTGACAAGGCAAATCTTTTAGCTGATAATATTGTTCCCTGCCCCTACACCACCCCCACTGAAACGAGTCTTTCTTTTTGTAAACTGCCTTGTTTTCAAGAAGCTCAATTTGTTAAATGCATTCATCTATCTACCTTTGTATAACTTTTCACAGGAATTCATTGGTTCACAAAGCAGAAAATGATCAAGACCTGGCGGCCTGACTTTGGGGTCAGAAAATACGGTCACAAAGAACAGAGTGCAGTAAGTAAGGGGCTCCATTCCCATCCTCTCTTCTACTCCAAGGTCAGAGAGGAGCCAGAGCAATTTGTGAGAGCACAGAGGTGTGAAAGGCAGGTGCCAGACGCGGCCTGCCCAGGGAGTGAGGGGGAGGCAGTGTCGCTGTCTGCAGAGTGGATACTCAGAGCATGCCCTTGGGGACACCCTCAGCTGTAGAACAGATTCCTGAGGTCAAGACCAAGAAAGGCACCAGGGCCACCCAGGAAGGGAGTATGAGGTGCCGTGGGGTGGCCTTGGGACTTCACCCATTTCCGCTCGCTCAGGCAGCCACCCACTTTGTGCAGGTCCAGCAGCTGCTCCAGCCGAACTTGGTTTATCTGTAATAGACCTGGCCCTCCCCCACTCCATTCCCATCCCTTGAACTTTGACCTTTTCTCCTCAACAAAGGCCAACTTCCTTCCCTCCTCTCACCGTCCCCAAGAGATGCCCTGCTCTGAATTTCCCTGTGAAAGGCATCAACCTTAAACTCTACAAGACAATGGAGGGTCTTTCATGCCCCTAGGGAGGCAGTTGTGCCTGGGAACATGGGGCTGGGCCTTTTCTCGGGAAGCCAGGGTGGCACGAGGAAAGCAGGCACCCAAGGCAGTGGGCGCTGGGGCCCTCAAGTGGAACCTAAGAGCAGTGTCTCTGCCCTCAGCAGCCCCCAGTCTGCGGGAGGGTGGGAAGAGGACACCGATAATCCCTGTTTTGATTTTTTTTTGTGCCACATGATTGGCAGGAGAGGTGAGACAGACACAGGGCACAGGAGAGTTGGAGGCTGTGGGCAGCTGGGAATAGGACCTGCAAAGACCCCAGGCAAGAGGAAGCTCTGCCCTTTCCAGAAATTCATAAAAACTAAAAACCAGGGAGAGCAGGGAGGGAGAAAGGTGAAGTGGGGCAGACTGGCTTAGGCCGGCTTGGCAGAGCACTGTGGGCCACCGGAAGGAGGTGTTTTCTTTATCCCAACGTGTCTGGATGAGCCAGGGGAGTGTGGCTCAATGGTTCAACACAGAGGCTCTGGAAATGGACAGCCACACCTCCTATGGAGAGTCTGTCGTTCCTCTGTGCCTTGGTTTCCCCAAGTATATAATGTAAGGAATGGCAGTGCCTGTCTGGAGGGTTGTTGGGCGGATTAAATGAAGAAGTGATGCAGCCGAGCATGGTGGCTCATGCCTGTAATCCCAGCATTTTGTGAGGCCGAGATGGGCAGATCACTTAGGGTCAGGAGTTCAAGACCAGTCTGGCCAACATGGTGAAAACTCACCTCTATCAAAAAATACAAAAATTAGCCGGGCATGGTGGCATGTGCCTGTAGTCCTAGCTACTCGGGAGGCGGAGGCAGGAGAATCGCTTGAACCCAGGAGGAGGAGGTTACAGTGAGCCACTGCACACCAGTCTGGGTGACAGAGTGGGACCCTGCCTCAAAAAAAAAAAAAAAAAAGAAGAAGAAAGAAAGAAAAGAAGTGATGCAGTAAAGTGGTTAGAACCCCCCTGATGCCAGGGAATACCTGGTAAGGGTTAGACATCTTTGGAAAAAACAAAGAGAGCAACCTGGCCTAGGGCCCTGCTCCCCCGGCTAGGGAGGTCCTACAAGTTATTGAGCTCTTGAAGATCTCCCTCCCTTCCCTATAAAGTGGGAATGAAATATGACAGATTTAAGGTGAGGTTTGAATGGAAACAGTCTAGCCAGTACATTTAGTTTCTGAAAGATGTAAGTGCTCAGCTTTCTGGCACAAATGGCTTCCCAAGGCCCATAAAGGTCTTGGCGCATATTTAATCTTTTCACTGCTCATTACAGATCTTCAGCTAGGGGTAGCGGCTGCAGCCAGGTGACGCCTGGTGAGTCTGTCAGAACGTGCCCACTCCCATGCTCAAGTCTTGCTGTGATGACTGCGGGGACTTCTAGGTACTTGCAAATGGTCAAGTGTTCTCTGAATTTAGGAGCCCTGAACCCTGTATAGCATCTCAGCCCCCAGCCTTGCTAGGTGCCCCCATCACCACAACCCCTGGGCCTTCCTCCGGCGCCAAAAGTTGCATTATGTGTTTTATAATTTTTTTTTTTTTTTTTTAGATGGAGTTTCGCTCTTGTTGCCCAGGCTGGAGTACAATGGCACCATCGCAGCTCACTGCGACTTCTGCTTCCTGGATTCAAGCAATTGTCCTCCCTCAGCCTCCCGAGTAGCTGGGATTACAGGCATGTGCTACTATGCCTGGCTAATTTTTGTATTTTTAGTAGAGATGGAGTTTCACCATGTTGGCCAGATGGGTCTTGAACTCCTGACCTCAGGTGATCTACCTGCCTCGGCCTCTCAAAGTGCTGGGATTATAGGTATGAACCACCACGCCCGGCCTTGTTCTCTAATTCTTGTTCCTCCTCCCAAGAGCTGTAAGGTGGGCCCCAGGGGGTGAGGCCAGGAAAGTCAGGGTGCCCATCTTTAGGCCCGGCTTATCCCTCAAACATTCACGCAGTGCCCCTTTCTCCTCATCGTTCACAGACCTTTCCATAATTGGTAACAGATATACACTGCTGCATGTTGGGTCTCTCTTAAGAATTTTGTAAGTATCGAGGTATGGTCACCAAGTTCAAGAGGACTTCCTTCTGCACCTTTGGTGCCTGCTTTGTAAATCCTGCAGGAAGCTCTGTTTCATCCATTCTTTTGGGTATAGATTCCATTCCTCATTCACATTCTGCATCAGAAAAAGGCTTGTTCAAAGGGAGCCCTTGGGGCAAGTATTAGGATGGCCACAGACATGTCACACCTCCCAGCCACCGTGCATTTTCTGTTGCTGACCAGGCGTTTCTAAAGCAGAGGCAGTATGCCAGGTATGGGCATGCTTTCCTGAAGAGTGAGTATGTCTTGCCCACAAACAAGGCCTCTGTGTAACTTTGAGATATGCTGATTGTGATATCTTGATGTTACTGTGTCATCGGAGCAACCCCCAGGTGGATGGGAGGTGGTTTACAAGATAGCGATCATTGCCAGGTGCGGAGGCTCATGCCTGTTATCTCAGCACTTTGGGAGGCTGAGGTGGGTGGATCACCTGAGGTCAGGAGTTCGAGACCAGCCTGGCCAACATGGTGAAATCTCGTCTCTACTAAAAATACAAAAATTAGCCGGGCATGATGGCATGTGCCTGTAATCCCAGCTACTGGGGAGGCTGAGGCAGGAGAATTGCTTGAACCCAGGGGGCGGAGGTTGCAGTGAGCCGAGATCTCGCCATTGCACACCAGCCTGGGTAACAAGAGCGAAACTCCATGTCAAAAAAAAAAAAAAAAAGAAGATGACCATCAGGACCAAGCCCTCCAGGCTCCTCTCCAGTCCTCTGCATGCTGAACTATTGACTCAACATTTCTTCAACACCCTGTTCACACCCAACCTCTGCTCACTTTGCCCTGCCTCGGCTGTCTGTCCTCTTTCCATGTGTGCCTGGCACCAGTCTACATCCTAGAGGTTCCTTGTCCTGGGTTCCCAAGGCTCTCTTGCCAGAGCCTCATCAAAGATGAGTGCAAACCCACACAAAGGTGTGTGCAAACCCACTGGTGTTTCCCATTGTCTCTGAGGCCAGGACAGTGCCCAGCATGGCGGGCATTTAGTGTTGAAAGGAGGTAAGAAGGGAGGCAGAGAGGGAGACATGTGCTTATTCATTCTGGAAGTACTTGACTTTGACAGTGTGTGTGGCTGTATCTGCGTGACTGATAGCCATCAGTTTTCAGATTATGTTTCTCTCTCGTAGGGGTTGGTGGCAATGAGGGAGGCTGGATGGCTTTAGGAGGTACAGTGGACCCAGCAAAGGCATTCTTAGACTTGTCTTCCTCTGCTAGAGTAACATTTGATGGCAGAAGAGGGCAAGGAGAGCATTTTTTTTGGTTTTCCAGCCAGACTGTCCATGCTTGACCTTGCCTACTTCAGTAAAGTGAACAAAGTTCCAAGGGCTTGGGGACAGAATTCAACAGGCACTTCCCTTCATTGTCTGCATCTTCCCACCACCCTTCTTGGGGCAGGTCTGTTCCATCAGTTGTTGGGCAGCCTGGTGGGTTGTGTCCTTCTCTGCTGGCTCTGGTTGGGGGCATGCTTGCCCTCCACCCCTCCCGTTTCCATGGTGGGGTAGGGACCCCTGGCCTGTGAAGAGGAGGAGGGATCCCAGGCCTCATTGGGAGAATCCAACGTTGTTCCTCTAAACTAACTAGTATCTTTGTTTTTTTTGTTTTTTGTTTTTGAGACAGAGTCTTGCTCTGTCACCCAGGTTGGAGTGCAGTGGCGCCATCTCGGCTCATTGCAACCTCCACCTCCTGGATTCAAGCAATTCTCTTCCTCAGCCTCCCGAGTAGCTGGGATTACAGGTGCCCGCGACCATTGCTGGCTTTTTTTTTGTATTTTTAGTAGAGACGGGGTTTCACCATCTTAGCCAGGCTGGTCTTGAACTCCTGACCTCGTAATCCACCCGCCTTGGCCTCCCAGAGTGCTGGGATTACTGGCATGAGCCACTGCGTCCAGCCAAACTAATGTCACACAGTGTCTTAGTCAGTTTTCTGTTGCTTATAACAGAATACTTGAAACTGGATTATTTATTTATTTATTTGAGATGGAGTCTCACTGTGTTACCCAGGCTGGAGTGCAGTGGTGCTATCTTGGCTCATGGCAACCTCTGCCTCCCAGGTTCAAGTGATTCTCCTGCCTCAGCCTCCTGAGTAGCTGAGATTACAGGTGACCGCCAAAACACCAAGCTAATTTTTTTATTTCTAGTAGAGACGGGTTTTCACTATGTTGGCCAGGCTGGTCTCAAACTCCTGACCTCAGGTGATCCACCGCCCCCCAGCCTCCCAAAGTGCTGGGATTACAGGCATGAGCCACTGTGCCCCACTGAAACTGGATAATTTATAAAGAAGGGGAATTTATTTCTTATACAGTTATGGAGGCTGAAGGGGCTATATCTAGTCAAGGGGCTATATTATCAGACGAGGGCCTTTTTGCTGGTGGGAACTCTCTTCACAGTCCCAAGGCCGTGTAGGGCATCATATGATGAGGGGGCTGAGCATGCTAGCTCAGGTCTCTCTTCCTGTTCTTATAAAGCCCCTAGTCCCACTCTCATGAGAACCCATTCACCTGTCAATTCATTCATCCCAATCACCTCTTAAAGGTCATACCTCTCATTACTGCCACGTTGGGGATTAAATTTTAACATGAAGGCCAGGCGTGGTGGCTCACATCTGTAATCCCAGCACTTTGGGAGGGCGAGGTGGGCAGATCATGAGGTCAGGAGTTCAAGACCAGCCTGGCCAACATGGTGAAACACCATCTATACTAAAGATACAAAAATTAGAGCCTGTAATCCCAGCTACTGGGGAGGCTGAAGCAGGAGAATCACTTGAACCCGGGAGGCAGAGGTTACAATGAGCAGAGATCATGCCACTGCACTCCAGCCTGGGTGACAGAGCAAGACTCTATCTCAAAAATAAATAAATAAATAAATAAATAATGAATTTCAACATGAGTTTTAGAGGAAAGAGACATTCAAACCACACCAGGTAGTAACTGTGCCTAATTTGGGATCCAGCTCTAGAATGCTCTTACTTGATCTGAGGTTTTATTTCCATCTGCCTGGCTCATGTGTCTGCTCTCAATTTGCTCTCTGCTGGTCAAGGAAAAGCAGTACTATTTATTAGCCCCCTAAAACCTCAACACCCAATTTAGAAGTTGTTTCCTCATTAAGTTTATTCTTTGAGTTGGGCCTTACCCAAGGGAACCCAAAACCAGGCCCAAAAGGAACAAAGGAGGGGATGCACGGAGGTAGGAAGCCACAGTGACCCTCTCTCAGAAGTATTTTCTACTCGGGTGAGGTTGTTTGTATTGTATATATGAGGTGCCGGATCTTTCTTTCTCTCTTTTCTTTCTTTCTTTCTTCTTTCTTCTTTCTTTCTTTCTTTCTTTCTTTCTTTCTTTCTTTCTTTCTTTCTTTCTTTCTTCTTCTTTCTTTCTTTCTTTCTTCTTTCTTCTTTCTTTTTCTTTCTTTCTTTCTTTCTTTCTTTCCTTCTTCTTTCTCTTTCTCTCTTTCTCTCTTTCTCTCTCTCTCTCTCTCTCTTTCTTTCTTTCTTCTCTTTCTTTCTTTTTTGAGACAGAGTCTCAGTCTGTCACCCAGGCTGGAGTGCAGTGGCGCAATCTCGGCTCACTGTAATCTCTGCCTCACGGGTTCACGCATTCTCCTGCCTCAGCCTCTCCAGTAGCTGGGACTACAGGTGCCCGCCACCACGTCCAGCTAATTTTTTGTATTTTTAGTAGAGACAGGGTTTCACCATGTTAGCCAAAATGGGACTACAGGGTGCTGGATTTCTCTAAAGGTGCTTGTCCAGACAGCCCAACCAACATGGAGCCATGAAAGTTGCCAGGGCCAAGCCTTCTACTTGTTTTGTATCCAGCACATGTAATATTAAGAAACAAGCGGGCCAGGCACAGTGGCTCATGCCTGTGATCCCAGCACTTTGGGAGGGCGAGGTGGGCAGATCATGAGGTCAGGAGTTCAAGACCAGCCTGGCCAACATGGTGAAACACCATCTATACTAAAGATACAAAAATTAGAGCCTGTAATCCCAGCTACTGGGGAGGCTGAAGCAGGAGAATCACTTGAACCCGGGAGGCAGAGGTTACAATGAGCAGAGATCATGCCACTGCACTCCAGCCTGGGTGACAGAGCAAGACTCTATCTCAAAAATAAATAAATAAATAAATAAATAAATGAATTTCAACATGAGTTTTAGAGGAAAGAGACATTCAAACCACACCAGGTAGTAACTGTGCCTAATTTGGGATCCAGCTCTAGAATGCTCTTACTTGATCTGAGGTTTTATTTCCATCTGCCTGGCTCATGTGTCTGCTCTCAATTTGCTCTCTGCTTGGTCAAGGAAAAGCAGTACTATTTATTAGCCCCCTAAAACCTCAACACCCAATTTAGAAGTTGTTTCCTCATTAAGTTTATTCTTTGAGTTGGGCCTTACCCAAGGGAACCCAAAACCAGGCCCAAAAGGAACAAAGGAGGGATGCACGGAGGTAGGAAGCCACAGTGACCCTCTCTCAGAAGTATTTTCTACTCGGGTGAGGTTGTTTGTATTGTATATATGAGGTGCGGATCTTCTTTCTCTCTTTTCTTTCTTTCTTTCTTTCTTTCTTTCTTTCTTCTTTCTTTCTTTCTTTCTTCTTTCTTTCTTTCCTTTCTTTTCTTTCTTTCCTTTCTTTTCTTTCTTTCTTTCTTTCTTTCTTCTTTCTTTCTTTCCTTCTTCTTTCTCTTTCTCTCTTTCTCTCTCTCTCTCTTTCTTTCTCTTTCTTTCTTTCTTCTCTTTCTTTCTTTTTTGAGACAGAGTCTCAGTCTGTCACCCAGGCTGGAGTGCAGTGGCGCAATCTCGGCTCACTGTAATCTCTGCCTCACGGGTTCACGCCATTCTCCTGCCTCAGCCTCTCCAGTAGCTGGGACTACAGGTGCCCGCCACCACGTCCAGCTAATTTTTTTGTATTTTTTAGTAGAGACAGGGTTTCACCATGTTAGCCAAAATGGGACTACAGGGTGCTGGATTTCTCTAAAGGTGCTTGTCCAGACAGCCCAACCAACATGGAGCCATGAAAGTTGCCAGGGCCAAGCCTTCTACTTGTTTTGTATCCAGCACCATGTAATATTAAGAAACAAGCGGGCCAGGCACAGTGGCTCATGCCTGTGATCCCAGCACTTTGGGAGGCCGAGGCGGGCAGATTACAAGGTCAGGAGATTGAGACCATCCTGGCTAACACAGTGAAACCCTGTCTCTACTAAAAATACAAAAAAATTAGCTGGGCATGGTGGCGGGCGCCTGTAGTCCCGGTTACTCAGGAGACCGAGGCAGGAGAATGGCGTGAACCCAGGAGGTGAAGCTTGCAGTGAGCCAAGATAGTGCCTTTGCACTCCAGCCTGGGAGACAGAGCGAGACTCCTTCTCAAAAAAAGAAAAGAAACAAGAAACAAGCGAGGAAATTAATGAACAAGAAGTAACACCACACTATGGACTTTGGAGTCAGAAAGACAAATCAGATTTCAAATCCTAACCCCACACTGACTAGCTGAGACCTTGAGTAAGTTGTACATCCTTTTTAAGCTTTAGTTTCACCATCCATTAAATGGATCTAAGGATAAAGACCCACTTTGTGAGGGTATCTTTTACCTGCTGTGTGAGATCATCTGTGAGCTATTCTTTTCTTTTCTTTTTTTTTTTATTTTCAAACGGAGTTTCACTCTTGTTGCCCAGGCTGGAGTGCAATGGCACGATCTCGGCTCACCACAACCTCCGCATCCTGGGTTCAAACGATTCTCCTACCTCAGCCTCCCAAGTAGCTGGTATTACAGGCATGCGCCACCATGCCCAGCTAATTTTGTGTTTTTAGTAGAGATGGGGTTTCTCCATGTTGGTCAGGCTGGTCTCGAAATGGTGACCTCAGGTGATCTGCCCTCCTCAGCCTCTCAAAGTGCTGGGATTACAGGCATGAGCCACTGCGCCCTGCTGAGTTATCCTTTTTCATATGTTTCCCAACTAACAGGTCCAGGATATTGTGGGTATCAAGATAATATATGCAAGCTGGGCGTGGTGGCTCACACCTGTAATCCCAGCACTTTGAGAAGCTAAGGCAGGTGGATCACCTGAGGTCAGGAGTTCAAGACCAGCCTGGCCAACATGGTGAAACTCCATCTCTACTAAAAATACAAAAAATGGCCGGGTATGGTGGCACATGCCTGTAATCCCTGCTACTTGGGAGGCTGAGGCAGGAGAATTGCTTGAACCTGGGAGGTGGGGGTTACAGTGAGTGGAGAGCACACTATTGCACTCCAGGCTGGGCAACAAGAGTGAAACAATGCCTCAAAAAAAAAAAAAAAGAAAAAAGAAAAGACAATATATGCAAAGTGCCCACCACAGTTGCTGGCACAGAGGGAGCAAAATGTCTGCTGGCATTGTGGTTGGTGTTAGTGTCTTCTTCGGAGGTGCTCTGATCCGAAAAGCCGACCTTGGATCCCTGGCCGTAGTGATCAGGCTGTCCTGTAAGTATGGCTGCTAGGCTGAGTCAGGCGCTCCCACAGACCCTTGCAGACTGGCCTGGCACCAGCCACAGGGAATCCACTGCCCGGCCCTCAGAGGGAAGGTGGACCAGCAACACAGCTCAGCTCCTTGGCGCCATCTTCCCTCACAAAAGAGCGGCACTGTCTGAACCCCCAGGGCCAAGGAGCAGTAAAAGGCCATAAAGGCAGAGGGAGGAGCCGCCATAAACTGGAGCCAGAGTCCTTAGCAGTTTCCTTTCTGATAAGGGCTTCAAGGGTTTGGAGGAGACCTGCTGTGATTTCCTAGTCTGGGCTCGCGTGCCCTGGATGTTTGAATGCTTGGGTCAGAGTGCACAGAGGGAAGATCAAGGAGGAGAAACCGTCAGAGGGGACAGGAAAGGACAGGAGGGGGCATCCGACGAAGGCCAAGAGGCCGGCTACAGAAGGGGCCATGGAATAACACCACAAGGGTGGCTCGGGTGAAGGCCACTTCCTGCACACCAGGTCCCTGTAAAGAGATCACCTCATTCGCTCTCCCACCCAACGGAGAGTGAGACAGCCCCCCCATTACCAACCTATTTTTCAGGAGACCCGGGTTAGAGGGAGGATCTGCTACATCGTGAGCAGGGTACAGTGCAAAATGCAAACGTCAGCCCTCTTGTGCACCATTTGTCAGGAATTTCAAGATGGCAGCCACAGAAGGTTAAAGCTAGTGGGCGGCCTTCTGAGTGTGGAGCCTTGTGTGACTGCACTGATCTCATGTCCGTGAAGCTGGCCCTGTCTAGAGGGGTTGAGACGCTTGACAAAGGTCACACAATAGTAAGAAGCGGTGGCTCTGATGTGAACACAGTGCAATGGGACAGGACAAAGCCCCGGGTGGATCTTTTAGTTCCTCCCATCCTTTCTATAAGATGGACAGTGCTCAAAGAGGGTAAAGGAGCTGTTGAGGGTCACACAGCTCCCTGAGAGGTGGGTTCTTCCAATAAGGCAGGGAATTCAAGATGGGCCATTGTCTCGTAAGATGTCAGTCTCTACTTGCTTAGAAAAGCAAAACATACGCCCAAAACATGCCCAAACCAGAACACCAGCAGCCTGGAAACACCAGACAAGAAAATGGAAGAAAATATATAATGAAGCCAGGCATGGTGGCTCACGCCTGTAATCCCATCACTTTCACACCCAAAACACACCCAAACCAGGACACCCGCAGCCTGGAAATACCAGACAAGAAAGTGAAAGAAAATATATAATGAGGCCAGGCATGGTGGCTCACGCCCATAATCCCAGCACTTTGGGAGACTGAGGGGTGCGGATCACTTCAGGTCAGGAGTTCAAGACCAGCCTGGTCAACAGGGCGAAACCCCGTCTCTACTAAAAATACAAAAATGAGCCGGGCGTGGTGGCGCACGTCTGTAGTCCCAGCTACTCAGGAGGCTGAGGCAGGAGAATCGTTTGAACCTGGGAGGCAGAGGTTGCAGTGAGCCGAGATCATGCCACTGTACTGGTCCAGGCTGAGCAACAGAGTGAGTGAGACTCTGTCTCAAAACAAAAACAAAAATCACAACAACAACAAAAATACATATATATATAATGAGTTTTTATAGAATGGTAAGCTCATTTTCTGAGCGAGGGGATTTTTTTCAGTGAGTACAAACAGGAGTGGTAACTTTCCGGGCCCTACACTCCTCTAGCATTTCCATCCCCTTAGACACCCTGTTAGGGCAGTGGTAGTGGCCAGGGCTGGAAGGAGCTGCTGCATAAATGTCCTCCAGAATGGAAGTGTGGACTCTACCACCAAGAACTCACCTGCCTCGGGCCCAGGGCACAGGTCTGCCTGTCTTGTGCTCTCTTATGCAGAGAGGTGTTTCCTCAAACCCCTGGTCCAGTGTTAGCTTTCCCTGCTCTGAGTAACAGGCGTCAGTGTTCATAGGCCCACAGCTCTGAAGGCAGCCAGTTGGAGCTGCTATTTTTAAGAGCAGAGCCATCAAACTAAAGTGGCATTTTTATTAATTTTCCAGTTGACTACATGTTCTTATCAATTAAATGGACAGTCAGG
Organism: Trachypithecus francoisi; assembly: GCF_009764315.1. Classification (NCBI taxonomy): domain Eukaryota; kingdom Metazoa; phylum Chordata; class Mammalia; order Primates; family Cercopithecidae; genus Trachypithecus; species Trachypithecus francoisi. The sequence continues at coordinate 41,545,100 of NW_022681466.1, read as the reverse complement.
AGGGTTAGTGGTGAGAGTCCAGGTTGGGCTCAGAAGCCCACGTTCCAGTGATGGCTGCAGCTCCCTCTGTGACCCCAGACACTCTGGGCTGCCAGAGGTCCTCATCTACACAAGGAGGGGCTTCAACATCAGCCTCTCTGCCTCCATGACTCTTACATTACCGGCTCTCCTATCCCCATTCTTCTTCCTCACTGCATAATCTTAGCCTGGGAGGCAGCTCAGCCTCACCTCCAAGGTGGACAGACTCATCAGAGCAAAGACTTCAGAAGGCGCCCACTCATTCTTCCTCCCTTTTCACAGCCTGGGCTGTCCTTGGCCTCCTTGGAGGCTGGCAGGGAGAGGAGAGGTCCTGGCCTGGGCCTTGAGTCTGGCTCTCAGGTACACCATTCAAGGACAATAGCAAGGATATAGGCAGATGCTAAGAGGTTGGGAGCAACCAATGTATTCCTGCTTTCCCTGTGGCCTCTTCCAAAAAGCCGTCATATCTCCGCTTCAAGAGAAAGAGCCAGGTTTCCTAAACACTCCTAGAGTTGGTGGAGTCTAGGATGTCATCCTGTACATTCCTGAAACCATTCCAAGCATGTGGGGTTATGTATAATCATAGGAATTAGGAAATAACATTTATGCCTATGGGGATTAAGAAAACCATGGACGCACATGGGAACATTATATAGTCATTGAAACGGTAATGGTGTTGTAATGATATCAGAAATGCTTATGATGTAATATTAACTCAGAAGAGCAAGGTGCAAAACTGGATAGAATATGTACTCAACCAGGTAGAATACATAGAAAAAAAACACAAGGATTGGGCGTGGTGGCCTGTAATCCCAGCACTTCGGGAGGCTGAGGCAGGTGAATCACCTGAGGTCAGGAGTTCGAGACCAGCCTGGCCAGCATGATGAAACCCTGTCTCTACTAAAAATAAAAAATTAGCCGGGTATGGTGGTATGCCCCTGTAGTCCCAGCTACTTGGGAGGCTGAGGCAGAAGAATCGCTTGAACCTGGGAGGTGGAGGTTGCAGGGAGCCAAGATCATGCCACTGCACTCCAGCCTGGGTGGCAGAGTGAGACTCCATCTCAAAAACAAAAAACAAAACAAAACAAAACAAAACAAAAAACAACAACCAGTACAGATGATGGGATTGTGGAACATTTTTTTCTTGCTTTTTGTATTTGCATTAGTATGTTTCCGTTGCTGGCCACCCCAGCCCCTTCCTGAAGCCAGGCCTGGCTGGCTATATTTTGTACCATGTGACCCCCACCCACTTTCCCCTTCCCAGGCACAGCTGACTGGGATGTCACTTGTGGGTAGCCAGCTATAGGCAGACCAACACCATGTGACTTGAGTAGTCTGGCCTAGAAAGATGAGCTGTTATTTGTTCAGCTTTCCTCTTGAGCTCGGAAATGTGAACTGAGAAACAAGGAAAAAAGTTTGCTCCACTGGACTGAAGCTGCAGAGGGGACTAGAACACTGCTAGAGGAATGGCCACCTTGGGTGAGGGGCTTGTTGAGGCTATGAGGGGGCAGGGGTCAGAGGCCAGCAGAGAAAGCCAAATCCTAGGGACAGAGAAGTCAACAGCCACCTTGGCCAATTCCCCCACAAGCAACCTTATTCTTGCAACACACTCCCATTTTCCCTTGCGGCCAACTGAGAGGGTCTCTAGTCCTTGCAGCTGAAAAATGTTATGTTACACCTTCCAAAATTTCTATGGCTCTATACTATTATTATTATTATTGCTTTTGAGATAGGTTCTCACTCTGTGGCCCAGATTGGAGTGCACTGGCGGTATCACAGCTAACTGTAACCTTGAACTCTGGGCCTCAAGTGATCCTCCTGCCTCAGCCTTTGGAGTAGCTAAGACTACAGTGTGCGTCACCATACCCAGCTAAATTTTTTTTTTTTTTTTTGAGACAGAATTTCACTCTTGTCGCCCAGGCTAGAGTGCAATGGGGTGATCTCGGTTCACTGCAACCTCTGCCTCCTGGGTTCAAGGGATTCTCTAGCCTCATCCTCCCAAATAGCTGAGATTACAGGCGCCCGCCATCATGCCTGGCTAATTGTTGTATTTTTAGTAGAGATGGAGTTTCGCCATGTTGGCCAGGCTGGTTTTGAACTCTAGACCTCAGGTGATCCACCCACCTCGGCCTCCCAAAGTGCTGGGATTATAGGCGTGAGCCACCGTGCCTGGCCCTGGCTAATTTGTTTTTTGTAGAGATGGAGGCTCATCATGATGCCCATGCTGATCCTGAACTCCTGGGCTCAAGTGATCCTCCTTCCTCACCCTCCAAAGTATTGGGATTACAGGTGTGAGCCACTGCACGCAGCCTATATAACTTTTTTTTTTTTTTTTTTTTGAGACGGAGTCTCGCTCTGTCGCCCAGGCTGGAGTGCAGTGGCCGGATCTCAGCTCACTGCAAGCTCCGCCTCCCGGGTTCACGCCATTCTCCTGCCTCAGCCTCCCGAGTAGCTGGGACTACAGGCGCCCGCCACCTCGCCCGGCTAGTTTTTTGTAGTTTTTAGTAGAGACAGGGTTTCACCGTGTTAGCCAGGATGGTCTCGATCTCCTGACCTCGTGATCCGCCCGTCTCGGCCTCCCAAAGTGCTGGGATTACAGGCTTGAGCCACCGCGCCCGGCCATAACTTTTAATACAATAGGGAACCACCAAAAAGGGAAGTCCACAGCATGTCAGGTGACCCTGTCATTTTGGAATGCCTTCTTATACCCAGTCAAATACTACAAATCTGCCTGGTCTTGTGTCTTTCCACCAGGGCTGTAGAGGAACTAGAAAGCCTAGAGTTCTAGGCTATTGGGACATTGTGCACCCCTGGATGTCCCTCTGGGACTCTGCCATCAGACAGTCTCAGCCAGGGCCTGTTGGAGACGAACTGCCAGGGAAACAGGGCCTCATCACGTTCGACAGGCACCTTGGCATTGCCTATCTTGTGCTGATCACATCCTCAGACATTTGGTGGATCTCCATTTACATGTGGTCTCTGTACTGCCTCACACACTCTCAGCTCTCTCTCTTTCTTTGTCTCTCTTTCTTTTTTTGATGTTGTTAAACTCTGTCGCCCAAGCTGGAGTGCAGTGGCACAATGTTGGCTTACAGCAACCTCTGCCTCCCAGATTCAAGCAATTCTCTTGCCTCAGCCTCCTGAGTAGCTGGGATTACAGGTGTCCGCCACCACACCCAGCTAATTTTCATATTTTTAGTAGAAATGAGTTTTCACCATGTTGGCCAGGCTGGTCTTGAACTCCAGACCTCAAGTGATCTGCTCACCTTGGCCTCCCAAAGTGCTGGGATTACAGCTGTGAGCCACTGCACCCAGCCTCTCTCTCACTTTCTCTCTCACACACACAGACACTCACACACATGTGCACGCACACATGCATATGCTCACACACACAAACACAGATGCTCAGACACACCCAAACCAGGACACCAGCAGCCTGGAAATACCAGACAAGAAAGTGGAAGAAGATATATAATGAGTTTGATAGAACTGGAAGTCCATTTCCTGAGCAAGGGGACTTTTGTGAGTGAGTACAGACAGACAGGAGTGATAACTTTCCTGGCCCTAGAAGCCTCTAGCATTTCCATCCCCTCACACGCTTCTTCCCTTGAAGTTTCTGTTCTTCACATTTCCTGCTATCTCAGGCTCTTGGCCAGATCTGCGGACTTGAAAGGCACAGCGAATGGCCTCAAATGTTCTTCCTCCTGGATAAAATGCACGCAACCACGCTTACCTATTAGTGGACTTTCTTCCTACTTGCCTGAAATGTGGATTTCTGAACAGAAGAGGCCCCGGGTGGATGAAGTGGGAGAGAAGGACCGAGGAGAAAAAGGGGAGGAGTGTGGACTATTTTTTTTTTTTTTTTTTTTGAGATGGAGTCTCGCTCTGTCACCCAGGCTGGAGTGCAATGGCATGATCTTGGCTCACTGCAACCTCTGCCCCCCCGGGTTCAAACGATTCTCCTGTCTCAGCCTCCTGAGTAGCTGGGATTATAGGTGCCTGACACCACACCAGCTAATTGTTGTGTGTTTTCAGTAGAGATGGGGCTTCACCACGTTGGCCAGGATGGTTTCAAACTCCTGACTTCAGGTGATCCTCCTGCCTCAGCTTCCCAGCTGTAATCCTCAGCTGGGATTACAGGCATGAGCCACCACACCTGGCCTAGCTTGAGCAAATTTCTCACCCTTCCTGAGCTTCACTTGTCCCAACTGCAAAATGGGAATAAGCTGTTCTGTTACAGGAAGGATAAAATGAGAAATGGACATAAAGGTCCATGCATACCGCAAGTGACCTTCTTCATCTTAGGGAGTCAGACTGTGACTGCCTTCCCTTCCTACTCCCCTCTGGACTCCTCCTGGGAATATGTCCTTCCCAGGAGCCTGGTGGGGGCTGGGCAGTCACCCCAGGCTAGGAGGGCATCCACCTTGCAGACTTTTCCATAGCAGACTGACTGCTTGCTTTGCAGACTGTCAGTGGGCAGTGCAGTCCAGGCCCAGGGAAGGGCTAGTGGCGGCTGCAGTTCTGCGACCAGGTTTGGAAACACGTGTCAAACGCAATTCCAACCAGATGAGGCTGGCCTGCTTCCAACGGCCGCTTTCCATCCAAGGTCTGGCCAAGGGAGCTTTGCCCAGATCCCCTCCACAGGCAGTCCAGGCAGCAAGGCCTATTTGTTCCCCCGAGTCCTCGGGTCCAGACTCACAAGCTCACCTCTCTATTCCGGAGGCTCTGTTCAGAAGCTCCAAGCCATGAGTCATGGAGCCCGGTGGCGCTGGGGAAGGTGGGAAGGGTAGGTGCAGGCTCCAGGGGACATAGCAACTGGAAGAAGCCATCTGCCCATCCTGTAGTTAAACAAGGCTGGTCCTCTCCCTAACAAGCAGGGAAAGGAGCTGGGAAAAAGAAGAGGACGAAGAGATGCTCTCCAACCACCACAACATGGGGCAAACATAGGCCTCCTCCAGCGAAAGGAAATATCCCATATGAAGCAGATGGGCCTGAGGCAGTTGGCCAGAGAGCCAGTGACTTCTCTTTTTGCTGCTTAGAAAGGGTGGCTGAAAAAAACACACACGCCACCACCACCCAAAAAAACTAGAGAATGCAGCATAGCAGCAAAGAGTCACAGAAGGAAAGGAAATCCAAATGTTTTGAGTTTAGCTCTTAAGCATAGTTTCCAGCGAGTGTACTCATGTCTTGAAATGAAACAGATGAAAGCAACATGTGTCAATGGTTGTAGGAAGGCAATAATGTCATCAACAGGAAATAAAGAAATTGAACACTGAAGCCTCAGCCCAGAATTTAACTCTTCTCTTGCCCAGGTCCCCAAGGCTTTCTGCGTGAAGACCGAGAAGATTTCCTGTAAGACTGGGTCACTGCCCCTCTCCACCTGCCTGCAAGGTCCTTGAGGCACCCCCTGCAAGGATCACGAGCACCTGAGAAGGACTCGCTTTCTTTCTTAAGGGATGTGGCCTTGGAAGAAAGGGAACCCCAAGGGGCCCTGGGCCAGCTGAAGAGGAAGCTGCACAGCCTCTCTCTCTATGAAGAGGCTACAAAGCCTTGGCTGTGGGATCACAGTTAAGAGTTCCTGGCAGGGACAGTGCTGGCTGCTGGCAGAGCCAGCAAAGCCAAGGCCAACGTGCTGGCACTGAAAGGGCTGGTGGCGCCACCAGGGAGTCCCGCAGGCCCCAGGAGGCTCTGAATGTTGCTCAGGCCCAGAAGCTAGGAGATCCCTTCTCAGCCAATCCCCCAACCCAAGGCAGAATGCAGAGCGCATGCACTGGCCCCTCTGGTCAATCCAAGAGAACCTTAGGAAGAGCGGGGACTTTGGGCCTTGGAAGGTGAGGCTAACACTCACATGCCTTGAGAGTGGCCGGGATGACTCCTGCAGGCCAGTCTCGCTGGCTGCTTTTATCTTGGATGAATCCACCCTATTTGGCTTTGGGGATGCCTGACTCACTGTGGACATTGTATGTCACTTGCAAACAATTCATAAAACTTAAATATCAAACACATCATGCTGGATCAAATAGATCAAACAGATCACGTGGGATCTTGGAGTGAGAGCATTCATGAGTTCAGTTTAACCTGGCCTTAGAGCTCTTAAGTCCAGGAGTGCCAGACAGCACCGTGGGCTGCACCTGTTCTCTGCATCAGAGTCCTCGGGGAGGTCTACACAAAGCCAGATTCCAGAGCTTTTCTCTGGAGACTCAGGAGGTCGGGCTGAGGGGTCAGCAGCTTAGCCCAGTGATTTTTAGACCACCCTGGATCAAGATAGCCTAAAACAAATGGATGTAATTGTCATCACATACAGATAAAATTAATGGACAGAAATGTCTCAATTCTTTCTCTCATAATTAAGAAAACCAACCCTAAAAGATGTTTGGTAGGTCTTGACACTGAATTCTAGTACAGGATTTTTGGTATTTGCCCAGAAGTACATATTTGGGTTTACTGTACCCGTGTGCATTAGTCAGCTTGGACTGCCATAGCAAAACAACAGACACTGGATGGTTACATCACAGACATTTACTTCTCACAGCTCTGGAGGTTGGAAGTCCAACATGAAGATGCCGACCCCTTTGGTTCCTGGTGAGGGCTGTCTTTCTGGCTTGCAGAGAGCTGCTGTCTGGCTATGTCGTGCTATGGCTGAGAGACAGAGAGCGAGCAAGCTCTCTGGCATCTCTTTTTTTTTTTTAGATGGAGTCTCGCTCTTGTCACCCAAGCTGGAGTGCAGTGGCATGATCTTGGCTCACTGCAGCCTCCACCTCCTGGGTTCCAGCGATTCTCCTGCCTCAGCCTCCCCAGTAGCTGAGATTACAGGCACACGTCACCACACCTGGCTAATTTTTGTATTTTTAGTAGAGACAGGGTTTCACCATGTTGGCCAGGCTGGTCTCAAATTCCTGACCTCAGGTGATCTGCCTGCCTCAGCCTCCCAATGCTGGGATTACAGGCGTGAGCCACTGTGCCTGGACTTTGTGTCTCCTCTTATAGGGGCACTAATCCCACCATGAGGACCCCATCCTCATGACCTCGTCTGAACCTAATCACCGCCCAAAGGCCCTATCTCTGAATATTGGGGGTCAGGGCATCAACATGGGAATTTTGGGGAGACACAGTGAGGTCCATAGCACCATGTTTCATGGAGCTCCTCCGGGAGTACCACCAGGTCGATCTGACCCGCATGTCAGGGGCCTGCTGGGTGGGCACTGGCATAGGCTTGGGGGCAGTGTCAGCAATGGTCAGACCCAGGCTTTCGCTCTCCAGGAGCCCTCATTGTGTGAGAGATCAACATAGAAACGGTAATGACCAAGGCGGAGATGTACCCAGGGTGCTGGGGGAGCAAGAAGGGGCACTGAGTCTAATTTAGAGGAGATGACAAGGGGTAAAATCAGCTCAAGGAAACTGAGAAGGGCAAACCTGGAAGATGGAACAGCACGAGCACAGGCTCCGAAGCTCGACGCAGCCTGGGGAGAGGGGATGGTTCCCTGTGGAGCTGCACAGCACATATCCCACAGGGGGCTGTCTGGAGTGGAGGTTGTTGTGGCCAGATCCAGGAGAAACCCAGGGCACTGCGAGGAGTATGGCCTTGACTTCGCAGATAAATTGTCTTAAACCGGGCAGTTGGGGAGCTATGTAACCCGAGCTGGGTTTTAGAAAGCTGCCTGTTGTGGGCGTGTTGGGGCTAGAAGTAATGAGAGGTAGGATTCAGACAGCAGGGACCCCATGGGAGTCCATTACATGAATGTAAGCGATCGTATTTGTTTAGATATTCATATTTTATTTCAGCAACTGTCTTAGGTCGGGCTCCCCAGAAACTGACCCTGTGAGGGGAATGCATGTGAATTACTAGGAAAAGTCTCAGGAAAACCCTGCAGGCGAGCGAGGGAATGGAAGGGAAGGAAGCCAGGCAAGGCTGTGACACCGAGCAGTGTCCACAGAGGGGGACTTTTGTTCCACCCACGGGGAAATCTGGAGACGGTGTAGGTCATGGCTCACCACTGTCCTGGCTTGGGGACAAGGGAGCTGGAGGATTTATACCCCAGCATCTGTCCACCACTGGTTAAGGGCTGGGAGGAGGTTAAGGGTATGCAGACACTTGTTGCTCTCCAAGTTGCTGGCACAAGGCATTCTAGCAGCTTCTACCAGAGAGGCAGCAGGAAATGCTGCGAGTGAAGCAGGAAGAAGCTGGTGTCCAGGGTGGGGTGGGGGTGAGGGGAGAGGGGGTGGGAGAGCAGAGCTCTGAGGGCATCTGGTGCCATGTAAGGCTGCCCAAGGACTTCCAGTGCATCTCATGACTAGCCAGGGCCAGCCAGGAATTCCTGCTTGGGAAGAACTTAGTATGGTTCAAATCTAGAATGTCGAGGAAAGCCCAAAACAGGACAGCCACATCAGCTCCTTTTCCGGGATTACGGGGACTTTATGACTCTAAAAAATTTTTTCCAGCCGGGAGTGGACAAGGGATTTGGCAAGCAAGGAATGCCCCATACTGACCTCACCAGCTAACCATGAACCACATCAGTGGCTACAACAGGGCTTTGCTGCAAGAATCAGGGCCCATCCAAGGGCTGCCACTGACTGGCTAACTGATGTGGGGAAGGCCAAGTTCTCATTCGTCGGTCACTCAGTGCTCTTTATCTCCACAACCACGATGGCTCTGCATGCCCTACTCATCTCTAAGATGGTTATAAAGATAAAAACAGGATTCCAGCTTGGGCAAGTTTTCCAAGAATGTTCAAGGCTTGCTGTAAGTCCATAATATATGCCACTTCTGAAATGCTGAGTAATGTCAGACAAGGGCCAGCAGGGAGAAAAGTGACATTTACTGAATGTCCCCTACAGGTTGGTGGCTGCCTTCGCAAGCTTCACGCAGGTGACAAGAAGGTGCATAGGGAGAACTTTGACCTTCAAGGCTGGATACTGACAGAAACCTTGGTCTGTCCCTGTGGCCGCAGCTATCACTAAGGCATGTGGTCTCCACCCAAAATGCAATTAATCACTGAGCACGGGCGTTACCTCTTCAGACTTGTGAATAAACAGAGATCAAAGACAGCCAGTCAATGAGACTCTGATAGGCCTTTAACCAGGCCCGGTGCCAGCTCGCTGGCCGCCTGCACTCCTGATCCAGCCAGACACACTCAGCCACCCATATGTCAACTCCCTGTCCTGCCTCCCGCCCTCTAGGGCCAGGCCAACCTTCCACAGTGTCCCAGAGCCATTGAGCTTCCAGGTTAACCTCTTCCCTGTTATAATGGTGCATGGAAGCCAGCTTTCTCTTGGAAAATCAGGACTGTGGATGATGTGGCTGGGACACCATCCCTTTCCCCCTTCCTCTTGACAGCCCACTGGGTTCTGTCACTGATAGACCCAAAAGCAGAGCACCTCCCTGTGAAACATTCAAATCTGCGCCCCAGGCCCATTTACAAAGCTGACTTGTCTTGGATCCTCAAGATTGCAAGAAAACAAGGAGACTATGACTGTAACATCTGAACGGTCAGGGAACTCCTGTATAATCTCTTTCGGCCTCTCTGCCAGGGTTCACGTCCCACCTCACTGTGGGAACCCTGGTGCCCCAGATGTGGGGATGAGAGTGAGGGGGCGGGAAGTCTGTGCCATGCTCCAGGATGGCCAGGCTCTCCTGGCCACCCCCAGTGTCTACATCAAAGTCCCCACCCCATTGCACGGCACGGGAACCTCTGCCCACAGCTCTAGAATGTGAGCTCTTTAAGGGCAAGGAAAAGATTCATTCACCTTTGCATTTCCAGAGCTTCACCGAAAGCAGGGGCGCAGCACGGTTAGGTGTCCTTGATGCAGGACTCACCACACACCACCGGGAACACTGAGGATCTGAGAGCCTGTGGGACTTGCCCAAGCTAAGCTGTTCAGTAAATGGCAGGGTCTGGACTTGAACACATGTCTGCCTGACTTCAAAGTCTGGGCTTGTTCCAGTACATCACACATATGTCTGAGCTAAGACATCTGGGTTTACAACATCATAAAAATCAAAGGTTGGCAATACGTTCCCAGCATCCAGTTTCACACATGGACCAGTTTTGTCCCACAGCCAAGGACTGGTGACCCTGGCTTCAGGTACCTCTTTGCTGACAGGGGCTCTGGGGAAGAGAGTGCAGTGGGCGCTGTCCATGCAGCCCCTCTGGGGGCCACACTACGGATGTTTTCGGTTACCAACAAATTCTCTCTTCTCTAAGAGGATATAGGCTACCTTGTATAATATCTACACTAGTGGCCAGGCACAGTGGCTCATTATAGGCATGAGCTACCAGCACTTTGGGAGGCCAAGGCAGGTGGATCACCTCAGGTCAGGAGTTCGAGACCAGCTTGGCCAACATGGTGAAACCCTGTCTGTACTAAAAATACAAAAATTAGCTGGGTGTGGTGGCATACACCTGTGATCCCAGTTACTTGGAAGGCTGAGGCAGGAGAATCACTTGAACCGGGGAGGTGGAGGTTGCAGTGAGCCAATATTGCACCACTGCACTCCCCCCTGGGGAACAAAGCAAGACCTTGTCTCAAAAAAAAAAAAAAAAAATCTAAATTAGCAGATGATTTTCTAAGTTTTTGGACTGGATTGTGGAACAAATCGTATCATTTCCCCATATCAGTCTACATTGAATATTTGTCATAATTTTATTTTATTTATTTTTATTCTTAATTTTGAGGCAGGGGCTCACTGTGTCATCCAGGCTGGAGTACAGTGGTGTGATCATGGCTCATGGCAGCCTTGAACTACTGGGTTCCAGTAATCTTCCCACCTCAAACCTCCCAAGTAAGCTGGGATGACAGGTGCACATCACCACGCCCAGCTAACCATCACAATTTTCCAAGAACAAATCAAATGCAATGAACTGACCAAATAACCCTCACTGGCATCCTCTGGAGAATGCATAACCTGTCTGTGATCAAGGAGAGTCTATGTTACACACTGCTACACATTACCTGCCCTTCTTCAGGGAACACTCTATGATACTGTGGCACAGTTGGTCACAGTATTTCTTTTTTCTTTTTTTTTTTTTTGAGACGGAGTCTCACTCAGTCGCCCAGGCTGGAGTGCAGTGGCACAATCTCGGCTCACTGTAACCTCCGCCTCCTGGGTTCAAGTGATTCTCCTGCTTCTGCCTCCCGAGTAGCTGGGATTACAGGTGTGCGCCACCACGCCCGGCTAATTTGTGTATTTTAAGTAGAGATGGGGTTTCACCATGTTGGTCAGGCTGGTCTTGATCTCTTGACCTCGTGATTCGCCCGCCTTTGCCTCCCAAAGTGCTGGGATTATAGGCGTGAGCCACCACGCCCGGTCACAGTGTTTCTTTCTGAGCTTGAAAAACCAGAAAGGGGGATAAACGGTTGGAAGTGAAATTTGGCCAGCTGGTTAGATTATGAGTGTTAAAAGGTGCTAAAATCAAGGGGGCCACTGGCTTTGGCCAGAGTCATCTTCCCAACACAGCCTTTCTGCAAAGGTCTGGCAGCTGCAGGGCAGCCACACCACGATACAAGAGTCAGTTGCAGAGGGAGTAGGAAGTCCCCAGCTCTCTCCTGCCCTCCTTTGATTCTTCCACCTGAGGCCCAAGTATGACTTGTGTCTTGAGATGCTGCAGTCTCTTTCCCTAGGGTCCATTTATACCACTTCAGAGAAGCTTTTGCTGTTTTTGGTTTTTTAGAGAATAGAAACAGAGGCCAGGCATGGTGGCTCACGCCTGTAATGCCAGCACTTTGGGAAGCTGAGACAGTTGGGTCACTTGAGGTCTGGAGTTGGAGACCAGCCTGGCCAACATGGTGAAGCCCCATCTCTACTAAAAATATGAAAATTAGCTGGGCATTGTGGCACACGCCTGTAGTCCCAACTACTCGAGAGGCTGAGGCAGGAGAATCACTTGAACCCGGGAGGCAGAGGTTGCAGTGGGACAAGATTGAGCCATTGCACTTCAACCTGGGCGACGGGGCAAAGCTCCATCCTCCCACCCCCCTGCAAAAAAAAGAAGCAATTATTTCAGCCTGACATGGCATGGTGGCTCACACTTGTAATCCCAGCACTTTGGGAGGTTGAGGCGGGTGGATCACTTGAGCCCAGGAGTTTGACACCAGTCTGGGCAACATAGTGAGACCTCATCTCTACAAAAAAAAATTTTTTTTTTAATGAGCTGGATGTGGTGGTGCACAACTGTAGTCCCAACTCAACTGGAGAGGCTGAGGTGGGAGGATCCCTTGAGCCCACCTCAAGCTTCAGTGAGCCATGGTCAAACCACTGTCCTTCAGCCTGGGTGATAGAGCAAGACCTTCTCTCTCTCTCTCTCTCTCTCTCTCTCTCTCTCTATATATATATATTATATATATATTTTTAAATAATGTTTATTCTTTTTTTTTTTTTTTTTGAGACGGAGTCTCGCTCTGTTGCCCAGGCTGGAGTGCAGTGGCCGGATCTCAGCTCACTGCAAGCTCCGCCTCCCGGGTTTACGCCATTCTCTCACCTCAGCCTCCAGAGTAGCTGGGACTACAGGCGCCCGCCATCTCGCCCGGCTAATTTTTTGTATTTTTTTAGTAGAGACGGGGTTTCACCGTGTTAGCCAGGATGGTCTCGATCTCCTGACCTTGTGATCCGCCCGTCTCGGCCTCCCAAAGTGCTGGGATTACAGGCTTGATATATATATATATTTTGTTCCTATAGAGACAAGGTCTCACTCTGTCACCCAGAACGCTCATGAATTCCTGGCCTCAACCAGTCCTCCTACTCAGCTCCCCCAAGAGCTAGGGTTACAGGTATGAGTCACGGTGACAGCCATCTTTTGTAAGAGCTGGAGTGATGGCTGCAGATGGATGGGGCCACAGTCTTCTCAGGTGTGCTGGTGACTGTCTCCTGAGAGCTGGACAGAGGCCTCTGCACTCTGTCTGCATTCAGGGAACATTTACAGAATCACGCTCTGTGTAGAGCACTGTGTTGTCCTGGTGGTCTGGGGTGCATTTCCTGGTCTCACCATCTGAGGACTCAGATGGCTCTCTGTAGAAGCCCAAATGAGGGTTGGTGGGGCTGAGGCATGTTGGCAGTGGTGAAGATAACCTCCCTCAGCACCCAGCTTTCCCCATTGGTCGGGACTAGGAATGTGGTCGGAGAGCCCTGCCGAAGTCTGCAGAGAGGCTCAAGCGTCTATCCATTTCAAAGGCTTTTTGTTAAACTTCTAACAGCTGAAAGGACAGCCTGAAGCCATGCATCAGGAAGGCCTCCCAATTTCGGCGACCAGGAAGTCTATTGAGTTCCCTCCAACCCCTCCAGCACCTAGAATGGAGACCTGAACTGGGCAATCAGCCCAATAAATCAGGGGATGGCACCCCAGGGGCCATCATGACCCAGGGGAGGCCCCCTCTGGCTTTGGGATTTACTGAAGGGCAACACACAGGTGTGCAGGGCAGGAAGGCGAAAGGAGGCTTTGGAAAGATGCTAGCAGGGATGATGCCAGTGTCATACAAGTGTTGGGTCTCCCTGGGGTGATGTTTGATGCAGTCTTCCTTTCTTCCCTGGCTCCTGTCTGCTCATCCAGCTCTAGCTGCGGGAGTCAGCTCTGCCTTTGGTGGGGGTTCTGCTACTACCAAGTCATGGGTGCTCTCCAGGCAAGTCATCTTGGCTTCTGAAATGTTATTTTCTCATTCACAAAATAAAGATGTTGGCCCGGTCACCAGGTCTGCTTCTCTCTGATGCGTGTCAGGGACGTCTCAGAGGATGCAAGGAGAGTGAGAGAGGTGGGGGATGTGGGGGAGGCCCCTGAGAGATCAAGCCATGGGTGTCCTGGGCGCACCCATGAAGAGCCAGGTCCACTGACACCAAGAAAGGAAGGCTTTCCTGCCCTCTACCCCCAAACCTTGTGACTTTAAGTGTCTTCGTTTGATTTGAATTCTTGATTGCCATTGTGGAGGGGTGTGGCTGAGCGGGACCTTTGATCTCGCCTCCCCAGAGTTTCTGGGGTCTGTGGTTCGGCAGAGAAGTTTGGGGTTAGCAGCAGTCACTGCCATCCATATGAGGGGGGCGCTTAGGCCCAAATTGATGTCAGGTTCCCGGCCGGGCGGAGTGTTACCTGGAGCTTTGAAGCTTGTAATGACTCCAGACCGTCTTCTCAAGTCAGCGGCTACAAATGTTAATAAAATTAAAGCCACCTGAGAGTTCAGCTGGGCGATCCTTTGAACGCAAGTCTGTGATGGGTTATTACCCTCAATTACCTAGTTGTCCACTCTCTTCGCTTGGGGTTAAACTCTTAACTCTTCCCTTTGAAGTCATTATCCTTTTATCTATGACTGGACCAAGGAATTTCAGGACAATAATCAATGGAAACTTCATAAGAATAGAGAAGCCGGGAGGGGAAAAGGTGTGAATATCCCTTTAACCGTTGGGGGGAAGGGGGATGGGGAGATGGGGGGATGGGGGATGGCGGATGGGGGCCGAGAAGGCCCTGTGTCCCCAACTTGAAGAACTAAAAAAGGAAGTGGGGGTACCTGATAATGACCCAGCGAGCAATTTTCAGATCTTCTAGAAAATGAAGAGAAAACGATAATTTGGGGGCGATCAGAGAGGTGCAGCCTTCATCAAAGGAGAAGGAAAGTAATGAAGCAAAAAGACACAATTAAAGAATGGGTTTAATTAGGGCTTTGATGTCTGACATGGTGCATGACACTGTTAAAGGGGGAAGGGGATCAACTATTCAAGCGCCAGGAAATGGCTTGTTAAAAAGATCCGTCCCCCAAAGACGCTGTCAGAAAGAGGGGAAACTTTCCTGCCGCTTCCCCACCAAAGAGGAAAGTCAGTTTCACTTGGATCCTCACCATCAGGAGGAAAAAACATCACAACTTTTTTTTTGGTAAAAGTGTTTCTGGGTTCCTAGAGGCAGCAGCTCTTTGAGGATCATTATACTCGGTGCTGGCCTCCCCCTGTTTAAAGAGAGAAGGAAAGAGAGAGACAGGAGAAAAGAAGGAAAAGCAAAACAAAACAAAACAAAACAAAAACGGAGTGTGTGTGCGCTAACCAATGTTGGCAACGTGTGCTTCATTTCTCCTTTTCATTTAATCCCATTTGGAATGCTTGTCTACACAGAGAAGATGAAAACACAGGGGGGAAGAGCCTGTCTCCGCAGTTTCCCAGTCGCACTGGAATGAGCAAGAAGCCTTCTCCAGTAACGAGCAGCAGCCCCAGCCTGGTTTTAGATGTGACAGAGCCGCGTCTGCCCCTCTACCACGCAGCCCGCACCTCTCAGCCTGACACACACATGCACACACAAACACCGCCAATTGAGGATTTGAAAGCTCACATTTTGCCCTTGTTACAACTCCCCCACTCCTCATTAAAAAAAGAAATAATAAAATAAAAACTCCTTTTATTGTGTGCAACATCTGGAAAGCTCCCTTCTCCATCTGCTAGGTCCTGACAGTGTTTGCAACCACAAAGCCAGCATCTCCTCCTGCAATGTGTCACGAAGGCTGGGGGTTGGAAGCCCTGGTGAGGAAGCCTAGGAGGGGGTCAGACAAACAGGCCTGCCCTCTGCCTGCTGGAGGCTGGAGCCAGCGTGGGTCCCCTTGGCCTGGGTTCTGGGGCCTGGGCTTCATGTGACTCCTAGTTTAAGGGAGGCAGCCGGTAGCCCCCTGAGTCTGTTCAGACAGGAAGCAATGGCTGAACATTCTCATGTTCCTGGGAATAACTCGAGTCAGGCCCTCCTGCCAGTGCCGGGAAGAAGGACAAACAGCTTGGAGACCCTAATGTGTAGGCTTGGGATTCAGTTTGAAATGAGCCTGTTGGGTTTTTATTTCAAAACGCTCCTGTCTTGGGTTTTTATTTCCTCTCTCTTATTTACACACACACTCAGCTAGCACTCTGGAAGAAAAAAAAAAAAAAAAGACAGCAGGTTTTGAAAAGTAGAGTGGTTTATGTGAAAAGATCGAAATGTTTCTCATACTTTCTCCAAAGGCCTAGGGCTCTTTTCTCCCAGGGACTGAACTTTTTCTCAGAGACAGTAATCCTTTAAAGCCTCAGCCCTCATTTCTTTTAGGTCACTCTTCCATTTCTTGGATTTAAAGAAACCAGAGGGGTCACAGATGTGGACATGTCACTCAAAATGAGCCATGGGGCTCTGGTCATTCTGCTTTGGAGGATGAGGGTTAGTTAGAAAGACAGCCTTAGTGATGATAGGCTGGTGGACAGAGGCACATGATCCAGACCCAGCCAGTGAAAAGTGACAGAAATTTAGGATGGCTTGAGCGACGGTCAGGGTGGTGATGTCCTCAGCTGTGCTGATCCTGGACACCGTGCCTAGACAGACATGCATGTATTTATATGTGAACCAAACGTGCTGGGCTGTCTAGGATGCTATGATGTATCTGCTCCTCATGAAAGCGAATGCTAAAGTTAGCTCAACAAAAAGCAAACCTCTTCAAATCAAGTGTCATTCTTCTAGATACCTAAAAGCTGCTTTATAATACAATTTATGCAGACGCTGGAGGAACTTCTACTTGAATTGGAGGGACTCCTTTGCTTTTCTGCCCAAACTACAACTGCTCAAACATTTCTACTGTGAAGAAACAAAATATATGAAAAGCACGGTAAGGCCAGGCACATTGTCTCATGCCTGTAATCCCAGCAGTTTGGGATGCTGGGGTGGATGGATAATTTGAGGTCAGGAGTTCGAGGAGATCAGCCTGGCCAACATGGGAAAACCTTGTCTCTACTAAAAAAAAAAAAAAAGCAAAGAAATTAGCTGGGTAGTAGTGGCGCACACCTGTAATCACAGCTACTCAGGAAGCTAAGGCATGAGAATCACCTGAACCTGGGACAGGGAGGTTACTGCCAGCCAAGATTGTACCACTGCACTCCAGTCTGGGCGACAGAGTGAAACCCTGTCTCAAACAAACAAACAAAAAACATGGTAAGCCTAAATCGGCCCACATTAAGAATAATCTCTCCTCACTTTAGGATTTTCCATTTTATGGTGGTTTTCTAATCTTTGCACCTTGGAAAGTAAGATGCCTGGGGATCGGGATCCTTATAGTAGGAGGGGAAAAAAACCATTATGGAGGGCCTGGATTTTGTAAAGAGTTTTGAAATGCCCTGGCTTATTCTAAGTGTCTCTCCTCACAAAAGGAAGATATGACATGAAGTATATATTTTTTTTTATTTTTATTTATTTATTTTTTTGAGACAGAGTCTCACTCTGTCGCCCAGGCTGAAGTGCAGTGGCATAATCTCAGCTCACTGCAACCTCCACCTCCCAGGTTCAAGCGATTCTCCTGCCTCAGCCTCCCAAGTAGCTGGGATTACAGGCACGCACCACCATACTGGGCTAATTTTTGTATTTTTGGTAGAGACGGGGTTTCACCATTTTGGCCAGGCTGGTCTCAAACTCCTGACCTCAAGTAATCTGCCTGCCTCGGCCTCCCAAAGTGCTGGATTACAGGCACAGTCACCATGCCTGGACTGAAGTATATTTTTGATGATCGGTTTTGGGACAGTCTCATCTTGGCTTCGGATATGTAATTCTGCTGGGTAGAAAGGACTATGGGGGAAGAGGGCTCTGGACTGGCACCGAGGCCCCAGGAGTCTAGCTGGGCAACACTGAAGGCTTTTGGGGAACTGGGGTCAGGGACTGGCTTGATCCCAGCATCACTTTTCCATATTACCCACTGGAATATGCCAATATTTCACCTTTACATAGTGGTGGTGGTGGGGGCTGTTTGTTTATGTGACAAACATTTCTGCAGCAAGAGAAAATGGATGTTAATTACCAAGTGAAGCTAAACCCCAGTTTATGAAGAGGCTTCTCCAAAAGAAGCTGCAGGCTACAGAGAGAAGTCTTACTTTAGGAACCAAGTAAAAGGCTTTCCTTTCATGTTGTTTTCAGAGAGGACGTCTTCGTTTGTGATGAGAGTAGGTGTCAGGAACAGGCTCCTATTAAAGGTGGTTTTGCTGGAAGCAGGAGAAGGCCCGAAGCCAGGGATATTCTTTTTAATAAGTCCCCAGCCTCACAGCAGAAACAGGGCCTCGGTCCCAACACAGAGGAGAGATGCTTCCCGCCCAGTCTCACACTGGAGGTGGGGCGGGGTGCATGTGAGTGTGTGAGTGTGTGAGTGTGTGAGTGCAGGTGTTATTCTGAGGGTGCCGGGGACACTCCAGAAGGCCTTTCACGCTCATGGAAGGAAAGAATCAACTTAAGACCCACAGTCCCCAGGGTAAGTCACACCTACTGCCCCAGGAATCTGGGCTTTGCAGAGTTTTATCTGTCAGGTACAGCCTGAGTCTATGCCTCACTCTGCCACACACCGAGGATAGGTTTCCTGGGACAAGTTACCCAATCCCTCCATGCCTCCATTTCCTAGCCTGTAAGACAGAGGAGGACTCCTGTGTCATGGGATTGGGGACTATTAGAGGTAGTGTCCTGTCTTTGCCACATTATAGCAGGCACTCAGTATACTCATTATTTTTCCCTTTTTTGGGGGGGGGGATGGAGTTTTGCTCTTGTCACCCAGGCTGGCATGCAATGGCGCCATCTTGGCTCACCGCAACCTCTGCCTCCCGGGTTCAAGCGATTGTCTTGCCTGGGCCTCCAGAGTAGCTGCGATTACAGGCATGCGCCACCATGCCTGTCTATTTTTCTATTTTTAGTAGAGACAGGGTTTCTCCATGTTGGTCAGGCTGGCCTCAAACTCCCGACCTCAGGTGATCCGCCCACCTCAGCCTCCCAAAGTGCTGGGATTACAGGCGTGAGCCACTGCGCCCAGCCTTATTTTTCCAATAATTCTTCTGTGTGAAAAAAAACAGGTAAGAATGGATTTTGTTTAGGCTCCAAGACTGTAAGCTTTCTGAGAGTAGGTACTGCATCTCACTTTGTAGCCTCAAGTTCCAGCACACTGTTGGGAGTACGATGGACTCTAATACACGGTTGTGGTTGCTGGTATAGATCACTGAGGAACTGCTGTTGGTCAGGAGAGGGTAGGGGAAGAGAACTACAGTAGTCTTTGTTTTACAAAAGCATAATCTTGGCCGGGTGCGGTGGCTGTAATCCCAGCACTTTGGGAGGTCGAGGCAGGTGGATCACCTGAGGTCAGGAGTTTGAGACCAGCCTAACCAACATGTTGAAACCCCGTTTCTACTAAAAATACAAAATTAGTCAGGCATGGTGGTGCACACCTGTAATCCCAGCTACTCGGGAGGCTGAGGCAGTAGAATCTCTTGACCCCAGGAGGTGGAGGTTGTAATGAGCTGAGATCATGCCATAGCACTCCAGCCTGGGTGACAGAGTGAGACTCTGTCTCAAAAAAAAAAAAAAAAAAGCATAATCTTATAGGATTGTAAAATTGGAAACATTACTTTTATCGAACAGACAGCAAGCTTTAAGGACAAGTTGAAGTCTGTGATGTATTAAACAGGGGCACCTACTGATAGAGCTTGGAAATGCAACCTGAGTCTATTAGACATTGCAAAGGAGGAGGAAGAGGAGTAGGTTCAGAGTTGAAGGATCCTCAACCCCTAGAATCAACTGAAGAGGAGGTAAAGGTGGAGGAGGCATTTCAACTTAGGAAGAGTCCAATGCTGCCAGGTTTTCAGATTGCTGGCGGTCTGCCACAACTGGGCCACTAAGCACATCCAACAGGCCACAGACGTTGTTCCTACACGAATCTGATCCTAGGGAGTGGCTCTGCCTGGCCAACAGTTGAGATGAATCTGCCTCCATCTGCTCTAGCTATCTTGTCTGAGCTTCGTGACCCTCCACAAACATGTAAAATACCTGACTAGGGCACAATTTCTAATGGTGGCGCATTAAAAAATGGGATGCACCAAGAGGGGCTCAAAACCATGGCCTTGATGGATGGTCTGATGGACTGAACTAACCAACCGGAGAGGCTCCTCTCCTCCACCTGGAGACAGTAACTCCAGTCTTGCAACAGAAGTCAATGGGAAAATAGGATTCACTTCGTAGTGATCTTTGCTGGAACCTGTGAGTGTCATGCTCTTGCCTTAGTGTTTACTCTTGGGATTATCTGCACAGCAGATAATCTGATGAGGTTGTCTATTCACTTGTTTCCATGAACAGTCGCTGAACACCTACTATGTGCTGGGCACTGTGCTAAGGACTGAAGCCCTACTAGAGCACCACAAAAGAGGTACTTTAGGGGACACATTTGTTATTGTGCTCACCTGGTGTTACAGTCATTGGAGCAGTTCAGCGGTACTGATGATCCCTGGCTAGCCATGTGGCCGTGGCCAAGCCATTTACATTCTCTGTCAATTAGTTACTTCTTCAGTAAAGTGAGGGGTTGGACTAGATCATCTCCAAAGTCTCTTTCAGCAAAAACATTCTAAGCATCATGCTCCGTGTGGAAAAGATCAGGTAATCGCCATCACTCTGGATAAACACAGTGTTACTAAAGGGTGGTAATAAATTTTGTCACTGTCTGTCATAATCATGTTCTGCCACATCATCTCTCTTCACACACAGATGTTTTTTTCCTCTATCAAAAGCCTGCTCCCTCCCTCCTGAGCGCCTCATCACTGTTGGTGCCATCCATTCTGGCAGGCTCCTTATTGGAACTGCCAAAGCACTAAGGCCTTGATGCCATGCCTGTCCCCTGATGTGAAGGGAAACAAGTTGGGCACATGACAGCGCATCCAGTCTTCTCTGAGCACCTCCTGAAGGGAAGGAGGAAGTTGGGCTACTTGAGGTTGAAGAATAAAGACAGGGAGAGTTCTTTCTCTAATACAGCCGCATTGATGGCACAGTGGCTCTTCCGAGACGTTCCTCGCCTATGCGGGGCTTCTGATAATTACCTGGTTGATTGCCTAAAATCTGGGGACTTTTCTGGGAGCTGCTGAACGGCATTTGTTTCCATATCTTTGGAGAAGAATATCAGGTATGAGCCTTAACATCTTAGCGTTTTTGTAATTAGTATTTCTCCACTGAAATGGAAATGTCTTCTCTCCTACCCTGTTTTACTAGAACGTTGTGTACGGTAAGTCTTCTGTTGTTCAAAAAAAGAGAGACCGTTTGGAACAGTCTGAAATATCTTTAAAGGAACAGTCAAATCATCCATTCAACTAAATAGGAGTCAACTCCCCTAGAAATCACTTCCAAAAACTTCTTTGGAGTATGACATTTTCAAAGCAAAATTCTTTTCTTTTTTCAAAATACCACAAGCAATGCATTGAGTTCAGGGAATACTGCCTGCCAAACTTCAATTTTTATATTTAACCTTTCTTCTTCTTTTTTAATGTCTTGCAAAAACATGCTTGAAACTCTTCAAAAACCTTTTCAGCTTGAAAGTTTGGGAAAGAGTCTTAACTGACGAAACTCTCAGTTCTTAGCTTCCCTGTGTCTTCCCTTCCCCCTCCTTTGGTTAAGGAGAAAAATTAGTATTGACCGTTCACCAAACAAGGTCAACTCTAATCAGCCTGGGAAAGGGACGGACATTCGGTGCTGGTTGCTGACTTTTCATATCTACACTACCTGAGTGACTCTTAATCAGGTCCCAGTGTATCATTTTAAAGCAAAAACTCATAGGTTCTTGGGCCATTAAGAGTGAGAAACCCTAAAACTGTGGTTGTGGTAGAAACATGACATTGAACACACCCCACTCCCCCTGTGTCAAGACACATAAGCATTGTGTAGTCAAGTTCTGCCAAAGAAATTGAAAATATATCTATAAAGTGGGGCTACTGGCTAGTCAGTAGAAGAATTGAACTTTTAAAAAGGTGTTGATAAAATACTTGTTAGAACAGGAAAACAGGATTAGTGGTGGTGTTCTGGGCATGACGTCCTCTGGGCCAAAAAAAGAAAATAATCATGTTGTTCTATTTTTCCTGGGGCCCAGCAAAGCAGTCTCAGCCCAAACATCAGGCCTCTAATCTTATTTTCTTTTTCTCTAGCACGTATTTTATTAACCCATTTTCTCATTTACCCACTCTGAATAGCTCAGTGGGTAGCATCCTTCTCAGAAAGTGAAAACCTCCTTGAAGATGCTGTGTCGAAGCAGAAATGCACACAAACCCCCAGCCCTAGTTGCAGCAAAGAATAGCCCCTTCTGTAATCCCGTCTGGTGAATCCACACATTGTATTCCAGCCTGCCAGGAGTGCTCATGCCTTATTAAAACATGGGCCATCAAGGAATGCAGCTGGCAAAAGGCTGGCAGCTTGCAAAGTGATTAATATCTAGGTAGGGATGAAAAGAAGTCCTTCCCATCCAGGGCCCAAGGCAAAGGGTTTCCACAGATCTGCCACCTGGCAACAGGCTACTACCCCAAAATAGGATGGGTCCAGAGCTGATGGTCTTTCGAAGGCGTCAACGTGCAGCTTGCCTTGGACTGCATGTTGTAGGGGATCAGCCATGGGTTTAGATTCAGCCAGGTGACCTGTGTTCACATCTTATTTTTGCTACCATCTTGATTGAATGACCTTCGACTGCCAGTTTCCTTCTTGGAGCCAAATTATAGGAGTAGTCCTGAGTGACTGATCTCACTGTACAGATGTGTTGTGAAGAATTCTAGACCCTCAAAATGAAGGGTCTAGAATGCCCAGTTCTAGGACCCTTGGAATAAAGATGTAGACATGATATCCCTATTTCAAACGCAAAGCCTTGAGGTGGGGGATAGGCATGTATCCCTGCTTCCCCACTACCAATTTCCCATTTTGACTTTTGGAAAAGTCTGTCCCATAGTCTCTTTGCAAAAGTGAGATAGGGTGGAGGCTGATGGAGAGCTGCACAGGAAGTGAGCTCACTCAGTCTAATCCAACGAACCCTCAGTGCCCACTGTATACTCCAGTCTGTGCCAGTTGCTGGACAACACAACATGTACATCATGTTGTACTGGGGAAGACAAAAACCACAATGAGCTAACACTACACTTTCACCAGAATGGCTTAAGTTTGAAAAACTGTCAATACCATGTGTTGGCAAAGATATGAAGCAATGGGATCTCACATACCTTGTTGATAAGGGTGTAAATTCGTTCAATCACTTTGGAAAATTGTTTGGCAATACCTGCTAAAGCTAAACATATGTCTGTCCTATGTCCTGGTAATTCTACTTCTGGTACATATCCAGGGGAAGTAATTGTACATGTTCACAAAAAGACACATACAATAATATCCATAGCAGCTATATTCATAATAGCTCCAAATGAGAACTAGCTCTATTACTGGAACTGGCACTTCACACAATCTTTATGATCTTTGTCTCTTAATCTTTTATATAATTAACATATCCCTTCATCCAAAAAATAAGAAAAATGCTGTGGAGGTGATTCTTTATTTCTTTTTTCTTTTCTTTTTTTTTTTTTTTTGAGACGGAGTCTCGCACTGTCGCCAGGCTGGGGTGCAGTGGCCGGATCTCAGCTCACTGCAACCTCCACCTCCCAGGTTCAAGCGATTCTCCTGCCTCAGCCTCCTGAGTAGCTGAGATTACAGGCAAGTGCCACCATGCCCAGCTAATTTTTGTAGTTTTAGTAGAAATGGGGTTTCACCATGTTGACCAGGATGGGCTCAATCTCTTGACCTTGTGATCTGACCACCTTGGCCTCCAAAGTGCTGGGATTATAGGCATGAGCCACTGCACCTGGCTTTTTTCCTTTCTTTTATATTTTGAGATGGGAGTCAGAGTCTCGCTCTATTGGCCAGGCTGGAGTGCAATGGCATGATCTTGGCTCACTGCAACCTCCACCTCCTGGGCTCAAGCGATTCTCCTGTCTCAGCCTCCTGAGTAGTTGGGATTACAGGCGCATGCCACCACATCTGGCTAACTTTTGTATTTTTAGTAGAGACAGGGTTTCACCATGTTGGTCAGGCTGGTCTCGAACTCCTGACCTCAGGTGATCCGCCTACCTCGGCCTTCTAAAGTGCTGGGATTACAGGTGTGAGCCACTGCACTCGGCTCGTTTTTTTTTTTTTTTTTTTTAGACAGGAGTCGGAGTCTTGCTCTGTTGGCCAGGCTGGAGTGCAATGGTGCGATCTTGGCTCACTGCAACCTCTGTCTCCTGGGCTTAATCAATTCTCCTGTCTCAGCCTCCTGAGTAGCTGGGATTATAGGTGCACACCACCACACCTGGCTAACTTTTGTATTTTTAGTAGATGGGGTTTCACCATGTTGGTCAGGCTGGTCTCGAACTCCTGACCTTGTGATCCACCTGCCCTGGCCTCCCAAAGTGCCAGGATTACAAGCATGAGCCACTGTGCCTGGCCTGTGGAGGTGATTCTTATGCCTTGGAACATCTAGGTTATGTGCATGTTTCTGTGTGTGTATGTTGGAGGCGGCAGTGTCAAGGAAAATGGCATCCAAGGAGATGGCTGGGTCTGCTCCTATTTGAAATTTTTCTAAGCATCTGTGGGGGTAGGGCATTGGATAAACACTGGGGATTCTTCATAGTAGAAACCTCACCATCTGTTCTTCTGAGGCACTGAGGCCAAGAAAGCATCTTGCACAGAATCAAAAGTCAGTAAATGTTGACCTGAACTGAATTCCCTGCTCTCAGAGACCTTATAACATTTTCATAGAACAACAACAACAACAACAACAACAACGAAATTTCACCCAGAAACACAGCAACTTATGGCAAATCATTTAGTCCCAATTGAAAACAGCTGTGTGGTATGGTACTTTGGGCATTAAAAAATTTACACCTGTCTTAGTCCATTTTGTGTTGCTATATCAGAATACCATAGACTGGGTAATTTATAAAGAAGAAGAATGCATTTCTCACAGTTCTGGAAGCTGGGAGTTCACTATTAAGATGTTGGCATCTGGTGAGGGCCTTCCTGCTGCTTTTTCCCATGGTGGAAGATGGAAGGGGAAAGGGCAAGAGAGCAAGAGAGCAAACAAATGGAGCTGAACTCATTTTTATACTAAAGCCACTCTGGTGATAACTAACCCACTCCTGAGATAACAGTATTAATCCATTCATGAAGGCAGAACTCTTATGACCTAATCATCTCTTATTAGACCCCACCTCCCAATACTGTTGCATTGGGAATTAAGTTGCTGACACATGATCTTTGAGGGTGCATTCACCCCATAGTAACATCTAATCTTAGATCCATCACTAACTGGCTATGTGATATTGGGTATCACCTGACCTCAGGTGATCCACCTGCCTCGGCCTCCCAAAGTGCTGGGTGGGATTATAGGCGCGAGCCACCACGCCCGGCCAGGCCAATCATTTTGGAGCTATGCTTACATTTTATCTGTCACATGACACATCTCATCCATCAAGAAATCCCATCACAGCTGATTTGACACCATGGGCTGTGACTGCACTGCTCTTCCAAATGCCTAAGTCAGCCCCTCATAACAATAGTGACGTATTTGCTTCCCTTTGTTTGTTTGTTTTTTTAACAAATCAAAGAAAAGGCATTTTAGTGGTTCACTAATTCAATTGACTAAATAAAGCCACACGACTATGGCTTCAGGTCGCATCAGGCTCAGCTCTGCAATTTTCTAGTCTGTGAACTCGGGCCAAAGCGCCCTTCGTAAGTTCACTGTGGTTACCTTGCCCCATCCATCCCAACTGGCCTTGACCTAAGGATGTCCCCAAATGCTTCCACTTTTGCTTTGCTTCGGCCTGCAAATCTCCCCACCTCCACCTTCCACAAGAGCTTGGGGATGCTTGGCATTGCTTGGTCTCTTAGGATGAAATTCATCAAACTCGGTCTCCATAATATTTGTGGGCAGTGTCTCTTCATTTCCTCAGGGATCAGATAGCGGGGATTAAATCTCATGGTGCCAGGGCTGGAGGATAGCTGACTCTCAACCCGAATCCCTTCTGCCAGTACTAACCAACTCCATAAGGAAAAAGGCCACTTATTACATTGCATTGGGAATCAAGCTGCTGACACATGATCTTTGAAGGACACATTCACACCACTATACCTTGGAGTATCTAGAGTATGTGTATATTTCTGTGTGTGTATGTTGGAAAGGGTGATGTCAAGGAAAATGGCATCCAAGGAGATGGCTGTGTATGCTCCTATTTGAAATTTTCCTAAGCATCCATGGGGGTAGGGCAGTGGGATGAACACTGGGGATCCTTCAGGGTAGAGACCACATCATCTGTGGTGTGTGTGGGGACCCGCCGTAATTCTTAGGTCATCCATGAGAGATGCTGTCATTGAAGGGGGAGGGGCGTTTGAATTGGATACATAGACTGTAGATGTAAAGGCAATACTTGCTATGTTTTCAAAACGGAATTTTAAAATGAAGTTTGAAAAGTCATATTGATTTTCAATTAGAAAAATTTCATTTTGGGCTGGGTGCAGTGGCTCACGCCTGTAATCCCAGCACTTTGGTAGGTTGAGGCGGGTGGATCACGAGGTCAGGAGTTCGAGACCATCCTGGCCAACATGGTGAAAGCCTGTGTCTACTAAAAATACAAAAATTAGCTGGGTGTGGTGGCGGGCAACTGTAATCCCAGCTACTCGGGAGGCTGAGACAGGAGAATGGCTTGAACCTGGGAGGTGGAGGTTGCAGTGAGCTGGGATCATACCATTGTACTCCAGCCTGGGTGATAGGACGAGACTCCTTCTCAAAAAAAAAAAAAAAAAAAAAGGCCGGGCACAGTGGCTAATGCCTGTAATCCCAGCGCTTTGGGAGGCTGAGGTGGTTGGATCACAAGGTCAGGAGATTGAGACTATCCTGGCCAACATGGTGAAACCCCATCTCTGCTAAAAATACAAAAAAAAATTAGCTGGGCATGGTGGTGGGTGCCTATAATCCTAGCTACTCGGGAGGCTGAGCTAGGAGAATGGCTTGAACCCGGGAGGCGGAGGTTACAGTGAGCCAAGATCATGCCGCTGCACTCCAGCCTGGTAACAGAGGAAGACTCTGTCTCAAAAAAATAAAATAAAATAAAATAAAATAAAATTCATGTTAACCTCTTGTCCCCTTTGGTCATTATGAAGACACCATGAATGGCATAATAGGATTTCTATTTAAATGGATTTGGTTATACAATGCTCCCTGGGATCTGGAAGGGAATGATGATGGATCCTAAAGTACTTTACACTTGAAACAACGATATGCTCTGGAGCGGAACTGAGGACAAGCTGGGGTTTGTGTGGAAACTTTGAAGGGGTAGGAGGCAGAGGACTGATTCTAGGAGTCAGTTTTAGGGATTTTGATAAGAGGTGTATTTGCCTGCCAGTCCCAACTGTCTACTCATCTTGGGACTCTGAAGAAGTATTTTGTCTGGGTTGGGGTGATGTGTCACCTTGGAGGGGAAGAGGCAGTGCTAGGCTTAGTACAGTGAGGGATAGGGTAGGTGCAATATCCCTGTTCTGCTGGCGGAGAGAGTAAACTCAGTGTGACCAAGTTTGCAGAGTTAGTCAATGCCGGAACCAGACCTGAACACAGCTCAGGCTCGAGTTAGGTCTGAGCCATGCTCTGCCCTGGTCAGGTGCGTGCTGGTTCCTTATTTTTCTTTCTTTTTTTTTTTTTGAGACAGAGTCTCGCTCTGTCGCCCAGGCTGGAGTGCAGTGTTGCGATCTCTGCTCACTGCAAGCTCTGCCGCCTCCCAGGTCAACGCCATTATCCTGCCTCAGCCTCTCTAGAAGCTGGGACTACAGGCGCCCGCCACCATGCCCGGCTAATTTTTTGTATTTTCAGTAGAGACGGGGTTTCACCGTGTTCGCCAGGATGGTCTCATCTCCTGACCTCATGATCCGCCCGTCTCGGCCTCCCAAAGTGCTGGGATTACAGGCCTGAGCCACTGCGCCCGGCCTCCTTATTTTTCTTAGGAACAGATTCCTTAGCACCCACAGTCCCCTGGCAGGAACGGGCCAGTCCCAGGCTTAGCCGTAAGTGAAGAGAGTGATGAGGAAGAGTCTAGGTTGCTGGTGTTGGGCAGGGGACGTCTCAGTAGGAGGGCCCTGAATTGAGTGCCTCCCTGTGTATTCCTAAGAACCTGGTGTTGAGACCCTGGGCTTGGCAGGAGTGGCAGGGCACCAAAGCAGAGAAGCACACTGGAAAAGTAAGGGGTGTCCTCCTCCTCATTGCCATCGCTCCTGTTGCCATGTGTGGGGTGCTCTGCAGGTACTAGGCCCTGGCTTGGCATGACGGGCACCACTGCCTTTAATCCTACAGCAACCACATATGGCAGGTTTTCTGACCTAAGGAGTGAGGCTTACGAGGGAGGGGTGGGGGATCTGAGGACAGTGCCTCTGTTTCTTTGCTGGCACCAAGGGCTTGGCAGACACGACTGCACAGATTCTCATGAGAAGTGGGTATCTGGGAGAGGCTCCACTCAGGCTGGGAGAGGCAGAGGCAGGATGTGTTCCGTTCATCCCCAGTGCAAGAGGTAATGAGAGCAATAAAAGCATCTGCAGGAAAGAGGGCATCACCCGGCAGCTCCAAGTTCACCATGGACTTCGAAGCAGTGCAGACCCCAACTATTCATTCCTCCCCCATAGACAGCCAAATGGCCACACTGTGCAGGGGGTCCTCCTACCTTCACAGATTTATTTCCCCAGTATCAACAGCCGAGGCAGGGACGCGTCTCATGAACAGCTCATAGGAAACCTCATTCCACCACAAGGCATCCACTCCCATCCACCAGAAAAGGCTTCAAAGCGGCAACCAAGCCTTGATCTAGTGGCCAGTTTGGGCACATTCCCTTCTCCCGGGTGACTTCCTTCTCCATTCTTATAGGAAATTCTTGTAAAGCTCCAAAAAGTCTAAAATGGGGGCCGGGCATGGTTGATCACGCCTATAATCCCAGCACTTTGGGAGGCTGAGGTGGGCGGCTCACCTGAGGTTGGGAGTTCGAGACCAGCCTGGCCAATACGGTGAAACCCCGTTTCTACTTAAAAACAATACAAAACAAAAACAAAAACAAAAAAAACTAGCTGGGCATGGTGGCAGGCACCTGTAACCTCAGCTACTTGGGAAGCTGAGGCAGGAGAATTGCTTGAACTCAGGAGACAGAGGTTACAGTGAGCTGAGATCATGCCACTGCACTTCCACTGCACTTCAGCCTGGCCGACAGAGTAACACTCTGTCTCCAAAAAAAAAAAAAAAACAAACAAAATCAAGAAGTGTGAAATCAGAAGGTCTTCTAACAGTGATTCTTATCCTGAACATACCTTCAAATCATTCAGAAGCTTTAAAACCATTTGCAACCCCAGCCCTGAGCTTTTAATTGGTCTGCAGTGGGCTCTGGGCCTGGGCATGTCTGGGAAGCTCCTCTGGCGATTTTGATGTGCAGCCTGGGGTGAGAGGCACTGTGCCCTCTCCCTGAGTCAGTAGAAGTCTTCATCAGGCCCTGCTGCATCACCATGGCTGCTTCTCCTTGAGAGATAACCTCTCAGACTCATTTCTTCATCTGCAAAGAAGAGTTAAGGGACTCTATCTCATACAGTAGCCATGATGAGGGTTTAGGGAGCAATGCCTGTAAAAGGGCCATGCCCTCCAAAAATAGATGATTTACAATCAGAACTGATCCACACTTGAAAACTTTGAGTTCAAAGTTTTCATGTTTTATGTTGTTCAAGAACAGGCCAGGCATGGTGGCTCATGCCTGTAATCCCAGCACTTTGTGAGGCCAAGACGGATGGATTGCTGAGCTCAGGAATTTTTAGACCAGCATGGGCAACATGGCAAAACCCCATCTCTACAAAAAATGAAATACAAAAATTAGCCAGGCATGGTGGTGCACACTTGAGAGCACTCCCATGCTACTTGAGAGGCTGAAGTAGGAGGATCGCTTGAGTCCAGGAGGTTGAGGCTGCAGTGAGTCATGATCATGCAACCCCACTCCAGTTTGGGTGGCAGAGTGAGATCCTGTCTCAAATAAAAAATAATAATAATAAATAAATAAATAAATAAAACACAGCCATTGACTCAGGAACTGTCTACACCCCGTTTTTCACCTCTGTGTAAACTATAGAAAGTGGGGCTCCAGGCTTATTCTGAAGGAAACCTGCCTCCTGACTTTTAAGGGTTTGGAAGCTGCTGGCTCCTGAGATATGATTTGCACATTATGCTCTCTTGGAGCATTTTATTTTAAGCAAAACAAAAAAATGTAACATTTTGAATCTGTCTTTGGCCACAGAGAGAATCAAACTTGGAAAAGAGGGGGTTCAGTTTCTTTCCTTCCTGGCTGCCCTAGGAACCAGAAACATTCCATCCACATCTCTCCTCAGCTGTTTTTCCATCATCTCCAAACAGAAAATCAGAGACATCAGCAATGTGAAAGCCAAATCCTATGTGTCTGAGGCGTTGTGAAGGCATCCAGTTTTAATAATGTCCCAGTGTGGGGACATCTGGCTGGACATCAAGGATCTGCTGATTGCTTCACACTTTCCCCACCCATTGCTCAAGGTTAGCTACTTATCTGCTTCCTAAGATTTTGTCACAGAGTCTTGGCATTACAAAGACCTGAGAGATACAGATCACGGGCTCACAGAATGCAATTTCCCATCTCCTACTGCTTCCCTGACACCAGTGCTCCAAGACTTAGAGGAATGAGGGCCCGCTACCTTCAAGGACAAGGGAAGACCTACCTCAAATGGTAACTCTGACCTCGCAAATAATGGGAAAGGCTGCAGCTTCCTCATGGATCCTTTCCCCCCTGCCCAGAGAAATCTCTCTCCAGAGAACTGGGAGGAAACCGAGGGCCCAGGCGTGGAAGAATTACTTGTGAGCAACAGTGAGCGAAGCCATTTGGAAGTGATGCCAGGACTCCCCTCTTGCAATTCCCACTCCATTTCTCAAACTCTTACCCAAGAGCAGACTCTTGCACATACCACTGTTTGGGAATCTGGCCAAGTGCTGTTCTCCTATAAAACGTCTTATCAGATGGTTTATGAAATTAAGCTTTGTTGCTGTATCCTACATTTCCAAACAGACACTGTTCCCAGGGCCACAGTTGAAAGAAAAGCCTTTCAACCTTTCTACATCCCAAGACACATAACATCCTGAAGAAACTAGTAGATGGACAATGGCCCATGAGTGACCACTGGAAAGAAAAAAGAGTTGGCTCATCTCATCATGGGTTAAGTTGACGTGTCTAATACTCCACAGTAAGCTGTGGGTGTGTATTAGTATGTTCTCGAACTGCTATAAATAAATACCTGAGACTGGGTAATTTATAAAGAAAATAGGTTTAATTGGCTCATGGTTCTGCAGGCTACACAGGAAGCATGGCTGGGGAGTCCTCAGGAAACTTACAATCATGGCGGAAGGTGAAGGGGAAGCAGGCACGTCTTCACATGGCCAGAGCAGGAGGAAGAGAGATCTTCTGATAACTCACTCATTAGCACAAGAACAGCACCAAAGGAGAAATCTGCCTGAATGATCCAATCACTTCTCACCAGGCCCCACCTCCAACATCAGTGATTACAATTTGACATGAGATTTGGGTGTGGACACAGACCCCAACCATATCAGGATGTCAGGGAGTAAGTAACAAGAAAGACACTCTGAAGCCAAAAACTTGGATTCTAGACCTAATTTTAGCATCTAGGTAGCTGACTTTAATCTCAGAAAAATCATTTTACCTTAGAGATTCGCAACTTTCTCATCTGTAAAAAAAAAAAGGGGGGGGGCATTAATAATACCAGCTATAAGGGTTTGTCCATACCTTTGGGAAAATTGAGTTAATGGATGAAACAAGAGTTTTATAATGATAAAGTCAAATGAAAGGGAGGTGGTATGTTTAATTCCTAAGACAAGAAGACATCATTGTAACAAGGGGACCAATTCTGGAAAGAAATGATGGGTTTGGGTCCAAGAAACCAAGCAGAGGTTTTTTAAAAGTATGAAAGCAAAAGGAAGGAAAACGAGGAAAAGGCTTCTGGTTGGCCACAAGTCAGTAGAAGCCAAAACAATGGACTTTGATTGCAAGGAGCAGAAACCCTCTGTCAGCCGTGAACAAGGCGGGTGGCATCACTAGCACATCAGCCCCATTCCTTTGCTAGCTCTGAGCTTTAACTCTTGTCAGTGAGAATCTTCTTGGATGAGGCCGGGCCACAGGTCACTGGTCCAGTGACTGAGAAGAGGGCTGGGTTGGCTGCATCTAGAACAGGGGCTAGGGGAAGGGCAGGTCCCCTAAAGAGGGTGCCGTGAGTATGGCAGGTGTCTTGAGGTTTAACCTGATGCAGCAACCAGGAAAGTATACGTAGCCCTAAGCTGCAGTGATACATGTACAGGATCCAGATCAAAGCGGGTAGAACCGGCTGGGCAGGGTGGCTTAAGCCTGTAATACCAGCACTTTGGGAGGCAGAGGCAGGTGGGTCACCTGAAGTTGAGAGTTTGTGATCAGCCTGGCCAACATAGTGAAACCCTGCCTCTACTAAAAATACAAAAATAAGTTGGGCATGGTGGCATTTGCCTGTAATCCCAGCTACTCAGGAGGCTGAGGCAGGAGAATCGCTTGAACCTGGGAGGCGGAGGTTACAGTGAGCCGAGATCGTGCCATTGCACTCCAGCCTGGGCGACAGAGCGAGACTCCGTCTCAAAACAAACAAACAAACAAAACAAACAAAACAAAGGGGACAAAACTCA
Source organism: Trachypithecus francoisi (assembly GCF_009764315.1). Taxonomy (NCBI): domain Eukaryota; kingdom Metazoa; phylum Chordata; class Mammalia; order Primates; family Cercopithecidae; genus Trachypithecus; species Trachypithecus francoisi. The sequence continues at coordinate 41,512,568 of NW_022681466.1, read as the reverse complement.
TTCATTCATTCCTCAACAAACATTTATTGAAAGTCTACTATGTGCCAATTCAAATTTTATATCTTTGCTTTCAAAGAGCTCAAAAGTCCAGGGAGACCCAGAAAGAAACTATTATCACACATACAGTGCATTAAGAGCTATGAGAGTGATGTGGACATCACATTGCGGGAATCACAGCAGACATTCTTTATCCTGAGGAGGTGATGGTTGATACAAGCTGAGTCCCGGGGAATGGGTGGGCATTAGCCAGGGGCTTCCTGGAAGAGGGAGCTCCAGACACAGGGAATGGCATGTGACAATGCCACAAGGCATGAGGCCACATGGCCCCACCAGAGAGCTGCAAGTCATGTAACAAGGCAGGGATGCCTGTGGGTGGGACGGTAGAGGTGGCTGCTGGAGGTCAGACTCCTTCACTTGGGAAATACTGAAATTAGCACCTGTGAAGTGCCTGCTAGATGCCAGGTTCTGTCAATACAAAGATGGAAACAATACAACTCTGCCCTTAGGGAGTTTCATCCAATTGGGGAAGACATCCAGGCATGGACAATATTGTGTGCGTAGGATGTACTCATTGCCTGCTATGGACCCACAGAAGAGGCATCTCAGATTGTAAAGGATATTGAGTACTATGATATGGAGAATGGCCTTGATTAAGATCAGCTACAGCAGAGGCCAGGGGAAAACGGAGTTTAAGGAGTGCAGGCAGGAGAGTAACAGGGAGAGAGCTGGGTTCCCAGGAGATAGGCTGGAGGCAGTGGGGAAAATGGACAGCAGAGCAGTGAGGCTGCTGAAGAAGCTATTGCGATAGTTGAGAAATAGCCGAGGCTTGGGCTACACTGCTGACAGTGAAGATAGAGAAAAGGAGGAGAGCCAGAAAGCTCTGTAGATGCTGGAGCTTGCAGAAATTGGGAATTAATTAGTTGTAAGCATGAAGGGAAAAACAGGGTTCAAGTGTCTGCTGGGCTTCTGATGTGGGTGACTAGTAAAGGGGACAAGTTTAGTCCTAGACATTTTGAAATTCAGTCGCCCATTGGGCATGAGGGTGGAGACATCTAGCAGTTAGTTGAAGAAAGGGCTCTAAGTTCAGAAGAAAGGACTGGGTGGGTGTCATAGTTGGTGAGTAGAAGCTGAAGCCTGGATACGGAAATGATCATATATGGAATGAGGTCTATAGAAACCAACAATGAAGGAAGGCAGGAGGCCGGGCGCAGTGGCTCATGCCTGTAATCCCAGCACTTTGGGAGGCCGAGGCGGGTGGATCACCTGAGGTCAGGGGTTTGAGACCAGTCTGGCCACCATGGTGAAACCCTGTCTCTACTAAAAATACAAAAATTAGCTGGGCTTGGTGGTGGGTGCCTGTGATCCCAGCTATTCAGGAGGCTGAGGCAGGAGAATTGCTTGAACCAGGAGATGGGGGTTGCAGTGAGCCAAGATCATGCGCCACTGCACTCCGGCCTGGGCAACAGAGGGAGCCTCCATAAACAACAACAACAACAACAACAAAACAAAACAAAAAGCAAAAACAAACAAACAAACGCAGAAGAGAAGCCCATAAAGGAGACTGCAATGGCAGAGACGTGGTGGTGGGGGTTGGGAGTGCGGGTGAATCAGCCAAAGGAGAAGAGTTTGAGAGAGCAGAGAGGGGAAGAAAGGCAGACGAGGCAAAACAGGATATCCTTTGGATGTGACAATGGTGTAACTTTAGCAAGAGCAGCCTCAGTAGTTACAGGCACGGGAAGTGAGTCTGTAGTGGGCTGAAAAGTAAGAGGAGAGTTGGAGAGCGGAGACCTACGTGTAAGAGCTTTTATGAAAAGCTTGGTTGAAGGGAAGAGACCAACTCAGACCACGTCTGGAAGAAGGTGTTCAGTGGGCATGGCTTTTTTTTTTTTTTGAGATGGAGTTTCACTCTGTTGCCCAGGCGGAAGTGCAGTAGCGGGATCTTGGCTCACTGCAACCTCCGCCTCCTGGGTTCAAGCGATTCTCCTGCCTCAGCCTCCCGAGTAGTTGGAATTACAGGCACCCGCCACCGTGCCTGGCTAATTTTTGTATTTTTAGTAGAGACGGGGTTTCCCCATATTAGCCAGGCTGGTCTTGAACTCCTGACCTCAGGTGATCTGCCCACCTTGGTCTCCCGAAGTGCTGGGGTTGCAGGCATGAGCCACTGCGCCCGGCCTGGGCACTGCTTTTTAAGAGGACGGTCAGCAGACCGAGTGTGCCCAGGAGGTCCCAGAAGTTGATGAAGGATCTGGAAACAAAGCGCCTAGCAACTACTAAAAGAACTGAGGATTCTTCATTCGAGATGGTGGCTGAGGGAGCCTTCTTCAAATACCCAAATACCTGTCATAAGGGAGAAGAACTCATTTCCTTTCAGGTATTCCTAAAGAGCAGAATTAGGACTAATGGGTAGAAGTTATAGGAAGGACAATTTTGAGTCAATATAAAGAACAGCTTCCAACGAAGAAGCGCTTCCTACAATGAAATGGATTGCCTTGGAAGATAAAAATTCTACCTTTTCACTGGAAGCATTTGGCTGATGCAAGACCAGCACATGATGATCCTGGGGAACCATCCAGAAGCAGCCTGACTTGGATGCCACTTTTCCATCATCCATCGAACCCCACCCCTCCGTCCTGGGCCGCATTCCACAAGAGACTGAGCCAGAAGTGACCTTAAGGGCTCCTAGCAACCTAGAGATTTTATGAGCCTAAAAAGTTTCTAGGCCAGGCGCGGTGGCTTGCGCTGTAATCCCAGCACTTTGGGAGGCCGAGGCGGGCGGATTGCCTGAGGTTAGGAGTTCAATATCAGCCATGGAGAAATTCCGTCTCTACTAAAAATATAAAATTAGCAGGGCGTGGTGGCACATGCTGTAATCCCAGCTCCTCGGGAGGCTGAGGCAGGAGAATCACTTGAACCTGGGAGGCAGAGGTTGCAGTGAGCCAAGATCTCGCCATTGTATTCTAGCACAGGCAACAAGAGTGAGACTCTATCTCAAAAAAAAAAAAAAAATTCTAATTAAAAGCATGCAAATGAGGAAATCAATCCACTGCAAGCTTCACCTGTGGGCCAAAGCGTGTCTGCTGTTTTTGTGAATAAAATTGTACTGCAATGCAGATATACATGGTCTATGGCTGCATTTGCACTGCAACTGCAGAATTGAGTCATTGCAACAGAGACCGTATGACCTGAAGCTGAAAACATTTGCTATCTGGCACTTTATAGAAAAAATTCGCTGACCTCCTCTCTACATCCCTGAGATAAAATGGTTGAACACACTGGTCTCCCAGTCTAAGCTATACATCTAGCTGAGATTTCTCAGTTTATCTTAGACTTAGTATACATCTTTGGGAACCTGAATTTGTAACACAAAAAAAGAGCCAAATAGAGACTCAGACCTGGAGCTGTCAAACAAACCCAGCTACAGCTGCATGTTTTATTTGGTTCAGGCTGGGTGACAAATACCAACTGTGAGCAAGGCAAACTTTGCACACTCCCCCCCTTTTTTTTTTTGAGACAGAGTCTCACTCTGTTGCCAGACTGGAGTGCAGTAGCGCGATCTTGGCTCACTGCAACCTCTGCCTCCTGGGTTCAAGTGATTCTCCTGCCTCAGCCTCCCGAGTAGCTGGGACTACAGGTGTGTACCACCATGTCCAGCTAAGTTTTGTATTTTTAGTAGAGACAGGGTTTCACCATGTTGGTCAGGATGGTCTCGATCTCTTGACCTCGTGATCCACCCGCCTCAGCCTCCCAAAGTGTTGGGGTTACAGGCGTGAGCCACCATGCCCATCTTGCACACTCTTAAAGTAGAAACAAAATAGCCAAAGGAGTCCAGCAGCTTCCCTTGAAGGCGGATGATGGGGCTTTCTAAACCACACAGACTTGGGTCAGATTTGATGGAAGGGAGTTCTAGCCAAATTCAGAGAACGTTTCTTCTCCCGTGTCTACTCTCTGGCTAATGGTGACATGGACAAAAGCTCTTGCACAAAGTATCCAAAATCTGCCCTGTACTGCAATCTCAGAGGGTCTGCTCAGCCACAGGCTTCTGGAAGGCGTGTATAAACAGCTAGCCCTGCCTTTCTATCTGAGTTTTCTCTTCCCTGTAATATCGGGATTGGCTGTTTTCACCAGAAAGTGGCCTTTTCTTTACTCCCATCCAGTTCCACTGACATCCACTTGAGAATATGAAGCTGAACCTGTAGCTACCCTGATGGGGTCGCACTCATGCAGGGCTGGAAAGGACATGCACTGACCTTGCCTACACCAGGGTTTCCCCACTAGAAGAGCGGAATACGCTCTTCTAGAAAGGGGACAAGTTCTCACTCGTCCTGCATCCTGGAGCATTATAGCTACTCTTCCTTGAACTCTCAGGTTAGGAGACAGCACTTCTCCTGGGCTCCTATTTAGAACTCTCTTATGAAATGTACCACCAAATCCTATACATTACAGGTATTTATATACCACTTTAGTTTTTCTAGACTGTGACTTCCCTGGGCACGGGACTTGTGCCCAATTCATCTTTGGGTCAGTGCCTGACACACAGAGGATGTGTCTTGAATATACACAGAATGAATCATGGAATCTGTAAAAAAATTTTTTTTTTTTTCACATGGGGTCTCACTCTGTTACCCAGGTTGGAGTGCGGTGGTATGATCACAGCTCACCATAGCCTCCATCTCCCTGGGCTCAGGTTATCCTCCCACCTCAGCCTCCCAAGTAGCTTGTGCCACTATGCCCAGGGCTTGTGCCACTATGCCCAGCTAATTTTTTTATTTTTTATTTTTTGCAGTCCCAGTATGTTGCCCAGATTGGTCTCAAACTCCTGGGCTCAAGTAATCCTCCTGCCTCAGCCTCCCAGTGTTGGGATTACAGGCATGAGCCATTGCACCTGGCCTGAATCACTAAATCTTTTCTTTTTTCTTTTTTTTTTTTTTTGAGACAGAGTCTTGCTCTGTTGCCCAGGCTGGAGAGCAGTAGCATGATCTCGGCTCACTGCAACTTCTACTTCCCAGGTTCAAGCGATTCTCTTGCCTCAGTCTCCCGAGTAGCTGGGACTACAGTTGCATGCCACCATGCCCAGCTAATTTTTGTATTTTTAGTAGAGATGGGGTTTCGACATGTTGGTCAGGCTGATCTCAAACTCCTGACCTCAGGTGATCCGCCTGCCTTGGCCTCCCAAAGTGCTGGGATTACAGTCGTGAGCCACTGCGTCGGGCCTCGCTGAATCTTAAAATCTGCTAAGTAGTGGCCACCTGGATAGGCTACACCAAAGGGAAAAACTAGCCTTATTCCAACCAGGGTCAATCACTCTAGGGGGGGCTGGGAGAATTGGGAGAAATCCGTCTCATTAGAGAATTATGACTGTGCCCAAATTTGTGACTGGCCAGTTTGGCAACACTAGGCACAGGCTCTGTATTCATCTGTCTGCAGGATGAATCTTGGATGAAAAATTAAATGAGGCACGTTATTCTTATAAAGCAAAGGAAGGAAACGAGGAGTCTGAACATGAGCAGTGTATTAGTCTGTTCTCATGCTGCTATAAAGACATACCCAAGACTGGATAATTTATAAAGGGAAGAGGACTCACAGTTCCACATGGCTGGGGAGGCCTCACAATCATAGTGGAAGGCAAAGGAGGAGGAAAGTCATGTCTTACACGGTGGCAGGCAAGAGAGCATGTGCAGGGGAACTGCCCTTTATAAAACCATCAGATCTCATAAGATTTATTCACTATCATGAGAACCAAACAGAAAACCCTGCCCCCATGATTCAATTACCTCCCACCGGGTCCCTCCCGTGATTATGGGAGCTATAAATTCAAGATGAGATTTGGGTAGGGACCCAGCCAAACCACATCAAGCAGGCTGGAAAACGTTCCCTGAGTGGGTGAATGAGAAAGGGAACTGGTTACGGCCTGGGCAGACGAGGTAAAGTACACCATGCCATGCGGAGTGTGCAGCTCCCACAGTGGTATGTGGAAGGCACGGTGCCCTCTGTTGAGGAATGTGGCCCAGTCTGTCACCCAACTTCTCCTAGATAGTGTGGGTCACTTCTTAGCCAGCTCTGTCCTCAGAGTGGTACTGAACCGCTGATGAAGGGTATCTGCCAAAGGAGCAGCCACATGGGTCACTTGCTAAGCTGATCTGAGGAAAGGAATCTTCCAGACACATTCTTGGAAAGTTCTTGATTCAGCAAAGGTCATTTTCTCTGACTACCCAACAGCTCTACTCTTTCCACCCGTCTTGGGTTATTAGAATGAAAAGTTCTACATGTTTTGTCCTGATAAAAGTTGGAAGAAGCGTATGTAACAATTCTTGGTTCCAGATTCATTAAATAGAGACAAACAATCCTCCACAACCTAACTGGTTGCCAAGCTGGTAACAAGTTAAATTATTCTTCTCTCTTTCTTTTTTTTTTTTTTTTGAGACAGAGTCTCACTCTGTCACCCAGGCTGGAGTGCAGTGGTGAGATCTTGGCTCACTGCAACCTCTGCCTCCCGGGTTCAAGCGATTATCCTGCCTCAGCCTCCCAAGTAGCTGGGACTATAGGTGCCCACCATCATGCCTGGCTAATTTTTGTATTTTTAGTAGAGATGGGGTTTCACCATGTGGGCCGGCCTGGTCTTGAACTCCTGACCTCAGGTGATCCGCCTGCCTCGGCCTCCCAAAGTGCTGGTATTACAGGCGTGAGCCACTGCGCCCAGCCTGAAATGTTCCTTTTCGAAGGCTTTTCTTCATAGGCTGAACTGGTTGAATATTCTAAAAATATGAGCTTAGTGATGTTGGACAGAAAATATTACCTTCATATCAGCATTTTTCATTGAGCCAAGGGCCTTGGAACTGTGTTCAAAATTAGAGTCATCGCTAGAAAATAGTTACTGTGGATTTACTGTGCATGGAAGATCTAGAAATCCATTGAGCGGTAACTGCAGGAAGAGAAAAATTCCCTTGCCTCCTTCATTGATTTTTCTGCACAATTCTTTGATGCTTCTGAATAGGTTTTTAAAACTTTCTCTTGTCTGTTGATATCAAGCCACCAAGTTCATTTTTGGAAGTGATGAAACACTGCTTTGGTGGTGCTAAAAATGTCTACATGTTCTTATGTGTTTAGAAGAGAATTGATTCTAGGCTGAGCACAGTGACTGGTGCCTGTAATCCCAGCACTTCAGGAGGCTGAGGCAGGTGGATCACTTGAGGCCAGGAGTTGAAGACCAGCCTGGCCAAAATGGTGAAACTCTGTCTCTACTAAAAAACAGAAAATTAGCTGGGTGTGGTGCTGCGTGACTGTAGTCCCAGCTACTCAGGAGGCTGACGGAGGAGAATCGTTTGAACCTGGGAGGCCGAGATTGCAGTGAGCTGAGATCATGCCACACACTCCAGCCTGGATGACAAAGCGGGACACTGTCTCGAAACAAAACAAAACACAACAGAACAAAACAAAAATTAGCGGGGCATGGTGGCGCATGCATGTAGTCCCAGCTACTCGGGAGGCTGAGACAAGAGAATTGTTTGAACACATGAGGCAGAGGTTGCAGTGAGCTGAGATTGTGCCACTGCACTCCAGCCTGGGCAACAGAGCGAGACTCTGTCAAAGAAAAAAAAAAAAAAGGAAGAGAATTGGTTCTTTTGCTCAAACTACTGCTTGATTCTGAAACATATGGATTCATCTCATCTGATTAGGTTCATTGTATCCTATCAAAATGTTTCCTCCTCCATAAATGAGTATCACATTCTCTTATAACTGAGGAATTGGCACTTTACATGCTTCAAATACTTTCTGTGTCCTTCAAAATTGTGCTCACCATCAAATGAAACCTCTTACTTTTGACTAAATGAGTAATTTCCAAAACTATGGTCTTTCTTGATCATTTTATTGATTTGAGAATCTGCACATCACATTTACTTTCCTTAAATATAGTGAAGCATGAAAACATTTTAATACTTGAATTTAAAAAAAAATGAAGTGTTGCCAAAAAGATCTGTTTTTTTTTTTCCTGAGGCTCAGGATGAATCATTAGCAACTTTGACTCTGACTGGTAAGACTGATATAGGCGATAGTAAACACAAGTTTTGGTGGTTAGTAGGGATCTTAACTCTGGTTAAGAAAAGACCTTAAAGTAGGGACACATAGGGCCAGGTGCAGTGGCTCCCACCTGTAATCCCAGTACTTTGGGAGGCCCAAGTTAGGGGATCACCTGAGGTTGGGAGTTTGAGACCAGCCTGGCCAACACAGTGAAACCCCATCTCTACTAAGAATACAAAAATTGCTGGGTGTGGTAGTGCATGCATGTGATCCCAGCTACTTGGGAAGCGAGGCATGAGAATCACTAGAATCTGGGAGGGGAAGATTGCACCACTGCACTCCAGCCTGGACGGCAGAGTTATAGCAGCGCAATTCGCAATTGCAAAAATATGGAACCAGCCCAAATGCCCGTCAATTAACGAGTGGATAAAGAAACTGTGGCCTATGTATACTATGTAATACTACTCAGTCATAAAAAGGAATGAATGAATGGCATTCACAGGAATCTGGATGGAACTGGAGACTATTATTCTAAGTGAAGTAATTCAGGACTGGAAAAGCAAACGTCGTATGTTCTCACTCATAAGTGGGAGCTAAGCTGTGAGGATGCAAAGGTATAAGAATGACAAAACAGACCTTGGGGACTTGAGGTAAAGGGTGGGAGTGGGATGAGGGATAAAGGACTGCAAATTGGGGCTGGGTGCAGTGGTTCACACCTGTAATCCCAGCACTTTGGGAGGCTGAGGTGGGTGGATCACGAGGTCAGGAGTTTAAGACCAGCCTGGCCAACATGATGAAACCCCGTCTCTACTAAAAATACAAAAATTAGCCAGGCGTGGTGGCAGGCACCTGTAATCCCAGCTACTGTAAACCCAGCTACTTGGGAGGCTGAGGCAGAGAACTGCTTGAACCCGGGAGGTGGAGGTTGCGGTGAGCCGAGATAGCGCCACTGCATTCCAGCCTGGGTGACTGACAGAACAAGACTCTGTCTCAAAAAAAAAAAAAAAAAAAAAAAAGACTACCAATTGGATTCAGTGTATACTGCTCTGGTGATGGGTGCACCAAATTCTCACAAAGAACTTCATGTAACTAAATACTACCTGTTTCCCCCAAAACCTATGGGAAAAAAAAAAAAAAGACTCTGTCTCAAAAAAGAAAAAGAAGGGACAGATAGCAAGACTAGCTGTTGAGTAAGAAGGGTGAAGGGTTGTTTACAGTCAAATATCAGCTGCAGGTAACATTTCTCTTTCAAGTGGCCTAAGCGGGCAGGGCATGGTGGCTCAGCCTGTAATCCCACCCAGCACTTTGGGAGAGCGAAGGAGGTGGACCACTTGAGGTCAGGAGTTTGAGACTGGCCTGACCAACATGGTGAAACCCTGTCTCTACTAAAAGTACAAAAACTAGTTGGGCATGGTGGTATGTACCTGTAATCCCAGCTACTCGGGAGGCTGAGGCAGGAGAATCGCTAGAATCCGGGAGGTGGAGGTTGCAGTGAGCCGAGATCATGCCACTGCACTCCAGCCTGGGTGACAGAGTGAGACTCCACTTCAAAAAAAAAAAAAAAAAAGATGGTCTAAGTGATTTCTACATTGTGGTTTGTACATATTAAACACATCACTAGTTTGATAAGGCTGTAGTCATTATCTCTTGTGTATTTATCTGGACGGGGAAGCTAAGCATACAGAATTTAAGTGGCTAGCCTAAAGGCCAACTTACCAAACTGTGAGAAATGGAATCTGGCTATCAATACAAGCTCTTTCCTTAAGTATTATGAACTATACTTCCACTATACAGAATTTGATAACATGCCTGAAGATGCAGTAGAATTATACCTTCTTTTCTCCATGGTCAGAAGGCAATAAAGTAAAATTCAACTATCCTTAGGGGTGTAATCACTTTATTAATACAGATAAAACCATTATGACCAAGTAGGAATTATAGCATAAGCTCAGCACATAAAATGGAATTATTTAAACTATATTACAGTGAAGCTAGTCAGGAATAAGACTCCATTTATTTTTGGCCTGAACACTTCTTTCACATGAAGAGAAATGTTACTTCCAGTTTTACATATATTTCTGGGAGTGAAACTCAGGGCTTGTCCACAATACTACAGTTTTCCTATGTTGGGATCCTCTCTACTTGAAGAGCCTGGGGGAAAAGCACACCCTCCTTAGCAATGAGTGGTAAGTAGTCTAAAGTCAAGCTCACCATCATCCCCAGCATTTCTTAGCTTGATTTCAGCCAATGCCACCTGACAGAAGAGTGGTACCACTTTTACGATATCAGCCACCGAAAAATCCCAAGTCCATGCTACCAACCTGTCTCTCACTGTTCGATCTCTGCAATCGACTAGCTAACTGACATGCCTTTAAAGTTGCAACTGGGTCCCGACTTCTCTTTTTGCACCCAGGAGAGGCACATTCTATTACTAAAAGAGAAATCCAGGGCTGGATTCATGGTGGCACAGCCCCCAGTTTTTGGCCCATCTACTCAAACCATAGTCAATTCTACAGACATTTCCAGTGGGGAACGCTACCCCCAACACCGTCTCAAAGCTATGCTACAGTCAGTTGGAGTTGACTGAATTCACCCAACATCTCAAGGGCATCACGGCTAGCTGACTTTCCTTTGCCACTTCTTTGAAGGACAGTCAGCAGATCCAAAGCATTTACTGAATTTACTTCTATAGCTCCCCGCCGGAGACTGTAAAGTACCCAAATGCTGGAGTGCAGTGGCGCGATCTCGGCTCATTGCAACCTCCGCCTCCTGGATTCAAGCAATTCTCCTGCCTCATCCTCCCAAGTCGCTGGGATTACAGATGTCCACCACCACGCCCAACTAATTTTTTGTATTTTTAGTACAGACGGGGTTTCACCATGTTAGCAAGGGTGGTCTCGATCTCCTGACCTCGTGATCCGCCCACCTCAGCCTCCCAAAGTGCTGAGATTACAGGAGTGAGCCACTGCGCCCGGCCCCTCAATTTTCGTTAGTAGGAAAAAGTCATTTTCCCCCTTCCTGCCTCTAAATAAGCTCACAACCTAAACTATTTGACAGAATTGTAATGTCTTGCCTTGCTTTGTAAGTCCCTATTAATAACTTTTAGTGTTGGCATGACGGAATTTTAGTGCCAAACTATGAAAAATATAGACAAAGGAAGATATTTATGACTTCTAGACATTGTAGTAAGCATTTACAAAATTTACTAAAGAATTTAGGGTATTACAACGTTTTTATGTAGTAAGAAAGTCTTACCAGTATTTCCAGAATTTTAACAAGCTTAATTTTCCTTTTAAAGAGTTGTACCATCTTCCGGTGTTCAATACTAAAGCCCCTTACATGGCTGTTTTTTGTTTTTTGGTTTTTTGAGACGGAGTTTTGCTCTTGTTGCCCAGGCTGGAGTGCAGTGGCGTGATCGCAGCTCACTGCAACCTCCACCTCCCGGGTCCAAGTGATTCTCCTGTCTCAGCTTTCTGAGTAGCTGGGATTACAACTGCCTGCCACTACGCCAGGCTAAGTTTTGGTATTTTTTTTAGTAGAGACAGCGTTTTATCATGTTGGCCAGGCTGTTCTCGAACTCCTGACCTCAGGTGATCCACCTACCTTACCCTCCCAAAGTGTTGGGATTACAGGCGTGAGCCACCGCACCCAGTCTACATGGCTGTTTTTAATGCAATCTCCTTTACCCCCAAAATGTTTCCATAGTTGGGATGTGTGTCTCTGCCCAAACCTCATGTTAAAATGTAATCCTCAATTTTAAGGTTGAAGGTGGGTGGGGCCTGGTGGTGGGAATTGATTGGGTCACGGGGACATAATTTCTTTTCTTGTTTTTCCTTTTTTTTTTTTTTTTTTTTTTGAGACGGAGTCTCGCTCTGTTGCCCAGGCTGGAGTGCAGTGGCATGATCTCGGCTCACTGCAAGCTCTGCCTCCCGGGTTCATGCCATTCTCCTGCCTCAGCCTCCTGAGTAGCTGGTTCTACAGGCACTTGCCACCACACGCAGCTAACTATTTTTTTTTTTTTTTTGTATTTTTAGTAGATATGGGGTTTCACCATGTTAGCCCGTGTGGTCTCGATCTCCTGACCTCGTGATCCGCCCGCCTTGGCCTCCCAAAGTGCTGGGATTACAGGCCTGAGCCACTGTGCCCCACCCCCTTTCTTTATAAATTACCCAGTCTCAGGTTTATTTTTTTATAGCAATGTAAGAATGGCCTAATACAATGTTTTCACAATCATTTGCCTGGGTTAACTATTGTTTGCTTGTTTTTCGAGGGGAGTGCTGGACATTATTAATAGGAGTAGTTTTGTGAATAAGTATACTAACTTGAGGTGAAGTTCTACCTAAATATCACCTTAAGTCAAAGTTGGCATTTTGTTGGTGTTAGGAAGGATAAAAATGCCTGAAAATCAATGATAATTCCGGAATTTAATATTAGTAAGGATCAGAAGCAAAAACATTTTGCAGAGTGCAGAGGAATTTCTCTTTCAGAGGATCCATTTTATCAGGATTGATCCTGAGGGAGGGCTAGCTGGCAAAGTGGCTAACTTCATTTAGCAACTCTACAAAATTTACAAATTGGTGCAGACTGTAGGATAAGAGAAGAGCTGAACTTTCAAGAACGTTTCCCTGAACTTTCACAAATAATCGAGGATACCAATTTACATGGCCAGGTCTGTATGAGCTCCAGTGATTTTGTGGGTTTAGTGTCTGGTGGAGCCACCCCCAACTGCAAACCATTATCTAGCATCAAAGGAAAGAACTTCCTCCAAACCCTGAGGAACTCTCAGAATGCCTGGTCCACTCGCCACTAAGCTCAGGTCTCTAGATGTCTAGCAGCCACCACACTCTTTAGTTTGGACCCTCAAGGAATTAGATGTGTCTTCTCTAACCCATTGCCCATTCTGACTTCTTTCTCAAGGGCAAATTCAAAGGACTTTATCCTCTTTGAAGCACCCTTTGTCTAACCCTGCTGGCCACCCCTCTCTTATCCACTACTTCTCTTTCAAAAACTCATGTGGTGCCTCATGCCTATAATCCCAGCACTTTGGGAGGCTGAGATGGGTGGATCACAAGGTCAGGAGTTCGAGACCAGCCTGACTAACATGGTGAAATCCCATGTCTACTAAAAGTACAAAAATTAGCCAGGCATGGTGGCATGCACCTGTAATCCCAGCTACTTAGGAGGCTGAGGCAGGAGAATCGCTTGAACCCAGGAGGTGGAGGTTGCAGTGAGCCGAGATCACGCCACTGCACTCCAGCCTGGGTGACAGAGCGAGAGTCTGTCTCAAAAAACAAACAAAAACCAAAAAACTCCTTTCCTCAGCTTCCAGAAAGAACAGTGCACTCTCCCCTGGTCCTCTCCTATTCCTCTTCCTCTCCTTTTCTGTTTCCCCCAAGACCTTCCCCTTCTTGGTGAAACCATTGGCTCTCCCAGCATCAACTGTAACCCAGATGTTCCTGGCTTGACAAATCTCTGGGCCCTGACCCAGGTTTCCAGTTGCCTGATGAAGCTCATTATGTCTAAACCCAAACTCATCCTTCTTCCCTGACTGAAACCTGTGCCACACATCCTTTGAGGCTAGAAGCCTTGGCCCCAAGTCTTCTGAAGCTGGAAGCCTTGGCCCCACAGCTGTTTCTTTTTTGCAGTCATGTCATTTATTCAGGTGTCATGGTGGCTACTGAATCTTTGCCCCACTTTCCATTCACAGAGAAATGCCTCTCTCACTGAGGACTTGGACCAATTTATGGGAATACTACACACATTGCCTACATTTTTCTTTGCCTGTAGCCTCTTGTCTCTTCTAAGCCAGGGGTCCCCAACCCCTGGGCTGAGGACCTGTACTGGTGTGTGGCCTGTTAGGAACGAGACCTCACAACAGGAGATGAGTCACCTTGGAGCAAGCATTACCACCCGAGCTCCACCCCGTCGGATCAGGGCAGCATTCGATTCTCATAGGAGTGTGAACCCTATTGTGAACTGTGCATGCAAGAGATCTAAGTCACATGCTCGTTATGAGAGTCTAACTAATGCCTCATGATCCGAAGTGGAACTGTTTTATCTTGAAACCATCCCCACTGCGTCCTATCCCCTACCCCTACCCTATCCGTGGAAAAACTGTCTTCCATAAAACTGGTCCCTGGTGCCAAAAAGGTTGGGGACTGCTGCTGTAATCCATCCCATCTCCACCAGGTGCAGTGGCTCATGCCTGTAATCCCAGCACTTTGGGAGGCTAGGGCGGGCAGACCACTTGAGGTCAGGAGTTCAAGACCAGCCTGGTCAACATGGTGAAACCCCGTCTTTACTAAAAAATACAAAAATTAGCCATGTGTGGTGGCAGGTGCCTGTAATCTCAGCTACTAGACTGAGGAAGGGAATTGTTTGAGCCTGGGAGGTGGAGGTTGCAGTGAGCCGAGATCGTGCCACTGCACTCCAGTCTGGGCAACAGAGTAAGACTCCATCTAAAAAAAAAAAAAAGGAAAAAAAAAATCCATTCCATTTCATGCTGTTGCTGGACAAATGCTCATACAGCAATTTCTGATGATGTTCAAATGACTCTAATTGCTGTTCAAATGACTCTAATTGCTTCCTCTTGCTTATAAAATAACCCCCAAACTTTTCCTGCATGGAGACAATGCATTGTAGTGAAAAGAGCAAAAATGAGTGAATCAGAGACACAAGGGTTCCAAGTTCTGCTTTTGCCAGATGTTAGATACGTGGCCTTGGACACGTTTCCCAACTTCTCTTTGCTTCAGCTTCCCCAAATATAAATAAGACTTATAAACTTATTGAGAATTGTCATAAAATTAAAATAGCCTTCATTTATTGAAAGTTTATTGCATGTTAGAATTTTTAAAATGCAACACCTCATTTAATCTTCATAACCATGTTCTACTATTCCTCTATTTTCTTTTTCTTTCTTTTTTTTCCTTTTCTTTTCTTTTTTTTTTTTTTGAGACAGAATCTCTCTCTGTCGCCCAGCCTGGAGTGAAGTGGTGCGATCTCGGCTCACTGCAACCTCCACCTCCCGGGTTCAAGTAATTCTCCTGCCTCAGACTCTTGAGTAGCTGACACTACAGGCATGCACCACCACATTCGGCTAATTTTTGTATTTTTAGTAGAGATGGGGTTTCGCCATGTTGGCCAGTCTGGTCTTGAACTCCTGGCCTCAAGTGATCTGCCCATCTTGGCCTCCCAAAGTGCTGGGATTACAGGTGTTGAGTCACTGCACCTGGCCTTATTCCTCTATTTTCTAGGATCAGGAAACTCGGCCTCAGAGAAGCTAAGCACCCAGCGGAATTCCAGATCCTTAACTGACCTGTGCTGAGGCCTCTCCTAGTACTGTAGGTAGTCAGTATGTATAGTTCCCTTTGTCTTCCATAATCTGACTCTGACACACCTTCAAAAGCTTATCTCATGCTACTTTTCTCCCAGCAGTTGTAATCTCCCTGGTCTGAACTACCTCACTGGCTGTGGCTCTACCTACAAGGCCCTTCCCGCATTTCCACCTACTGAAATCCTACTGCTATCCTAAACTCTAGCCAAGTGTCACCTCTTCCTAGAAGACCTGACTGCAAACATTCCTGCCTCCCTGGAAATCTCATAATGCTTGCCATTTCTCATATGCAAAGATCAGGTTTTCTCTTGTATCATCATTTTTTCCCTTTTGTGCACATGTTTTATTTTCCTTCCTGAATCACAAACTCTTTCTGGGCAAGGAGCATGATGCCAAGGTCTTATTCAACCTTGTTTGCCTTTTAGTTCCAGGCTCAGTCCCTGGGACAGATGAAGCACTTGCAAAGGTCTGTAGAGTATTTAATTTTTGTGCAAATTTAATCCAGCTTTGAAGAGTTGAGCTCAATCTACAGTTCGTATGAAGTGAATGTGTTCCTCATGTGTTAGAGGTGATATCACAGGGAGAACAGTAATTACAATGTGAGATGGAGATGGGGCCAATTAATCTTTTTCCTTTGCCAATAAAAAGGCAGAGAGAGTGAACATTACATGGTTTTAGGCAAAGTACCTGACAGCGGAGACCAGTGGTAGGAGGTCTACTTAGGTTTGCTATCTTAATTAGCCTATTTAAAAAAGATTTCTGGCACTATAAAGATGTGTGGATTTGCCTTTGAAGGTATATGGATTTACCATCA
Source organism: Trachypithecus francoisi (assembly GCF_009764315.1). Lineage (NCBI taxonomy): Eukaryota > Metazoa > Chordata > Mammalia > Primates > Cercopithecidae > Trachypithecus > Trachypithecus francoisi. Next base: position 41,496,405 of record NW_022681466.1, on the reverse strand, counting down.
CTCTCACGTGCGCGCACACACACCCTCCCACACCTACCCCACAATCCAAATAACATAGTATGAAGGGTTTTCAAAGAAAACTCTTAATCCACCCCATTTATATTTCAGCAGCTTCCAAATTCACATGCCCGAATGCAATAAATAAAAATACTGGAGAAGAAAATCAGATAACACAAGTGGGAACTCAGTCAGAGAAAGATTCCCGAACATTGCAGGAAATATCACTCTAGGCAGAAAACTGCTACCAGATCCTTAACTCTGAGAAAGAACAGGTGGAGACGTGATGAGTCAACGCCGCTGAGGCTTCACAAAGCAACCACTGCGGCCCGGCTTGGGTAAATATTTTTATTATAAACACAGTGATGTGTAATGGGCCAAACGATCCATCCTGAAAAAGATTGCACACAGGATTGTGACACTGCAGTAGCTGGGAAAGTGGGCCAGAACCCGAGCTTACATGTAACCTGACGAGCAGCATCAGGGCTGATGTCAGGTTAGTGACAGCTGCCGTCACCTCACAGGAAGCAAAACTGGGAAATGCAAAATTCAGCTTTGAGAAATCTCAGTCGATGGCAAGACATTTCTTTAAAAAGTGCAAGATTTGCAGGACCCTCCACCATCCTCTTAGGCAAATATTTCTTCTTAAGGAAACAGTGTCTTTTCTATTTTCCTTTCTCCCTCAAACTCTCACAGGCTCTGCCTCTTGGACTGAGCTGAATTCCAGTCAAACCAATGTTTTACATGTCTCCTCTTTCTTCCTTCCTTTCTTTCCTTCCTTCCTTCCTTCCTTCCTTCCTTCTTCCTTCCTTCCTCCCTTCCCTTCCTTCCTTCCTTCCTTTCCTTCCTCCCTCCCTCCCTTCCTTCCTTCCTCCCTCCCTCCCTTCCTTCCTTCCTCTCTTTCTCCTTCCTTCCTTCCTTCCTCTTCCTTCCTTCCTCCCTTCCTTCCTTCCTTCCTTCCTTTCCTTCCTCCCTCCCTCCCTTCCTTCCTTCCTCTCTTTCTCCTTCCTTCCTTCCTTCCTTTTTTCTTTCTTCTTTCTCTTTCTTTCTCTTTCTCTCTCTCTCTTTCCCCCTCTTTCTTTCCTTTCTTCTCTCTCTCTCTTTTTTTTTTGATGGAGTCTCACCCTCTCACCCAGACTGTAGTGCAGTGGCACAATCTTGGCTCACTGCAACCTCAGCCTCCCAGGTTCAAGAGATTCTCCTGCCTCCGTTTCCAAAGTAGCTGGGATTATAGGTATGCACCAGCATGCCCAGCTAATTTTTTTTTTTTTTTTTTTTTTTTTTTAGTAGAGACAGGATTTCATGATATGTTGGCCAGGCTGGTTCCAAACTCCTGACTTCAGGTGATCTATCCGCCTCGGCCTTCCAAAGTGCTGGGATTACAGGTGCAAGCCACCTCACCCAGCCTATTTAGATATTTTTTTTTTTTGAGACGGAGTCTCGCTCTGTCGCCCAGACTGGAGTGCAGTGGCCGGATCTCAGCTCACTGCAAGCTCCGCCTCCCGGGTTTGCGCCATTCTCCTGCCTCAGCCTCCAGAGTAGCTGGGACTACAGGCGCCCGCCACCTAGCCTGGCTAGTTTTTTGTATTTTTTTTTTTAGTAGAGACAGGGTTTCACCATGTTAGCCAGGATGGTCTCGATCTCCTGACCTTGTGATCCACCCGTCTCGGCCTCCCAAAGTGCTGGGATTACAGGCTTGAGCCACCGCGCCCGGCCTATTTAGATATTTTCAAACCACCTGCGGATCACAGGGTTGGACCAATCGTCTGGCGACTGCGGCATTCAGTAAGATGTGGAGAGTTAAGAGAGCAGAGGGGCCACCCAGCCCCTGCACCTGGCTTCCTTTACACAGTTACCTTCTCCCCCCCACCCCCAGGCTCAGACTGAGAAGAATGAGATCCAGGAGATGGGCTAAGAGGCCAGGAGAGAGAGAACTGGGCTGTGGTGCTGAGAAAGTGAGAAAACTAACGGGAAATCAGAAGGCCGATTCATTTGTTTATCTAGACGATTATGCTCTACTTAGTTGAATAGTTTTGAAGTGCTCTGTGGTTCAGGAAATTTCCTCTCACAGGCTTATCAGGTCCACAGCCTTCCATGTGCCTGACAGTTCCATGAAAGAAGGCTCCTGAGCACAGGGTACGGGTTTTGAGGGACATTTTACTAATACACTTGCTAATATAATTAAGACAAGTAATGCATACCAAACCTCAAGCAGAGGAGAGGTGAAAAAAATTCAACTAAGGTTGCTTCCATCTTTTAAAAGAACAGAATAAAAAGACGTGGCGCTCTTAAATATCTCTAACTCAGGGTTTCCCAGGAAGTGTTTCTAAATCGCCAGCTGGACCTGTGGTTCTAGAAATGCAACATAGATGGACAGAATTTTTGAACAGGAAGGAACTTTTAAGCAATATTTTAGGTTTGGGCTTCTCTGATCAATATTTCACAGAACTCTACAATAAAATATGTGAGTCACAGAAGAAGCTGAAATATAATTCCATGGATCACATCATTTTAGGAAATTGCAGATTAAAGAAAGGTAGGCCGGGCACGGTGGCTCACGTCTGTAATCCCAGCACTTCGAGAGGCTGAGGTGGGTGGATCACCTGAGGTCAGGAGTTCAAGACCTGCCTGACCAACATGGTGAAATCCCGTCTCTACTTAAAATACAAAATCAGCCGGGCGTGGTGGCGCATGCCTGTAATCCCAGCTACTCAGGAGGCTGAGGCAGGAGAATCACTTGAACCAGGAGGCGGAGGATGGCACCATTGCACTCCAGCCTGGGCAACAAGAGCAAAACTCCATCTCAAAAAAAGAAAAAAAGAAAAAAGAAAGGTAAATTGGTTTCTTTAGCAAAGGGTGTGGCAGCTTACAGATGGCAATAGATTCTTCACCTTTGCTGGGTCTACGTACTCTGCCCTTGTCTCTGGGCGGGTTTGGTCTTTGACAGTTGAAGTGATCCTGCCAGTTTCTGGGTGCTGGCCTTACGGGGTTGGTGGCTTCCATGTCTGGTCTCTGGCTGGGCTGGCTCTGGAGGGTTCCTCAAAGCTGCCATTCCCCAGCAAACAGGCAGCATCAGTTGCCTACTATGTGAATGGGTCTTGTGGGCTTGAGCCCTTGCCTCCCATGACTGCCACCCCAGCCAACATCTGACTGCACCTGCATGAAACCCAAGTGAGAACAGCCTAGCTGAGCCCGATGAACCCTCAGCACTGAGAGAGATGATAGGAAGTTATTGTTTAAGCCATTAAGTTTTGGGGTAGTTCATGTTGCTGTCTAGCACACAGTTGGCAATCAGCAACTATTTATTCAATGAATGAATGACTGAGTGAGTGGTGTAAATGCGAATCTTTGCCACATTTCCTAAATATGACACCTGAATACTTCAAGACAAATCTTACAGAACAGGGCTTACAGAATGCTAGTCTGAGAAACAATAAATGAGAAGATTGAAATGGTAGAGTCTGGGAAATATTGGTCCAGTTATGTCCTTCTGTTATCGATTAGAAAAGTGAGCCAGACAGGTCAAGAGAATTACCCAAGAAAATAAAACTAATTGTTAGACTCCACCTATAAACGAATTTCCTTTCCTAGCTAAAGTAAAGGGTATGGATACAATGGTGTCCCTCCCATAGCCACATTTTAGCTAATTAAATAGATCAGGCTTCTAACTTGGTAGCCCTTTCTTTCTGTTCCATGATAAACTCTTTGTGTCCAACTAGCTATTTTCCATGCGACCTCTTTTACGTAGCAGACTTCCAAAGATGATAGAAGAATATGAATTAGGCTAGGCACAGTGGCTCACACCTGTAATCCCAGAACTTTGTGAGGCCAAGGTGGGCAAACCACTTGAGGCCATGTGTTCGACACCAGCCTGGCCAACATAGTAAAACCCCATCTCTACTAAAAATAAAAAAAATTAGCTGGGCATGGTGGCGCACACCTGTAATCCCAGCTACTTGGGAGGCTGAGGCAGGAGAATCGCTTGAACCCACAAGACGGAGGTTGCAGTGAGCTGAGATCGTGCCACTGTGCTCCAGCCTGGGCGACAGAGCAACAGTGCAAGACTCTCTCAAAAAAAAAAAAAAAAGAAAAGAAAAGAAAAGAATATGTATTAGTCTAAAGTCTAGATTAAGCATTCTCAAAATAGCAGAATCCATAACAGCATCTTGGGTCTTTGGTTTTAAAACATTTGCCTGGGCTTGGCGCGGTGGCTCATGCCTGTAATCCCAGCACTTTGAGAGGCCGAGGCAGGTGGATTACCAGAGTTCAGGAGTTCGAGACCAGCCTGACCAACATGGAGAAACCCTGTCTCTACTAAAAATACAAAATTAGCTGGGTGTGGTGGTGCACGCCTGTAGTCCCGGCTACTTGGGAGGCTGAGGCAGGAGAATCGCTTGAACCTGGAGGCAGAGGTTGTGGTGAGCCAAGATCATGCCATTGTACTCCAGCCTGGGCAACAAGAGCGAAACTCCGTTTCGGAAAAAAAAAAAAAAAAAATTGCCTGATGGAAATCCTTGTTTAAAACTGAAATGCCTGGAAGAAGAGATTTTCAGCAGAACTAGATAGTGGTGAGGAATCCAGATTTTCAAATTCCTTCAGTCTTATGTTACAAATTTCATTTCTCTTCCTCCATATGAGAAGTAAATAATATGATCTGATTTTAAAACAATATAGTGAAGAATGTTAACACTAACCAGGTCAAAATCTAGGGTATTCCATTTTACTTTTCTTTTTCTTTCTTTTTTTAGACAGAGTCTCGCTCTGTCGCCTAGGTTGGAGTGTAGTGGTGTGATCTCGGCTTACTGCAACCTCTGTCTCCCAGGTTCAAGTGATTCTCCTGCCTCAGCCTCCCGAGTAGCTGGGATTACAGGTGCATGCCACCACGCCCACCTAGTTTTTGTATTTTTAGTAGAGACAGGATTTTACCATGTTGGCCAGGATGGTCTCGATCTCCTGACCACATGATCCACCCACCTCGGCCTCCCAAAGTGCTGGGATTACAAGCATGAGCTACGGCACCTGGCCTCCATTTTTACTTTTCAAATACTATTACAGCCTATACCACCACTTCCTAATCAAGTCTCCAAAGCCAAGAACCACTTCAATATCAGTTGAAAAAAAGTTTTACCTAATTATCTTCATTCCCTACTTTGAATTGACCAACCATGTATCTTTTTCTGGTTTTATCAAAGGGGCTGCCAGGACAAAAGCACATCCAATTTTAAGTAGGTTTTAGTTAGCAGACTTAAAATTGATCATGCATTTTAGTTTCAGTAACTTGCAATTTCTATACCCTTTGATAATTCACTTTAAAGAGCAAGCCATCTTTAATGACAAGGCTTAAAAGAGATGACCTTTCTGAACAAAATATGAAAGCTCAGAAGAGATAGTTCTTTTAAGGAAACTATGAATTAAAATGACCTTGTGTTCTGAAACTTTTCTCCCACCATTTTTGATGTTTTACCTTTCCTTTTTACTTAGAAAGAAAGCTAAAACACCACTGCCTTCTATGGATGGTGATGCACTTCAATAAGAGAGCTGTTAATTGTTAATTCCAACTCACAGTTCCTTCTGTCTGCACTGTCTCTACAGATGCCTTTAATGAGGTTGCTCACCACTACAAGCATGTACCCGTTTCTGAAGAAATCTCTGTTGATATGTGACATTACAGGATAATGTTTGAATCTGAGCTATTTCCCTTGAATCACAGTCAATTCTTTTGTACGGTCTTAGAAGCAAGTCCATCATTCTCTGTTCCCTCTTAGTCTTCCTGTTTTCTTCATTATGCCCCTGATGGCTGCCCTCTGTGAAGTTCATTGTTGAGTGGGGAGGCTGCAAAATCAGAGCTCAGACCCCTGAAAGGGCGCACTGCTTGGTGATGCAGAAATGGTGGACTTGAACAAAATTGTGACATACGTGGATGACTGAATAGCTAACTTTGCTGTTCGCCCTTCTCTTCCCTGACCCCATAAGTGGATGACAACAAACACCAAGAACCCAGGGTTGCAGAGTGTTTCTTCTGCTTGGCTTGTTCCAAACCCTTTACCAACCACTACCTGTTGACAATTACTTGTTGGAATAGAAAAAGCACAGGTGATGACTCCGGTACAGCAGCCAATAATGATAACTTGAGATGTAACAAAATTAGGTACTTGTGATGAACAATTGATCTTCCAGCAGATAAAAGAACGGATGGAATCTTAGATGATTTTATAATAAGGCACGGTGTTTATAATTTATTTCCTGAGCACTAGTTTTTTTCTCCCAGTAGCCATTTCTATAATCACCGCTCAACTCAGTAAGGAATTTCAAACATGTCAAATGCAATTTTTCTTTCTCTTCCTTTATCAGAGAATGTTCACAAAGACATTAGTGTCAACTATCCATTCCTATCACATCCAATCAAAGTGACCTAAAGTTTCATTCCCTTTACTCCCAGACATACATGACATGGTTCAGAAAGGAAACAAAGGTTCACCAGTGTTTGTAATTTCATAACCCTTGAAATAAGGAAAAGAAAGAATGGCAGGCAACCTTCCAAAACACCTACTGATATTTACTCATGGAAAATAAATAGTCTTGAGTGGGAGTTCCAAAGCCAGCATTCAACACAATTCACAAAGTATTTTCACCTCAAGCAGCTAATAACTTTACTAATGAAATCTGGTGAGCTTCAACTTGTTTTCCATGGTCTGTACAGAAAGAAGTACTTAACAGGAATCCTGCAGGAATCTTTCCCTTCAGACTAAATCATAGTCTGAGTACCAATAATCCTCATTTGTTTTAATAGTGTCTGCAATGATTTTGCTTTTTCCTAAATATTCTTGAAACCAGTACTATAATTTATTGTATATGCAGGAAAAAGCTCATCTTCCAAAGGTCACAGACTTCTATTCCTGGAGGAGGTGTCAGGGTATCTGAACATTACCAGTAGCCCCACAGAGATGAGTTAGTGCAAGAATCCCAGGCCTCCTACTGATGGCCACAGCCCAGTCCTGTTTATGCCAATTCTCGCCCTGACTTTGGAAGTGGCTGTAAAACCTGTTACTTCCTTATCATCTTCCTGGCTCAGTTACAGTACAAAAAGGGGTAATTAATCCTTGGGCTGCAAACAACAGACTTGGGTGTGGGAAAGAGAAAAGAATTTTGAAAAAGTGTAAATAAACGTTGTGCCCCGTCCTTTTACAGTAAACCAGAGTATTACAGCCCCGCCCATGGGCCAGATTTTTAGAGAGCTCAAAATGCCCATGGCACACACCACAATGCAGTTGAAAGAATCTGGAGCATCCATTCACTCATTCACCGCAATTCAAAATTTCCTTGGCAGATGGGTTGACCAATCATCGCAGAACAGCTCTTGGGCATTTGGGTGGGGAGAGGGACCCTGACTTCACCATCCACTCATGGAAGTAACACCATGTGGTGCCCACATGCAAACCGGACCAAGTAAAGCATATTCTGTGGCTACTTGCCAATGTGTCGTGTCCTCATAACCTCACCTCACATTTTTTAGGCTTTCTTAAGGATCATCGATTGATATAATGAAAACAACCACCATAAAAAGGCAGATCAAGAAAGTAACAATAAAACCACAGCAGCTATCTAAAATTGTCACACCATATTCTGCCTCTAGGGTTCCAGGACGTGACTGGAGACCAATGAGACAAATACTTGGACTGATATCAGATGATCCAGCAATTTTATCCTAAACACCAATTCATGCACTAATTATGGATTTGATTGTTGACATGATATAAGGTATATTTTCCCGAAGTATTTGAGATTGCTAGCATTTGCTGGGGAAAAATACCATATATATGTCACATTTATTTTAGCAAATGAGGTTCAATAAAAAGTAGAAATAAACCTGATAAGTACAAAATAATATTTTAATAATATACGAACATGAACATGAAAACAGTGTAAACAGGTCAGAATTTTTGATATGATACTATAAACGTGATTTTGATCGTACGCAACTAGTAAAACTCTATGCAAAAGGATTAACAAGGCGTATCATAAGAAATCATTTCTTTGCCCAATATAAGCAGTTCTCAGCACATACTCAAATGCACACAAACATGAAAATCAAAAATAATGGAATGTTAAAAAAATAACTTAGGCAGACACAAATAAAACCACCCCACTAGTGTATGAATGATGCATGTTTTTATGATCTTAATTACATTTAAGGATTTTAAAAATGCCACTGATCTCACAGTTTACAATATCCAAATCTTCAAACCTGCTGGAGGAAGCCCACAGCGCAGCCTGGAAATTGTATCCATTGCATTCTCTTGTGCAGTTACCTGTAAACCAAAAATCACAGTCACGACTTTCTCTAGGTTTAACAGGTATGTCAATCAAAAAATAAGCTCCAATTCTGGAGAAGTTGATAGGGGTTGAAAAGGATATTTAATATCAAAATTTCATCATTTATGCTTATCTATAAGGGATCAAATCTTACTGACACCAAGCAAACAGAACCTTTTGAAAAATGTGTGATCCACAAGATCTTTCCTTTTAATTCAAAGCCAAATAAGTAGTTCAGTCTTTCACTGCACAAACAGGGTGTTTGATGGAATTACAGGAGGTAAACATAATCTGTGTTAGTGATGTCACTGGGAACCTTTGACTACAAAAGGTCTCATGCATCCGCAAAAAGAGCACTGAGGGTACTCAAGTCACTGTGAGTGCTGGATCACTGAGCTGTTGATCTATTCTGGTCTGGAGAACAACGCCAAACCCTTAGGGGAAAGGACTTTGAAGATGTGAGCTATCCTAGCAAGCACTGCAACATCTCTCTATCTTAAAGGAAGATTATGTCTCCTTCACTCCATCACTGGGCCTCAAGACGTCTTGTCCTCTTGTCCAGGTAAGGCCTGGACTTGCCATGCCCCTGCAGATCCTCTCATCTTTCTTTTTTCGAGACAGAGTCTTCCTCTGTTGCCCAGGCTGGAATGCCGTGGTGTGATCTCAGCTCACTGCAACCTCTGCCTCCCAGGTTCAAGCAATTATCCTGCCTCAGCCTCCTGAGTAGCTGGGATTATAGGTGTGTGCCACCACACCTAGCTAATTTTTGTATTTTTAGTAGAGACAGGGTTTCACCATGTTGGCCAGGCTGGTCTTGAACTCCTGAGCTCAGGTGATCCTCCTGCCTTGGCCTCCCAAAGTGCTGGGATTACAGGAGTGAGCCACCGTGCCCAGCAGATTCTCTCATCTTGTTCTGACAGTACAGACTAAGCACTGGGATGAGAAGGGGGGTGACTTCTTAAAGACATGCTACTTACTAAAAACAAGTCTTTTTCAAAACTTGTATTATGTCCAAGCATTTTAATAAAGACAAAGGCCAAACGAGGAGGCTTACAGGTGCCACAACACAAACTAACCAGGAGACACCTGCTTATGGGCTGTACCTTCTGCCTTGGTATGTAGTCAGTTCTTCTTGAAGGATGGAGGCTCTCTTTTGCAGAAAATTAACCTAGAAAAGACACCTTGTGTGAGAAGAGGTGGACATGGCTTACATGTCAATATTGTGCAAATAGTATGGTACGATTTTATTTAAATTCAGATAATTCCCTAGATAAAACTCAGAGGATTTGTTGAATGTCAATGTTGTGTTTTTTACATTTGGTCACATCTCATCCTTATTGAAAATCCGTCAGATACGACAGAATAAAGTTCAAACTCCTCATTGCAGCGCCATTTTGATGTGGCCCACCCCCATCACTGTGGCTTTACCTGTCCTCATGCCCTGTCCACCACTGCTGTTTCTACACCATGTCTTTCTCACTCCGTCGCTCTTTGGCCCAGGCCATTTTCTCTCTTTGGAACACTTGTCTTTCTGTCTCCTATTCATCCTCCACCATTTGGTTTAAATGTCATCTCTCCTGTGGAATCGTTCAACTCCTCCCCAACTGCTCCCCGCCTCCTAGCCCCAGGCAAAGCCAGTGGTCCCCTGCTCTGTGTTCCTCCCTTCTATTACTGATACTTCTCACACTGCTTTGTGGGTATTTGTTTTCATATGTCTTCCCTAAACCTGAGAGCTTCTCTTGGGCAAGAATGACTTTTCTGTCTCTCTACCCCAGTTTCTTTTACAGGGCTGGGCATGTGGCTGGTTTCACTAGCTGTTGAATGAATGGAGGAGTGAGTGAGTGTAAAGAAAATTACTGCTTTCTGGAAATCTTAGTCCATCCTAGGGATTCCCTGAGGTTGGAGAGACAGAACTTCATAGTGGAAAGACCCTGAGCTTTGTCTGGAGTTAGGCCAACTTGGGTTCAATTCCTGGCTTGCCATTTGTGGCTCTAGGAAAATTACTTAAGCTCTTGATGCCTAACCTGTGAAACGGGGTTAATGACAGCTACTTCCCAGGGTTATGAGGATGACATGAAACAACTAGAGAAACCACCTAGTGCAGAGCTCATAGCAGGTACAATTGCCAGACCACCATTCTTAGGGGGCTGGAGGAAACTGCGTTGTTTAGCATATTGTCTTCAATCAGATCTTTACAAAGCATTTGATTATTGTGAAGCATACATTTCTATACTATTAAAGATGCCTGTATCAGGCGTGCATTCAAAAGTACCTTACACAACCCAATATAAATGGTTTGGGGCTAACTTATACCATGGCTTAATGTAATCAAGAGTCAGTGGTATTTGATCGTTTCAGAATTGTTTATTCTTGTGTCTTTGGTCTGAACTGAAACCATGGCAACGGTTGATCCCGAAACATAGTTATGCAAGAGAATACAGCTGGCAGAACAGAAAATGTGCTTGAAAGAGAAGAAAACACAGTCTTTCTAAATGGGTGCATATCAAAGTGGTCCTCCTGGTTTTGCTGATTTGTATGGCACCCTCGTCTTCATTTTATCCAATTGCTCAAGTGACCCATAGGACAATTGATAATTTTGACAGATGCAGGGACTACACTGATTCAACTTCCCTCCCCCAACCATGCTCTGTAATCGGAATTCCAACAATTCTCAAAAAACACAGGCACCTGTGCTTTCAAACTAAATTTGCTCACTGTATGGTCTGTGACTCCTCCGTGCAGCTGCCAACTCTGAGGCCCTATCGCAGCTGGCAGTACTCTCTTTCTGGGTCAGCCTGCAGTTTTAGGAGGCTGAAGTGGCTTTTATTACAGTGAAATGATATGAATGATAATAGAAGTCCTGCAGGTAGTTTTCAGATTTCTTTTTTTTCCCTCTTCCTAAAAAAACCCCTCTGAAGGCATCAGGTCCTACCTAGCTGACACTATCTGTAGCTCACCTACAAACTTAATGGGTAAACCACACCTGGAGTGGAGCTTTTCATGTAAATAAAGATTACTTAACCCTTTGTATGTTCCCATTCTCCTCCAGTACTTATTTTTATATGCAGGCATGAGCAAATTTCATAGCCCATAGAAGCAATCGGAAACGGTAGCATATGGATTGAGATTATGAACATTTCATTATCAGATTAGAGACTTTTTACTAGGGGAATATAAAAGGAGCAGCTAAAATGTGTTCCACATTTTATCTTACATATTATAAATAGATAACGTGGATATCATCAAACCATATCATTTATTTTATTCATAAATATATTTATTAAGCACCTGTTATGTGCCAGGCACAGTACTTGATACAGGGAGTAAAGAAATACTTTCTTGGCCGGGCGCGGTGGCTCAAGCCTGTAATCCCAGCACTTTGGGAGGCCGAGACGGGCGGATCACGAGGTCAGGAGATCGAGACCATCCTGGCTAATACGGTGAAACCCTGTCTCTACTTAAAAATACAAAAAACTAGCCGGGCGACGAGGCGGGCGCCTGTAGTCCCAGCTACTCGGGAGGCTGAGGCAGGAGAATGGCGTAAACCCGGGAGGCGGAGCTTGCAGTGAGCTGAGATCCGGCCACTGCACTCCAGCCTGGGTGGCAGAGCAAGACTCCGTCTCAAAAAAAAAAAAAAAAAAAAAAAAAAAAAAAAAAAAAAAAAAAAAAAGAAATACTTTCTTTCCCTCATGGAATTTTTCTTTTTTTTTTTTCTCGGCTCACTGTAAGCTCCGCCTCCCGGGTTTACGCCATTCTCCTGCCTCAGCCTCCCGAGTAGCTGGGACTACAGGCGCCCGCCATCTCGCCCGGCTAGTTTTTTGTATTTTTTAGTAGAGACGGGGTTTCACCGTGTTAGCCAGGATGGTCTCGATCTCCTGACCTCGTGATCCACCCGTCTCGGCCTCCCAAAGTGCTGGGATTACAGGCTTGAGCCACCGTGCCCGGCCAACCCTCATGGAATTTTTCAAGGAAAAAATATGTCTGAAACTTCAAAGTGGGCTGGGCACGGTGGCTCATGCTTGTAATCCCAACACTTTGGGAGGCTGAGGTGGGTGAATCGCTTGAGGTCAGGAGTTCGAGACCAGCCTGGCCAAGATAGCGAAATCCCGTCTCCACTATAAATACAAAAATTAGCTGGGCGTGGTGGCATGCGCCTGTAATCCCAGCTACTTGAGAGGATGAGGCTGGAGACTCGCTTAAACTTGGGAGGCAGAGGCTGCAGTGAGCCAAGATGGCACCACTGAACTCCAGCCTGGGTGACAGTGAAATTCCATCTCAAAAAAATGAAAAAAAAAAATAAAATTCGAAGTGTATTGGAAATGTGAATACACAAACTCTTTCTCATGATACCAACAATATGTAAAACAGTCAAACAATACAGAAGTATGTAGCAAAAATATGTTACAAGTTTTCTTACATCATGAACCGCATCAAGAACCACACACTTCTTTTTTTTCTTTTCTCTTTTTTTTTTTCTTTTTTTTAGATGGAGTCTTGCTCTGTCACCCAGGCTGGAGTGCAGTGGTGCAATCTCAGCTCACTGCAACCTCTGCCTCCCAGGTTCAAGTGATTCTCCTGCCTCAGCTTCCTGAGTAGCTGGGATTACAGGCATGCACTACCACGCCTAGCTAATTTTTGTATTTTTAGGAGAGACAGGATATCACCCTGTTGGCCAGGCTGGTCTCAAACTCCTGATCTCAGGTGATCCACCTGCCTCTGCCTCCCGAAGTGCTGGGATTACAGGCGTGAGCCACGGCACCCAACCATATTTCTTTTTCTTTTCTTTTTTTTTTTTTGAGACAGAGTCTCGCTCTGCCGCCCAGGCTGGAGTGCAGTGGCCGGATCTCAGCTCACTGCAAGCTCCGCCTCCTGGGTTTACGCCATTCTCCTGCCTCAGCCTCCCGAGTAGCTGGGACTACAGGCGCCGGCCACGTCGCCCGGCTAGTTTTTTTTTTTTTTTTTGTATTTTTTAGTAGAGATGGGGTTTCACCGTGTTAGCCAGGATGGTCTTGATCTCCTGACCTCGTGATCCGCCCGTCTCGGCTTCCCAAAGTGCTGGGATTACAGGCTTGAGCCACCGCGCCCGGCCCATATTTCTTTTCTTTTTTGAGACAGAGTCTTGTTCTGTCACCCAGGCTGGAGTGCAGTGGTGCGATCTCGGCTCACTGCAACCTCTGCCTCCCGGGTTCAAGTGATTCTCCTGCCTCAGCCTCCCAAGTAGCTGGGAATATAGGCATGGGCCACCATGCCCAGCTAATTTTTGTATTTTTAGTAGAGACGGGATTTTGCCACGTTGGCTAGGCTGGTCTCAAACTCCTGACCTCAAAAGGTCTGCCTGCCTCGGCCTCCCAAAGCACTAGGATTATAGGCATGAGCCACCACGCCCAGCCAAGAACCATGCATTTCAACAACAACTATTTAACCTAATTGTTTGAATACCTTGTCATTATTTTGCCTTGAACATAGAATGTATCTTGTTATCTCTAACGACCATGTAAAATACACCAGAATAAAAGTGCTTCTAACATAACTGTGCTTTCAATTTCTTTGCACTTCTACACAGTGAGGAATCAGCCATATGCTAAGTGATGGCATTTCGGACCTGAAATCAAGAATAAAAGAATGAGGCTATATTGAAAGGTAGACTGTAAATGAATTGATGTTACAACTGACTGAACTTTTCAATTTTAAGGGTGCTTCAAAGAAATTCTTATTGAGACAATGAGTTATTAAACAAGAAAAAAATTTTTAAAAAAATGAAAACAATTTATCCTGAGTAGCAAGTTTTACAATGACATCACATTGATTTCTGGCATCAATTTGGAATCAGATTTCTTTGCAAGTTTCTTTTCAGAGTATGCATATCACCTAGTCCTTGGAAAATGCCTTGATTCTAGTAATTACCTGTGATTTTAGGGAGGAAATGGTGTCTTCAAGTTCTTGTCTTAGGGATGCTGGCATCAACCCTTTCAATTTTGTTTCATATTCTTGTCGTATGTAAGTTATCTAAATTGGAAAAAAATTAAGAGTTATCTTTTTACCACATAAATGATTGTTTTGAAATTAAGAAGTCCCAGAATAGTATCTGTTCATCACAATGAAAGGTTTGTTACATACGGTCAGAAACCAGACAATAAAGATGAAATAAGAAGAAGAGTTAAAAACTCAAAAGGCTACCCAGCCTGACCCCGTGACTCTGAGAGACACAGTCCCTGTAACAATGCTTTCTTTTAAATCCTTGTGAACACAATTTTCAGCATCTGATAAGTAAAATCATTGTTTTCTCCTCTTCACTCATGAGGTTCCCCACTATGCCAGCCCTGCAGCCTCTCCTTGATCAGGATGTGAACTCCAACCATACTAAGCTGTGATCTGAGGACAACTCATAGCATGTCTCTGCTTTGGTTAACATACTCCTTGAGGGTGTGGTGGCTCACGCCTGTAGTCCCAGCACTTTGGGAGACTGAGGTGGGCAGATCACTTGAGCCCAGGAGTTTGAGACCAGCCTGGGCATCTCTAAAAAATATATAAAAATTAGCTGGGCATGGTGGTGCACATCTGTAGTCTCAGCTACCTGGGAGGCTGAGGTGGGAGGATCCTTTGAGCCCAGGAGGTCAAACCTGCAGTGAGCCAAGATCGGGCCACTGCACTCCAGTCTGGGTGACAGAGTGAGACTTTGTCCCCAAAAACCCCCCAAAAAATCCCTATTCCCCCAAACTGACAGGTAGTTGGGGCACTAAGTGTGATTCATATGATTGTGAAGACATGAATGAAGGAGAATCTGCAGAGCGGTGTCTCCAACCCCCTTTGACACAAGTAGACAGGTAGAGTGCACTGGGCATAGGAAGGTTCCTGGTTCCCTTCTGCCTCCTGAATACTGTCGGGCCTGTGTTTAACTAACTGATGCTCACTGGGCTAGTAAAAAAAACAGGTTGGTGGCTCATCCCATTCATCTCTCTCAAGGCTAAAGGGGTGAGTGAGAGGGTAGAAGAAAAGCCTTTGGAAGAATATGCCTGAGCAGGATGATGTGCATGGATGAGGCATGAATATGCATGTGTAGATACTGGTGCCTTCTTCCAGCTGTGTTTCTGCATTTCTCTTCCTCCTACTATGAGATATGATAGAATTAATTATTTTTAAAATCTGTTGCATGTGCTGTGCATGACTTAACCAACATTAAAGCTGAGTTGCAGTGTATCATACCAAGTGATTCATCACACACACCTGGAAATAGGCAATATACTATGAAAATTGTGCACAACTGAGTTGAGTTGGATAGGCCTATCAATTTGCTGAAGATAATTTAAAATGAACAGTCTTTAAGACCCAACTTTTCTTACACTAAACTGAATTAAGGAAGAAATGTGCTTAACAATTCATTTCATTACCGACTACAATCCTGTGGCCACTGTTCTAGAATACAAATTTTCAATTTTTGGCAAAGTGCTTTTTTTGGGATATGCTATAATCCTGTGACTTATACTTAAAGGAAAAAAAGAAATAATAAAATATGATCTCTCCCACAGATGCAAAGTCTTTGCTGATGAAATATCTGTTGATTCTCCTATCTATTGATTTTTCTCATCTTCTCTTCTTCAACTTACTTCCAAGTGAGCCAGTTCCAGCTACTCACATACTTGAGTCAGTTAGCTGACTCAAACGAAGGAAAAATGCAACGCAAAACACATGCTTTATAAACCAGACCTCAGGGTAACATTTATTGAGGGTTCGTGGGTTATATATAGATTATTGTTTTTTTTCTATCACTCAACACTGGCTCTGGAAGTTTGAGTTTCAACTCTTTTAAAAACATCTCATGCACGCCCTATTCCCTTTTTAAACAAATTTTATTCTGTGTTTTATTACTGAAATACATTGTCCTACCCATCCCACCCCAGAGTAAAAATCTCACCCAGGCTCCCTATTTCTTTCCCTCATCCCCTCTTCCCCACACCATCCCGGGACAAATGCTCCAGGGTTCCCTGCCCACTGGTCATTCTGGAGTGTGTCCATTGGGTAGTAATGTGGAAACCACCAGGGCCTTTGTGGAGAAAATGGAGGGGGCTGAAGGAGTCCCAAGAGGGGCTTATTTCAGGGCCTTGGATCCTTGCTCATAGACGAGCTTGATCTTATCATCTAGACAGGTGGAGGCAGATTTTTCCTGAGCATAGGCATTGCTCAAGTACCGATGCACGCCACGGAAGGCCTCAGGGATGGTGAATCCCTGGTACTTTTTTTTTTTTTTCTTTTGAGATGGCATCTCACTCTGTCGCCCAGGCTGGAGTGCAGTGGCGTGATCTTGGCTCACTGTAATCTCTGCCTCCCAGGTTCCAGCAATTCTTTTGCCTCAGCCTCCTGAGTAGCTGGGATTACAAGTACGTACCACCACACCTGGCTAATTTTTTTTTTTGTATTATTATTATTATTTTTTTAGTAGAGACGGGGTTTCAACTTGTAGGCCAGGCTGGTCTTGAACTCCTGACCTCAAGTGATCTGCCCACCTTGGCCTCCCAAAGTGCTGGAATTACAGGCATGAGCCATGACACCCGGCCCCCCGGCACTTCTTACACAACACTTGTACTATGTGGAGCTTTGACAACAGGCTGCAGTCAGCCAGGGTGAGCTCATTGCCATCCAGAAACTTCCTCTGAGAGATGCCTTCATCTTCAGCACTGGTTTCATCCACTTCTTCTGGGTCAGGGGATGTTACGTAATTGTCTAAAACCTTCAGGGCTTTCAGGAGTCCCTTCTCCAGACTGTCATTTAGTGCTGGGTTTGAATTTCTGATGTAAGCAGAAAATCTGGCAAATATGTCCAGCTCAGCTGTGTTGGACTCAGGGTTCAGAGCTGCCAGCTTGGGGTACCTGGGAGGGCACAGCACTGCCTACAGAAATTCCTCAGTCTTGTTGGTGCCCTTGTGCTCTTCCATGCCATACAGCAGGAATGGGAGCTGCCCTTCTGGGTACAGCTTTTGCACTATCTTGGTCTGCCTCTTGGTGTCAATGATGGTGACACTGAAGGTGACTCCCTTGAACCACAGCACCATGAACAGTCTCTAGGAGAAGGGGCAGTTCCCAATCTTGACCCCATCACTGCCAGCCTTCATGAACAATTCAACTTGCAGTTGTTCTTCAGCTATGGTTGCGCTAGGGACCAGAAAATGGCCATAGCTGGGGGAACTGGGGCATGCACTATTTCTTACATCCTTATCTGTTTAGAATGTCTATCTGTTTTCCTAAGCTGGCACTCAGCAAGAAGGCCATGTTCCATTTGACTGCCAAGATGGTGAAGCCCAATGATGAGAAGCCAGACAAGTTCAAGTCTGGCATTTTCCAGGGTCTTCTGAAGCTGGAGATGGCTTAGCTCGGTTGCATTTACAATGCAGTCCTTGAGGATTTGGTCTTCTCACATGAAACTGGATGGCAGTCAGCTCATAAAGGTTCATTTGGACAAAGCACAGCAGAACAATAGGGAACACAAGGTCAAAACTTTTTCTGGTGTTTATAAGAAGCTCATGGGCAAATATGTTGATTTTGAATTTCCAGAATTTCAACTGTAAACACAAATTATAAAGTATATTCACAGTAAAAAAATAGAACAAAGCCTATCCATTGCCTTTGTATTTAAAAGACAACTTTGCTGGGTATAAAACTGCTTCAATCCCACTTTCTTTCTCTCATAACTTTGTGAACACAAAGATCAAGTTAGCTAGGCATGGTGGTGTGCACCTATAGTCCCAACTACTTGGGAGGCTGAAGTGGGAGGACTACTTGAGCCCCTCAGAACATTTCTCCAGTGTTTTCTGGCATTACATATTGCCATGGTAAAGTCTGAGGCCAATCTGTTTTTTTTTCATGTTGAATATAACTTTCTTTTTCTGCTTGGATGCTATGATTTTCTTTTTCCTTCATTTAGTAACTTCACTGGGAAATGCTTTGATACTAATTATTTTATATTAATTTTCCTGAGACATTGTATGTGCCCTTTCTACCTTTACATTCCATTATTTGAACAAAAGTTTCCTTTGTTAGAAGGATTATTTGTATTTGACTATATATATATCTTTTCCTGTTGGTTCTCTTCTTCAGAGACAAAAATTTTGCGAATGTTGGCTCTTCTTTGACAATCTCCCATAACATTTTCTCTATTATTATTTTTACTTTCATATCATTTCATTTTGAGACAGGGTCTTGCTATGTTGCCCAGGCTGGTCTCCAACTCCTGGACTCAACCGATCTTCCTGCCTCAGCCTCCTGAGTAGTTGGAATTACATGCATGCATCACTGCACCAAACTCTTCTTATCATTTTATATCTATTTTATATTTTCATTTCATTTTATATAATAGCCTCTAGCCTAATTACTATATTTCCTTGGATGGTTTTAGTTATGATTTTCCTATTTTGTTTCATCTACTATGGTTTCAATCTTTTGCTTTTGTCTACCATTTTTCCTAAGCTCTGAGAGATCACTTTTCATCTGTCTGTTGACTTATATCATCTTTAAATATCTCCTTTTTCCTACTTCTCTATCGCCCTCCACCATTTTCCTTGAGAGATGTCTAAATGTGTTTTGTGAATGCTTTGACACTGTGAAGAGCTGTTATAAAGAACTATAATTAGTCTGAACTTTCCTACTGTAATTTTCCATTTGATATACAGCACATTATTTGCTTACATTCTTTCTTCTCCTCTCTTTTAATCCAGCAAAGATCATATGCTAGTTCCTTTTTCCAAAAGAAAAATTACACCTCATTTTTGAATGGAACCAGCTATTTGCTGAGAGTTGAGGTGTGGCGGGGGTAGCTGGGGTCAGGCCACAGCTATGATTTGGTTTTGTTGTCTTCGTTACTCTTTGACCAAATCTATGATTTCATTTGCTCTGGGGGCCTATGTCCCTCAGTTTTCAAGCACTTTGGAGGTCACAGCCAAGTACTTAAGCCCTTTGGTTCATGCTCATGGCTGGTTTCTCCTGACTCTCCTTCCTCCCGCCCTGCCCACTATTCACATATGATGGTTTCTCTCTAGTAGGAGGCTAGGCCATTGAGAGTAGAAGATTGAGTGTGTCCAAGGTTGCTCTTTGATCACCATTATTCCTTCCATCACTTTTCAAATTCAGAAGTTACATTTTCCAACATTTATTGAAGATTCGTGCATTCATACTTCCTGTCTATTCCTTTATTCTTTTGTTTTTGTGATTTTAGTGAATTTGAATGAATTTAAAATAAGCCTCTGGAAAATATGAAATTACCTCATGTATGAGTGAGACTTGTCAACTGGGAAAATATTACTACCCTGAATCCTTAAGCTCAAATGCTGAATTTAAAAATCATTATATAAAGCTGAATCCTGTTACTTTAATAAAGTCATGAAAAACTTTAACTAATCTGTTTTCATTCTATGAGGTTAATAAAGTTACCACCAGCAAACATTTACTGAGGACTTTTTGTGTTGACTCTCCATGTTTTATATGGACTTAATCCTTCTGATGACCCAATAAGGGAAGCACAGAGAGGTAAAACATGATTTGAACTTAGGTAGTCTGACTCTCAAACACATATTATTGTCCACTTTGCTCTACAGTTTCTTAAATAATCCTTCTAAATGCTGAGCTGATTTGTCCACCCCAGGGGGAAGAGAATGCCAGAGACACGTGCATTAGAGGAGTCTTTGCTACCACGTTCTAGTGCTCTCACCAGCACAACAGGGCCCAGGGACAGGGGATGGGGTGTTGAACTGCAGTGTTTCCAGACATCCATCTAGTCATCAATCTTTTTAAAAAAGTGACAACCATGAAAACAACAACTGGTTCCAGAGGACTCCCCACACCTTCCTACTGATTTTAAAATTTTAGCTTACTACGGATTTATATATGACCAATTGGAGAAAACCTCTACAAATGCAATATACATGTCTGACCTGAAAGTTCCACAAATTCCCCAAAGAAGCACATATTCAAAATCCAACCAGTGAAGGATACATGTAAATTTGTCATATGGCAAAATGACAAAAGAAAAAGAAATAGTTTATATTCCTATATAGCACTCTTGATTCTTGTGACCTTTTTTTTTGAGACTGAGTTTCGCTCTTATTGCCCAGGCTGGAGTGCAATGGCACGATCTCGGCTCACCGCAACCTCTGCCTCCTGGGTTCAAGTGATTCTCCTGCCTCAGCCTCCCGAGTAGCTGGGATTACAGGCATGCACCACCATTCCTGGCTAATTCTGTATTTTTAGTAGAGACGAGGCTTCTCCATGTTGGTCAGGCTGGTTTCAAACTCTCGACCTCAGGTGATCCACCTTCCTTGGCCTCGCAAAGTGCTGAGATTACAGGCATGAGCCACTCTGCCCAGCCTTTTTTTTTAATTTAATTTTTTTATTTTTATTTAATTTTATTTTTTAAGAGACAGGGTCTTGCTCTATCACCTAGGCTGGAGTGCCATGGCACAATCACGGCTCACTGCAGCCTCAACCCCCCGAGGTTCAAGCAATCCTCCTGCCTCAGCCTCCCGAGTAGCTGGGACTACAGGTGTGTGCCACCATGCCCAGCTAATTTTTTTTTTCCCCCGTATGGTTTCTCACTATGTTGCCTAGGCTGGTCTCAAACTCCAGGGCTCAAGTGATCCTCATGCCTTGGCCTCCCAAAGTGCTAAGATAATAGGCATAAGCCACCATGCCTGGCTTTTGCTACTGCTTTTTTTTTTTTTTTTTTTTGAGACGGAGTCTCGCTCTGTCGCCCAGGCTAGAGTGCTGTGGCCGGATCTCAGCTCACTGCAAGCTCCGCCTCCCAGGTTCCCGCCATTCTCCTGCCTCAGCCTCCCGAGTAGCTGGGACTACAGGCGCCCGCCACCTCGCCCGGCTAATTTTTTACATTTTTTAGTAGAGACGGGGTTTCACCGTGTTAGCCAGGATGGTCTCGATCTCCTGACCTCGTGATCCGCCCCCACCTCTGACCCAGGCTGTGTTTAAGGGGAAACAATGAGGTAATGAGAACTTTTACTTATGGACTATTCATGAATTTGGAACTGCCGAAACAATCTGGCCTTACAACAGACCATGAAGCAAGATGAGGTTGAGTGGAGTTAAGCAAAGGGTTTGATGGACACACTATTCCTTTGATTCAAGATCAAAAGTTTTACACATACATGTATTTTATCATTATATATGAATATTAAATTCATTAGCATAAAGTATCTTATTATACCAGTGTGATGTCTATTAAACACTAAGGTATTCAAAGGCTGTTCTGCTGCGGCTCATTTCCATCCTCTCTCCATTCCCACCATCCTCAAAAAGCACTGTGGATAATTACGTGCTCTTCCATGTCCCTCAACCACATCGCACCAAAGAGAGGGGCTTCCCTCTCTCCACCACGGTTACTTCTCTCTCTACCTTCCTTCATCTTCTTTCCCTTAGCAAAATAAAATTAGGAAACCCACTCAGGACACTGTGATAATGACATTTCTATAATTAGTAATAAGACTCCTGTAAGCTGAGTGGAAATGGGGTCTTTATAACATGGTGCCCACGTGACTAACAGGCCGTGCCCTGCTCCGTGGCAACAGTCTGCCTGCTCTTCCCTCCAAGGCATGGCACTGACACTATGATTCCCTTAACTTTTAAAGTAAACTGTGAAGACCAAGACCATCCCTAACTAGAGTTTCATGTTCCAATCAAGTAAAACTGAAATGATGGGTAATCAGACAAATGCTCATTTGCATAAATAAGAGACTACAAAGTGTATGGAATGTGCAGTTGACTTGAGCCAAGGGGTCCCTAGAGATAAAAATTCAAAGTGACATTAGAAAAAGGGAGCCTCGAAAATCTGTAATTTCATTAAAAATAGCGAAGGGAGAACTAAAACATATTTTATGATGTTTTTATTCAAAAAAACACTGTATTGACTGGGCGTGTTGGCTCATGCCTGTAATCCCAGCACTCTGGGAGGCCGAGGCTGCTGGATCACCTGAGGTCAGTAGTTCAAGACCAGCCTAGCCAACACAGTGAAACTCCGTCTCCACTAAAAAATTAGCCAGGCATAGTGGCAGGTGCCTGTAATCCCAGCTACTCGGGAGGCTGAGGCAGAAGAATCGCTTGAAGCCAGGAGGTGGAGGTTGCAGCGAGCCAACATTGCACCACTGCACTCCAGCCTGGGCAACAGAGTGAGAGTCTGTCTCAAAACAAACAAACAAACACTGTATCAACCAGTCATGTCCATATGTCAAAACCATGTCAAATATGTCATCTTGTTTACAATAAAACAAAAACTAAGATAGAAATGTACAGCTCTGTGCAATCAGCTTAGGCACAGGCCTCAAATGCAAGTTATTTTATTGCAAGCTCCAATGTGACCAACACAGAATTGTCTTTTGAGGAGCTGAGAAAAGAGGAACCTCCTATTGCATTGCCACTGGCTTATGCTACAGTAGTTGTTTATATGTCTCTGCATAGTCATTTATTATCACATTTTGAGGTAAGGGTGAAGCAGTTCAGGAAAATAAGTGTGCCTGAGGCCAGGTGTGGTGGCTCATGCCTCTAATCCCAGCACTTTGGGAGGCTGAGGCAGGAGTATCGCTTGAACTCAGGAGTTCAAGACCAGCCTGGGCAACATAATGAGACCTCATTTCTACTGAAAATTAAAAAAAAAAAATCTGCTGAGCATGGTGGCATGCATCTGTGGTCCCAGCTACTTGAGAGTCTAAGGCGGGAGGGTCGCTTGAGCCCAGGAGATCCAGGCTGCAGTGAGCTATGTTTGTGCTACTGTACCCAGCCTGGGCAACTGAACGAGACCCTGTCTCAAAAAAAAAAAAAAAAAAAAAGTGTGACTAATATTACTTTACAAAGCCCAGCAAGCATTTCTGGGGTCAGTTCAGCAGAGAACAAGGGAAACTACGTAAGAATTCTATTAATGTTATCTCCTGAATCTTTCCATTTTGCCACTGGAACCATCCTAGTCCAGAATACATTCAATACATCCATCTTGCATCTGGATGACTGCAATATTGGTAAGTTGGTTTTGCTTTTCAAGCAGAATTTGCTTAACCTTTAAGATCAAAATTAATATCCTGTATATGGCCAACAAGGCCCTGTACTGTCTGGCCCTATTCACCTCCTAACCTGCAACTCCAGAGAGTCACCTGGCCTCTGGAATACTAGACATGTTTGCTTTCTTTCAATTCATTCACCAGTGCCCTGTGAATTAGGATGGTTCTTGTTTTTCTCTGATTCCTCTTTTCTTGTTGTGTGGGTTTTGCCACTGTGTCCATCTGGACCTCTGGATATTGGGGGTCCCTGCTCTGTGGTGATGTCAGGGAGGGTGCAGATCTAGGCACCCAGGGGGAGGGAGTTTGGCCAGGCCTTCATGATGAGGCTGTGTTGGGGCCAACTGACTCTCCTTTAGACAAGTCATAGCCTTGAGTGTGGCAGGCACCAGCTTCATTCCCAAGAATGGGCCCCACACCAGCCCTTGCTTTCAAGCTGCAACCCAGGATCCTGGCACTTTCCTGGCAAGAAGCACTTCTGTCATCCCTAACAGGTTTCCTTCCAGCTGCCTCTGCCTGCTGCTGGGCTCAGTACCTGGAGGCTGTGGCCTCACTCACCACTCAGGTTCTGTTCTGTTTCTACATCACAGAAATGTTCGTCTTGCTTTTAATACCAAATACTGGCTGGGCACAGTGGCTCCTGCCTGTAATCCCAGCACTTTGGGAGGCCAAGGTGGGCAAGAGTTCAAGACCAGCCTGGCCAACATGGTGAAACCTCTTCTCTACTGCAAATACCAAAAAAAAAAAAAAAAAAAAGAAAAGAAAAAATTTGCTGGGCCTGGTGGCAAGCGCCTGTAGTCCCAGCTACTCAGGGAGGCTGAGGCAGGAGAATTGCTTGAACCCAGGAGGCAGAGGTTGCAGTGAGCCAAGATTTTAAAAAATTACATCTTTCTAATTCTCTTTCTCTCTCTCTATAAATATATATATTTTATGTATATATTTTTTATTTCCATGAGGTTTTCGGGGAACAGGTGGTATTTGGTTACATGAGTAAGTTCAGTGATGATTTGTGAGAATTTGGTGCACCCATGGCCCGAGCAGTGTACACTGAACCCAAGTGGTAGTCTTTTATCCCTCACCTCCTTCCCACCCTTTCTCCCTGAGCCCCCAAAGTCCATTGTGTCATTCTCATGCCTTTGCATCCTCATAGCTTAGCTCCCACTTATGAGTGAGAACATATGATGTTTAGTTTTCCATTCCCGAGTTACTTCACTTAGAATAATAGTCTCCAACTCCATTCAGGTTGCTGTGAATGTCATTAATTCATTCCTTTTTATGGCTAAGTAGTATTCTATTGTATGTAGGCCACAGTTTCTTTATCCACTCATCGATTAATTGGCATTTGGGTTGGTTCCACATTTTTGCAACTGCAAATTGTGCTGCCATAAACATGCATGTGCAAGTACCTTTTCCATATAATCACCTCTTTTTCTCTGGGTAGATACCCAGTAATGGGATTGCTGGATCAAGTGATAGTTCTACTTTTAGCTCCTTAAGAAATGTCCACATTGTTTTCCATCGTGACTGTACGAGTTAACATTCCCAGCAGCAGTGCGAACATACTCCCTTCTCACTGCATCCACAGCAACATCTATTATTT
This sequence comes from Trachypithecus francoisi, assembly GCF_009764315.1. Lineage (NCBI taxonomy): Eukaryota > Metazoa > Chordata > Mammalia > Primates > Cercopithecidae > Trachypithecus > Trachypithecus francoisi. Next base: position 41,471,458 of record NW_022681466.1, on the reverse strand, counting down.
TTTGATTATGGTCTTTCCTTCCTTCTTTCCTTCTTCCCTTCCCCTCCCTCACTCCCTCCCTCCCTTCCTCTTTCTTTTTCTTTCTTTCTTTTTTATTTTTGAGATGGTGAAGTCTCACTGTGTCACCCAGGCAGAAGTGCGGTGGCATGATCTGGCTCACTACAAAACTCTGCCTCCCAGGTTCAAGTGATTCTCCTGCCTCAGCCTCCCGAGTAGCTGGGATTAAGGCGTGCACCACCACTACACCCAGCTCATTTTTATATTTTTAGTAGAGACAGGGTTTCACCATGAACTCCTGACCTCAGGTGATCCGCCTGCCTTGGCCTCCCAAAGTGCTGGGATTACAGGTGTGGGCCATCACACCCAGCCAATTATGGCCATTCTTGAGAGTGTAAGGTGGTATACAAATGGCCAAAAATGCTCAACATCACTAATGATCAGAAAAATGCAAATCAAAACCACAATGCGATCTCTTTTTATATTTTATCAATCATTGTAGAGTGTTTGGAACTGAGGGGGTGTCTGGTAATATCCCCTAATAGAGCCATCCAGTAGAAAAGGACAAACTGTTTTGTAATCTTTTGATTTAATGAAGTGTAGGGATTAAGAGCCCAGACGCTGGAACTGGTGTGCCTGGAGCTGGGTCTGAGTTGTGCCCTTAAATCTGTGTGCTCCCAGAAAGAGTAACTTCTCTGTGCCTCAGTTTCCTTATCAGGAAAATAATTTTTCAAGGCCACTGTGAAGATTAGATGATTTAATACCTGTAAAATTTGTATAAGAGTTGCACATAATAAATGTTCAATAAACATTAGTTATCATTATATGACTTAATGGAGATTTTTATTATACATATTTCATATTATGTATATAGTATGAATTATATTTATATATATTCTATTTAGCCAATTCTCTATCATTAGACTTTATTGCTTTTTCCAATTATTTGCAACATTAGAAATCGTTATAGCAAATTATTTGCTTAAATTAATGATTAATTGAGGACTCCATTGAAATGTTTTTGTATTTTTTAGTATCTGTGGATTGAGAAAGTACCTTATCAAAAGCTCCTATGAATTCAGAATCAATTTTAAATGAATTTAGATTTTATAATTTAAAACAATCCATATACATTTGAAAAACAGTAGTGCCTGTTTATCCAGGCTACCAACAATGGCTGGTGAGTGCCTTAGTTTGGGCTGCTATAACAAATACCATAGATTGAGCAGCTTACTCAATAAGCATATATTTCTCACAGTTCTGGAGGCTGAAAGTCCAAGATCAGGGTGCCAACATGGCCAGGTTCTTGGCAAGGGCTCTCCTCCTGCTTCCAGTTTATAGCAATGTGTATGTGGACCTCCCCATATGGCCTTTCCTTGACACGCTCTGCTCTCTCTCTCTCTTTTTATAAAGGCATTCATCTCATTATGGGGCACCTACCTTCATGACCTCATCTAGATCTAATTACCTCCCAAAGGCCACCTCCAAATACCATCACATTGGAGATTAGGGATTTAACACATGAATTTGGGAGGGGACACAAACATTCATTGTATAGCAGTGTGCATACGGATTTTCTCAGATCCTTGTCAGTAACTCTGGCCCATGGGTGGGGAACCATTGCTTCACTGTAAATGACTTAATTTAAGGGAAGGATCTCAGCTCAAAACTCTTTCCAACTGGATTTCCACCAATACATAGGAGGATTAAGGGAAAATAACATATACTTCTACTCATTGTGGATTAGTTTATTCAGAACCTGTTCTCTGAATACCTGGCTTAGCAGAATGTGTTAAGCAAAGTGAGTCTGACTGGTGGCGGGACTGAAGGTGGCAGGAGGAGGGGAGGGAGAACAAGAGGTGACTTTGGAGCATGGCATGTAGTCTGAGGGAGGGTGGACAAGGGCAGGCACTGCAATTGGCCATCTGGTGTAAGAAGAGTGCAGCAAAAAGACACAGGGCTTCTGAAGGGTGGCGAAGGGCCAGAGGAGGTGGGCAGGAACTGGGCACAGGAAGGAGGCTTGCTGGGAGGGATCAGATGTAACATAAACAGGAATGTGGAGGATGTTTCTGAAGGATGGGCCTCTATGCAGCTAAATGTTTTTGCATAGGCTTTTTAGGGGAATGAGTATATTTTGGTTTCAAGAATAAGAATGAGGGCTGGGTGTAGTGGCTCACGCCTGTAATCCCAGCACTTTGGGAGGCTGAGGTGGGTGGATCATGAGGTCAGGAGATCGAGACCAGCCTGGCCAACATGGTGAAACCCCATCTCTACGAAAAATACAAAAATAAGCCAGGTGTGGTGGTGCGCACCTGTAGTCCCAGCTACTTGGGAGGCTGAGGCAGGAGAATCACTTGAACTCAGGACGTAGAGGTTGCAGTGAGCCAAGACTGTGCCACAGCACTCCAGCCTGGCAACAGAGTGAGACTCCATCAAAAAGAAAAAAAAAAGAATAGGAATGAAAGAAATACTAGTAAAAGATGATGCCAAAAAAAATGCTGTAGTACAGGTGAGAAAATGCACCGCCTTCTAAGAAATTCCATTTTTATTGGGGTTAAGGTATCATGTGTTGCCACAGCAACTGCCAAGAAAAATCCATTTTAAGAAAGGTGCTCTGCTGCAGAGCTCATGTACTTTGATTCTGAAATATAAAGTGAAAATGTAAAAATAACTGCAATTTTCTTAACGATCTTAAAAATACTCATTTCCCCCCTTCTTTCAATACCATTTCCTCTTCAGGTACTTTATTCTAACTGGCGTCCTCTCAAACTAAGCACGCAGCGCAATAGGAGTCCTCCGTTCCCTGTTCATAGGAAGCGTTCCACCGCGAGGGAGTGAAGCCTGCTGCTTAACGGGCCTGGGACTCCAAGGCAAGGGGGTGGCTGATGCAGGAAGCAGTTGCCGACCTCTGTTGTTTGAAGGGTGGCATGAACTAGTTTCTAGAAAGGGTTATATTTTCAAGACCATTTTCTGATCCCGTGGAGAGCAAGTTAGCTTTAGCATGAGTGAACGGTTCAAACCTAGCACTTTAATTAGGTTTAGATGCTCTAAATCCAGCTTCAGGTAGTTCAAAAGATTCTCTGACACCAAAAATAAAACAAGGGTCTGGTAAGTCTACCTCTAAGGATTCACACACAGAGAAAAGACAGAAAATGGGTAAGACAGTCGAAGACCAGAAACTTACTAATAAACTGTCTGAATTTGTTCATGAATCAAAGACTTAAATTCTGAATAAGATTGAGGTTGTCACTGGGGCAGCAAAGACTCAGAAGAGGAGCTCAGACAGTGATCCATCCTAAAGCACGAATTACTGCGGAAGCCGGGCCAACAGTGATGGCAAAGGGAACCGAATAGAAGAACAGGCCCTTATCATAAATGCTCCCTCGGATAATATCACTCCTGACACTGAAGATCCAGAACCAAAACCTATGATCATTGGCACCAATAATGTGTTTGAAGTTGGTTGTCATTCCCAAGTCATGAAAATGGGAGATAATAATGTCATTGAATTAAAAGCATATGTAGGCAGAAATGTAATATTGACAAGTGGCTGCCTCACTGGGGCTTGCTGTAACCTAAATACTTTTGAAATCATCCCTGAGAATATGGTGATCTATGGTGCAGACTGCCTGCCTTCGTCGGGTGCAGGCTGAGCGACTGCAGCCCCAGACACTACAGCTGGATTTCTTGATGAAAATCTTGCCAAATTACCACCACCTAAAGAAGACTATGAAAGGAAGCTCAACTCCAGCAAAGAACTAAGAACAGTACATGCCATGAAGATAACATTTTGTCTTTGACTGCTGTCTTTTGAATGGGCCACAGTGTTTATGTACTCTTAGCAATTCACAGAATAATACATATTGACTTCATTTTGTAAAATTGGGTTGAGAGGAGAGTAATGGATTTTCATTGTAACTGTCCTTTGTAATTCATATAAAATGTATTATTTTCCTATAACCTTGCTTCTTTTCTGATAATTGGCAGATTTAGCTTTCTTTTGTTATATAAACTGCTAGCCACAAATTTTAGTTATGTAAAAGACTACCCATGACAAGAAAGGACATATTGTTATGTATTTATATTCTAGCATAGACTAAACTGAATAAAATGCTGGTAACAGGAAAAAAAAATTGAGGTTGTGATGTAAAATAAACATGTGAATATTAAAATTTTGGACAGTATTTTGCATATAAGCAGTACTCTTTACTTCCTGATGGAGATGGCAAAGCTGAAACCATATTACAGAGCTCCTATTAATAAATGTGGCCTTGGGAGGTACTCATTTAGAATTTCACAAGACACATGTAGTGGAGATTTTATTCAGCAGCATTCATTCCAGCATTTACTCCAGCATTATTCACCAGTTTTCTGGTAACTGGAATCTACCCCTCTCCCATTCTCTGTCCCACCCAAGGGTCAAGGGTAGAGTATGTGACAGGACCCTAAGGCAACCATCACATCACATTATCTGGAGCCATAACTATTTAGGGCCTGGGAACATGAGTCAAGTCCAGGTAACCAGAGTCACTGATAGTCAAAGGATGCAGATTCTCTCACCCACCAGACTTTCCCCGTGGATGTCATTCTGGAATTGTGACAACCATCTTGCTACCCTCAGTAAGAAGTGAACTGAGGGTTTTGGCAATCCAGGGGAAGAACTGAGAAGTGGAGAAAAATAAACTGAGCCCTTTATCCATCCATACCTAAAGTTAGCCCTGTCCTTGGATTTTTCAGCTTGGGTTAGATTTTCTGTCCCTTGCAACCCAAACGGTCTGAATTGACACAACACAGAATATGCAAAATATTCACTTACATTTATGTGTGTCGCATCTGTTAGACCAGGGGTCAACAGACTTCAGCCTGCAGACCAAATTTGGCACACTGCTTGTTTTTGTAAATAAAGATTTCCTGTAACACAGCCATGCTCATTTGTTTACTTACTGTCTGTGATTGCTTTCTCACGACAATGGCAGTATTGAGTAGTCTTGACAGAGACCTTATGGCTCACAAGCCCTGAAACATTTGTTATCTGGCCCTTTATAGAAAGTTGGTTGACCCCTGCAACTAGACTGAGCTCCACTAGGTAGGGACTGTGTTGGTGTTGCTGACTGCTACGGCCTCAGCATTTAGCTTGGTGTCTGGCACATGGTAGCAACTCAATACCATAAATATTTGCTGATGAATGAATGAATCAGACAGAGCTTACAACCTTTGGTGTTAAGTCAGTCTTTGTCTCAAAATGACAAGGTCTTCAGAATGTCTAGAGTAAACTCATCACACACACTTTCCCTAAAGACAAAGAGAAGATTCTGTCATCTCAGTATTACAGTTCTTAATCAGCACAGTGGCTATTAATAAGTAGGCTGGCTTCAAAGCTGAGAAAGTCGGAGGCAAACACCAGGGCCTACAGGGCTGCTGAGATCAAAGGGGATCTTAGAGATTCACCCCGAAGGAGGGGAGCTGGTTTCATCATGTTCTTTCCTCCTCTGCGCTTCTCCGGTTTACTCGCTATCAGACTTTTTATATGGTTGAGATAGTCAATGACTCATGCCTCTTTTCTTCTAAAACCAAATGCCAGCTCCTTTCTTGCTAGAATATATAATTTTGGTCTAATTTCTAATGTTTTTCTTCTTACTAATAACATTCCTAATACGTTTTCTTTCCTTAGGTTGATATATACTATGAACACTCCACTCTTTCGAAGAAGAGTTGGTACAGGTCCTAAAGCAGTTTGAACAGTTCAGCAATTCTATAGGCATGGGATGAGAAAGGCTGAATGTAGAGAGTCTGGACAGGTACGTGTTGAAGAACGTGAATATTTGGAGGACCAAGTTCAAACAAGTTGGAAGGAAGCACCTTGTCTATGTTGCAAGGTATATCCCTGAAAGCGTCTGGGGAAAACCTGGGGGAGGGAGAGGGTGTTTTTCACTTCTGTTTATAATGTCTGACTTTCCTCTCAGAAAGAGGGTGACTAGGCCTTTTTGGTTGGGGCTAGACTTCCTAAAAAAGGTAGTTTTCATCAACAAAGGACCAAAACCCCAACCAAAGGGTAGGTGGAGAAAGACTCTTGAGGTTTATAACTGACTTTGCTAATAAAAGACCCAAGAAGACCTACCGAATAAGGCTGATACTCAGAGAGACTCATGGGGGTTTTGGAGTCTCCCTGATATTTACAATTTGTACATAGAAGTAAGGTTGGAGCACTCGGAACATAGCAAATGCTTAGTAAATATTGCTTTAATGAGTAAACGGCTGAACAAAGTTGTTGTTGAATAGGTAGGTGGCACCTTGAAATTATGGAGGGTAGTAAAGGTTATATCAACAAATTGAGATGGAATGTAGTAAAAAATAGAAAAAGCAAAGAAAACCCCACATTATGAACACCTTATATGTGCCAGATACTGTATTAAGCAATTGATGCATAATCTTTTACATACTGTGATGATTCTAATTCTTACATACAATTTGGAAGACAGACATTATCTACTCACTTCATCGAGAAGGAAATAGGTTCACAGTGCATTAACTGTTGGAACCACGATTGAAACCTGACATCTAACCCTGTACTGTGCCCATTTATTACTGGGAGGTGGAGAAGGGAAGAAGATTGATCTAGAAGTATTGTGATGAAATCTCAGGACAGAAGATTCTGGGATTCGGGGGGCAGCTGGGAGCTGCTGGAGTGATCTAGGAAAGTGAGGAACTCCTAATCTGATCTCAGGTGACGGCTATGGGAAGGTCATAAAATAGAAGCTGATTAATTACCTGTCTTTGTAGAATAGAAACAAGAGATGAGTTATATGAGAATATATGCTTCAGCCATATGCCTAGAAGAAGGGTGATGTCCCTGCAGAGACAAGGCAATGGGTACAGTACAGGGAGTTGGTCTGGGTGTGGGTAGGACACAAGGTATGTTTGGGGGTTTGCATGTACTTAGTTTGAGAAGCAGAGGAGACATTCATGAGGAAATATGCAAGTGGAGCTCAGGAGAAAAGCAGGACTAGAGACCCAAGAATCACAGGCCAGAAGAAGAAGCTGCAGTCCTGGGAATGGAAGAGCTCTCTGAAGGGGAAAGGGGAGAACAGGAATGTCCCAGGAGCCAAGGCTCATCTATAAGGGACTTCCATATTTAGGATGCAGGAGAAGGAAGCAGAAGCAGGGAATGACCAGAAATGGCCCTAGAGATGAGATGAAAGTTAGGAGAGTGGGGAGCAAGGCTTTGGGGTTCCCAAGAGTAGGAGGGAAAGTAGGTGTTAGGTGCTGCTGAGATCAAGGAAAATAAGCAAGAAGACCAGGCCATTTCGGTTGCAGTGAGGCGAGATTGCGCCACTGCACTCCAGCCTGGGCGACAGAGTGAGACTCTATCTCAAAAAAAAAAGAAAAAAAAAAAAAAAAAAAAGAAAAGAAAGACCAGGCCATCTCTATCCCCTGCCTTGAATATCACCACCGCATAGGAAATAGAGTGGTCTAGATAGCAGATTAATCACGAGAGATTTTGGTGAGCAGCAGTGCTACAAATAGGGGAGTTTAAGAAGAAATTAATTTGTTGATAAACATATAGTTTCCTATTTTAAAGCAAAACTTAAAATAAAAGATCCACATCTAACCTTCAGTTAAATATCGTTCAAGTATCTGATTTCGACAGAGTTCTGACCTGGTTTGAGGGCATTTTTCAAAAGAGGCAAGCTATGACTGCTCTTTCTTTTCTGCATATTTAAACTCGACAATTATAAATAAGATAAACCTCTCCCTCAAAGTACCAATTATCTCCTTATGTTTGAGAAGACATGAGTTGCCAGATATGGTATTCTATACAAAACACAAAATAGGAAGACAAAGGCAGCCGTTGTCCCACTGGTGCACCCCGGATTTACTCAGGCAGTTCGAATGAACACTAATGAAGATTTTGTGCATAAATCCCCCCACCTTCCAGCTAAAGGGAACCGAGACCCCACAACCTCACAGCAGAACATTTCTTAACACCATTGTAAACACTGACTCCATTCAGGAGTTGTTCACCTTTACACAGCGGAGAGAAAAGAAATTTTTGTTCGATTAAAACTTAGGGAGTGTGACATCATCAAAAGACTTCCTTTAGGCTTTTCTAAAAGAAAAAAGCTTATACTTTTTACATGAGGAGTAAAAAGGAGCTTCAGAAATACATAACTGACATATAAGAGGCCAGGAAGGGAACAGGAGACATCAGTAACTCCTATGTTACTGATGCAGGATAATGGAGGCCTTTACAGAGGTGATGAGATTTGACTGGAACATTGAAGAACGAGTAGGAACTTTCAAGATGGATGAGAGGAAGAAAAAACGGCTAGCCTGGGAAAGGGCAGGAAGCATAGGGGTGACTGCGTGTGGCATGCTTCGGGACTGTCACAGGGTAGAGTATGGGTGGAGGTCATGGGGTGGGCAGGGGATAAGTGAGATAGGTGGAGACAAGGTGGTTAGGACTTTGAAGCTTATGCCAAGGTACCTGGGCTTTATTTTGAAGACAATGGAAAAACTAACTCAAGGTTTCTGATTGGAGATTAATATATCTTGATTTCCCCTCCCCTCCCCTCCCCTTCCCTTCCCTTCCCTCCCCTCTTTCTTCTCATTTCTTTCTTTTTCAGATAGGTTCTCACTCTGTCACCCAGGCTGGAGTGCAGTGATGCAACCACAGCTCACTTCAGGCTCCACCTCCTGGTCTTAGGTGATCCTTCCACCTCAACCTCCCAAGGAGCTGGGACTACAGGCATGTACCACCATGCTCTGCTAATTTTGGTATTTTTTTTTTTTTGTAAAAACAAGGTTTTTGCCACGTTGCCCAGCCCAGGCTCAGCAATTCACCCGCTTGAGATGAGCTCAAGCAATCCACCTGCTTTGGCCTCCCAAAGTGCCGCCTGGCCATACCTTGATTTCTGTTACAGGAAGAGAAACCTAATGTCTTCATCATGCTTCTAGTTTTTTCTTCTCCAGCTGATTCTCCAAACTGTTGTATGTTTCTCTAAAATGCAGATCTGATCATCTCACCCCAACTCCACTCCCATATAAAAACAGTTCTGTGATTTCTTTTATCTGTAGATTAAAGACAACCTCCTTTGCATGGATCATCTAAGAACCTTCTCATATGATCTTAGACTAATTTTCCAGGACCTTGTGCTCCAGTAATGACTTGGCATTTTCCCCAAAAGTCCCACGTCATGTTGTGACTCATGCCTTTGCACATGCTATTCTATGCTCCTCTGCATCCTTCCTTCCTCTGAACTGGCTAGAGAACCGCTCTCCATTCTTACATAGGACCTTCTCCATGACACTCTTCCTCAACCTTCCAGTCACAGTAACCAACCTCTCCACTAAAATGCTTTGGTATTATGTTCATCTAACAAGTTATTGGTTGACACTTACGGAGTGTTTTCTATGTGCTAGGTACCATATTGTACTCTTTTGCATATATCGTATTTCATTTAATCTTCCATGAATGCTATATGGTACTTTTATGGCTGTTCACGTAAGAAGACATAGACTTATCCATAGTCACACAGCTACGTGGTACCTGAGTTGGGACCTGTATGAGGTCTTCCTTACCCGAGAGCCTCCGCTTGTACTTCATTATCAGATACTATTGTAACTATGGATTTGCACACTGCTTTCTCCTATTAGACTGTGGGTTCCCTGAGAGCAAGTTCTATGTTAAACTGGAGATCAATGCTATTTCAAAATTATATAATATTAAATAATTATTCTTTTGAAGTTTGAGACCATTACATGGACTGTCTTTGCCAATGTAAAGACATTTTTGCTAACCTATTATGTAGGCTGGAGTTTGCATGAAGCAGAACATATCCAACCACGTAGACCTGGGCTCACTTAATTGGCGTTACACCTGCTCTAGGTAAGATGGAGAAATGGCAGCCAGTTAGTAGTTCACTTTCCATCTTTCAAGAGAGATTGATGTCTATATTTTTTTTACACAGCAGATAAACTGGTAATGAATATATATATATATATATATATATATATATATATATATATGTGTTTATTTATTTATTAAAAACATTTTTTTGAGATAGGGTCTTACTCTGTCACCCAGGCTAGAGTGCAGTGATGCAGTCATGACTCACTGCAGCCTCAACTTCATGAGCTCAGATGATCCTCCCACCTTGGCCTCCTGAGGAGCTGGGACCACAGGTGGGCACCACCACGCCTGACTAAGTTCTGTATTTTTTATAGAGACAGGGTTTTGCCATGTTGCCTAGCCTGGTAGTAATGAATACTAACTTGGCTTGGTCCACTTAGACATAAATGAAAGTACAGTTTCTGTTAGAAACCCTTACATAAGAATATGAAAAAGATAAGTACACTGTTACTGACTTAGACAAAACCAGTGCAACCTTAAGAAACGGTACTGGGAGGGCAATAGTTACGTTAGATTGAGCAAGAGGCTTCATCTTCTAATCTTTTTTTCATGATTATTTTCACTAGTGTGCTCTTTTAGGAATGTTTCTGTGCATTCTTTATAAAACTGTTGCCCAGATCTTTTTTAAAATCACATCAAACCAAAAAAGGTCAAATAAAGAGCAGGAAGATTTTGTTCTTTCTGTTGAAGGCATTTCTTTAATATTAAAAATGTACTGAAATGTAGAAATCATATTCTGATGATGTCTGAAAAGAATTCATGGTAAAGAGTGAAAAGACAAAGAAAAAAGCTCTCAGCAATCACTGGTGGCTGAGGGCCGCGGGGTCCTCATTGGGACAGCTTTTCTCTTTACTTCAAATGGCAGAAAAAATTCACGATTTAAAATGAGAAAAAAAATCCTAAACACGTGTGGGTATGATGATGAATGCCACTCTTCATGTTCATTGGCCCACATGGTAAAACATATTATGGTGAAAATCCCAACTTCATTTGTAAGCGGAAACAAACAGAAAGGGCATCTTTTCTTATTCAAATAGAGTTCTAGAGGGTGTGTTTTTGCTTTATTTCCAACCATAAGAGGCTCCCATCTGAAGGATCTTTCTGTGTAGCTTGAGTGCCCAAGTTGGAAACTTAGGTCTCTACAGCAATTTCATTCCCTCTCTTTATCTTGCACATGTATTTAAAACTGACGTCGGCAGCCGAAAGGCTAAGATTTTAGGGTTAAGGATACTATTTTATCTTGCATGATGTTAACCTTTTTCATCCAGCTTTGAGAAAACTCTTTTTTTCTCCTTCATTTTGATGAGCTGAATTAATCTTGCTTCTTTATGTTCCTTAGGAAGCTTTAAAACACGAAGACAGGTGAGACCAAATCCCTGTACTAAAGGCGGCTTATGTGATCTTTGTCATAGCCAGTAATCTTGGAAATATAAGGGTTGTTGTATTGTAAACTTAGGTTAATATATATTTTAAATGTCCCTTAAGGCAAAGTAGATGTTTGATGGAATGAGAATTTTCAAAAGACTTGTCTGAGATTTTTTTATTTAGTCTACACATGGTATAGCTCAACTTAGTTTGTGGATCACATATGGCAACCATAAGAAGTCTGAGAGAAAAAGTGGGGTGGCCGGGCGCGGTGGCTCAAGCCTGTAATCCCAGCACTTTGGGAGGCCGAGATGGGCGGATCACAAGGTCAGGAGATCGAGACCATCCTGGCTAACACGGTGAAACCCCGTCTCTACTAAAAAATACAAAAAAACTAGCCGGGCGAGGTGGCGGGCGCCTGTAGTCCCAGCTACTCGGGAGGCTGAGGCAGGAGAAAGGCATAAACCTAGGAGGCGGAGCTTGCAGTGAGCTGAGATCCGGCCACTGCGCTCCAGCCTGGGCGACAGAGCGAGACTCTGTCTCAAAAAAAAAAAAAAAAAGTGGGGTGGCCAGTAGAAGGTAGGAGCTCTGTCGCCCAGGCTGGAGCGCAGTGGCCGGATCTCAGCTCACTGCAAGCTCCGCCTCCTGGGTTCACGCCATTCTCCTGCCTCAGCCTCCCGAGTAGCTGGGACTACAGGCGCCCGCCACCTCGCCCGGCTAGTTTTTTGTGTTTTTTTAGTAGAGACGGGGTTTCACCGTGTTAGCCAGGATGGTCTGGATCTCCTGACCTCGTGATCCGCCCGTCTCGGCCTCCCAAAGTGCTGGGATTACAGGCTTGAGCCACCGCGCCCGGCCTCCCTATATTTCTTAATTTAAACTATTCTGAGCCAATCGAATGGTAGAGACTAGTGGGTAGTTAGGTGAGAAAGTGCTAGGATGGTGGAGCTGCGTAGGAAACCCAGCCCACAACCCAGCACAGAACTAGATATCTGCATTTTATGCCAGCTTCCTCCTTTGCCTCCCTGATCAATGCCGAATGCCCAAGAGTTGACCAGAAGTAGCCTCTGTTCTGTGGAGAACCCAAAGGAAGAATCAAACCCTGTCTTCAAGGGAGTAACAGTTTTGGGGGGAAACAAAATGAACCTATAAACATTATACAAGGCCAAGGCAGGCAGATCACGAGGTCAGGAGATCAAGACTATCTTAGCTAACACGGTGAAACCCCGTCTCTACCAAAAATACAAAAAATTAGCCGGGCGTGTTGGCAGGCACCTGTAGTCCCAGCTACTGGGGAGGCTGAGGCAGGAGAATGGCGTGAACCCGGGAGGCGGAGCTTGCAGTGAGCCGAGATGGCGCCACCGCACTCCAGCCTGGGCGGCAGAACAAGACACTGTCTCCAAAAAAACAAAAACAAAAACAAAAACAAAATTATACATCCAGCTACAAGGAAACTCAGTATAATAGACATTTGGGGAAAGAAAAAGATCTTTGGGCATGGCATTGCTCGGGAAGGTCTGTGGGAGGTGAGTCTTGAGCTATGCTCCCAAAGCTGAGTAGCAGCTGGACAGGCAGAAGTTTGGTAAAAGGAAATTCCAGGTGAAGGAAAACACATGAGCCAAGGCGAAAATGAGTGTGGCTGGTGTGAGAGCTGAGCACCCACACTTGGCTGAGGGCTTGACAGGAGATGCTGGGGAATGCTTAGAAATAATATTGGACAGTCCATCAATTAAGTTTTAAGAGAACTTAAATGTCTGGCAGAGAGATCCAATAAGTGAGTGTGAGGCAGTTGTTTTTCTGAGCAGGGGAATAACACGATGACAATGGTATTTTAGGAAGATTGCCCAGATGTGACGCAGCTAGGAAGAGACCATTTTGTCCAAATCCAAGGTGATTAGGAGTCAAATGAAGATGTCCACAGGGAGAATGGAGAAGGTGAATAGAACTAAAGTGACATTTTGGAGTTAGAAATAACATGACTTGGTGATGACATAGTTATAAGATGTGACTGATGCAGCAGGTAGAGCCCAAGACAATGAATGCCAAGGTTTCCAGCCGTCTTCCTCTCAATCCTGATAACACTCAGCGTCCCCACTGAACTATCTTTGATACCTTTGGTTTCCTGGTTTCCACTCGTCTTTGTCAGCTCAGGCTGCTAAAACAAAACACTGTCGATTGGGTGGCTTAAACAACAAACATTTATTCCTCATAGTTCTAGAGGCTGGGGAATCCAAGATCAGGGTACCAGCACGGTCCAGTTTAGGCGAGGGCTCTCCTGACTTGCAGATGGCTGCCTCCTTACTGTATCCTCACATGGTAGAGAGAGTGCAAGATTTCTCTTACGTCTCTTTTTGTAAGGGCATTAATATCACCATGAAGGCCCTACTCTCATGATCTTCCAAAGGCCCAATTACCTTCCAAAGGCCCCATCTCTAATACCATCACACTGGAGCTTAGAGCTTCAATATTTTGGCGGGGTGAGAGGCATTAACATTCAGCCCATAACACCACCTCAATTTTAATGCCTTTTATTTCCAGACCATAGATTTTTTTTCACCCCCACTTTGCTGTGTCATTGGCCTCCTTTCCATTGGCAAGCCTAGCCCTACACCAAACTGCTAAGACAATGCAGGTCAGGACAGGAGGTACATATAAGAGCCTCAGTCCATCAGCTGGAGACAAGTGAATTCTTCTTGCTATTGCAGACCCAGTATCGGGGTCTCAGGATCAACTCAAGGGTATGCTTCATTAACCCAGTTCATATGCATGGGCTTCGGCCATTCCCTCCTGCCTACTGCTCCAGGTCCTTGCTAGAATTAGAGCACAGGGCAGATGAAAGACGAGCCTAGGATACTGTGGGAGGTTCTGTGGAACAGACCTTTCTCTTTCCTTCCGATATGAGTCTGGAAACATAGGCTCAGGAACTGATAGCAGGTATCTTGCAACCATGAAAAAGACAATTTGTGGAGAATGGAGCCAACAATAAGGGAATAGAGTTAAAAAATGGAGAGAGAATAATTGGCTTTTGGTCACATAATTTGAGCTATTAGATGAAGCCTCCCCTGAAGCCAATGCTACTTCTCAGTTTACATGAAGCAACACATTCTTCTTATTGGTTAAACCATTTGTTCTCCAACCAGTTATTTCTAATAAATTATTTGACTGGGGTTGAGATTCCCTGCTAAGGACCTAGACTTTGCACCCTATAAGCCGGCCCCAGCAGTCCCCCAGCAAGGTAGTGAAGGCCACTCGATTTGAACTCTGCCACACCCTACTGGCTAGACTGGATTGCTTTGGGTACTGACACCTCCCCAGCTCCCAAACCAACTTCCACATCTCCAAATACCTTGCCTACCTCACTGTACACCTGCATTTCAACTGTGATCACTCAAAACTTGCCTACTTTCTGAATTAATGAGTTAGTTTCCTCGTGTAGTCTCTTGGTGACTTAACCTAAAATTTATACACAAAAACTTATGTTGCCGGGTTTTTTGGGCCAAACCCGAACTCTGGGAGCTCCCTGACACCTGCATGCTTTATCCCCAGGCTACCTTCTGTTGCTACAGAAAGTAAACAGCAATAATAAAATACACGCATGCCGTTTCATTAGGGTCATCTACAAGTTCATGCTATTTAACCTCAATGGACCTTCTCCATTGCTGGGCAACCTTTAACTGTTCTCTGTTTTACATAGCGTGGGGGCCTTTTTCATACAATGTCTATCTCATGGGACACCCACATGCTTAGTAGCCAACATTACTGGTGATCTGTTGATGACTGACGCTGCTGTAATCTAGGGTTCATTAGTCCCTTGTGCTGGGTGAAGCCTTTGGTAATACTCAGGCAGCACCAGAGAAAATAACTTTACACAAAGACAAAGAGTTTTGTTATTTGCTGTATGTCTTAATTGATGCAAGTCATCAAAGTAGGAATTGCAGAGAACAAGGCATAAATCAATAAAATAAGTAAATGGAAGTGATTAAAGGACAGAGCCACTTTAAAGCAAGCATTGCCCAATTTCCTGAAAACATAACCAAATTGCTTTGCAAAAGAAATCATAATGGTTTGCTTTTAATTTTTCCTAAAGAGCACTAATAACAAATAATGGAAAGTTCAATTGATAATTAAATTTAAAAAAAACAACACTTCACTTTTGAGCATTCATTCATAAGTGAGGCAGTATTCTTTTCATTCATCAGTGAGGCAGTATTCTTTTCAAATTATTACACTCCGGCAAGGCATACTCAAGGTACTTGGTTCCTTCGTACTCTTTCCCTCCGTATTTCAGATTTTATATGAATGAAACACGATGAGTCATTCCTTTTCTTTGGATCCTTCAGGATATTATTTAAACACTGGCATCTGGTCTAAGGGAAACTTAATGCTAAGTCAGAGGAGTATTTGAAAAATAGTTTACATCTGGTTTTGTACTACCCATCCCTGGAAGTATGCAGGGAGAGTGGAGGAAATGAACACATTGCTGGCTCTCTGGGCTGTGGTGTTGGTGGGGCTGGGTCTTTTGGTGTAATGCATACCACAGCATTCCCTTTTATAAAGTGAGGGATTAGTGCCACCTTCTTTGTAGCAATGTCATGACCTCTATAATGCTTCTTAAATTGAGGACAATGATGGACCCACCAAGCCTTAACACATGATTTAAATCCGATCTGACAGTACTTAAACCCAGAACTCCAGAAGGCTAATGGTTGAACAAGCTTGGGAGAACGTCCAGGGAACCAAATGTAGAAGCCCGATGAATTACGGAGGAATCACAACTCCAGGGCAATGGAGCGGGGAATAACATGACATATTCTGAGTTGGTATCTTTTATAGGATTGACTAAAACTGTTGTCCCACTATAATGTGCTAGAAAGCAAAAAAATATTTATTATTTTCACTCATACATCTATAATTTAAGAAGGATATGAGTTTTAACAACATTTATACTCTTACACACACACACACACACACACACACAACCTATCGAGAGGATCTTTCATAGAGGCTAAAAATTAGAAGCAATACTATTTTAGGGCGGTCATTCATTTTAGGTACAGGTATATAGCATTTTAAATTTCTCATACTTAATTAGACAAACTTAGAAACCTGATTAAAATCAGTTTGTGATATTTCTATACTGAGGATAAACATAACTTGTAGAACCACGAAGAGCAAAACAAGCAATAATGAGTCATAGCAGGACCCATGGAAGCTCACCTAGCAGTGACGTCTGACCTGCAGCAGCCACTATGCTCAGAGGGAGGCCGATGCCTGCACCACTCCCTTGTGCACTTTTTTTTTTTTGAGACTGAGTCTCGCTGTGTCACCTAGGCTGGAGTGCAGTGGCGCGGTCTCCACTCACTGCAACCTCTGTCTCCCAGGTTCAAGTGATTCCCCTGGCTCAGCCTCCCAAGTAGCTGGGATTACAGGCGTGCACCACCATGCCCGGATAATTTTTGTATTTTTAGTAGAGATGGGTTTTTGCCATGTTGGCCAGGCTGGTCTTGAACTCCTGACCTCAAGTGATCGGCCCGCCTCAGCCTCTCAAAGTGCTGAGATTCCAGCCATGAGCCACTGTGCTCAGCCTCCTTGTGCACTATTCTTAGGGGACCTACTCCATTTCAATAAACTACAAGTTGGTGACAGGGCCAATGTTTATTTTGTTTTTGGCTTGTAAACAATTCACACGTCGAAAACATCTCTGCCCTGCTCCTTCAGTAATCCCCAGGGCCCTCCAGGTATGCTGAGCTATTCAATATACACGTTAAGCCTTCGGCATTTAGTCAGGAACTTTCTACCCACATCCAAGAGACCTTATTACCCCTGTGACTTGTATTTCCACATTTTTCTTTTCCTAACTCAGATCCCCCACCTGGGATATCTTCTGTTTGTAGTTAAGCACTAAAAGTCTATATAATTCATAACTGCAAGGGCAGAGACGGCAGAGAAAACTCTAAAACCACCTGACTGTATGTGGCTTTCGGGAAGCAACATTCTCAGGATCACGCAAGCTGAAAAGGAATAGAAGTGCTTTCTGACAACAGCACCAAGTTAGAGGTACTTTCCCTTCTTTCCTGGGATGGAACAAGAAGTGTTTCCTTTTCTTTCCATGTTTGTTAGAATTTGGATGGTTTCTATTCTCTCAACTCAGTATTACTGATTGGCTGGAAGAGTTTGTTCCACCCTTTTAGCCAAAGTCACTTTTGAACAGGCTGTTTTCAACTGCCAGGCAAGCACCATACAAAATTGGCAAGAGATGCTTTTCTTTGGATCGTTGGGCCTCTCCTTTCTCTCTCCATCACTACACTTACGGAATCTTGCCCTCCCCATCTAATGCCCCACATTGTCACATTTTCTCCCCATTTTCTCCTAGCAAACTTCTTTTGGTAAAGTCTCTAGTGTGTGACCATTTCAATGGGTAACTTGCATTACAAAGCCTCTGATGGTCAAGTCAAGGTCTAGTCCCTAATACCTGAATGTTTTGGCCCCCATCAGTTCAGTTTTCGGCAGGCAGGCAGGGGAAGCATTTTGGGACAGGGGCAGCTGGCCCTTCTCTCCTCATTGAAATCGTGCTACCAGTTTGACTTCGCCTGGTGTTAAGATTAATTCTTTTACTACTGCCTATTACTGACTCATTTCTCTTTCCTTTTGAAAAGATGTTATGAGGCCGGGCGCGGTGGCTCAAGCCTGTAATCCCAGCACTTTGGGAGGCCGAGACGGGCGGATCACGAGGTCAGGAGATCGAGACCATCCTGGCTAACACGGTGAAACCCTGTCTCTACTAAAAATACAAAAAAACTAGCCGGGCGAGGTGGCGGGTGCCTGTAGTCCCAGCTACTCGGGAGGCTGAGGCAGGAGAATGGCGTAAACCCGGGAGGTGGAGCTTGCAGTGAGCTGAGATCTGGCCACTGCACTCCAGTCCGGGCGACAGAGCGAGACTCTGCCTCAAAAAAAAAAAAAAAAAAGAAAAGATGTTATGAGATTGAGCCCCAAATTCCAGCATAAAACTAGATTTGGTGGCAAGAAATTCTCTTCTAAGGAATAGTTTTAGACTTTAGAGTCTGATGTGCCAGAGTGAAATGCGTGTGTTACCACAGGGGTATAAACGTAGGGCTGGAGTTTGAAAAAGAGTATGCATAGCCTGGCGATAACAATGAGAATCGTCACAATAAATGAGACCTGAAGCCAATGGGGATAGATGATATCATTGAGGGAGAGAGAATGTATAGCTGGAAGAAGCAGGGAATAAATACCAGAAAACAGAGATTATCCACTGTATGGGGAAGGCCAAAAATCAGAAGTCAATAGGAGAGATTGAGAAGCTGAGGTCTAAAAAAAGGCAAAGAAAAATAGGATTATGTTGGGGTAAGAAGTCAATGCAAATTAACCTCAGAACTCTCTTCTACTTGGCTATGAGCTCCTTCAGGAAAAAGACTCTCTTATTTATCTTACAGTCCAAGGCTAATGGCTCCTGGTACATAGTAGGTGCTGAATAAATGTTTGCTGAATAAGCGCCTTCTCTTTTTAAAAATAACCTGCTTGTCGTTTCAGTGGGGTATATGTTCTTTGAGGGTTTTTTTTTAAATTGATGCTTAAAAGAGTGTCTGAAACTTTTGTGTTCTGTCACTTCCAAAATATCCTCTAATTATATCCTAATAGTTATATAGGTATCATAGCAAAAATTTCCCAACAGGCAGGATTTCAACTCACTGTTTGGGTCCTGTTACTTTCTGTATATTTTTATAACTCAGTTGTAACTAAAAAAAAAACCCCTCATAATTGAAATTCTCAAGAACTTTTCTATTTACTGGCAGTATATTAATATACACAAATGTAAACACATTTATTATTCTTTGTCCCCTATTTAAAAACTGAATACCAACAAGTGTCAACTTTTAAAACCCATCATGCATTCCTCAGGCTTCACCTTAACCCCACCTTCCTCCAGACTTAGAAGCTCCAAAACATCACAGCTCACAAAGAAACAGAACCTGCAACAATTAACCAACTTAATTTTCACAGACGCTACCATCAGTCAATACTTATTACATATTAATTTTCACATATGCTACAATCAGTTTTACACAAGCTTCACTAAAAAGGTCAGTATACACCTCTGCAAAAATGTAGCCATTTTAAGGATTAATGAAAACTAAGTAGATGCTACTTCAGAATTATGAATCTGACTCTCAGCCAACTCAGGGTCCAAAACCTTATGGAATGTATTACTCCTGTATTTACTGATCATGCAGTTGAATGCCTGCTTTGTACAAAGCACTGTGGTAGTGGGGCGGGGGGAGCACCAAGATTAAGCTCAATACAGATAACTGGGGAATCAACTTACACTACAGTTGTTGAAAAAATAACCCATTATTATAAAGAAATGTATCAAAACAACATAATAGATATAAAGAATATAAATATATAACTATTCACTATTATTTCTAAAGGGAAGCATATTTCTCAGATGTCTGTTGGGGTTGTTTGGCTGAGAAGGGGGTGGGTAAAACAAATAGTACGCAGCTGGTGGAAAGAGAAGGCGTATAAGCAGGTGGCAAAAGGGAAAACAGTAGTCAGTGGGGGTCAGGAATCTGAAGGTCA
The DNA here is from genome assembly GCF_009764315.1 of Trachypithecus francoisi. Taxonomy (NCBI): domain Eukaryota; kingdom Metazoa; phylum Chordata; class Mammalia; order Primates; family Cercopithecidae; genus Trachypithecus; species Trachypithecus francoisi. Next base: position 41,451,588 of record NW_022681466.1, on the reverse strand, counting down.
GACCACAGGGTGACATCACAGAAAAGAGGGCCCTGACTACACTTTAAGAGCTCCCAAAGGGGAAATTGGGAGGTAGCATCAACAAGGGGAGAAGTACTCCCATGTATGGGAAATGCCACATCTCAGAAAAGAGGATCTTGCACTGTGTCTAAGGGAGCCAATGATAGGTGTAAGAGAAAAGGGCCAAAAAGTATCTTTGTGACTGATGTAAGGACAAGAAGAATGGTGTTTCCATTCTGCATATGCAAGAGGACTTGGAGGCTTTCTGTCTCTCACTGGTACAAACTCCCTGTACCAACTGGAGAAAAACTCTGTTCATCTTCTATGTGGTGAAAGTTGACTGTGGAACAAACAGATATACTATATACACCAACACACAACAAACATATGTATATGTGTGTGTATGTATATATATAGTACATGTGTGTATGTATATGTATAGTATGTGTGTATTTATAGTATGTGTGTGTGTATGTGTAGATATATATATTTAGTACATATGTATGTGTGTGTGTATTCCTACTATAATATATTCACTGCCTTCAGAGGAGCCTTAGTCTAGTGGAAATGACGAAATATGTCCACAAGTAATTAGAATGAAGGTGATGTGTCTGAACTCAACAAAAGGTAGCTACTAGAAATCCTCAGGAAGCAAACTCTTTCAGTGAAACTTAGGCATTCTCATTAAAGAAAAAGACAAGGACATATACTATCACTGGTACTACTCCATATGGAACTGGAGGCCTCACCTGTGCAATACGACAAACATTAATAAATAAGGATGAAATATATGCAGGAAGATACAAACATTTTATCTGTTTAGGAATGATACAATTGCCTACTTAGAAAATTTAAGAAATCAACTGAAAGATCATTAGAAGTAATGTTGGTAAGAGCTCTGGTGAGACAACTGTGATATTCCTAAATACCAGAATTATCCATTTAGGAAAAAACAAGGGAAATCCATGAAGAGAAAATATACCATAATACATTTGGGAATAAGTTTAATAAGAAATGTACAACACAACCATCCATATTAGGATAGATTTCAATTGTAATGAAAAAACTAATGAAATGCAAAGAGACGTAAAGTTCCTGAATGGGAAGACTCAATATTGCAAAGAGGTCAATTGTCCTGAGACTAATTCATAAATTCAATACAGTCCCCATAAGACAATCAGTGGGATTTAAAAAAATGAACTCTACAATCTTAGCCCAAGATTCACGTGAAGGAGAAAATGCTTAAGAATAACTAAGACAATTCTTTAAAAAGATGATGAGAGGAGGCTTCTCTTTATAGAGGATATTTACTACATATTAGTACTCTTCCGAAGGTTTTACTTGTAATACCTGATTGAATCCTCACAACAAATTCATAAGGTGAGTACCACTATTAATCCTTTTTCAAGATAGGGAGACTGAGGCAAATCAAGCCAGTATCTTGCTTGAGGTTCCATAGCAATTAAGTGGAAGTGGCAGCGCTGGGATCTGAAACCAGGCACTGTGACTCCGGAGCTCATGCTCTTAAGTACCATAATAGATGGCTCATACTGGCACAGGAAATCAATGAGTGGGAAGGAAGAGAAAGTCCCAGATTCACACGCATATCAAAAATTTGATTTTTGGAAATGATGACATTTCCAAAAAATGTGAGAAATATATCTCAGTCAGTACATGGTATTAGTATTAATAACTGGCTATCTATTTGGAAGGGAAACTAGTAAGATTCCTGTATTAGTTTTCTATCATTGCTGTAACAAATTACCCAGTTAGCAGCTTAAAACAACACAGATTTATTCCCTCACAGTTTTGCAGGTCAGAAGTTTGAGGGAGCTCAGCTGGATCCTCAGCTCTGGGTATCACAAGGTCAAAATCAAGCTGTCAGCTGGCCTAGGCTCTTATCTGGAGGCTCTCGGGGAGAATTCACTTCTAAGCTCATTTGGGTTGTTGGCAGAATTCACTTCCTTGGCACTACAGGGCTGAGGTTCCCATTTCCTGGCTGGCTGTGAGCTGGGGCTCCCTCTCATCTCCTTGCGACTGCTACTCCTCATCAAGTTGTCCTCTCCCTCTTTAAAGTGGCAATGGCGCAATGGTTCTCATGCTTCAAATCTCTCTAGCCACCCCCCGCCCCCTTTTGCCACATTTGCCATGTTCTTCTGCCTCCAGTCACAGAAAGTTCTCAGTCCTTAGTGGTCATGTGCCTGGATCGGCCCCACCACTTGGATAATCTGGGATAATCTCCGTTTTTTAAGGTCACTGATTAGTAACCTTGATTATATCTGCAAAATCTCTTGCAATGCAATGTGCATAGTCACAGATGCCAGGGAATGGTGTATGGACCTCCCTCAGGGGCCATTCTGTCTACCCCAATCCTTATCCCACATAATATCTCACATAACATAATAAATTTGAGGTAGATTAAAGAGTTAAATGTATGAAACAAAACTCTCAAAAGTGTAAGAAAATAAAAGAGAATATATTTCATAATCTAGGTTAGGGAGGACCTTCCTAAGCAAGCTTGGAAACCATAAGGAAAAAGATAGAAGATAGTCTTCTCAAAAAATTAAAATATTGAATAAAAATTAAAAGATAAGCAATTCTGAGGAAGTATTTGCAACTTATCTAACTAGCAAATAATTAACATACAGACTATGTGAAAAATACACTTTTTTGTTTTTTTGGAGATGGAGTCCCGCTCCGTCACCCAGGCTGGAGTGTAGTGGTACAATCTTGGCTCACTGCAACCTCCGCCTCCTGGGTTCAAGCCATTCTCCTGCCTCAGCCTCCCGAGTAGCTGGGATTACAAGCATGCGCCACCAAGTCCAGCTAATTTTTGTATTTTTAGTAGAGAAGTGGTTTCACCATGTTAGCCAGGCTGGTCTCCCAACCTCAGGCAATCCGCCCGCCTCGGCCTCCCAAAGTGCTGGGATTACAGGTGTGAGCCACCGTGCCCAGCCAAAAAATAAACTTCTATAGATCAAATTAGAAAAACAAATCAATAGAAAAAACGAGCAATAAATGTGATCAAGCAATTCATGGAAATGCAAATGCTTTCCACTCTTATTAATGAATGTTTAGATAATCCATTCGCAGGTCTGTTTCAAAATGTGAGACAAAGCAGGGAAGAATTATGAGGTCAAGATCCTGGAGATGACATAAAGCAGGAGAATTTGTAAAGCTGGCATGTGGGGACATTTTTACATGGTGGCCTTTGCCAATTCTAGAGTGGTTGGTGAGAGGCTGAGAAGCTGAACAAATCTTTAACAGTTTCACACACAAAAAATCCAAAGAGACAAAAATTGCAGTCCAGGGCTCACTAAGGGGGAGTGTCTGATAAAATCCCTATGCTTTGGGTGGATTCCAAAGGGCTACACTCTAGGAGTAGGAGTGAATTGGAAATAAACCAGCTCTCTCCAGAAGTGAAGTTTAGCTTCAAATCATCTCAATCTCTGAAAATAAATTAAGGCTATTCAAGATTACAAGTGCCACTACCTGCCTATCTAGAAACAAATGTAAGTTCCCTGGAGGAAATTAACATCATCCTAGGTCTTAAATTGTTTCTATAAATTTTCATGTAAAATATCTGGCACTCAATCAAAAACAGCCAGACTCACAAGAAGCAAGACAACACGCCAAGAGAAACAAAAGACAATGAAACAAGATCCTTGTGAGCTCCAGATCATGGTTATGAGACTTAGACTTTATAAGAACCAAGACACAGGTCCAACGGAATAAGAAAAATGATTGTGAATTTTGATACAGAATAAGAAATTCAAAAAGAACTAAGTAGAAAGTCTAGCTCTGGAAAATATAATAAGGAAAAGTAAGAATGAGTTTAATAGTAGGTTAGACACAGCTAAGGAGAGAGTTAGTGAGCTAGAGGCTGGGTAAAAATAAAATATCCAGAATAAGAACAGACATAGGAAACAGGGCTAGAAGGTCTAATATATATATATATAATTGTATTTCCAGAAGGAAGACGCAGAGACAGAGTTAGGCAGAAGTAAAAACAGAAAAATCTAAATACCCTAACTACTAAAACAAGTATATCCATAATCAATTACAAATCTACCAACAAAGAAAAGTCTAAGTCCAAATGGCTTCATCAGTGAACTCCACCATATATATTACAGGTGTCCACCACCATGTTCAGCTAATTTTTGTATCTTTATTAGAGATGGGGTTTCACCATATTGGCCAGACTGGTCTCGAATGCCTGACCTCAAGTGATCCACCCACCTCAGCCTCCCAAAGTGCTGGGATTACAGGAGTGAGCCACCATGCTCGGTACCCCAAATATTTCAAAGGAAGAAAGACTATCAACTTTATACAAATTCTTCCAGAAAATAGAGAGAGAATAATTTGTTTTATGAGGCCAGCAAACTTTAACATCAATGTCTAATGAGAAAATTATAATAAAAGAAAGCTATAGGCCAATCTCCCTGAGAAACATAGATGCAAAAATCCTGAACAAAATATTAGTAGACCAAAATCCATCTACAGGTTTAAAAAAAGGGATAACAAATGGGATTAATTCCATGAATGCAATATTATTATATTATTATTATATCAATAACATTAGAAAATAAACCTGTAAATTTTATTGCATTCACTGAATAAGAAACAAAATTCATATGATTACTTCAAAAGATGGAGAAAAGGCATTTAAGAAAATTCAACATCTACTTGTGATTTTAAAAATGGAAAATGAACTCTTACTAAGGATAGAAAGAAAATTCCTTATTGTGATGAAGGGAGTCTATACAAAGTCAATTGTATTTCAGCATGTCAGCAACAAACTGTGAGAAAATGCAATTTTAAAAAATGCCATTTAAGGCCAGGTGCAGTGGTTCATGCAGCACTGTGCACTCTGGGAAGCCAGAGGCAGGCAGATCACTTGAGGTCAGGAGTTTGAGACCAGTGTGGCCAACATGGTGAAACCCCATCCTACTAAAAACACAAAAATTAGCCAAGTATGGTGGCATGTGCCTGTAATCCCAGTTACTTGGGAGGCCGAGGCAGGAGAATCGCTTGAGCCCGGGAGGCGGAGGTTTCAGGGAGCCAAGATCATGCCTCTGCACTCCAGCCTGGGTGAAAGAGTGAGACTCTGTCTTAAAAGAAAAAAAATAAAAGAAGAAGAAGTCATTAAAAACAGCATTATGTTAAATAAATAGGAGCACATCCTACGACCCAAAAGATGTTAAAGATATCTTCATAGAAAATGTAAAACATAATAGAAAAATTAATTAATGTTTAAATAAAGTAGAGGGATATACTGTGTTCACAGTAATGACTGGAAGACATTAGAAATTGACAAACTGGGTCTAAAATTTATATAGAAATCAGAAGAACCTACCACTGAAACATAAACGTCACAAGGGCAAAGATTTTTGTTCGGTTTGTTCAGCAATGTATATCCAGGCCACATAGTAGGTGCTCAGTAAATGTCTGGTGAATTGAAGGTTCAAAGTAGCTAAAGAGATTACAGTAAGAGTTCACGCTGAGCTTCATTCAGTTACCATGGCACATTCTGATATACCATCTCATTTACCTTCCTGTTTACGAAATCACACAAAGCCTCAAAATCTTATGTGCCGAATGGAGCAGTTGGGATCATTCGGTTTAGTTTTTCATTCTTTCTTCAGGGCATTCAGGCAAATAAAATCTTAAGCTGAAGAGCAGAAAAATAAGATAAATTGCTGCTCTGGTTTCAACTGCAGGAGCCTGGCCTGAGCACCACCCCTTGGATTATCAACCGTAAGAAACAGGACAAGCATCTGAACATGATGTCTGTGTCCTTTCCACCATGGCTTGCTGCCTAATTGAGCTGACAAGAGCCCCCCAAATAAGTTTGTCAGGGCCAAGACAAGCAGGCTACAAATTCCTTCTTATTAATAATAAAAAACTAGACAATCTGGCTGTCAGCATGCTCTTTACCTCCTAGTTCTTCTCACCATTTTGGAATAAACTCAGCAGTAAATCTCACATACAAAACCTAAAAAGGATCTTTAAACTATTTACTTTCCTTCATTATAATAGAAGCTCCTAGAGTGTGACCAAGTTTTCTATGCTATTTATATATACTGAGAGCTAAGTACATATTAAGTTGCCGGATTCAAAAGAAACCTTGCACTTACTAAAATTTAAATGATGCCAATTACATTATATTATTTACTAATTCTTATTTTTTCATTTAATTCAATAAATTACATGCATTTGAACATTTTCTAACTATATTTTTTTTCTACTGGAACTATGCCTTCTAATTTTGTATATAAATCCAACAGGGTATCTACATGGAACATATATTTAAATGGCCTTTTAAACTTCTGAATTGTCTGTTGTATTGAAAAATCACCTTTCTTTCCTTGTTTCTAGTTTCAACTGATGTATATCTGGTACCTTTAAAACATCTCCGCTTTGGCTGGGCATGGTGGCTCATGCCTGTAATCCCAGCACTTTGGGAGGCTGAAGTGGGTGGATCACTTGAGGTCAGGCGTTTGAGACCAGCCTGGTCAACAGGGTGAAACCAGGTCTCTATTAAAAACACAAAAATTAACCAGGTGTGGTGGTGCCTGCCTGTAATCCCAGCTACTCAGGAGACTGAAGCATGAGAATAGCTTGAGACCGGGAGGCAGAGGCTGCAGTGAGCCAAGATTGAGCCACTGTACTCCAGCCTGGGTGACAGAGCAAGACTCTGTCTCCAAAAAGGATGGGTAAATAAATAAATAAATTTTCATTTGTTTGCCAAAAAACAATTACAACTGCTTATACCTCAAAATAGCCCTTTCTCAACAGGAAAAGGGCTGGACTATAGCAAAAAAAGGAATTGCAAGTTAAGTGGCCTCTCAGATGTTTGATATAGTTTTCTGAATATGACAAGCACAATCAGTAGTCGTCAAACATTTCTCTCTGCTGACTCACCCCCAACCTTCTTTTTACCATCACTGTGTTGATCTCTACTTTCTCCTTCTACCTGTTTACTGAATTCCATGAATTCAGTGCTTAGTACTGTCAGAACAGTAAGACTTGATAGAATACTGTGGGAACATATACAAATATATTCATTTTATCTTCCTGGGAAACTATATTTGATCACCCAGGTTAATGCTTGATAATTCTGCTTGCCCACCAATTTTAAAAGCTGGGGTAGAACACATCTTGGTTTTAAGCTTTTTCTATTTTATTCTTTAAGAGCCTCCATAATTTACTTGTTGGGAGTAAATCATATGTTTTAATCGAAAACATAATTTTTAATAAGGTGAAAATTAAAGCCAAAACTGTCTTAAAAATTAAATGGAAAGAAATGAGACTATACCCATTACTTCATTCTAAGAATAGAAGATGAGATCTGGCCCCAAGGCAGGCACAGCCTGGCTTTGAACCCTACAGTCCCAGGTCAGAGCCCTGTGTGCTCCTGCGCCCTCCCTGTGGTCTTCATCATCCCTCAGTATTCACTGGAGGGACGAAGAGCCACTTCAACAATGTAGAAAATGCTTTGTGGAAAAACAGCTGCAGCGATGCAGTCGGTGCGTTGCTGACACGTGGATTTGATATGTCAGCAAAGCACGGGATTAAAAACATGCAGCAAGCACACAGAGGATCCCGCCTCTTCTCTCCTCCCCCAGCACAGTCAGCCCAGTGAGGTTAAAAACAAAGAGAATCGCAAGAAAGCAAAGATGAAACAGAGCACATTCACACCAGAAGAGTGCTTTCAGTGATCCTTTAAAAATGGCATTGCAATCATTCTATATGGTTTTTAGTGAGGGTTTTGGGTACAAGTGTTTGACTTGCTTTGCCACCAAAATCTATTAGAATAACTGATTTACAAGAAATATTTTGATAAGATGATATTTAATAAAAATACTAATGTCCTTGACACTGGTTCAAGGGTTTTTTTTTTTTTTTTCTTTCCAGAAAACAGAGGCAAGTATTCAAACTGTCACGGAGAATAACATGTGGCCAAAATTAAATGTGGTTCTATCTCTCATAACAAGTCTTAGAATGATGCATCATACCAGCTGTCTGGGAACAAATGTATTTTGTTGGCATGGGAACAAAAGAATTAGTCTGAATTTTGTAAATAAACTGTGGTTATTAAAATTACTCGAAACAAACCAGAATAATAACCATTAAAAATGAAGAGTCAATAAAAGTCTTTGAATTACATTTCTGTTGCAATTCCTGTTTTCATAATGTGCTTTGGGATGAAACATAGCTTTGAGTTGTTAGTACTTTTAAATAGACTTCACTGCAGATGAGTTAGCCAACAGCAGCTAAGACTATGAAGTTTTAAAATCTTTTATGGAAAATGGAAATTAAAGGCTTGGAAATCTGTAGAAGACCAATTCTTTTCAACAATTGTCACAATTGTTGCACAACTGATTTTCTGTCTCTATAGCATCTTCTTCTTTAAGGCTATCTGTGACTCCATAGATTTGTTGGTTACCCTTGATGATGACTGAGGTGGTTTAAAGATAAGCAGTGCTTTCTACTGAAAGCTTTCAATTTATTGATTTTGGTCCTCCTAATATCCACGCTACTCCAGGATAGATCACTGGGCATTGTGGGAGGCAAATCAAGTCTTTGGGAATACAAATGATACCAGTTGTAATGGTTAACAGGCGGAAGGAGAGAAGGCGCTTCTAGAGACTTCTAATATTACCCGAAAGCTGCCTATACTAAAGGGACCAAGTTTTATTCTTTAAAAACCCAGAGACCCAAGAAGGAATCAGCAGAATGCTAAGTTCATCTGTAGAGAAAAATCAAGGACTTTTTTGGTGTCTTTTCTGCTTTGGCCTTCTTACAGGAGAGATTTGAAAGAAAAATCTGTCTTGTTTTAGAGGACAGCAGAAAGGTGGGCTGCATGAGCAGGGCACTGGCATTTTGCTTTCTCTTCATCTTCCCCTGACCTGTGAACCCTTTTGGTGCTATAATGTCTGAGGAATAGCTGAGGGCCCAGAGAAGCCATGAATGATCCTAGCAGACGAAATGACCACCCCGGATGAAAATGATAAAATAATATCTTTAATATATATATTTTTAAGTCTAGACAAGAATACACTTAGAAAAAGTCACTTAGAATATATTTAGGAGGCCCAATACCAAGGGCCTGTGATCAGTACCCAAGTTCCCCACGTTCAGCAGCTTTTGGAACTCTTCGTCCTCGAAGCCCCTGTGGCCTGTGATCCGGCTAATTCTTCCTCCCTCTTTCTCTCCATCTGTCACCCTCCCTCTCCCTCTTTCCACCCCTTCTCTCTTCCCCCCATTAATTCACCGAGCACCATTGGGCCTGATGCTGAGCCATATGCTGGGATACAAGGAGAAACATGACCCAGTCCCAGCTCAGGTCCCACCCTCAGAGTGCACCAAGTACTGAGGGAGTTCGATGGAAAAAGCTTTAATCGTGATGGTGGGGGGATGTTAGTCCGTTCTCACACTACTATAAAGATATTACCCAAGACTGAGTAATTTATAAACAAAGGAGGTTTAATTGACTCACGGTTCTGCATGGCTTGGAGGCCTCAGAAAACTTACAGTCATGGCGGAAGGGGAAGCACGCACCTTCTTCACAAGGCGCAGGAGACAGAGTTAATGACTGAGAGAGAAAGGGGAAGAGCCCCTTATAAAACCATCAGATCTCGTGAGAACTCACTCACTAACACAGGAACAGCATGGGGGAAACCGCTCCCCATGATCCAGTCACTTCCCGCCAGGTCTCTCCCTCAACACCAGGGGATTACAACTCAAGATAAGATTTGGGTGGGGAAAGCTGAAAATGAAACCTCTCTTCTACTGGGAACCCTGAAATCAGCCCCAGGAGGAGCCCTAGCTGCTGTTCCCCACACAGTGCCCCTCTCCAGTAGGAAGTAGTCTAATCACATCAGGGGGCCACAGGAAGTGCTGCAAAGGCACAGATAGATAAAAGTAGGACATCAGGTGGGTAGGGCTGGTTTGAGGATGGGGGCTCGGGAAGGCAAAGGCCTTACAGAGTGATTCAGTTCAACAAGCACTGGTGGATGCCATGAAGACGACGGATCGGGCCCTTACCCTAAGGGGCGTAATGTCTAGTGGGAAATTCTCTTTGGTTTTCCTGGCTTTAAATTCTCCTGGCTCTGCTCTTCCTGCCCATTCCTTTTCAATCCTCTTTGCATCCTCCTCTATCTTATCTGCTCCCTTGGCTGTGGCCCTGCTTACCAATCTGCTCATGGCCCTCTTATATCCCTCTACGCTCTTCCTTGTCAATATTATCCACACATTCTGGGTTTCTGTTATATCCGCATCAAGATGACTCTGACATGCTTAAAGTCTTAGGGCTCTTTCTTGACTTCTGGATTCAGATTTTCATTTAAATGCCTCCAAATGAATGTCCTCCTGCTAGCATCTAGGATGAAACATCTAAAAAAAGATAGTGTCATTGTCCACTATACACCAGCTTATCAATTAAAAAACATGGTATTATTTTCAACATATTCCTTTCTTCCACTCTCTAAATCTCTATATTCTGTAAATTTTTCCTTTTTAAATATACATATATATATATATATATATATATATTTTTTTTTGAGACTGGATCTCCCTCTGTAGCCTAGGCTGGAGTACAGTGGCGCAATCTTGGCTCACTGCAACCTCTGCTTCCCTGGCTCAAGGGATCCTCCTACCTTAGCCTCCTGAGTATCTAGGACTACAGGTGCGCATGACCACACCTGGCTAATATTTTTGCTTTTTTTTTTTTTAAGAGATGGGGTTTTACCATGTTGGCCAGGCTGGTCTGGAACTCCTGGGCTCAAGCAGCCTGCTTGCCTTAGCCTCCCAAAGTGCTGAGATCACAGGCGTGAGTCACCATGCTGGGCCTGAATTTTTCTTTCTTTTCTTTTCTTTTTTTTTTTGAGATGGAGTCTCACTCTGTCACACAGATTGGAGTGCAGTAGTGTGATCTTAGCTCACTGCAACCTCTGCTGCCCGGGTTCAAATAATTCTCCTGCCTCAGTCTCCTGAGTAGCTGGGATTACAGGCACCTGCCACTGTGCCTGGCTAATTTTTGTATTTTTAGTAGAGAAAGGGTTTCAACATCTTGACCAGGCTGGCCTTGAACTCCTGACCTTGTAATCCACCCGCCTTAGCCTCCCAAAGTGCTGGGATTACAGGCATGAGCCACCGCGCCTGGTCTGAATTTTTCCTTTTAAATGCGTCTTCACATCTACCCTCTTCTTTTTACCCGTTTTGACAATATCCAGTTCAAGCCTTCCATATTTCTCTTGTGACCAGTGATGTGAATTTTAGGCAAAAACGTCTGAATTGGTCTCCTTTCATTTCTTGTTCATCTTCCCTGCTGGACTAACCTTTCTAAAATATAACCTCAGTCATCTAGCACTCCCCAGCAAAGACAAAGTCCTCCATTGCTGGCAACTGCTTTCTAACGAATGACTGAACTGCTCAGCATTCCATCCAGAATTGGCTGGTGGTCCTGACACACACCACAGCGCTCAGTAAAGAGTAGATACTCAGTAACAAAGGATCCCTCTTCCCTTTTTTTAATGGATGAAATGAACAAAATGAACTTTCTGGTCTTGTTTTCCTCTTCACTGATATCACACCTTCTAGTCAAGATGTTACTCAACATCCCTTGAACACTCGGCATGTTCTGCTCCTCACTCTGCCCTCTAACTAGAATGTCCTTTCTGTCTGTTAATGCCCAGTCCAGATGTTCCCTTCTCCTCTATAAATAACTATATCACACATGTTGCATCTCTATGATGTTTTATAGTTTTTGAAATATTTTTACACACTTTATCTTGTTTCGATGTTCCCAAGAACCCTGTGGGAAGATATTTTTACTAACATTTTACTGATTAGGAACCCAATATCCAGAAAGGTTGAGTGGCTTACCCATGACCACATGATTAGTAGTGACAAAGGTAGACTGAGAACCAGCAGCACTTCTCCCACTAGATCATGACAGTCCTTGAAACCTCTTCTGATTTCTCTCCCTGTGCTTTGGTGAGGGTCTCTGGGACCCTGCAGCCCAAGAGGGAACCTCTTTCCCCACTCTGCAACTCCTAAATACACACAATTACCATGGAGACTGTCTTTGGTCACTAGTGTCTCCTAAATTAGTTCATGTGTCTAGGCCTTAAATATGAAGTTAGTTGCTGCAAAGCTGTGATCGAAATGTTAAAGTGTGACTTTTAGCTATTTTAAAATAATGTATGAGTCACTTGTGCCTGCACAGTCTAGGTCTTTAATGCTTGCAAAACCAGATGAGACTTAGAACTAAACCAGCTGGCTGCAAAAAATACTGAGCAGAAAACCAAAGAGGACCCCAGGGGCAGCCCAAGACAGCAAGACAAGGTAGAAGCCAGGTGCCTTCAAGAGAAGGCTGGCAGAATGCTGATCCCTTCTGACCAGCTTTGGAAGGACCCAGTTCCCCTGAGGGCTGCAAGCTCTTGAAAAAACCCCAAATTAGCAAGTGCCACACACTGCCTAGGCAGTGGGACCCTAACCTTCCCCTGGTAAAAGATCCTCCCCTTCCTTCCCACAGGATCAGGGAAGATGGAAGGAAGGACCAGTGCTTGTGTTCTTTCTGCATATTGTTATTCTGAGCCTCCAAGCCATTTAGAAAAAGAACCAACTTCCAGCTGGGTGCAGCTCAGGCCTGTAAATCCCAGCACTTTGGAAGGCCGAGGTGGGCAGATCATAAGGTCAGGAGTTCGAGACCAGCCTGGCCAATATGGTGAAACCCTGTCTCTACTAAAAATAAAAAAACTAGCCAGGCATGGTGGTGGGTGCCTGTAATCCCAGCTACTTGGGAGGCTAAGGCAGGAGAATTGCTTGAACCCGGGAAGCAGAGGTGGCAGTGAGCTGAGACAGCACCACTGTACTGCAGCCTGGGCAACAGAGCGAGACTCCATTATGGGAAAAAAAAAAAAAAAAAAAAAAAGAACCAACTTCCATTCCATGCCTGGGGTCTACATTTTATACATATCCCATTTACTCTATCAGACTGTAAACTCCTTGAGAGCAAAATCTGTAACTTACTCATCTTCGTTTCTTCTCAGACCTAACACTGTTTAGCAAAACATATCTGTTAAAAGAATAAAATACTTTGGGAGGCCGAGACGGGCAGATCAAGAGGTCAGGAGATCGAGACCATCCTGGCTAACATGGTGAAACCCCGTCTCTACTAAAAATACAAAAAAATTAGCTGGGTGTGGTGGCGGGCGCCTGTAGTCCCAGCTACTTGGGAGGCTGAGGCAGGAGAATGGCGTAAACCCGGGAGGCAGAGCTTGCAGTGAGCGGAGATTGCGCCACTGCACTCCAGCCTGGGCGACACAGTGAGACTCCGTCTCAAAAAAAAAAAAGAATAAAATGTTGAGTAAAAAAAGACTGAGTCTCCTGTGAAACACTCAGCATTGTATTTTATTTATTAGAACATCTCTGAAGTATTGTTTTTTTCTCACTAATTTGTTTAATAAAATATTCTTCTGGGAAACTGAGTGATCGACGTAATTAAAGCTATTCATACTTTCAAATTTTAAGATAGCCAGTTTGAAGCAAGGGTTTTGCTCTGTGAATGTTAATATCCACATATTGTTATGTTAGAATCTGACATGTTTGGTGTCTTTGTTATAAATACATGCTTTACTCAGTGTTAAGAATACCAAGAAAACTTCTAGGCTATTTATTTTCTTCCTTTTCTTTTGTATAATTTATCAAGCCAAATTATCTAGTCTCATTGTGAATAACGAAACATTGTTTGCTCCCCATTGTGAATAATGAAACTCAGTGAATTTTAGTTTTACCCATAATATTTTAATCTGTACCTGCACCTGAGTGACAGATGGCATATATCCATTTTACAGAGTGTTTAACACAGTGGAAAATAACATTCTGGGAGTAAGCAGACCACTTACAGACCTACCCTGGGTCTGCCACTACTGTGTTGTACATTAGGGAAGTCACATCCTTCCTGATGACTCAGTTTCTTTGCACAATGAAGAAGTCTGACTCAAGCTCTGATCTCCTTTCTTTGATAAAATCTTGCTCAGATTAAACTGGAATTAGAAATTATTACCTCCTCTTATGAATAAAAATAATGGTGATTTTAAATTGCTGTTTATTGATCAGAGAAAACATCACGCTTTGGTAAAGCTGACTTAGACAATTTATTTCCTTATTCTATTAGTGTTATTTCTCTTGAATCTGCACAAGGAGCAAATTAACCCTTTGTGCCTCCCAATGAGTACACCTTCCCTGGGGACTCCGTGTGCTGATCTGTCCATGTGAGGGGACAGAAGAGAGAGTTGGTGGCACCAAGGCATGTGGTGGGCAACGAAGATGCCACCCACCAAGACCTGATGAGAAGCAGCTTTTTGTTCTTAATTAAAAACATAACTTTTAAAATGCCTCATTCATTTCTTGTTTTTATAGAATCAAAACAGAAATTTTTCTTAAATGAAAACCAGAAACCATTTAAACTTTTTAAAGCAAGCAAGTTAAAAAAAGCAGCTTAGGAAATTGTCTTTTGTAATTCTGCCAGTTTCAATTTTGATTCCTTAATGCAACTAGTATCAGGATAACAATATTTGCTTGAAAAGAAAGAGAAGATAGTCCTCAGGGGCTGTTTCAAACACATTTTAGTTGTTTGGCTGATGTGAGACTAGCTACTGTTATTGAAGTTGCTTTGACGAACAACAAAAAAATACATTCATAATGTAACAATCTCAACATTTTAGACATCTTTAGTAAACTCATATTTAGCAGATCCTAAAAAGTGTCTATGACAATAGTTATAAATTTTTTTTTTTTTTTTTTGAGACAGCATCTTGCTCTGTCACCCCGGCTGGAGTGCAACGGCATAATCTTGGCTCGCTGCACCCTCTGCTTTCCAGGTTCAAGCGATTCTCCTGCCTCAGTCTCCCGAGCAGCTGGGATTACAGGTGCCCACCACCATGCCTGGCTAATTTTTGTATTTTTAGTAGAGATGGGGTTTTACCATGTTGGCCAGGCTGGTCTTGAACTCCTAACCTCAGGTGATCGACCTTCCAAAGTGCTGGTATTACAGGCATGAGCCACCATGCCCAGCCTAGTTCTAATTATTTTTGACTATTTGTATTAGTGTCACAAATTTAAAGGGGACGTAGGTAAAATTCAGATAAAAGATTACGTTAAATATAGATGAACAGTATTTGTTAAATATCTATTATTTGTTGTTCAGTTTAATTGAAACAACTGGCATTTTTTTTTTTTTTTAGCTACACCCTAGGACCTTGTGGAAAGAACCCAACATCTCATGGTTACAAAGATTATGAAATATTCTGCTTTACCCATGGGTATTTCCTGACATTTCTTTGGTAAACTGTAGCCTAATAGAAGATATCAGGAATTAGTGTAAGAAATATTCTAAAAAGCTATTGTCACTACAAAGATGAAAGCAACTTTGATGATCAAAAAGAAGTCAATAAAAAAAGACTGAAAGTAGTTCCTGAATCCTTCTCTATTGTTCATTTGGGATTTCTTAATTTCCCTACTCTCAATATATTATGGAATTTTCTGTGTGAAGTTTTGCCATGAATTAAATTGATGTCAACAAAAGTTTTACCTTAAGTCATATTTTACCACAAACTAGAGAAGCCCCAGTCCTCCAGGGAGCACCTTTTCCTGCCTTTAAGAAGCTTGTCTTTTCTCCTTCTTTTAGTTACAAGCGTCATCTACAGAGGATGAGGCTCAGTTGACCTTCAGTGACAATTAGATCTGCTGATTTGACATGAACAAATCCATGCTCCCATCTGAGGAGGCATTTTCATCTCCTTGACTTGGCACATGATGGGCAAGTCTGCTATGCTTGTGCTTCCTTTGCTCATTGCTTTTCTCTACCCATGGAAAGTCAATGGCATTTGCTTCTCTACCAGGAAGCAGGAACACAATGTCTGTTTGCCTGCCATCCTTAATAAGTTTACTTTCTCTATCATTGCTATTCAGGTTTTTTTTGCTAGATATGTAACTTGAGAATTGTCATGAAAGAAACAAAAGTTTGGAGTTCAGATAAACATGGATCTGAATACTCCTCTACTACTGTGTGATCTTGGATCTACTGCTGTGTGATCTTGGATGAGTTACTCAATCACTCTGGATTTTGGCGTGCTATTCACAAAACGCAGATGATAATAATGATCTTATGTGGTTATTGTGAAAATTAAAATGAACCAGTATGTGTAACACTTCTTGTATAGTCTCTGTCATCTTGTCAGCATTTGATAAGGTATAGTTATTATTAATTTTTTTTTTTTTTTTTTGAGATGGAGCCTTGCTCTGTCTCCCAGGCTGGAGTACAGTGGCGTGATCTCGGCTTACTGCAACCTCCACCTCTCCAGTTCAAGCAATTCTCCTGCTTCAGCCTCCTGAGTAGCTAGGACTACAGGTGCCTGCCACCGTGCCTGGCTAATTTTTGTATTTTTAGGAGTGACAGGGTTTAGCCATATTGGCCAGGCCGGTCTTGAACTCCTGACCTCGTTGATCCGCCCACTTTGGCCTTCCTAAGTGTTGGGATTACAGGTGTGAGCCACTGCGCCCGGCCTAGTTATTAATTTTTTATTCTAGTATTATTCTATTTTGTTATCCTATACATAGACATTGTATAAAACGTATATGTATATGTGTATATTTATGCATATCTTATATACATGATATGTACATACATATACGATATACATATGACACAGAGTTTATTAGCAAGTAGGAAGGAATTATAGAAGGGCAAGTCAATTCATTACATATTAACAGTCAGCATCTATTAGGTGCTTACTTTCATCATTTTGTACAATCCTCTACCGTGGGATCCTGTTTGTAAACATCTCCAGAGATTAAAGAAGAAAAAGAAGCTTCCCTATTAGCCTTACTTTTGTGTTTCACCTTCCCTGAAATTCAGAATAAGCTAATATAATACGCCAATATTCTTGTACTGAGTTTTACAACCAAAGTATAAACATCTGTCAATTCCTATGACTGTTTCTGTACATAATGGATTGGTGGCACTTAGATCAATATTAGCAATGCTATACTCAATGGCTGAGGACAATGCATTTATAAAGATTCATGGTCTCTATTGATACATGTTGACTTTTTACTTTAAATTGTCAAAATTACCACTAAGTGTAATTTATTTTAACCAGAAGAGTTGGTGAAAATAATGCTGTCATTTAAAAATAAAATAGGTCATTAGCTATTGTCACAGCCATACTATTCTGGGTTAAATTACATTATTTTGAAAAGAATGGAAAGAAAGAGGAGAACACTGAAATTTAAAAGAAAACATGATTTATGCCTCTAAGCAAAATAATATCCATTTATTTTGAAACGATGACATTGCAGACACTGTTGGCTGCATACTCAACACTCCATTTCCCTTCCTTTTTGTTCCAGTTTTCCTTCTTCTCCCAGTTTCATCACCAGCATGTGGGTCCTGATTACTCTAGGCTAGTTTTGTATACTCGGTTCTTTTGCCAGGGATTGGGTATGCCAGGCTAAGCATGTGATCTTCTCTGGCCAATGACATGTAAAGGGAGGGGGTAGTTTCCGGGAAAGACTTCCTTACGCATTAGGCCCTAGAAACTGGCAGCCCCTGTCTGCCTCCGAATAGTGCAGATCTAGGCAGGATGCCTGGCACTGCTGCAGCCATCTTGAAGTTGCTTCTAGAATGAAGCCAGCACCGGCAGAGCCATGAGAATGCTTTACTTGTGGACTCCTTGTTCTGTGAGGTAATAAACTGCTTTATTTTTTATGTCAACCATGGGTGGGATATTCTGTTACTCGCACCCAAAGCATCATAACTGAAACAGGTAATGCATAAACTGTTTTTTTTTTGAGACAGAGTTTTGTTCTTGTCACCCAGGCTGGAGTGCAATGGTGCGATCTCGGCTCACTGTAACCTCTGCCACCGGGGTTCAAGTAATTCTCCTGCCTCAGCCTCCCAAGTAACTGGGATTATAGGCACCCGCCACCACACCAAGCTAATTTTTGTATTTTTAGTAGAGACGGGGTTTCGCCATGTTGGCCAAACTTGTCTCGAACTCCTGACTTGAGGTGATCCACCTACCTTGGCCTCCCAAAGTGCTGGGATTACAGGAGTAAGCCATTGCACCCAGCCGCACACACTTCTTGACCTAGAGAAAGTAAACAGGAGAGTCAAATAGGAAAGGAGAGGGTACCTGTTCCTGTGACTCCAATTCTTTGTGTTGTAATTTTTTCTCTGCACATCGCACCTGATTAGAACGGTTTTCTAATTCATCTTGTAAAACCTGCAACAGTATAAAATAAAGATATCATTAATAATTAGCACACTTGAAAAAATAGTTTTACACCATGAACTGGCATTAAAAAGGCCTCAGATTTCCAGTTTATTACTCTCGTTCCAAAGCATTCGGGCAAACAATATCAGACTTTTGTGTGTCAGGCCAAGATGTTTTCTGCTTTAAGAATACCTAGTACAAAAAATTTCATAGTTATAAAATAGACAAATTGGCAGATGTCAATCATATATTAAAATGTCTCATATCCTTCTAGCGCAGAACCACAAGAGTGTAATAAAGCATATGTAATAAAGCATAACACTATTGCAATGAAAATGGTTCCCTCAGGACACCTGCAAGATACACTTACACTCTGAATATCATTGTGACAGATAGGAATTGTAATATCTGACTAGCATAACATTTTTCAAAATTATATTATGATAATTTGAGTAAATTATAGTAGCCATAAATGAATTTCTTTATAAAGTCAGAGAGAATGGTATGGAATTTGAGGAATTTGTAAGAAATGGACAGAGGTGAACTCTTTCAGTTGCCAAGTAGCTGTTTGAAATAGAATTCAGGTTGATATGGGAAACAGAAACCACAAAGACCAATAATTATCACTGCATCAATTACTATGTTAGGTAAAGAGGTAAACTAGAAAAAGATCTTGTAGTTTCCATGTACTATTTCTGTAATGACACTGGATTGTCCATTCAAACAATCCAGTGTCATTATAGAAACACTACATGGAAAGTTACAGTGAGCAGAATGCATGGGGTGGTAACAGCAAAGATGTCAAATTCACACAATTCAGTTCATCCAGTCAATATTAGTGAGTTCCTGCTCTATGTCAAGAATTGAAATAGGTACTCTAGACATAGCAGTGAAAGAAAATAGACCAAACCAAACCAAACCAAACAAAAACCCTGGTCAGGCACAGTGGTTCACATCTGTAATCCCAGCCCTTTCAAAGGCTAAGGCAGGAGGATCACTTGAAGCTAGGAATTCAAGACCAGCCTGGGCAACATAGCAAGATCATTTCTACAATTTTTTAAATTTAATTAGCTGGGTGTGGGGGTGCAAACCTGTGGTCCCAGCTACTCAGGATACTGAGGCAGGAAGATCACTTGAGCCCAGGAGTTAGAAGCTGCAGAGGGCTATGACTGTGCCACTGCACTCCAGTCTGGGTGACAGAATGAGACCCTGTTCTGTTCCAAAAAAAAAAAAAAATTCCTTGCATTCACATGCTTAGATTATAATGGGGTGGAGGTAGGCAATAAGCAAACAGTAAGTGTATTATATATCTGTGATGAGTGCAGAAGAAAAATAAAGCAGGGAAGGGGACATTCTAGAGTGGTGTGAGGAAGCGGGGATTGCAATTTTAAACAGATTGCAATTTTAAACAATTTTAAAAAGGTGTTTAAATTTAAACACCTTTAAACAGGTCCAAGAAGGCCTATCTGGGCAAAGACCTGAAGGACAAGAGAGAGCAAGTCACATGTAAACTTCCACAGGAAGAGCCTTCCAAGCAGTGGCCGCTGCATGTGGAATGACTCCGAGATGGTATGTTTGTGGAAGCCATAAGGTCACTGTTGAGAGTGAGCAAAGCAGCAGCAGTGAGGTCAAGGACGTAACAGGGTTCAAGTCACATCAGGTCACATGGAGTCTCGCAGGTCAACGGCTTTAGATTTTGCCTAGAGGTGGACAGGAAGCTCCTGGGGGGTGGGGAGCCGGTGCTGCTTTCATTGCTGTCTGAGGAGCAGACTGAGGGGCAAGGCAGAGGCAGGGAGTAGGGGAGAGGCAGATAGCAGGGTGGGGAGGCCTGAGAGGAGCAGACTGAGGGTCAAGGCAGAGGCAGAGAGCAGGGGAGAGGCCACTGCAACACTGGGAAAGGGAAGATGGAGAGCGGGGCCAGGTGGTAGCAGCTGATGAAGGAAGGATCAGGCCCAGGTATGAAATAAGAGTTGATGACCCTGAGACAGTGGAAGCAGAGAGGAATAAACAGGACCCCAGGGATTCTGGCCTGAGGAGCTAAGACTGCAGTTGGCATTCACAGAGACAGAACAGGTGTTGCGGGAGAGGAGCTGGAGCTCAGCCTCAGCTGGGTTCAGTTTGAAAGACCTACTACACATCCAGGTGGAGACATCAGTTCAGACACAACGGCTAAGTTAGTGTCCATTAAAGATTCCTGCAACACAATGCCAGTCTTTTTTATGTCCAGATACATAGTGGTTCTTAACCTTTCGGGAGGTTCTAGACTCCTTTGAGCATCTGATGAAAGCTAAGTAGTTACTCCCTAGAAGGAGAAAAACCATAGTTTTATGATTTTGCTTTTCACTGTAGGGCATTCCTAGATTGCCTGAAGCCTATCCGTGAATGGACCCCAGGCTAAGAACTAATTTAAAAAGTGAAATGGCCTGTGAATGAGCTTGCATGCTTTAGGGTGTCTGAAATGGTTTGTGAGTGAGCTTGCATGCTTTAGGGTGTCTTTGATATTAGACTTGATTATAAATCTACAACTCAACCAGGTCTGAGAATGAGCTTGGAAATCTCTCCATTCTTGAATTGTCTATAATTCTGTTGTGTTCTACTTCCAAAAGGATGAATGCAATAGTTCCTGTGCTTGTTGATGAGGTAGCCTTCCCCCTGCCCCTGACTTTCATAGCTACCAATAAATAGGATCTCATCAGCTTCTCTTATGGCATAATTGGGGAAAGTAATGATTACTGTATCGGGAAGAATATTTATCCATTTTTTTGTCCTCCCTTTTTCCTGCTCTCTAATACATCCTCACACCACTGTCACAGTGATCTTGTTAAACTTAAATCTGATTATGTTGTTCCCTGACTAAAATGCTGAAACAGCACTCCAGCCCCACTGAGAGACAGCTCTCACTCCTTAGCATAGCATCCAAGGGCCTTCATCAACTGGCTTGGTCTCCAGTCACGCTGTGCTGTGGGAAGCCTTGGCGTGCCGTGCAGATGTCATTACCAGCAATAATAACAGGAGCTATCATCCACAGAGTGGATTTTATTTTTAACCCTTACGACAATTTTGTGCACCCAGTATTATTCATCTATGTTAGAAAGGATGTAATTGAGGCTCCATGCAGTTAACTACTTTGCTCAAGTCCATGTGGTTAGCAGTAAGGCACTGGACTGGGATTTTTCTTTTTTTTTTGGGAGGGGGGGGTGGAGTCTCGCTCTGTCACCCAGGCTGGAGTGCAGTGGCACAATCTCGGCTCACTGCTACCTCCACCTCTCGGATTCAAGCAATTCTGCCTCAGCCTCCAAGTAGCTGGGATTACAGGCATGTGCCACCACGCCCGGCTAATTTTTTGTATTTTTAGTAGAGACGGGGTTTCACCATGTTAGCCAGGATGGTCTCGATCTCCTGACCTTGTGATCCGCCTGCCTCAGCCTCCCGAAGTGCTGGAATTACAGGTGTGAGCCACCATGTCCGGCCTGGACTGGAATTTTAACACATTTCTGTAACTTCAAAGTCAATATGCTTGTGCTACTCCATGCTGCCTCTTTCCCACTCTGTACTGATTTTCTCTTTTCTTTGCCTGGAAGTCCCTACCGCACCTCCTCTGCTCCATGATGTAATTGCCCTGATCTATACAAGAGCTAAGTATGGACTTCTCTGGACTTTCATCCATCTAGTGTTTCAGAGAATTAATTTACATGTCTGGGTGGCATGCAACTGTCTGCACAAAACGGCAGCTCAGGGATCTCCTTGCTTCATCTCTGCAAGCCCAGTGACAAGCCAGCGCAATGCCTGGTACACAGGTGACACTGAGTTCATGTTTGTAGAAGGAACTCATAAACATCTGAACTCTACTACCTAAAGATATTGACTTCAATCATCAGGGTCATCAGGGCCAGGGCTTCTGACTGTCCTTCATGTGGCACACTGAACCGAAGGTGATTATGTGTCCTCAGACACAAAATATACAAGTATATCCTCCAAATATCGATATCTATCTCTGAACATACACACACGTATCATAATAATAATAATTGATAATATATGGTCTGGTTTCTGCTACAATATAAAATACTCCTTTAATTTTTTTTTTTTTTTTTGCTTTTAATTTTATTTCACAGGAAAGAAAGATGGCATGCCTCTCCCTGCCCTTAAATGAAGAGTTGTTCCCCACCTCCTGGCTTCTCTCCCTCCTTGCCTTCACCTGCAGAACCCTGAGAGTGCCACACTCGGCATCCCACATCCTCCCCCATTCACTACATACCCCGTTACACCTGCCCCCTGTCCCCACTGCTCTCCTGAGTCAGTTTTCACACCAGTCACTTGTCATCTCCCAAATGCCAAAGCCAGAAGCTAACTTTCTTCCTTTTTCCACAGAAGCATTTGGCCTACTCATGCCCAATTGTGTTTTTCTCTTGAGTTTTGAGGAAATAATTCTGCTCAGTGAAGTCAAGGGATTAAAAAAAAAAAAAAAAAAAAAGAGGATGCTGCAAAAGTGAAAGCCAAAGACAACAGGCCTGGAAAGAGGTTGGTGGATATGGAGAAGGGGATGGGTGCAGTGGAACCATTGACAGGGCATTGGAAAAGAAGGGACTCAGAGATACCCCAAGGCTTTGAGATGGAATGACCAGAGAATAGTGAATTCTTGCTAAGCACAAGTCAGAAGCGGTGGGGCTGTGTGCTTTCTGACATGCTGGGCTGAAGGTGCTGGTGGGACTTCAAGGAGGAACTATTGCTAGAGTCTGAATATTTGTGCCCCCTCCAAATTCATATGTTGAAATCTTAACCCTCACAGCTATTAGGAGGCAGGACCTCTGGGAGGGAATGTCCTCAAGAATGGGACTGGTGCCCTTCTAAAAGCTCTGAGTGAGGTCCCTGGCCCCTTCTACCATGACAGGACACAGCACAAAGATGGGTGTCAATGAACTAGGAATCAGGCAGGCTCTCCCCAGACGCTGAATCTGCTGGTGCTTTGATCTTGGATGTCCCAGCCTCCAGAGCTGTGGGAAATAAGCTTTTGTGTTTAGGAGCCACCCTGTCCAAGGGATAATGGTACAGCAACCAGTGCTCGCTAGGACCCCTAGCTAGCAGATCACATTGCTCAGTGGGTCTGAAGAGTGGGGCATGCTCTCAGACAGAGGTGCAGAGGTTCTAAAACCTGCCCTTTGGGTGATGCCCACATTCAGACAGGCAAAGGAGGAGATGGAGGCCCAGAAAGCTGGTGAAAGTCCAGATAGGCAGGAGGCAATTGAGGAGAAGTTAGGATGACATATTACGGAAATCTAGCCGAAAGAAAGTTCCAAGGAAGGTGGCGTAGCAAAGTAGATCTGATCCTTTTTCCATACTTCATAGAGTGAACAGACTATGAAGTCAACTATGTTTTATCAATATTATTAAAATGGAATTCAAATTACATTCGCTTTTCAAAAAGGCAGGCCTTTAAAAATTTCCTCATAAAGATATAAAATGTGATCTTTCTAAAGTTAATCAGAGAAAGCAGTTGTATTTAGAAATGACTTTCGTTAACTATTAAAGATCAGTTAAAAAAATTGAAAAATCACCAAATAATATTTCACGTTCAAAAAAGTCAAAATGTACTGCATGAAAGGAAAATGACAGTTTATACTGGCGGCTGGTCCTGGTTTTATATTCTAAAAAATTATTTGGTTATTAGAGTTCCAACCTCAGAATTTGACATAAGGACTATGTGAAAATGACCACAACTGCTCAATAAGTACAACCAGGGACTTTAAGTTGTGTCTTCTTTATTCAAAAAACCTTCAAATTTGACATTTCACACACACACACAAAATCACGACTTTTAGTTTCTTCCTGAGAAAAGCCCAAGATAATTAAAGAATAGAATGTCCCACACTGGGTCAAAAATATAAAACAAAACCCAACTTGAACAGTTAAACTGTTTATTCTGCAGAACTGTCCCTCCTCCCCTAACTCTGCAGTGTTAACTGGCATCATTACTGAAAAGACAGTTCTTTTCTCCCAATTAAATCTGCCTTTAAATATGATGTAAGTCAGCTGGCTGTGGGAAGCCACAGCACTCCTGACTTTCAGAGTGCTTTCTCCTGGTCGGGAATAAAGAATGACGCTTTCCAGAAGAAAAATGTAAATGACATAATAAGCTCCACAAGAACAATGAGCGCACACCGCACTCTTTCAAACGGAGAGCGTTGTAGGATAATTTGATTTGTTTGTTTCGAATCTGAAAATAATGAGAGCAAATGAAAGTGTAAAAAATGGAACATGTTAATGGGCTCCTCAGGGTGAGGAAAAAGACCTGGGAGCTAACGTGCCCACTGAATGGCACCTGTGACAGTACGGGGCTTTTCTGTGAGTTTGGGGAAAAAAGAGTAACTAGTCAATTAAAATGCTATTTTAATAAAATGTATGAACATAATTCAGCTCAAGCCACTCCTTAACTTGTAAAACCACGCATCAAGGAATTATTTGGAGTCTTATTAAAAAACAAAGTTTTCTCTTGTAGTTCTGAGTCAATTAAACAAGAATACAGTGATGGCAGATACATGCCTTTTAATAATGAATAAATGAAACACAAATTCATTTTAATTATAAAGTGGTTAAAAGGTTATTTAATAAAGGAAAACTTTATTGGAAGAGAGATATACTATGTCACAATGATAAAAAGAAAATTTTTTAAATGTTTCCAGAATAGAAGGTATATAACAGAGAGAGGCTTTCAGATGTAGTATTGTAGCAAGACCAGACATCTTTCTAGAGATTTCTGATCTCGCCTTTGGCCCACTGCTTAGCCAACTCCATTCCAGCAACCCAAGAGCTGTTACCTTACTACCCTTTTCCCAACAGGCTGTCTAAGCATACAAATTGGTCTTCAGCTTAAAGCTCAGAATATCAGTACTCTAACTTCATATCAGAGAATACAATTTCAAACTCTACTTTCCCATCTTTATCAAAACTCCATGTATGAGAAATTTGGAAAAATCCACTTGCAAATCAAGACAGAATTATCAGCAGTAGAAGTCACCCTTCTGAGTCAGCGGTCCTGGAAACACCGTCCTAGCAGAGTGGACTCCAGAGACACATTCTCTTACACATTTTCTGTCATGTAGCTTGTAGGGTCATGTTCTTGCCCCCTTTTAGAGAGTTTCAAAGCAGTTCTCATTGAGGTGAAATGTAATGTGTTTGACACATATTCTGCCTCATCCTGTGTTGTTAAGTCTTGATAAAATGCTAGTAGTGCCTGGCCTTTTCCACAAATCATCATGAGGTCTATGAGCACATTTTTCTGGGCCTGCCATACCTGAAGGGACAGAGGGTAAATGGACCCTTTCCTTGGTTCTGTTCATAGGTTCATCCACATGTCCTCTGGCAAGTAGGAACCTTGAATGCTATAGTGTTCTGTTATTTCAAATAAACTGGATTGAACCCTATGTAAGCAAAAAGAGTGATGATTAAAGTTTTGCCCTATATAAATATAAAACTGGGGTCGGTAGAGTTGTGGATTTTAAGGGCCTTGGGTACAGTCTGTGGCCGTGAAACAAGGAACCAGCTGAACCTCCGCTGGGTGAAACGCAGAGGGGGGACTTGCGAGCTGCAAGCTCTGCATAGCTGAGTTTTAACAAGAAGAAAAAGCCAGAGTATTTATACTAAAGATGCTGCCAAGAAGAAGTCACCCTGGCAAACTGCAGGAAATGGCTGAAGCAGGGTGACGGGCAGACGGCGGTTCTGTGTACTCTCCCTACTTTTGTGTATGTTTAAAAGCTTCCATAATAAAAAGTCAAAACACCGAAAAAAGAAAAAAAGTCCCACTTAAAAAAAAATGAGGTCATCATATCCTTTCCTTCATGAGGCTTGAATTTACTATCCTACTTTGGAGAAAACAGATGATTCATTCGCCACTCAGTGGGCAGGAGGGGTGCGGGAGGATTTACCCCATGAATGTTTTGAAGACAGAATGAAGAGACCAGGGGGTAGGATGTGCATATTTTGACTGAAGGAGAAGATAACTAGAAAGGGAAGGCCTATTTTTATTTTTATTGAGGTATAATTTGCATACAATCCAATTCAATGTTTATTTTTTCATGGTAATGGTCTGTTTTCCATTTAAAACATGTAAGATGATTTTTAAATGTATGTCATAAAATATTTGTTAAGTTATAAAATCTTGACGTAAACTTCTCTTCCCCTGGCTGCCTGGTCCTTCAGACAGGCGTGATGCCTGAGCTGTGACTACAGTGAAGAGACACTAATTATAAAGGTGAAATAAGGGTGACTCTCATTTAAACCTTAATTACCTTCTTAATAATGCCCACATTTGTTTAAGCAGCATTACTCCAATTCAATCTATTAACTGGGCTGATAATATTTCTGATGAGGTCTCCTTTTGCAATGTAAATTGACACCGAAACAGTAAATGTTTTTCTTTCTACTACTGTTACATGAAGGCTAAGGTAAAACACAAATAAAGCAGTAAAATCTTGCTCTATTTTCATGTGAGATTTACAGACTTTTTTTTTTTTTTAATCATATTGTAAATGACTAGGACAAAGCAAGAGGATCAAGCCCTGTCATCCACACAAGGAGCGGTAAATCTGGGGCTACCGAAAGTGACACAGTGGCAGCGTGACATTTTTACTGGGTGGTCTCATGGGCTATTTACCGAGGCCACTATAGTTTCTGTTTTATTATTATTTTTAAATAGGCTAAATCTACTAACAAAAGTAACTAGTCTTCTTCAACTGAAATGCCACTCAAGATTTCTTTTAAAGCGATTTCTTCATTCAGACCTACCCAGGATGAATAACAAACCATAAAAAACAGTTTTATTAGTGATTCTACAGTCATGGAAAACGGGTTATGCTGCAGATCTAAAGCCAGAGCCGCAGTTACTACTGCAGAGGCCAATAATGTATTCATAGCAGAACTGTATAATTTTTTTCTCCTATGGCTTATGTTCAGGTTTTCGGTTTTCTTCACATTCCAAGCAACATTTATTTTTTTTTCTTTAAAAAAAAACCCTGATAATGTTGTCTCTTTTGTGATATTGATGTGAAGGAAAAGAGATCTTTGGAGGTTTTTACCCAATACAAATGTTACTCCTCACATAAGGCAAAATTCCTCTCACGTGCAAACTTTTTAGTTGTTGTTGCGACAAACGACAAACCACATGGACGAGAAACGGCACTTGCATATGAGCTGTTGTTGTAGTACTTATTAGGCTACTGATTCAACATAAAAGGCAAAAAACTGCGGACACTATACAGAGCAAGAGTTTTTCTTGTTTGTTATTCTCCAAGTACAAAAGTGTTCGTGTTTTCTCTTTCCTTCTCTCTCTCACCTATTTTCAGTCCTTCAAATTCCTAAAGGACTTCCTTTAAAGGTCCTAAAAATGCACTTTTTAAAAAAGTTAATGTTTCCTGGTCTTAACAGGGGTTCCAGGAAAAGAAATCATGTTATTTCAAGACTTTGATGATCTAAGGAAGCCGGAATCTCCTAACGCACCTCATTCATGTTTTCCTAGTCACACAAAAGACCATCCTGACATTACCCACATCTCCTCTTAAAGGGGCCAGTCTGTTTCTACTCAGGAAATTCAAAGCACATTTCCCCACCTTCGTCGCTCGAGACAGCTTCACTTGTGAACAAGTTCTTATCTCGGGTGGTAGAAATCTAGGATCAAATTCAAGAACCACAGCTAGGATTTTGTAAGATCATAGAGGCATTTCCTTGTCTGGCCAGGGTGATAAGCACTGGAACTTGAGTTCAGTCTCTGCGGAACAGAGTGTTAACTGTTAAATCCTCACAGACCACCCCTCTTCAGTGCAAGTCCAGGGAAGAGGGAGGACCCATAAGCCATTCATTTAAATTTCGATTTTCTTACAAAGAGTAATCATTCACACATGCCATCCCTTGAGCCTGCAGTATCATTTCCAATCCCCTCCACTAGACTGTATTTCTCCTCCATGAAAACTGAAGTTAAGATTCATTTCTTCCATGAAATATTTCCAACACAGATTAAACTATTTCTCATTGTCATTATATTCCCTATATGGTAACATATTTATAGATCTCTTCCTATTGTGAATTTATCTAACTTCTTTTCTCGTTTTAGGCTCTGAACTTCACAAAAGCAACAGCCTGTGCCCTGCCATTATTTGTTAAATGGTCTCTGAAATGCTTGGGAAAGTGTTATTTACACTACGGTAATGAGCATTTACTGGTAACATTAACCAACTCTATAAAGAGCAAGTTGCCTTTCATTTAAAACAGTTGGGGTACTCCCACTAAAATTCTCGGATTTTTTTCCCCCTTTAAGCTACATTTCCTCTCATTCTGTCCCTACAGAAAAATAACTGAGTTTTATCCA
Source organism: Trachypithecus francoisi (assembly GCF_009764315.1). Lineage (NCBI taxonomy): Eukaryota > Metazoa > Chordata > Mammalia > Primates > Cercopithecidae > Trachypithecus > Trachypithecus francoisi. Next base: position 41,422,944 of record NW_022681466.1, on the reverse strand, counting down.
GTCTGCTCCCTCAAGTGTCAGAAATGGCCTCCTTCTTGTTTTTTAATAATAACACATCTATCAGTGCCCTTTTTTTCACGCTCTAGAGGGCTGGTCACCACTGTTGCTCTCTCCCTTCTGCTATGTCCCTCTCAGGGTCTACACTGGTATGTTGTCTTTACCCATCTGCCCTTCAGGAAATTGTCCACATTTCTTTTGTTTGTTTTAAGAGATGGGGGTCTCACTATGTTGCCCAGGTCAGAGTACAGTGACTCACAGGCGTGATCGTAGCACCCTAGAGCCTGGACCTCCTGGGCTCAAGTGATCTTTCCACATCAACCTCCCAAGCAGTTGGGACTACAGGGGCACGCCACTGCACCCGGCTGTTTTTGTTTTTCTTGGCCACATTTCTCAAGTGTTTGACTCCAGTACCCTTGTTTCTCCCTCATTAGTGAACTCCTTCCTCATCAGTGATCTGATTTTGGTTTCTAACTATGAGATGAGTTAGAAATGAGACTTGTCCTCTGCAAGGTCGCAATGATTCTCTTATTGATGATCCAGTGGCCTTTTCCACAACTCGATTCTCCTGGACCTCTCTGTTGCACTGGGCACTATTAGAACGCTCTCCTTCCAGAAATCCTTCCCTTTGACACCACCATGTCATGCTGTCCTCCTCCTTCCCACATGCTTTCTGCTCCTCCTCCTCCTCCTCTTCTCTCTCACTTGTGGATATTTCCCTAACTAGGTTCTTATCTCTCTAGTCTTCTTTCTGTACACTGTGTCCTTTGGATCATTAATTTCATAAGTTAATGGAAGTATTTCTATATTATGGGCATACAGCATGTACTAGACGTGGTACTAAACATTACCCTCAAAAAGCATCTAATCTAATGTGTATGGCAAGCTTATAAAGGAACTATTACAATACCACATGAGTACTGCTAAAAAGAAGTCTTACCAAGCATTGCGACTGAACACAGGAGGAAAGCAACAAACGCCGGGGAAGGTTTACACAGTGAGCTTCCTTGAGGAGGCAACGTGGGAGCTGGAGGGTTTCCCAGGAGGAGAGGAGAGTGGTCCTGGGGAGTCAATCGCATAGGGAAAGACACGAAGGCATAGACCTGCAATGCGTGTTGGCTACACTGAAGGCATGGCCAAGCAGAGGGGTGGCTTTGAACCAGGAGAGGCTGCCTGGGTTGTGTAGAAGGGCCTTGTGTGCCAGGAGGACTACAGATTTTACCCTGTAGGAATGGGAACCACGAAAGTGCCTAAGATGATCAGATTTACAATACAGGATGAATGTTCAGGTGACAATGTGGAAAATGGTGGCAGGAAGGCCTGCTGGGGACAATTAACAGAGTCTTGGCAAGACATGGGTGAATCTATGGGACAGGACAGAGGCAAGGATCAGTTTCCACTCAGCCCTCTCAGTGCACAAGAGAAAACCAGGCCCAGAAAAATACACCCATAAGCTTCATGATCATTTGTAAAAAGGCCGGGAATACAGAATGAGGCTTAGGGCATTAAATTTTTGGTCAATGAGAAATGCTTTAGAAACTCTGAAAATGAAAAGAATAAAAAAGCACAATTTTACAGACCGTGTAACCAAATACGCAAGAAAATCTGTCTCAGGAGTTCACTCTGTCATGGCTGGGAGGCCTCAGGAGGCCATACAGTAACACGTGGGAGATGAGCTTGATTTGGATAGGAGATGGTAGGAAATGACGGGCCTGGGGGAGTGCACGTGCCAGGATGGCAGCAGAGCCACAAGACAGGTTGCAGGGCTTGGTCATGCAATGAATGTGCCAGGTGTGAGAAGGAGGTTTAAAGAAGGACTCTGAGGCTTTCAGCATAGGTGGCTTGGGTGCTGTCATCAACTAAGGCAGAGAACACAGTAGAATTAAAATATACAGAAAGGAAGGGGAAAACTAGGTTTCTGCATGACACGGATTCAACAGGAATGATGATGCCAATGGCTTGACCACTAGAGTATGGTATCAAAAAAGAAACCATGGAAGGAACAGTTTTGGGGAAGTAAGATCATGAGTTTCATTTTAGAGCTACCGAGTTTGAATGCGTATCAAGACATCCAGCTCCCTGCCTGATGGGCAACAGAAACACTAGCTCTAAGTAGGGCTTGCCTGGTGACGACTCCTACACTCATCTCCACACTCAGGATCGCACAAGTCCTCTAATTTGACATCTCCAACTGTCTCTCTTATGTGTATCTATGGTGGCCTCACCATCATCGCAAACTTACTAAGTCCAAGACCAAACTCATAATTTTCCCCTTCAACCAGCTTCTCTTCCACCTGTCCTGCTGATCAATGACAAAATCATTCATTCAATGACCCAGTTCCTGGTTTTAAATCTCACAATCATCTGTGAGCCCCAATCTCTCTGTTCTCCCTCCTAGTTAGTTGCCCACATTCCTTCAATTTCTTTTGTTTTTTTTTTTTTTTTTTTTTTTGATGGAGTCTTACTCTGTTGCCCAGGCTGTCACTGCAACCTCTGCCTCCTGGCTTCAAGCAATTCTCCTGCCTCAGCCTCCTGAGTAGCTGGGATTACAGGCGCCTGCCACCACACCTGGCTAATTTTTATATTTTTAGTAGAGATGGAGTTTGGCCAGGCTGGTCTTGAACTCCTGACCTCAGGTGATCCACCTGCCTCGGCCTCCCAAAGTGCTGGGATTACAGGCGTGAGCCACTGCACCTGGCCTAACTTCTATTTGAAATGACTCCACTCTACCTCCTGATTTCTGCACACCAGGATTCCAGACTCTTTCCCAGTTGTGTCCTCCTGCATCCTGGCGTGCAGGATGGGTCAAGGTTAGCATCCTGCACCCTGCATCCTTATCCTGTCAAGGTTAAAATTTCTTCCCTGGCTCTGAATCCCTTCCTAAACTAGCTTCATGTATCCATTTGGACTTCTTTCTTACTGTGCTCAATATATGGGAATCCCCATTTATCTGTGGTTTTATTTTCCCTAGTTTCAGTTACCCATGGTCAACTGTGGTCCAAAAAGAGATGAGTACAGTACAGACAAGAATATATTTTGTGAGAGAGGAGAGAAAGAGAGAGAAAGGGAGAGAAAGACCACATAATTTTTATCACAGTATATTGTTGTAATTGTTCTATTTTATTATGGTTGTTAATCTCTTAGAGTGCCTAATTTATGAATTAAACTTCATAATAAATGTATTAGTCCATGCTCATGCTGCTAATAAAGACATACCCGAGACTGGGTAATTTATAAAGGAAAGAGGTTTAATGGACTCACAGTTCCACATGGCTGGGGAGGCCTCATAATCATGGTAGAAGGTGAACGAGGAGCAAAGGCACATCTTACATGGAGGCAGGCAGAGACAGAGCAAGTGTAGGGGAACTACCCTTTACAAAACCATCAGATCTTCTGAGACTTATTCACTATCACAAGAATAGAATGGGAAAAACTCACTCCCATGATTCAATTACGCCCCCTTCCAGTCCCTCCCATGACACGTGGGAATTATTACAATTCAAGGTGAGATTTGGGTGGAGACACAGAGCCAAACCATATCAATAAGTATGTATATACAGGAAAAACATATGATACATCAGGTTCATTGCTGTCTGTAGTTTCAAGCAACCACTGGGATCTCGAAATGTAACCCCTGTGCATAAGAGGAGATTGCTGTCCTAACTCAAAGCTGTCATGCTAGCTCCAACGTGCAGGCACTGTGCTGTGGCTTTAACAGCTTTACTGACTTTCACAATGTCCCCCTGAGGTAGAAACCTCACCTTATAAGAAAGAGCAAAGGGCCGGCCACAGTGGCTCACACTTTGGGAGGCTGAGGCGGGTGGATCACAAGGTCAGGAGTTCAAGACCAGCCTGGCCAACATGGTGAAACCCTGTCTCTACTAAAACTACAAAAATTAGCCAGGTGCGGTTGCAGGTGCCTATAATCCCAGCTACTTGGGAGGCTGAGACAGGAGAATCACTTGAACCTGGGAGGTGAAGGTTGCAGTGAGCCAAGATCGTACCACTGCACTCTCGCCTGGGCAACAGAGTGAGACTCCATCTCAAAAAAAGAGAGAGAGAAAAAAAAAGCTAAGGTTTCTAGAGGTTAATCAAGGCTACACAGCTGCAAAGTCTTGCAGACAGGAAATGGCCCAGGTCCCTCTGCCTCTCAGCCTCTACCTCTCGCCACCAGTGGGCCCAGCTCCACACATTGCCTTGTGAGCTTTGTGGGTCTTGTCGTCATCATATCTAGAATGCCATTCTCCTGCTATTGCTTCCATCCTTCTGAAGCCTTCTGTGTCCCCAAATGCTCTAGATTTACTATTAATATTAAGATATTTAGTCTTTAATGAATTAAAATGTACAAAAAACAAAAACAAATTTTTGTGTCACAGATTCAACAGTCACAATGATTCCGACAGCTTCCCAATTAGAGTGTGGAGCCAAAACTACAGGGTATTACACAAAGTGATGAGTTGAATTATATCCTCCAGAAAGACATGTTGAAGTCCTAACTCCCAGTACCTCGGAACGTGTGGCCTTATTTGGAAATAGGATCCTTGCAGACATAATCAGATGAGGTCACCCTGGAGTAGAGTGGGCTTTTAATCCAGTGTGATGGGCGTCCTCACAAGAAGAGACACACAGGAAGAGGTTGGCCCTGCGATGACGGGGCCACAGATGGGAGCGATGCATCTACAAGCCATGGATGCCAAGGATTGCTGGGAAACATCAGAAGCTGAAAGAGACAAGGAAGGATTCCTCCCTAGAGCCTTCAGAGGGAGCACAGCCCTGCCCACACCTTGACTTCGGACTTGTGGCCTCCAGAACTGTGAGATAATAGCTTCTCGTTGTTTCAACTCACCCAGTTTTTGGTTCTTTGTTACACATAGGAAGAAACATCCCTTGTTTTCCATTTTCTCTTCAAAAATGTGTAAAATACACATACACACACAAACATTTCTTTCAACTACCCAGTCCTACTAGACCTCATTTTACCCATGTGAGGGCCAGTAGTCCACTCATTATGAGACAATCTGGAAAACGGCATTAGGGTATTACTATGTTATATTTATCCATCGGTATTTTCTTAATTTTGTGTGTGTACATGGTCATATCAGATTATTAAGGAAGCCACTCCAATAGAATGATGGCTCCTTCTTAGACGATGAAAGAGACACTGCTTGAGATACAGAGGTGGAGAACCTCAGGTGAGCCTGCCTCTCACACCCCACATTCACATGACGGATAGAAATCATTCACGCCAGATAAAGTGTTTTTCTTTTTCTAACCTTAGGATTCTATGATATCTGGAGCCAATATTCATGAAGGAAGAAGTTTAAAACTTTCCATTTAAACCACTTAGAATGAGAGGATTTACAAAGATCCTGTTTAATGTTCAGCTGACACATTGTCAAAAACATTTATCATGCAACCTTTTGAAGTTTCTTCCACTCCCTTCTAGTTATTAAAGCTTGGATTGCAGTTAGTTATCAACAACAAAGCATACACGTGATGGTGTTTTTAGAGTCAGCCTTTCAGTTTGATTTCTGAACGACTAAGCAAAATTCAGTTCTCCTGATCAGAAAAATGATTAGTGACCTAGTTTTCATGCTGAATGCACAAAACAGTTGATTTCTGAAATCACTTCTGTATGGGCCTAGAGATAATGCAAGGGACATGGAAATTTCATTTGTGTCATAATGCTCCCAACTGCAAGAATTTTCAGATATAAGAATGTGCCACTTCAAGTGAGGCTGTAATTCTTTCAGTGCAAATGAGGAAATAGTGACCTACATTATTGAGAAGATTCCTCTGGCAACTTAATTCCTAATGTAAATTTCTTCAGATTGAGAATAAGCTTCAGTTCATGTTTTGGCAAGAGGAATAAAACTCTTTCTGAATAACGCAAGCGAATACTATTTTTTGAGTCTGTACAATGTATTAGAAGGTACAGAGTTGGGTAAGACATAGTCTCACCTTTTACGGCACTTACATTATCATAGAAAGTATGTGATAAGGACAAAAAGCAGGAGAGCATGGTAAGTGTGTTAAGTGTTCAATCGAGAGAACAAAAAGAAAAAGGAAGGACAGAGGAAGACGTTCAATGACACCACAAGGAAGCAAGCAGATAAATCCAGAATGTGGGACATTCTACAGGACAACTGACCTGGTTTCTGCAAGAAGTCAATGACATGGGAAAAAAGTGAGGAAGGGTCTGCTGTAGATCTGAAAAGACATGAGAGCTGTAACAATCAAATGTAATGTTTGGATCCTGATTCAGACAAATCAACTGTAAAATGGTACTTTGAAGTTAATTTGGGACACTTAGTTATGAAGTAAATATTCGATGATACTAAAAGATCATTGTTTGCTGTCTTAGGTATGACAATGGCACTGTGACTGTGTAAGACAAAGCCCATGATTTCTGAGAGGCATTCTGAAATACACAGTGTGAAACAATTTGATGTCTGGAATTTGCTTTAAAATATTTTAGCGGCCGGGCGCGGTGGCTCAAGCCTGTAATCCCAGCACTTTGGGAGGCCGAGACGGGCGGATCACGAGGTCAGGAGATCGAGACCATCCTGGCTAACACGGTGAAACCCCGCCTCTACTAAAAAATACAAAAAACTAGCCGGGCGAGGTGGCGGGCGCCTGTAGTCCCAGCTACTCCGGAGGCTGAGGCAGGAGAATGACGTAAACCCGGGAGGCGGAGCTTGCAGTGAGCTGAGATCCGGCCACTGCACTCCAGACTGGGCGACAGAGCAAGACTCTGTCTCAAAAAAAAAAAAAATAAAAAAAAAATATATATATAATATATATATATATATATATATATTTTAGCAAGGAATGAGGGGGAAAAGACAAAGTAAATGTGGCCAAATCTTGATAGTTACTGAAGGTGAGTGACAGGCTACTATTCTCTCTACTTTTGGGTATGTCTGAAAATTTTCATAATAAAACTAAAAAAGAAACAGTTTATGTACAGTAAAATGATAGGAGAAAAACACAAAGAGATTGGGAACGTTTTAAGGAAGGAAGTAGCATTTGGAAAAGACTTGAATAATGGCTACAATTCTGACAGGCTAAGGTGGAAAGGGGAAAGAATTGTCTGTTAAAGAAGTTGCATTTGCAAAAGTAAATACAAGGAAAATGGGGGTGTGCTGAACAAAGGGTGTGCAGTCCATGGAGCAGGGCCTGGAATACGTGAAGGGGAGGCACACCTGAAAAGAGGAGGTCAGAGCACAGTGAACTTCAGAGTGCAGGCTTTAGTTACACTTGGTGAAAAGCAGAGGGGCTTTTGTGCAATGCCTAAATCAAGAAAGATACACAGTTACTTCCTAGACATTTACAACATGTGTCCCAGGCTTAACAGGTTCAAAACTGGACATATTATCAGTTTTCCCACTTTATTTCCCTCTCCTTCTACTCACCCCTTTGCCTCAATCTAATTATGTTCCTCTATATTCAGATCTAGATTAAGGGAACCCATATTCACCTAGTTATCCAAATCAGGAACTGCAAGGACACCCTTGAATTTTCTCTGCCATCTAACCATTTACCAGCCTTCCAAATATTTCTCCTCTTCAGCCCTATGGCTATTGTCCTTGTCTCTTTTCTTCTGGACGATGACTACAGTCATAGATCTCTTCATTCCAATTCATTATTGCCAGAGCAATATTCCCCATCATCTTCAAGTTTCTCTACCTCACTGCACAGTACCACTACCACACACACGAGGCATCAAGTTATCCAAGGCAAAAACTCAGGAGATCTCTTTGACAACTTGCTTCTATTCCACCTGTTCCCTCCCAAAGGCTCCTGTTTATTTACCACTAACCCCTGTGATTCAATCTCTTTTACTTTGGTCCACTTCATGCCATTTTTACTGACATTCTCTGATTATATTGTCAGAACCCCCTTTCTGGTCTCCATCCATTCCTCTGGGTTCATCTTCATACAGCAGCCACTTATTTTGGAAGTCATTATTTAGGAGTTATCATTGAATCCCTTCTTTCCCTAAAGGAAACTTTACCCTGCCACATTCAGTTTTCACTAGGAATAGCACATGATGAATAGAAGATTATAAGTCTTTGATAAAGAAAAACCTTAAAAACATGCATAATCTACCCACTTCTCTCCATCTCTAGTACTACCTCCTTGGTCCAAGTCATGGCCATCTTTTACCTAAAGATGACTCCAATAGCGTAACAGTCTCCATCTCCCTCCCATACATTCTACATGTCAGGTCTGTCCATTCATGTCCCTTACCCGCTCAAAGTTCTCCAACAACTTACAATTACACTTAGAATATCTAAGCTCCTCATCATGCTTAGAAGGTCCTACAAGGCGTGGCTTCCACATGCCTCTCAGGCTTCTCCTTGTACCTGTCTCCATTTTTGTCCAGTCACACTTACCTTCCTACTATTCTCTGAACCTTACAAATTCATTACCATTAGCACTTCCCTTCTTTTATCTTTAATCTTTCTGATTAAAGTTTCTTGTTAGGAATGTATAAGCATTTTCTTCTTGCACTAGTAGTATATAAGGAATAGAAAAACATGTGTTTTACAAAGAAAAACTCTTAATATTGTTTTAACACCTTTCAAAGTAACTTTAATCAAAGAGACAATCTGCAAGATGAATCAGAACTTCATGTACTGGCTGGGCATGGTGGCTCATGCCGGTAATCCCAGCATTTTGGGAGGCCAAGGTGGGCGGATCACGAGGTCAGGAGATCGAGACCATCCTCGCTAACACAGTGAAATTCCGTCTCTACAAAAAATTATCTGGGCGTGGTCGCGGGCACCTGTGGTCCCAGCTACTTGGGAGGCTGAGGCAGGTGAATGGCATGAACTCAGGAGGTGGAGCTTTCAGTGAGCTGAGTTGGTGCCACTGCACTCCATCCTGGGCGACAAATCGAGACCCCGTCTCAAAAAAAAAAAAAAAAAAAAAACTTGTACTGTGTAAAAACTGGTGTGATTCCACACACCCACCGTACTTAACAGAGGAATGCAAATAGTCAAAAATATATTATTAAGCACAAACCAAGACTGGTTCTTGGCAGTGTAGCCGACATTTTAACAGTGTAGTTGAAAATGTGTTCAACTTTAACCTTTCATCTAAGGCTTTCCTTTGCTAAGGAATCATGCCTGTAACTCAAACTCTAAGGTGAACATGACTTCTTTGAAATGAACCACCACAAACCAAACATCTAAAGCTTAGGATATAGTGTTTCTCTTCAAAACTGACAACCACCCCCCCATCCTTGTTTTTGTATTACATGACCAGTCTTCTTGAAATAAGTGTGGTGTAGGAAATCTGACTTTCAAAATTAATTCTAAAAAATTATATTTGCCCGTTGATGTACTGTTAGTATGGTTTGTCTGTCCAACTTCTGAAATGCTAAGTCCATTTGATCTCCTACTAACGGATCAAATCCTATTTTAGGACCTAATATCAATTTTAAAAATTTATGTTTTACTTCAGATTATAAAATAATACAGGCTAATTGAAGAAAAATGGAAAGGCATCAAGAGGAAAAGAAATTTCCATAATCCTTGCACTCAGATATAACCACTATTAGCACAGTGCCTTCCTTCCACGTCTTTTTCCTATTCATATGAAACTGGCATGTTGGCTCTGTAGGACTCCCTGAGTGTAATCATAGAAGCTCGTCTCTCATCTCCCACTGTTCCTTTAATCCTGTTTAGTGGAGGCAGTTCTTCTCTTGCCCCTCGGTGAAAATTCAGAAGGGTGCCTTGATTTTTCAGGTCACTCTAGTCCTACAGTCACTTTAAATTGCAGACAAAGTTTTAATCCATTTAGATCGTTCTCAACCGAAATTTAAATTGTTCCTAAGAGCAATTTAATGTAAGGCAAGACATATCTAAAGGATTCCAGAACACCATGCTTTGACCTGTCATCAAAGTGCTTTTACTTCCTGTTTGTCTTTGACCCAGGGACTTGAACCCTAGTGCAGTGGTTATGGTGCCTGCCTCACACACCAATGTCCCTAATGATGACTAAGATTGGACTGGATGTGTAGGTGTCTCCTGGCCTCACCCTCCTAGTTGTTATATTCTGTTCTTCTCTGGGAATATCCCTCAACATCTGTTTCACCCTGTTTCCCTGGCTTCAGCTCTTTGTTGCAGGTCTCTGTGCATTTTTCTTGGCCTGTTGGATGAATAGTCCTCTTTACTCTCGTCTCCTTCCGCAGATAAGGGTCAAACAGAACAATAATCTCCCCTTCATAGTGAAATGAGATGCCTGAATTCCAGGTTCTTGCAAGAGAGTAAAACATCAAATCTGCAGCCTAATTCTAATAAAAAGATTACTTTAATTAACAACATTAATAAAGATTTGCAATATATATGTTACAACAATTCTTAGATATTTGTATTGATCTGTTTTCACACTGCTGATAAAGACATACCTGAGACTGGGTATATAAAGGAAAGAGGTTTAATTGACTCACAGTTCCACATGGCTGGGGCGGCCTCACAATCATGGTGGAAGAGCAAGGCACATCTTACATGGTGGCAGGAAAGGGAGAGAATGCAAGCCAAGCCAAAGGGGTTTCCTCTTATAAAACCATCAGGTCTTGTGAGACGTATTCACTACCATGAGAACAATATGGAGAAACTGCCCCCATGATTCAATTATCTCCCACTGGGCCCCTCCCACAACACATCGGAATTATAGGAGCTATAATTCAAGATGATATTTGGGCGGGGACACTGCAAAACCATATCAATATTCAAATTTTAATTCATGGATAAAACTATCATCTGGTTCTAGGTGGAAGCATGTGCTTTAGGTGTGTGCCATCAGTCCACATTGAGCCACATTGAGCAGCATTATACAAAATAGCTCTGAGAAACTTGATACTGCTTTTCCTGTAAGAATATTAAGAACATCAGCTACATCTTACAGTTTTTCTTCCACTGAGCTTTCTTTGCTCTGCAATGTCTTCTACATTGCTACTGATGATCTTTCCAAAACAAACCTGACCTAGATCCTCTGCTGAAAAATCATCAGTAGTTCTTCTCTACCTACAGAATAATTTCAGACCCCTAAGCATGGCATATAGCCTTGCTACTCAATGCCTGCTCTGAGAAACAGCAGTGTTGTAGGATCTTGAGCCCCACCCCAGACTGACAGCATCAGAGCCTGCATCTTACCAAAATTCCCAGGTGACCAGTGGGCACATTCAGGTGTGAGAAGCACTTACACAGTGCACCCTTCTTGAGGTTCCTATGGCTGAAATTCCTCTCCGGTGTCAGTGCTAGGAAAAGCTGTGCTTCTCCTAAGCACTTCACTTGGTTTCTGTTAAGGACACGGGCTACTGAAATTAGATTTCTTCTTGTCTTTAGCTGCTACGAAGCCCAGGCCAAACATGGAGCTCTCCTTTTAGCAGCTTTATTGGACTTCATGGCAGGCATTTTGTTTGTGAATTCTATTCTGGATTTCGTATTACTTTCAAATCTTTTTGTTTTACTGTGATTTTCTTATTAATTTTTATCCTGTTATACTGTAAGCATCTCTCTAAGTCACCTGAAATACTTTTGGGGATTTGGTGAGGTATAAGCCCATGATATTTGTATGTGTGTAAGACAGCAAGAAAGTAATAAAGTCAATACATATTTCATTTCCTGGCCTTCCCTTGCCCTAAATGGTATGTTTAACACCAGTGCTAACTTCTCCCATTCCAACCTGTGTGTGCAGAAGTCTCACGTCAGTTTTCATCACAAACCTAGAGGTATTTTCCATAGAAACCTCTTGTGTAAGAGGAACTGAAGATGTGAAGGCAAAAGAGCATTGGTGGTAAGGCTTGTGGCAGGCTGGATGTCACAGTGGGAGGTCTAGGTTTCTCTGTAGCTTAAGAAGTGTGCTGGCCATCCAGGTCGCAGCTTACTCTGCGTCTCCACTCTTTTCTAAATAAGGACTTTCTGCTCTTGGTCTTTTCTGTCATGAGCTGGGCTCCAAAGTGGCAATCTTCATTAAAAAGTGAAAACTGGGTGTTTCTGTCTAAAAACTAATTAATTCCTGTGGTGACATAAAACAAAACACAAACGGGTTCATGTAATGATAGTCAACTGCTTGTGATGGCATTCCTGGGTGAGACAGCATGGCTCGTTGGTGGCAACGAGTAGGTGGCGAACCTGGAGCTCCACTTTCTCTCTAGCAGCGTGGTTGGAGGCAAGACACCTGACCTCTTTCAACCTGTGTTTTCATCCATACCACAGCGAGACATTTGAGAGGTCACCTTCCAGCACTAAATTCAACTGTTACACGATCAACTGAGTTTCTAGTATTAGAGAGGCTGTTTAGTCTAGTGGTGAAACATTCAAATGCGTGGTAGAGTAATGAAGCATTCAAGGTTTCCAGTCTGGCTGCCTGAGCTGGAATCTCTGTTCCAACTCTTTGCTAGTTATGTGACTTTGGGCGAGTTATTTACATTTTTCTGGGCCTCAGTTTACTCATTTGTAAATGGGGAATAATAACAGTACCTATCTCATATGGTGGACATGAAGATTATTACATAAAAACTCAGTATTAGCACATATGAGAGCTCAACAGGTGTTAGTTGCTATTTTATCACAACTGGGGAGTAAGAAATGGGCAACCATATTTACCTATATGATTCCATATCACACTTTTGTTAAGTTTTTGTAATTATTTTTCTTACGGAAACTCTACATTAGGGCCATCTAACGGTATACTGCTGACCAAGCTAGGACTCTCCAGCTTTCTAGAAATTCATCAAGGTTTTATCAAACATCTGAGTCAAAGCATTTGTGAAGTCAAAACATTTGTAACGTACATTTTCATTCCCTCTCTCTCCCCCTGCTCTAGTCACAAAAATGAACAAATGGCAAATGCTCTAGTCACAAAAATGAACAAAAGTGCAAGAGCGTTGGGAGCTCATTCATGATCTTCTGGTAGAGCAGACAGAGTCCACTTTCTGTTTCAGGTACCACGTCTATTACCGAACAACCATATGACTGAACACATAACTCCCCCCAACCCTTTGCCCATTGCCAAAGTAGCATGCTCACTGCATGCATTTTGGCAAAGTACCAGGGTAGAAACAAAGCAAAAATAAAATACTACTACCACTTTCCCCACAGCCAGAGGTACCTACTGCTCAGGTTAATTTGCATAACAGAGTCCATCTACTGCTGCGAATGCTGCATGCCCAGTAGCCCTTCCCTGCTTGGTCAGAGGGCACTGCCACCCTCACACCAACATCTGAGAGTCAGCATGTTGAAAGGGAGACTCACCACCACCCTCTGCTCATTTAATGGATAGATACTTGAAAGCCCACTGTGTTCAACAAAATAATTTTTGAGATGCCATAAGTAAGGAAAATCAGGGTACGAAATTAATGGTTCTGGCTCCCACGGGGCAATTATGATCATTTCTTCCATAATTCACGGATATGATATACAGAAGATGAATAGTAGAACAAAAAATAAACACCTTCTTATCCACTTCTTTTAGATCTCTAAGGAGACTGAAATATTCTGTATTTATGTGTCAGGTGGAAAGTAGCTGGAGAAATGATGGCTAACATTGCTTATATCTCAGGCAGAAATAGTTCCAAGTACTTTTGATATATGGCATATTAAAAATGCTTACAGAAATAACATAAAACAGGACCCGGTTATTCGCGTCACTATCCTCATCATGTAGTTGCCGCCCTCTTCCATCTGACTGGCAAAGCCCAGACAAACATGTAATTTCTGCTGTGCTGTGGGGCTTCAAAAGGGCTTTGAGCAACAACAACAACAAAAAACCCTCTGCTTTTTTCACCAGCAAATGTAAATAGTGACCAAAATAGTACTAGAAAGTAAGCTGGGTTAGAACTGTCTGGGTCCCGGTCTAATTTTCACTTTTGATGAGAAGATGTGAAGAAAGACTTTGCCTTCTGTGTAGGTGGGTGCTGTGGGTGATATTCAAAAGCAAGAACTGAGTAGGGCAGACAGCTGTGCTTATCGGCAGCAGAACCATAACGAAGCTTGCATCCCTGCCAAAAATCACCTGTGCCAAGCAAAATTGGCTAATGTTGGGTCAGGAAGGAGAAAACTGGACATAAAAAATATGAATGGCGGACATAAGGCAGGAAATAATTGGAAAACACATTCAAAGTATAGCACACTGACAACCAAAACCACAGTATAATCACCATACATTGGTCATTCTCACTTTCCCTGCATGCTTTTTCCATTGCTGTGCTTTACAGAAAGGTAGGTGGATAGTATATGGCAACTCAGGATTCTGGTAGCTTTATGGAAATGCATAATATGTGAGTAGGGTATGCCTTTCTACCAGCTAGTGGTGGTCCGGGGGGTTACCAGGTATGCAGGCAATTAGAATCTGTGGAAATTATTAAAATTATTACGTAGCCTTCTGAAATTGCTGTTTTTATTCTGGGGAACGGCAAATCCAAATCTGCACAGGATACAAATTATATTAACTTTGGAAACAAAAACATAAGAAAATCTAAATATAGCTAATGAAAACCTTTACTGTCTAAAGAACAATTTAGAATTTATTTTAAGAGCTGTACTAAAGTGTTGTGCTACACATTGGTTCCTAGAAAACACACTCTTGTGAAGGCAAAATTCAAATATTTCACAAATAATAGTTCATTTCGATCCCTCCATTTCTTTAACAGCTATTATTCCCTCTCATGTCAAGTCAATTGACTTTTTTCTTTTTTTTTTTTTTTTGAGACGGAGTCTCGCTCTGTCGCCCAGGCTGGAGTGCAGTGGCACCATCTCGGCTCACTGCAAGCTCTGCCTCCTGGGTTCATGCCATTCTCCTGCCTCAGCCACCCGAGTAGCTGGGACTACAGGTGCCCACCACCATGCCTGGCTAATTTTTTTGTACTTTTAGTAGAGACGGGGTTTCACCGTGTTAGCCAGGACGGTCTTGATCTCCTGACCTCACGATCTGCCCACCTCGGCCTCCCAAAGTGCTGGGATTACAGGCTTGAGCCATCATGCCTGGCCATCAATTGACTTTCCTTCTTCCATAAGTTCATCACGAAGGAGCTGAAGAACACGGAAGCCACCTTTTCTCTTTTGGTCTGGCCACTCTTCAACTGTCAGTTGGGTTTTGTTTTCTTTTTTAGGCCACCCTTCCAAAGGAGCCTTCGAATGTCAGTTCTCTAAGCCTTGAATATGCCCCTTGCCTAAATTATGCAAGTATCCTCTACCTTCTCCTCTTCAAAAAGGTTTGATGATTCCCAAAAGAATATATCCCTTTGAGCTCTAAGCATCATCTCTCTCCCATACATAGGTAAACACACATATATAGGTGTGTGTATATGTATTTGTGCATATTTCTCTCTTCATGTACATATGTACATAAATCTTGCCCACAATGTAAAGGTGTAACATATTTAGTTAGTTCTGCTTGTTACATCTAATTTATTCTGGGTTGTGACAACCCAACTGATCAAAATGTGAAAAAGTCAACACTATATATTTTATGATCTTATTATTCTTTTGATCCATGTGAATACCAAAGTTTTTTTTTTTTAAATAACTATTGGCCATTTAAATGAAGATGAACATTCTTTAATAATAGATATATCTGTTGGTTTACTCTTGTCCCCTGACTGTCAGTTCAGAATGTGAGCCCAGACCTAGCATCGCTTTCCCCAGCTCCTAACAATTACGTGACTTTGACGTCTTCATTCATTAGTCACCTGTGTACCCGGCCATACTATCAGTTCTTTCACTTCCTCTCCTGGCTTCACCTCCATTTTGGAAACCCATTCGACTACTTACAGCAGTATTGTATTATTATTTGGAACTGATGCATATCTGAAAAATTAAGCAATCCCATATTCTGGTAAACATAGCATTACCAAATTTATATACAAGAAAATATTGGTATATTTAGGCAGAAAAAAATAGTCTACCCTAGATGATGTTTAGGACACATGTAGGTACAATGGAGGATGAGGGGTAGACAGGTTAGTGGAGCTGTTAGCCAGCAGGGAACAGTTGAAAGTTTTTGAGTAGGGGAGCTGTATGATTAGACCTGAATGATATATGGTTGACTTATTCGCAATGGTGATAATACAAGCAGCAGGTGGAGCAGAAGGAGCAAGGAGACCCAGGAAGAGTCCAGGGGAGAAGCAGTAAGTGTAAAGTGGATTAGGGTAATGGTAACAGAAAGGAAAGGAGTAATACAGAGCCAGGAAACAACTGATGTGATGTAGGAAGTGAGAAGGGAGAAAGTCAGTTGACACTCTCAGTCCAATTTAAGTCAGGAGTAATAAGGATGGAGGGGAAACATGCTGAGTTCTAGAGGCCAAAAGATCATCCATGCAGACGTGTCTATTCGGTCTGGAACCTGAAGAGAAGCCAGGGTCAGGTGCTCAGTTGGGATTGTTCTGCAAGAAGAATTCGAGTTGAAATTGTAGGAGTGAGTTTGCTAACAGAGAAAGAATAGAGAGAAAAACAACATAAAACTTTGGGGCAGAATTTATAGTTAGAGTCCCTGAAGAGAAAAAAAGAGGCAGTGAATGTATTACTAACCACAGAAGAAATTTTAAGTGTAGTGTAGAATCTGGGGAGTCAAGGGAGAAGAGAATTTCCAGGAGGTGGTTATCAGAATTGAACGCCGATCAGGGGAGTTAGGGGGATTTGTGATGAACATTATCCTTACAATCATCACCAGCATAACAACAATCACAAGAACTACTACTACTACAGTACTACGATTACTGTTGCTAATACTAAAAATATGTAGGAGGAAGTTGATTACTTCTAAGCATGCAGTTTTATTGGCTGAAAGATGTGAATAAACAAATCAATTTCTTCATTCAACAACAATTTACTCAGGGCTTATACCAAACTGAGCACTGGGTATAAAGCAAAGAATAAGAAATGACAGCATGGTGAAAGGAGAGAATATAGATATAGTCCTTAGGTTGGAGTATAGTGGCGCAATCTTGGCTCACTGCAACCTCCACCTCCCAGGTTCAAGTAATTCTCCTGCCTCAGCCTCTCGAGTAGCTGGGATTATAGGTGCTCACCACCATGCCAGGCTGATTTTTTAAATATATTTAGTAGAGATGGGGTTTCACCATGTTGGTCAGGCTGGTCTCCAACTCCTGACCTCAAGTGATCTACCTACCTTTGCCTCCCAAAGTGCTGGGATTACAGGCGTCAGCCACCGTGCCCAGCCAGCCCTACTCTTTTAAGAGTTTGGTGGTTGAAAGAGACTGAGAGGGGAAAGGAGAGCAGGGCAGGGGAGGGACTACTTGGAGTCCAGTAAAAGTTTTAGGGAAAGACCTGAATCTGAAACAGATTATTTAACCTTTATGTGTCTGAAATACTATATTGTGCTAATTGTACTGTGAGACTCATCCACTATTTATTATAATGTTTCTGTTGGAAAATGTGTTCAAAGTTTCCATCTGGGATACAAGGAACACATCCTTCCTTACAATAGTCTTCGTGGTGTAATCGATTCAAAATGTGGGGATAATGATGAAAATGAGAAAAGGAACAGGAGACTACGAGAATAAAAACCAACTGAAGTGCCGCAGAGGGGCATTTCAGGGACAAAGGGTTCCAAGGCCCTTGCTAGGAACATGCTGGGGCAAGAAAGTGATAGGAATGGAAGGCTGGGAGTCAAGCTTTCCTGTCTACAGGTCTGGATTCTAGAAATCATTTATTATTGCCATTACCTTTAAATAAGAAATTGCATTTAGAACCTTCAGAAGCCAGGAGTCTGTAAACAATGGTGCAAACAATTCAAACCCGAAGACATTCTCAGCTGTAATAAAATTTCTATTTACATGTTCCATTTTTTAAAATTCCTAGAAAAATGCTACCTTTATGACTGGGCTCTCATTGGGTAATATAATTTGCTCAGCTAAATAAATCTGTGTATTTCAGGACATGTAACCACATCACACTTACAAGTCTTTGCTATGAATTTAAAAAGGCTCCTTGCCCCTGGAAACAGCCTTTTAAAGGCTGTTGTGGGCCTTAGGCAAGTGGCTAGATGGGCGGTATTCAGCACACATGTCCTCTCTTTAATCTAGAATGATCTCACAAACACAAAAACAAGTCAGTCCTAGAAGAGAGAAGATTCTGCCCCTCCGCCACAAAAAATACTAGAAATAGGACAAACATAAGGTTTTGAAACTTATTTGCTGGTTTTCAGAACTGCCATATTATGACCACTATCCTTAACATTTATCTTTTCTTTTGGTTGGTTTTTCCTCCCTAGCTTTTGAATCCTAGCTCTTCCTTCTGGTTCCAGGGCTTAACCTCAAGGCAGATATTTGAAAGTGCTTATTCGTGTTCAGTGTCCAGCGCAGTCGGCCTACTTTATGGACACTATACAGTAAATATACTGCTTTCCAAAATGTTTGTTTTTTTTCTCAAACCCTTCATCCCAGGCTCTCACAGTTTTTGAGTTTTAATTTTCCCACTCATGATTTCTTGGAAAGCATGCAGCTAGAGAATATGTGCTCAAGTGAAGGCATGGGTGGCTGAAGGTGAAAATGTTTAGAAGGGCCCCTGACTTCTTGACCAGGAAGAAATAAGCAACACAAAAGCAGGGAAGCGAACTGAACTGAACCGTCCACTGACTGTCATTTAAGGTGGTGGGCTCACTTGTTAAAAACCAAAGGGAACAAAAAAAATCCTGCACATTTTTTTTTTTCTGATAACTTTTCTCTATTAATATAAAATTTGACTTGTCTCTTCAACTATCCATATATAACTAAGCAAAAGCACGGGGGCATAAATGTGATATTTTGCTATATTTTAACTGGAAGTTACATTTACTATTTAAATTTCAATAAAATATTTACTATTTTTGGCTGGGCGTGGTGGCTCACGCCTGTAATCCCAGCTCTTTGGGAGGCTGAGGCAGATGGATCACCTGAGGTCAGGAATTTGAGACCAGGCTGGCCAACGTGGTGAAACCCAACATGGTGAAACCCCGTCTCTACTAAAAATACAAAAAAACTAGCTGTTTGTGGTGGTGGGCGCCTGTAGCCCCAGCTACTCAGGAGGCTGAGGCAGAAGAATTGCTTGAACCCAGCAGGCGGAGGTTGCAGTGAGCCAAGGTTGTGCCATTGTACTCCAGCTTGGGCAACAAGAGTGAAATCCCGTCTCAAAAAAAAAAAAAAAAAAATTACTATTTTTTCTGTAGAATATAATCAATGATGGGGTTTTTGCAAGGTGCCTCCTTTAACTCATCCCATTACAATACTATGTTTTCATGAGCCCCTTGATTTTAATGTCTATTTCAGTAGAAGTTCAATGAGTATCTACTAAATTGTATTGACTTTATTTTGGGAGGGTTTAGTTTAGCTTTCCTTCTTTTTTGATCTATTTGTTTATGCTTATTGATAAAATCAAAGGGATTTTTATGCCATGAAATAATACAGCCTCAACATGGATGAAAGAAAAACTTGGATAAACATCACAAGGAGAAAGGAAAGGGAAATCCAACGTTGCAGACCTTCTAGATAGTTTAGGGACTGACGACTGAGAAGGGACAGACCAGAAAGTGTTCTTATCTTGGGGTTAAGCCTAAAGTGTGATTGTTCTTTTAGCCCTAAAATTTTGTCAGATGTTTCCATGTGAAACATTCAGAGAAACACTATAAATAATTTGCATCAAAGAGAGGTAGAGAGAAAGGGAAAGAAAAGGCAAGTGGGAAAATAGATCTGAGAACTCACTCCCAAGCATGGAAAGTCGAGGATTTGGGGATACTTAACAAGTTAAATTTCTTGTTTTCTCTGCATATGTGTTGTCACATCATTGGAAAAAGAAGGTGCTTTCTGAAAGGAACTCTTTTTTGTTGTATACTTTTCACACAACAGTGGGTTTATTTGACAGTGAACACTAGGCATGGGGCTCTGCTGTGAACAGCCCTGTTCTTGCCGGGATTAGGGGCCAGTGGGAGGTGCAACAGCACCCACTCCGTTGCACCTGGCTCTGCTACAGCAGGAGAAACAAAGGGCACAAAAGGTGAATAAAGAATGGAACATTAGTCTGGGCACAGGGGCTCACACCTGTAATCCCAGCACTTTGGGAGGACCAGGCAGGCAGATCACTTGAGGTCAGGAGTTCCAGACCCGCCTGGCCAACATGTTGAAACCCCATCTCTATTAAAAATTAAAAACAAAAAAATTTATCCGGCATGGTGGTGGCCAGCTGTAATCCCACCTACTGGGAGGCTGAAGCATGACAATCACTTGAACCCGGGAGGCGGAGGTTTCAGTGAGCTGAGATCATGCCACTGCACTCCAGCCTGGGCGTTAGAGTGAGACTCAGTCTCAAAAAAAAAAAAAGAACATAAACCAGTCCTAGAAGCTGGAATAGTTCAGGAAATCTGTCTAGAGACACAGACATCCAAGATGGGACCTGTAGGAAGAGTAGGAGTTGGCAAGGGAAAGGGGCAAAAGGGAGAAGAAAGAGCATATGTCAAAGGCTGAAGATGAGAGGAAGCTCATCCTAACTGAAGATTTTTTAAAAGATCAGCAATGGTAGGGGTGTGAGCAGCAGGAAAGGAAGAGGAGAGACAGAGGACTGGGGCAGGCAGAGCAGCCTTGCGAGCGCATCTGGGCTGCATCCTCAGGGCCATGGGGACCCAGTGAAGAAGGATCACTCTGGATGTGGTGTGGAGGAGGGGTTGGAAGGGCACAAGCCTGGGGGTGGGAGCCTGTTCAGAAGCAGGAGAGAGTTGGTGCTTTCCTGAACTAGGGAAGGGCCTTGTGAATGCACAGAAGAGGATGAGCCAAGGTGAGGCTCAGAGGGCTGGGTGATGGACTGCTCATGGCAATGAAAGAGAGGAGGAAAGGAAGGGTTGGGTCAAGTGGGTGGACGCTGCCATGAACTATGTTTGGGAACACAGGAACAGCAGCAGCAGGTTTAAGGGGGTTCAGATAATCATTTCCATTTTGGACACAGAGAGTTTCAGTTTTCAGTAGGACATGTCATCTGTTTCAACAGCCAGGGAGGTTTTGGAAAGGGCTAGAACACACTATGATCTGAAAGATCTGGGCTAGAGATAGAAAGTTGCCAATTGTCAGAACATAGGTGGTAGTGGCTGAGGTTGCCTAAGTGAGATTGCAGAGCCTAGTGAGAAAAGGAAGCCAGGAACAGTTTCCCTGAGGAGCAACAGGGTTTCAAGGCAAGAGACAAAGAGGGGCCCTGAAGGCTTCTAGGAAAGAGCCATCAGAGAGACAGAGGGCATCCCATTGTGTCAGATGCTTCAGGGGAGTCAAGCTGGTAAAGACAGAGGCAGCAAGGATGTCACTGGCAACGGGAAGAGCAGTTTCTGTGGAGTGATGGCGACAGAGGCCGGACTGTAAAGTAATAAGAAATGAGTAGGGATGGAGCACAGACAGAAGCTAGAAGGGAAACGGGATTACGATAGATTTATTTAATATGGGTTACACTTGAACATATCTCAACACTTATTGAATAGGGCCTTTTTCAGTAATTTAACAGTTACGTAAATAAATGCAGGACCTATTAAGTAGCAGACACTATTCCAATGCTTTTCAAGCATTAATTCACTCGATTCTTGCAATTCCTATGAGACAGGCTTTATTGTTTCTCTCATTTTGGAAATGAGGAAACTGCTGCACAGAGAGGTTAAATAACTTGTTTGAAGTCACATAGTTTCTAAATGGTGGATCTGGGATTTGAACTCAGGCAGCCTGGTTCCAGAATTTATGTTTTTAAGTTCTATCTCTCTCTCTCTTTTTTTTTTTTTTTTTGAGATGGAGTCTCGCTCTGTCACCCAGGCTGGAGTGCAGTGACGTGATCTCAGCTCACTGTAAGCTCCGCCTCCCGGGTTCACGCCATTCTCCTGCCTCAGCCTACGAGTAGCTGGGACTACAGGCGCCCGCCACCATGCCTGGCTAAGTTTTTGTATTTTTAGTAGAGACGGGGTTTCACCGTGTTAGCCAGGACGGTCTCGATCTCCTGACGTCGTGATCCGCCCGCCTTGGCCTCCCAAAGTGCTGGGATTACAGGCATGAGCCACCGCGCCCGGCCTTTAAGTTCTATATCTCTCTTTAACCCAACACATGAAAGATCATCTAAGAGGACACTTTAAGCCTTAAGAAAAATGGAACAGTGGTAGCATTTAAAAAGATTGGGTTCCATGTAATACTTCATAGTTTGGCAAAGGTTGAAAAATTACTTAAAGTAGCACAGAGCCTGACATCTTCATACCACTGTGCTGGTATCCTTCCAAAAATAAAGAATGCTGCTGTATTGATCCCTTTTATTTATACATTGATCATTTAGCATCATAGAAATAAAGTCATTTGAACTAAATGGATTCTCAAAACAATTGGCTTCCTCTTAGAAAACAAATTCCTCAGGCTTCTTGCAAATCCATCTTGGCGTGTCTTTGCTGAGCCTCCACATCTATGTGGCTGCAAGAGATCATTATTGATCAACAGTTCCTTCCTTTGGAACACTCCTTAAATTAGTTACAGTGTTTAGGCCTCTTTTCTAAATTGGCCTTGGACATTTTGTTTGCAAGGACAACTAGTATAATTTTTTTAAAAAATCACAGCAAGCGACAAAGCCAACTACTGAAGGAAAGAAATATTTCCCAGACAGACCACATGAGAAATGGCTTTGTTGAGCCCCACTCTAAAAGCCAAGGGAAATTTCTACTTGAATCACAAGGAACCACAGTAGAGGTGAGAAAGATGCTCCATCCATTTTAGCAGCTCACATATATTTTAAAGTAAAAGTAGTGTTTGCATTTTCTTGCACATTTGACTACATGGAGTAGGAGGGGAAGACCAGACTTAGAAGTTCTGGATTTGAGACTTGATGTTGCTAAGAGCTGCCTAAAAAGAACCTGGCACTTCCCCTCAGATGGGCTTAAGATTTTCATTTTTGAAATGGGGGATGAGGGTAGAAACACTGGGAGGTGAGTAGAGCCAATTTTCTCTCCCTTTCTCTCTCTCTCTCCTTCCTTCCTTCCTTCCTTCCTTCCTTCCTTCCTTCCTTCCTTCCTTCCTTCCTTTCTTTCCTTCCTCTCTCTCTCTCTTTCTTCTTCCTTCCTTCCTTCCTTTCTTTCTTTTTTTGAGATGGAGTCTCGCTTTGTTGGCCAGGCTAGAGTGCAGTGGTGTGATCTTGGCTCACTGCAATCTCTGCCTCCTGGGTTCAAGGGATTCTGCTGCCTCAGCCTCCCAAGTAGCTGAGATTACAGGCACGCACCACCACACTCGGCTAATATTTGTATTTTTAGTAGAGACGAGGTTTCACCATGTTGGCCAGGTTGGTCTTGAATTCCTGACCTCAAGTGATCTGCCCGCCTTGGACTCCCAAAGTGCTGGGACTACAGGCGTGACCCACTATGCCTGGCCAGTAGAGTCAATCTTTTAAAGATTCTTTTCAGCTTCAAGACTCCATTAATCAATGAAATAAGATGGAATTATGATTTCAGCTGGTATAAAAGAAAACAGAGTCACCTGAATCCAGTACAGTTAATACTCTGCTCATTAAATTTTGTTAAGAATAGAGGAAGAATGGATGAGTACATGACGTTTGAGAACAGAGTGATGGTGAGCTTAAGTGGAAAACTGCCATTTAGAAGAAAAGAAGATCAGAATAAAAACCCAGCTAGAAAAAAATGGGGGATAGGATTTGAAAAGACAAGTCTGATATTTGAAGTGGTCGGCGCTCAGGATCAGTCTTCGTGCAAAAGCATTAAGTCAAGAAGTGAAATGGTAGATTTGTGAGCAGCAAGGCTGAAACAGAGGCCACAACATGGAAGGAGATCCATTGTCTAGCTGGGAGGGATTTGAGGTCAATCACACATTCTGAGCTTCTCTAGATAAGCCTATCTACACGGTATCTAATCAAACACTACACAGTGTGTTCACGAAGAATACATGTGCATGAGATGTAGAACACAACCATCTTGTGATGTTAATGACACACTTGTTTTATATTCAAACAGGGAGCCCAAACTGTTTCCTGTGTTCTGTTCCATGATAGGTAGACATGAACTTACAACGAGATGCTGTTTATTAACCATACCAAAGAAAAAAAATAGGCCAAACTTAGAGACACTGTAAACAAGAATATGCTGATGCTATTTTTAAAAACAAAATGAAATCAGATAAGCCAGCTTGGAAAATAGAGAGGAAAGTAAATATATCTCTCCAAAGAACATCAATATTTGCTAAAATATGGAATAATTAGTTTTTTAGGCAGCAATGAAATACTACCTACAAAAATGATTCACTGCATTAAAACTGGCAGTCCAGTTGAGGTCTTGTAAGAGTTGTACAGGAAGCCAAGTTTATTGGGAGGAACCTGAGAACAGCTCAGTTCTCCAGATGAGAGAATATAGGCTAACACCACTTGTGAATTTGGAATGAATCTGCCACTAGGAATGGCAAGAATATAAAAGATGGGAAAAAAGCAATTGGGAAGAAAAGAAAAATAATGCTTGTTTCTAAGAATGCTGCTGCTTTGCTTTATGAACTAGTCTATTTGTTTTGGCTCCAACTAAACTAAAGAATGTTTCTGCATATTTTACAGTGTAGTTTATAGACATCAAAGGAACAATCTCCCCTTTCATCATTATTTACACACAAAAATAATGCAATTTGTGGTACATGTAAAATGTTACTTCTTAAAAAGCTCTCGAGTCTAATTTATTAATTGCTTGAGATTTAAAGTTAAACAAGGGTGAGATGCAAATCATCTGTTACTCTGAAATATTTTACCACCAAATCCTGTTTTATTAATGAGAAGCTGAACAGCCATATGAATATTTATTTAGGTGGTTAGAGGGCTTTATGAAGAATCCTACAGCAAGTGACAGAGACATAAAAGCTGAAGGGTTCTGCTTCTCTTGAAAAAATGGGGGTTGTTCTTTTTTTTTAATTCCATTTTTTCCTCTGTGTTTCCAACATTAAAGCATTCCTGTAACCCACCAACCATCCCGGCCTTCTTGCTCCAAATCTTTTGCTTTTGCTGCTACTACTGCTGCTATTATAGCAATAGCCTCCCATTGACAACTCGGGAAATAACAGCTTCATCTTTTTGGATGGCAGGACCGCATCACATTATTTTTGCCAATTACATACAATTGAAAAACATGATACATGTGTACTGCTAGGCTTATTTTGCTTAATTTATTGATTTTGGTTCAGTTCCTTAGAAACTGTATAATTTACCATGCTATATTATAGATTTCCTGATGCAAGAGCAACAAGTCCCTTAAAAATAACTCTATATAAATGTCAAACAGAATGAGCTAGAAATGGCTTTAAATTGTTCCATGATTTATAAAAAAGGCACAATTATGCAGAATCCCAGTTATGATAATACAACTGTTTATTCATAACTTCACTTTTCTCTCAGTAGCATATAACTACTATTGGAAAATATACATATATATATATGCATATATTCATTCTTTTTCTAAAAATGTTTAAACACACGTACAACATACACATACATTCTCCTTTCTTTTAAAAAAATTATACATGTCTCAACCTAGACATGTAAATATAGGATCAGGTACAATAGTGTTTGAAAGACTTCTGAAGTCAGGTGTTAAAAGTTCTACAGCAAAGAAGATGATCTGAAATGAAGTCCACCAACAGGTTGGCTCTCAGCCCAGTCCTGTCCTGGGGGCAGTTCTTCCCAGTTCAGTCTAGCCCCTTCCCCTCTTCCACTGAATGGCCTCTCCTGCTGCCCCCAAGGTTGCCTGCTCCCTTCTTGCAGACACCTTCAAGCTCTATTCCTCAGGTTCCTAAATGACTTCCTCGACCTCTTCTCCCTCCCCGCTCCAAATACCACCTCCTAGTCCTTCAAGTGAGATGATCTCATCTAATTGTTAGGAAGAGTCTCTGATTAAACAGTTTCACATTAGAGTGTGAATTACTTCAAGTGGTTTAATATGTTAATACATCAAGGATGTCTGAATCTTAAAAGAGGAGTTCGTTAAACTGAAGGCTTAGATATTTAACTAATCCAAGAACTAACATTTTGTGGGGGTGAGGATTTGGGGTCCCTACTTCTTTTAATACCAAGGTTGGTGTTGATGTGTTTAAAGCTGCCTTGAAAACAAGCAATAATAGGTATAAAATAAATTAATATATTTAGTAACCAGGGATTATACATATATATATGTTTTGAGATAGAGTCTCACTCTGTCACCCAGGCTGGAGTGCAGTGGCACGATCTCAACTCACTGCAACCTCCACCTCCTGGGTTCAAGTGATTCTCCTGTCTCAGCCTCCTGAGTAGCTGAGATTACTGGTGCGCACCACCACGCCTGCCTAATCTTTTGTATCTCGTAGAAATGGGGTTTCACCATGTTGGCCAGGCTGGTCTGGAACTCCTGACCTCAAGTGATCCATTCGCCTGGGCCTCCCAAAGTGCTGGGATGACAGGTGTGAGCCACTGTATTAGTCTGTTTTCATGCTGTTGGTAAAGATATACCCAAGACAAGGAAGAAAAAGAGGTTTAATTGGACTTATAGTTCCACATGGCTGGGGAGGCCTCAGAATCATGGTGGCGGCAAGAGAAAATCAGAAGGATGAAAAAGCGGAAACCCCTGATAACCCCATTAGATCTCGTGAGACTTACTCACTACCACTAGAACAGTATGGGGGAAACTGTCCCCGTGAGTCAAATTATCTCCCACTGGGTCCCTCCCACAACACGTGGGGATTATGGGACTACATGATGAGATCTGGGTGGGGACACAGAGCCAAGCCATATCAGCCACCATGCCGGGCCAGTATCCTGGGAATATATTCTTTAAATCAATGAAGGCTTTATGTTTGAGCACTCAGTACTGTGGGTGTTATGCAGAAACCCAAAGTGTGAGACATGAAATAATAATTATTGGCAGGGCATGGTGGCTCACTCCTGTAATCCCAGCACTTTGGGAGGCCGAAGTGGCCAGATCACAAGGTCAGGAGTTTGAGATCAGCCTGGCCAACATGGTGAAACCCTGTCTTTACTAAAAATACAAAAAATAGCTGGGCATGGTGGTGGGTGCCTGTAATCCAAGCTACTTGGGAGGCTGAGGCAGGAGAATCATTTGAAGCCCAGGAGGCAGAGACTGCAGTGAGCTGAGATCACACCATTGCACTCCAGCATGGGTGGCAGGGCAAGACTCCATCTCAAAATAAAAAAGAAAAGAATTATTAAGGATTAATAACAGGACCTTATGAAAGTGTAAGGTTCCTGAGGACTGGGGCAATCAGCAGAGCTTCATGGAGGAAGGAGATAAGACCTTGAGATGCTAAAACTTGACAAGTCTGAGGGTTAAAGATGCTGCTGAGGAGGAAGGTGACCAGCATGAGAGAGGGCAGGCTGCGTGGCTGGCAAGTCGCTTGTGGATGGTGAGAACCAGCTTGATTGGAAGAGAATGTGTGTGTCAA